>NC_092721.1:68091796-68706039 GCF_047496885.1 Scyliorhinus torazame | reverse complement strand
ACAGGGTGTTGACTCACCATCACTCATTTTATTACCCTTGCGAAGTGTAGGAATAAAATTATCATTTGTCTCTCAGAGATTGCTTGAAGCAAAGTTCTAAAAATCTTTATTCCATCCTTGGTTCATCCCAGATAGGCTGGAAAATCACAGTGTAGAACACAACTCGTATGTCAGCTCCTGTGGGAAGGGGAAACAATTGGTTCTTGAGCTAAGCCTATACAAAGTTTTTGTACCATGTTTCATTCTTCTCTGAAAAATTCAGATCAACAGTTCAATCTGCATTTTTCCTGAGCTGCTGGTACATATCTTTGACAAATCTTGGGGATAGTATCATTAGCATAACAGGAGCAGTAACTGTTTCCGGTATATTGTGGGTTGGCACCAGAGAAGTTAGAATGTTAAGGTTGTATGAGCTACAGAGTTGAATTGTCTTGTAAATGTAGTGATTTCTTTGTTGCCATTTCATATAATCAAATTGATTGTTCTGTGATTAATTATCCTGAGAAAATCTACAATGGGTCATGAAATTCACCACTTCCATAGTCACTCAGCCTACTGCATGCAGGTGTAATGAAATAAACACCAAACCTACAGCTCCATCTACACCTACACCTTTCATGATGTCCCGAATCACTTCACAGCCATTTCTGTATTTTTGTGTTTAATAGACATTGGTATACTGTGGACAATGTTAGAAAATGGCAGAGCTGAAATGGCTTACTCCTGTTCCTAATATATCTATTCATATGTCACATGGATGGATGAAATGAGCTAGGCTAGATGGCCTTTGTCATCAGTAATTACCTTGTGAACAGAGGATGGAATCATGTCTGAACCTTTCTTTATTTTGTTGCTAATAGAAGTTTACTGAGCAGATCTTGTGTGGAATTGACAGGATAGGAATGAGTAATGTGCTCTGAGTGAACAGTAACCTGTGTTACACTGCACATGATTCTCAAGAGTATTTTTCATTGACTTCAATCTTGTCCCTTTGTCTGCTTCACTATAATCCCACTCTATCTTGGTGATTGTATGTGTTTTTTAAGGTATTGAAATATTGTGACAAAGTTGTGTTGCATATTAAACGTTAAAAAGAAAGCAGCAATCAGGAAGGTCTTCAAACTTGCTGTCAGCTGAAATCTCCATTGCCACAGGTAGCTTGCTGGCTTTGGGTATTCTGTTGGTTCTGCTGATACCTGTTTGGATTAGAAAATATAGATACAATTGTGAACCATTCAATCTTTGTGCTCTGGCGCTTAAAAGTTGTGTTGTACAGAGATACCTGAGAGCTGGGGTGTGATGAACCTTTGGTTAAATCACCACCAGTCATCTCTCAAAGGAGAGAGTCGCCTATGGTCCTCTGGGACTGTGGAGACATTTATATTTACCTGAGGGCTCCAACTCTTCTCACTGGCAGTGAAGACCTACACTGTACAATCATTCCACTTTGTAAATCAGGAGTCATTTGATCTTTCTACCTTGTGAGGTTACTCATAAAATAGAATCCAACCATATCCCTTGTATGAAATAATTATATTGAATAATTTCATGCACCCAAGTAAGGGACAGTCTTCTACTGCTTCTACAGAGTGGAATAGTCTTAATCTTTCCCTCAAATACGAATTTACTATCACAATGTTCATAAGGTGTAACGTACAGAACATGTCAATGAAGGCTGAAGCAGTCACCAAAATCAGTGATATAATCGGCACAGTATTATAAATAACTGCTGGAATATCTTCCTGTCAAATTACTAACATTGCATGATGCTGTTAAAGTAAAACGTATACTCTCTGGTTTGTTTAATAGTTACAGTGGGATCACTTATAGCAGTATTTGCGCCAAGAATGCATTTGAAAAACAAGGATGAAATTTTAAAATTGAGGCATTGCTTACTCAAGTGTGAGTGTAGGGCAGCAAACACATGATGATAAGTGAACAGTGCTTGGCGTGAGTTAGCACACAGGCAGCAAAGTTTTAGATAACTTCAAGTTTATGAAGTAAGAAAGTGGGAGTCAACCAGGAGTACATTGTAATAATCAAGTCAGGGGATGACGTAAGCATGGATGAGGTAATGTAGACTTCTGGCTGTGAGCCTGTGTTATCAACTAGAAAAACTTGTCTTTTCTTAACAATGTTCTCTCCTGTTTTCCATTCCTGAAAGCAGGAATTCACATGCAAACCTTGACAGTGAGTGTCAGTTGACCATGAGAGAATCATAATAATTCAATCTTGTCCTGCCTCACTGCCCCTACACCTGAACTGCCTACCTGAGCTGTTCCTTATTGAGCCAATCTCCAGCTTCTCCAAGAGGTATCTTTCCAAAATCCCTTTAAAATGGATACAAATCACGTGAGTGATGATGTGCGATCAGCCTTTTATCAGGGCCAATAATGAATATATAGATTTACTTTGCTTTCACTGTGACTATTGACGTGTGCAATGGGTGGAGGAACAGAGTTGTTATTCGGTCAGTGAATCCAGTGAAATTTGTTTTGGAGATGATGATTCAGCTCCATTTAAAACAGCTTCACACATTTGCTCTTGTCAGATCAAGTACTCAATTGTTAAATCAGAGTATTTGTAGGCTTAGTGCAGAGTAAGGCTAATCCAAACAGGTATCAGCAGAACCAACAGAACACCCGGCTTGGGTCACTGTCTGTGCAGAGTCTGCACATCCTCCCCGTGTCTGCATGGGTTTCCTCCGGGTGCTCCGGTTTCCTCCCACAGTCCAAAGATGTGCAGGTTAGGTGGATTGGCCATGATAAATTGCCCTTAGTGTCCAAAATTGCCCTTAGTGTTGGGTGGGGTTACTGGGTTATGGGGGTAGGGTGGCGGTGTTGACCTTGGGTAGGGTGCTCTTTCCAAGAGCCAGTGCAGACTCGATGGGCCGAATGGCCTCCTTCTGCACTGTAAATTCTATGATAATCTATGAAACACCCAAAGCCAGCAAGCTACCTGTGGGAATGGAGATTTCAGCTGACAGCAAAATTTACATAAATCTCTGCTGCAAATCAGGGTTGGCATTACAGATTCCTACAGTGTCACTGTGCCATTACATTGGAAGTAACATATCAGCACTTCAGGTCATATTATAAAGCCCACTTTTTCCTTCCCTGAGCACCATGTGATGATTTCACCCAACAGCCAGCATCTGTCCAAAAAGTATGTCATCCAAGGCTTGTGCCAGCCTCATTGAAGCCTAGATTTTGACACCTGCATGTGGGATATGGGGGATGTGATTGGTGAAGGATTAAGGGTGTGACAGTCATCAATACAACTGGGCTGATGTCCCAGTCAAGGGAGTCTATCTTTCCAGCCTGCTGACCTCACCACCCATTTGCTTCTATTGCCTCCTCAGGTCTGCCTGAGGCTGCAGACCTAATTCCATTCTGCCCCCACCTCCCCAGAATGAAAACATGCCTTGCAGGGGCCCTTTAAAAGTAGTCAGATCTGCCAAGTCGGGGAGTTTCCTAAATAACCTTCCCACCTCTTCCACAAAAAAACAGACCTTTGTTGTTTTTTCCAAGGTGCTGACTTTCAGATCAGACTTTAAACCTGACTGTCCTCTCATTTGGATGTAAAAGATTCCTATGGGACTATTCTAAAGAGGAGTTTCCCAGAATGGCTTGGCCAACATTACCCCTTCAACCAGTATCATTAAAATAGATTGGCTTGTCATCATCAAATTGCTGTTTCTGGGACCTGGCAATGTGCAAAATGGCTGCCGATTCTCCTAAACTTCAAAGGTACTTTGATTATTGGCTATAAAGCCCTTTGGGACATCCCAAGATTGTGAAATATTATGAAAGTATTTCTTCCTTATAATGCATCAGAAAATAAACTAGCTGCAGCCAGTAAGATACCAGAGGTCGGTCAAGCTTCCATAATATGTCACCATCTGTGAAAGTTCCCTGTTTATGAGCCAACAAATTGAAAGGTGATAGGAAAGTGATCCGGGAATTAAATCTGGGACTTTCTCAAGCCATGCAGTGAATTTACTCTCTACCATTATTAGCATTGCAGTTATCCCCCGAAGCATTAGGTACTGTTCTGGCGCTTGAAGAGCATTAAAGAAACTTTTAAGACTTGACTATCTTTTCTTTACCGAAATGGGAAAAGTGAAATTGTAAACTTCAAATTTGCTACTGGATTGAAGCTCCTGTTGATATAAGCGGTTCATTATAGTTAAATTAAAATCAAAATAAATGCACTTCTTCCAATTGTCAATGACCTCCATTTTCCTGTTATGCTTGAATAACCAAATCAGGTTGACAGTTAGATAATGCTATTTAGAGGTAACAGGTGTGTGCGTCCTTCATTCAGTAATCTTCATCAACATTGAGCTTAATGAACAATTACATCTTTCCCCATGGGTTTCTGCAAATGCTACGATAAAACGAATGAAATCACAAACTGAGCCTAATTCACTGAACTCCATCATCGTGTAATGTTCCAGTCATTCCTGCTGATTTAAAGGAGTTAATCCCTCTATCTCTTTCAAGTCCAAATTTTCACTCCTCCCAAAAACTTCCATTCTCACATGGTTTCTTCTCATCACTATTTTGTATCCCACCAACTCAGTCCCTTGTTACAAAAACACAAACTCATGTTTAGACAGAGGCTCAAAGAAAACAACAGCACATGTAAGGCAGATTTGACCATAAGATCAAGGCAGCTGGAAGCTGACATAAGTGGTTAATGATGACAGTAAAAGGGATCAAAGCCTTGAGTCACAACTATCTCTTTAAATGCATTGACTGGCTGACTGTGAGTCTACAGATGCCCTCAGTATGGTATCAAGATCTGATTGCTCTGAAGCTGTCTTTGAATTCTTGCTTTTCACTCTTAATTAATGATGATTATTTTATAATGCTGTTAAAATTCCTGTTCAATTGCATTTGTCAGTGAAACTTTTAAACTCAGAGTTTTAAAGTTTAACGTAGCTGTAATATGCCAACAATAAACTGATCTAGCGTTTTAATCACACTGCAATAACTTGGGCAATCAATGCATTTAATAAAAGATTTGAAAAGGAAATGCTGTAAATTAATGACAGGAATTTGTAAAGACAGATAATTGACCATTTACCCTGCATCAGAACAGTTACACAGGTTTGCAGCAATTTATATTTTACAGGTTAATGTTTGATGAAAAGTTTGATACTGTACTGAAATTGACTGCATATCATAGAATCCCTACATTGCAGAAGGAGACCAATCGGCCCATCAAGTCTGCACCAACCCTCTGAAAAAGCAGTTCACACTCCCAGCAACCCAACCTACACATCTTTGGACACTAAAAGACAATTTAGCGTGGCCACGCCACCTAACCTGCGCATATTTAGACTGTAAGAGGGAAAAGAGTGCCAGGAGGAAACCCACGCAGAACATAGACCATACAGTGCAGAAGGGGGCCATTCGGCCCATCAAGTTTGCACAGACCACCCTATCCCCGTAACCCAATAACTCCTCCTAACCTTTTTTGGTCACTAAGGGCAATTTAGCATGGCCAATCTACCTAACCTGCACGTGTTTGGACTGTGGGAGGAAACCAGAGCACCCGGAGAAAACTCACGCAGACACGGGGAGAACGTGCAGACTCCACACAGACAGTGACCCAGCAAGGAATCGAGCTTGGGACCCTGGTGCTGTGAAGCCACAGTGCTATCCACGTGTGCTACCGTGCTGCCAGATACGGAGAGAATGTGCAAATGCCACACAGTCACCCAAGGCCAGAATGGAACCCAGGCCCCCAGCACTGTGAGGCACAGTGCTAACCACTGTGCCACCATTGGTTGTCCTTGTATAATCCATGCTATTAATTTATAATGAACATTATGCAACATTTAGAGGCACATTAAATTTAATGTTATTAAATCACAGCAAAATAATTATTTCTAAAACTTGAGATTATGTTGGATGAATATTGGTGGACAAATGTTCAATAGGCTGAGATGATTGTCCTTGGCTTTTCTGACTGGAATCTTTTAAAGCTTTTAAAAGTGGTTGTTGCTTCTGCTAATTACTGGTTTGAGGAATGTGACACAGATCTGCTAAGTGTCCGCTCACCAGTCTGATCTTGGAGCTTGTTGAGAGCTTCAAATATCTCGATTCCCCAATCATCTTCTATGCCCTAGCTGAGCAAGAGAGTATGGAATGACAGCAACCTGACTGAGAAAGTGAAACTGCGAGTCTACCAAGACTGTGCCTTCAGTCATCATAGTGATGTGATTTGGGCAACATATGCTAGTTTCCACCGTCACTGTTTCAGATATATCCTCAGTATCTTTTGGTAGATAATGTCACAAATTCAAAGGTCTGAGGATATACTAATTTAATCAGCATACCTTAATTGTTAAGCCACCGACAACTACACTGGCATGGCTACATTCCATAGAAGAATTAGAATTCCTACAGTGCAGGAGGAGACTATTCAGCCTGTCAAGCCTGCACCGAGCCTCTTAAAGAGAACCCCACCTAGGCCCACTCCCCGCCCCATCTCCACAACCCCACCTAACCTGCACACTAAGGGATAATTTAGCATGGCCAATCCACTTCTTTGGACTATGGGTGAAAACCAGAGCATGCAGAGGACACCCTCGCGGAAATGGGGAGAAAGTGCAAACTCCACACTGACAGTTACGCCAGGCCGGAATTCAACCAGGGTCCCTGATGCTGTGATGCAGCAGTGCTAACCACTGTGCCACCGTGGCACCCCATCAGATGACTCACAGTTGTATATCCTGAGGCCTGCTATGTGGTGAACTGGCCACTGGGTCATGGCTTCCTGGACATCCATGCCACTGTTACAAGGATACCTGCAAGCAACAGATGAAGATGGCAAACATTGGCACTGACAACAGCCAATGCAGCAGAGATGCCATGCCAGAGTGGGGCTCGTGAGCCACACCAGGCCATGCTTGTAGTGATCTGAACATCTGTACATACATCTGCACATACACCAGGGACTGCAGCACAGATGTGACAGCCACAGCATCACTAGAGGGAGCATCAGAGACGGGTATCAAGGATGGAGCCCAAGGCAGGATCCGCCTCTTTTAGAAGCACAGAGCTAGTGAGCAGCAGCACACAGGGATAGCTTAGCATAGGCAGTTTACCTTAATTTCACTGGTGATACCTCTTGACTGTTTTACATCTAGTTGAGCTCTGGAAGCGGAACAAACACTTTGAATAAGGTGTTTGTATTAACTGTAAGTCTACAGTCGTTATTCAGAATTGGAGAATAACATATAGTACCAGGAGTAGTTTCAGCAAGCCAGCTAGACACCAGCAAGAGAAGAGAACTTAAACCAGACATTCGACCAAGGAAAGCCTCGCAGCATTCGGACCCGTCAGATACCAATCGGCACGATGGACCCAATCCAAGCTCCACGCCTGCTCAAGACCACTGGTAATATGCATTCTAATTGGAAACTTTTTATACAACAGTTCAAAATATATCTAGAAGCTAAGGATCTAACCTCAGTGTCTGATGCCAGGAAGATAGCCTTGCTCTTATCCCTGGCAGGTCCACAGGCATTAAAAATATATAATTCCTTTACCTACCTGGAAGGGGAGAACAAGGGCAAGCTGGAAATAATCATCAAAAAATTTGAAACCCACTGTTAATCTGAAGTCAATGAGATATTTGAAAGATTCAAGTTCACCAGGTGTTTACAAAAACCGGGAGAATACTTCAGCAGTTTTGTGACTGATTTAAAATTACTAGCTCAATCCTGCAACTTTGAAAACCTCCGTGACTCCCTCATCAGAGACCAGAAAGTTTATGGTATATCTGATGAGGGACTGAGAAAATCCTTATTAAAACGAAAAGACCTAACCCTAGAAACAGCCATGCAAAGATGCTCTACTTATGAAAAAAGTAAAGAAGAATATGAGGAGTTTATTTACCAGGACCAAGACCTTCACCACAAGGTCGAGACCGTCAAAATGGTGGCCCAGGCTTCCAGAAGGCGCTCCTTGAACGGCTATCCCGCACGCGCGAACCTGGATGCAGGCCACACGCATGGGCAGTTCTCCCAAAGATTTGACACAGATGAAAGGCCTACTGCGCATGCGCTGAGTATGGAGGGACAGCGTCATGACGTGTCCCCGCTGCAGGCACGCCCACTTAAAGGGGCAATGTCCAGCTTCTGGAAAACAATGTTTAAAGTGTGGCAAATACAACCACTTTGCCTCACAGTGTAGAGCTGCACTGCAAATGAAGACAAAAAGACAGAAACACATGAACTTCAACGTAAAAAGCATAGACTCAACGGAGCACAAAAAAAACAATGATGAGAATTCCTCGGATGAGGACAACCTCGCTTGCGACAACTCGATTGTCGTGGACACGATCGAGACAATTGAGGAACATGACGCAACAATCGCCACGCCTCACCCGGTCAACATCATTGATTCCAGCAGTGAGTGGACTGCGACTGTGCAAGTCAATGACTTTCCATTAGTCTTCCAGCTTGACACTGGGGCCTCAGCTAACCTCCTCACTAGTAAGGATCTCCATTCGATTCCAGGAGACCATGAAATAATACCCGCTGCATGTCGGCTGAAGGACTACAACGGCAATCAGATCCGCTCAAAGGGATCGTGCCATCTCCGGGTGAACAACAAGACGATACGCAAGCAGCTACGATTCGAGATTGTAGATGACAATAAGTCATCATTGTTAGGCGCTCAGGCCGGCAAAGACTTGCGGCTGGTGCAACGCATTTACAAGCACACCCAGGATCCATCAAGCCTGGAAGCTAAAATCCACAGCATGCTACAAGAATACCCCGACGTATTTAAAGGCATGAGCACCCTACCCTGCCGATACAAAATCATGCTGAAGACAGATGCCAAACCCGTCATTCAGCCGCCCAGGGGGGGTTCCAACTCCACTGCGGGAGAAGTTGAAAGCGGAACTCAACAGATCATAAGGCGTAATATCGCGAGTCACACAGCCGACTGACTGGGTTAGCTCCATTGTCTGTGTTAAGAAACCTTCTGGAGATCTTCACATGTGCATAGACACAAAGGACCTGAACCAGAACATTCGCCGGGAACACTACCCCATCCCCAAGCATGAAGAGATCATATCTGAGATGGCGAATGCTCGTATCTTCACCAAACTCGATGCCTCGCAGGGATTTTGGCAGATACAGCTCGATGACTCGAGCAGATTACTGTGTATATTCAACACGCCATTTGGTTGTTTCTGCTTCAATCGCATGCCCTTTGGCATTATCTCTGCGTCAGAAATCTTCCACAGGATAATGGAGCAAATGACCGAGGGCATCGAGGGCGTCAGAGTCTATGTGGATGGCATCATCGTATGGTCCACCACTGAAGAAGAACACCTCTGTTGTCCGAAGAAGGTGTTTCATAAATACGGTTTGAAACTGAACCAGGCAAAATGCACATTTGCGAAGGAGTCTGTAACCTTTTTGGGTGACACCATATCATCTCAGGGTATCAGCCCTGATGAGGCGAAAATCGCTGCAATATGGACCATGAAGACGCCACACGACAAGAAGGCGGTGCTACGATTTCTGGGCTTCGTCAACTTCTTCGGCAGGTTCATCCCAAACCTGTCCGCATGGACGGCAGTTTTACGCAATCTCCTCCGAAAGACCACTGCGTTTGAGTGGACACAACGTCACCAGAATGAATGGGTGGATCTCAAACAGCAACTAACGAGGGCACCGACCCTTGCTTTCTTTGATGCAACCAGACCCACCAAGATCTCCACTGACGCCAGCCAGGACAGGATTGGCGCCGTTCTCCCCCAACAGGCCGAGCAGTCTGACTGGGCCCCGGTGGCATTCGCATCCAAGGCCAAGACCGCAACTGAGTGCAGATATGCACAAATCAAAAAAGAATGTCTCGGACTCCTCACTGGGATTCTGAAGTTCCATGACGACCTGTACGGCCTGTCCACGTTCATAGTGGAAACCGACCACAGACCGTTGGTCCATATCATAGACAAGGATCTAAATGACATGACACCTTGTCTGCAATGCATCATGATGAAGCTGCGAAGGTATGATTTCGCCCTAGTATACACTCCGGGAAGAGATCTTGCCACCGCCGATGCACTGTCCCAATTAATTGGCACTGACAACGCATCATCAGCCCCTATCAGAGAAATCGAGGCCCAAACACAGTTATGCATGGAGAATTTGCCTGCTTCGGACGAGAAGCTTTGCCTAATCCGACAGGAGACGCAGAAAGACGCAAACTTATGGAGGGTGCTGCACCTATTCCAGCACGGTTGGACGAGGGGACAATGTCCACAATTTCAGAATGTCAAGTCAGAACTGATTGAAGTTGACGGCCTGCTGCTACGCAATGCGCAGATTGTGATTCCGGCCACTCTCCGTGCTGATATGCTACGTTAGATTCATGAAGGCCACCTAGGAATTGAGAAATGCAAAAGGCGAGCACGACAGGCTGTGTACTGGCCCGGCATGAATCAAGACATAACGGACATGGTCATGACATGTGACACCTGTCAAAGACATCAACCAGCACAGTGTAAAGAACCACTGCAGCAACACAAACTCACAGTGGCGCCGTGGACAAAAGTGGACATTGACATATTTCATGCCACAGGGCGTGATTACGTCTTGATCATGGACTATTACTCAAACTATCCGGAGGTACTGAAACTCCATGATCTCACATCTTCATCTGTCATCAAGGCCAGGAGACATTCGTGCGACATGGAATCCCGTGTGTGGTGATGTCAGATAATGGTCCCTGTTTCGCGAGCTGGGAATGGAAAGAGTTCTCAGACCGCTACAGCTTTCGGCATTTAACATCCAGTCCACGCTACCCACAGTCAAATGGGAAAGTGGAAAAGGGTGTCCACATTGTCAAACAACTTATTAGCAAGGCAACAGATTCATGCTCGGACATCAACCTAGAACTGTTGTCCTACCGAGCAACCCCATTGAGCTCAGGACTGTCGCCAGCACATTTGCTCTTTGGCAGGGACATCCGGACAACCCTCCCGGCGATTCAATTCCGAGACCCCGATAACACTCTGGTACTCGACAAAATGCGGGTACTATGGTCCAAACAAAAACAATACTACGATCAACATGTGATCCCACTCAAGCCACTGAACATGGGCAACATCGTCAGGATCAGGGACCCAGAAGGCGGATGATCTGAGCCAGTCACGGTGATCAGGCAGGAGGCACCGCAGTCCTAAATTGTCAAGTCGTCGGCGGGAGTACTCTTTTGCCGTAACCGCCGGGATCTGTTAAGGCTTTGGCCTACAATGCCGGTGTTTCCCACACTGGACTTGACCAAGTCCATTAGTCCACAGGACGTTCCTCGCCACACAATGCCAGACAGTACTCTTGATGACATCAAACCATCATCCCTACTACCATCTTTAAGACGCTCCAGCAGAAGCCGGAAGGCACCCGACAGGCTAGATTTGTAACAACAGTTCAACACACTCACAAGACAAATATGAACATTTCTCACGATGGACTCATAACACTGTTAATTGTTTCTGTATTACTTTATCATTTTTGCAGTGTGCAGCTTTGCTTATTCTCACCACTTGTTATGTACAGTTTTCTTGAGGCCAGTCTAGAAAACATATCAAGTCAAAGGGGGGGTGTAGCGATCTGTACATCTGTACATACATCTGCACATACACCAGGGACTGCAGCACAGATGTGACAGCCACAACATCACTAGAGGGAGCATCAGAGACGGGTATAAAGGGTCGAGCCCAAGGCAGGATCCGCCTCTTTTAGAAGCACAGAGCTAGTGAGCAGCAGCACACAGGGATAGCTCAGCATAGGCAGTTTACCTGAGTTTCACTGGTGATACCGCTTGACTGTTTTACATTTAGTTGAGCTCTGGAAGCAGAATGAACCCTTTGAATAAAGTGTTTGTGTTAACTGTATGTCTACAGTCGTTATTCAGAATTAGAGAATAACATAATGCTTAATGCAGAGTTTATCACCATGGCGCAAACCATTGTCTTTTGAGACAGAAGGCAGCCACCTTTACATCAGCATTCACAGTAATTGTGTCTTGGTCTGAAATATTGCTATAATTATTTCAATGTTACAGATTCTCAGACTGATTTTATCCCTCCCTCTTCCCCTGCTTTCTACCTGGTCATATGTGAGCTCAACCTCATCTGACCTGAACTTGCCTTTGTTCATGGATTTAGGTCACTTAAACAGACTGAGATACCGCAAGCACATACCTGCCCCTCAGCAAGGGCTTGTAGGTAAGGGTGGAAAGCCACCCTCTGTTGCAGGCCTGAGCAATCTCCAGTTCCTGAATTTGGGGCCAGAAGGCCTCCAGCTTTAATGACTCTCTGCTTTTTGTATTTGGAAAGTACTTGCTTGGCTGAAATATGTATTGGGACATCCTGTTGTATAAATGGAAGTGTTTCTTTTCTTTTTTGTTGTGTCTCCGCCAGGAAAATGAGGCGGAAGGCATGTATTTGTTGCCCCCTTTTCCTCATTGAGCCAGTGAAAGGCTGCGCCTGCACCTGGGTGGATCGAAAACCTGGACATACAAAGTTATTGTTATGGATCCCCACCATTTGTTGCTTGACTTTACACTTAGAAAATAGATGCTACTGAAATTCAGATGCAAAGGAAAATCTGACTTTTGTCCTTTAACAGTTCTGTCCGAAAGCTGTCAATGGCAAACTGTTTGTCTCTTGGAAAGTAACTCTCTTGCGAGATTACACAGTGTTTAGTGAAGAAATAAACCTGTTCAACATTGCACAGCTGTTTGACTGGGTTATGCAACGATAGTGCACTTTACATTCTGAACCTGGTCTTGATTTCAGACCAAAGGAATGAAAATCTCTTCTCTGCACATCTGGAAGAACCTTATGTGCAATGAACGTGACATTGGAGCGTCTCACACGGAATCATAGAATTTATAGTGCAGAAGGAGGCTTTTCAGCCCATCGCTGGAAAGAGTACACAATTTAAGCCCATGCCTCCACACTATCTCTGTAACCCAGTAACCCTACCTAATCTTTTGGACATGAAGGGGCAATAATGATATTCCAGATCACTGCTCAGATGATCATGCTCACTGAATGCTGAGAAAGACAAGCCCCACAGACACTTAAATAGGTCTGGAGAAGTGATCCAACACTCCCTGAAGGGAAGAAACCACGAGTGAATATTACCATTCTCCAAATAGACTTTTTAACACACCCTAGCTAGATTCTAACAACCCGGATACTTTAAGGGTCCAGGCACCGCTCCTCAGTAAGGTGCAACTCCACGGAATTGTGTATAGAGATAGGTTCTTGAGTTTGGATACAGAAGATACAGGAGAAAATATGCTTTGCAAATTATTTAAAAGTGTATTAAAGAACTGAACATGCAATCCACATTTAATGGTAATTGCAACATTGGTAGTCCGAGGAAAGGTAAGTGTGGTCTTGTTTCTATTAGAGAATCCGGGATGGATTCTTCTGCCCCGCCCGCCACAAGATCGCCACGTGCAGGACGCGGACCATGTAAAGGTCCATTGACATCGGGCAGGAACTTCCGGTCGCTGGGCGGGCGTGGCCAGAGAATCCCGCCCTACAAGCCTTATTAATGTTGCAGGGAGATATTTAAGATATCCATCAAAATTTAAGTATTTATCTTAAATCCCTAAGTAGAACATTATCACGTTTAGCAAGATAGCTCCACCCCGATTAAGGGAGGCCTATCATCACTAAACTACAATAGCCTACCTTGCAAGATGCTGGAGTGAATCCAACAAATCTAAAAATCCTGCTGAAAGATTCCAATATTTATGCCAAAGAAGAACTGGACCAGTAGGAATCATGTTGGCAAACATGTTGGACAACATCCTTTGTTTCCATGAGCATCTTTCCAGGAAACAGCCATGTCTGCGTGGGTTTCACCCCCACAACCCAAAGATGTGCAGGATAGGTGGATTGGCCACGCTAAATTGCCCCTTAATTGGGGGAAAAAAAATTGGGTACTCTAAATTTATAAAAAAACAAAAAATCTTTCCAGGAACCAGTATACTGAGGGATGCAGATAGTTGTCACTGCACTAAGTTTCCAGGATTCGGCTGACAATTTATTTAGGGTCATACTTAAAGTTATCTGTTGTTATATTGTAATATCTTACAATTTATCACCACCTTGCTGAAGAGATGTAGAGGCTAGTTCCTGCTTTTTGCAGAACTGTCTTGCATTAGAGGATGTATCATGCACTATGCCACGAGATGTTGTCACCCTTGAGCACACAATTATGCCCAGGCATGTTTATAAATTTTCAAACCATGGTCGAGCAGATGAACTCGGCTTTTAATGTTTATATGGGAATCACTGTTTTTAGATCAATTGACAGTGGGGAGATAGGGACAGGGGAGAGTGGGAGGAGGAGAGGGTGGAGGGGATT
This sequence comes from Scyliorhinus torazame, assembly GCF_047496885.1. Classification (NCBI taxonomy): domain Eukaryota; kingdom Metazoa; phylum Chordata; class Chondrichthyes; order Carcharhiniformes; family Scyliorhinidae; genus Scyliorhinus; species Scyliorhinus torazame. The sequence continues at coordinate 68,691,614 of NC_092721.1, read as the reverse complement.
AGAGTGCAAAGAGAGGAGGGGGAAGAGGAAATGGGGAAGGGGAAGGGGAAGAGGGGGAACGAACAGTGAGGGGGAAGGGAGTGAAAGGGGAGGAGCAGGAGTGGAGGAGAGGCAGAGAGGGAGGAGAGAGAGAATGGAGGAGAAAGACAGGAGGGGGGAAGTGAGGAGTGGTATGAATGGGATGAGAGGGGAAGAGGGGGAGGGGGTGGGGGTGGGGGAAGAAAGAGGGAGATGGGAGGAGAACAATGTTGCAAATGGAGAAGGAGAGGGAATAATTGCTCCAGGGGGTGGTGGTGGAGAAAATTGCATCAATCCAGTGGTTGCGGGGCTTGAGTCCAGTGTCAGTGCTCCAGTCTCATCTTCCTACTGTCTGGTGGAGTTTTCGAACCCGCAGCTTTGAGCTCAGTGGCCTGACAGCTGCTCTGAAGTAACTCCTGAATAGCAGCTGTGGGCATGTGAAACTGAGATGGAAAACATGGAAGGGATTCTGTAACTCAAACTTAAAAACTGCAAACTATCTGAGTCATATGATGACCAAAATCCAGAGACCAGATGTGGCGCATGGCAGTGGTTTCCTCGTTTTATACATTCTGTCAGTGATTTATCACGTATGTTATGTATTTTAAAACGCTTACAGGGAGGAGGAACAGAACTCGACCGGTGAATTCACTGAGATTTCACTTTTGCGTTTTTATTTTTCCATAGTTAACTCAATTTTTAATGGTATAAAGATATAGGGAGCGATTTGGTGGTTTTGTCGCCCCCGTCTTGATGTCAGGGCGAGTCCGTTGGTTCTTGTGAGATCTGCGATGCTCAAAATGTCTCGCAAAATTCAATGAAACCGCGCGTGGCATCGCGATCTGAATCTCGCTCTCAAAGCGTGAGATCGAGGTGCGCATTAGGCTCATTTGAATATGCGTTTGCGGATTCATCAGCTTCCCCAGCGAGGCCACAACCAGGCGCCATTTGGTACTGGCTCACAAAATCATGAACCAGTCGTGGTGGCACCTGGGGGTCTTTCTGAGGAGTTGAGGTCCCCGGGTGGTCGACGACATGGAAGGGAGGCACCATGGCACTCCCCCAGCACCTGGGAACCTTGGCACTGCCAGACTGGCACCTTGGCACTGCCACCCAACCACCCTGGCAGTGTCACCCTGGCACTGCCAGGGTGCCTGGGTGACACTGAATGGCTGGCAGGTGCACTGCCAGGGAGCAGGCTACGAGTGCCAAGATGCCCAGGTGCCAGGTTGCCTGTGCCAGGGGTCGGGCCCATAAGAGGTGGGTAAGTGGGGGTACAAGGAGCCTGGAAGAGATAAGTTGGGTGAAATGGGGGGGGGGGGGGGGGGGGGGAGGCCCCTGAGGCCATAGTGGAATGGAAGTGCTGAAACATTGGAGCTGCCTTAAAAAATGGAGCCGCGAGTCACCTTCCTCAAGTGGCGAGCTCAGCTTGCCAGAGTCAGGAAATGATGTAAAAGGCGTGTACATGAGTTAAAGCACTTGAGATAATCTTTACCTTGAGTTAAAGTATGCTGAAAGCACTGAGAAACACCCCGCCAAATGCGCTGTTCAGCATATTTTAACTCACGTCCGCGGACTCACACCTATAGACCTGGATTTTGCGGGCAGTGGTAAAGTGGCATTTGTTTCTGAAATCAGACTAACCTTCGAACCTGCTGAATTTGAGGTGGGAGCTTGAACTTCAACACCAAGGAGGAGAGTTCCCTCATGGTGAGACCTTGCAGAATTCTGCAGCGTGGCCAAGAAAGATACGCCTACAAAATCTATCAAATCCAAGCTGCTGTAGTATCTGTCATGTTAAAAAGTCAATTGAGGAAAAGGTTATTTGATCAAAATCATTTAACAAAATCATAAATTTATACACATTTTTAGAAAGTGAGAAATTTGATCAAAATCATTTTAATAATACATAGATTAATACATTTTTTAACGTCAGATAAATCATTAAAAAAAGTGATAAACATTGAAATGTTTAAAAAGTCTGATAAATCATGCTCAGAAGTCATTTATATTAAAATATTATTAAGAAGTTTCATAAATTATGTTAAAAAATAATTTGCATGAAAATGTTTAAAAAGTCAGATAAATCTTGTTACATCCTTCTGCATATTTTAAAAAGTTTCATAAATTATATTTGTGGAAAGCTGAAATATATATGTGTGTGTGTGCCAACTGTTTTGAAAGTTTTCTTCTGTCTTTATTAAATATTTGCCAAATCAGAGGAGGCACGTAGTGCCTTGAAATACGAGCTCTAAATTTTTTTTGGTCAGCTTAATTCGTTGTTTGGGGACAATAAGACCAAATTATCACCACTGCCATATCTCTTGTTTTAATTTTCAGGTTGTCAACTGAAAATGTGAAGCTCCAGAACAGCAGATGTTGGTCCACTGCAACATCTGGATTTATATAAGACATCTGCATCACACTCCAGAAGTCGCTGGGCCTTTCCATCATGAAATGAAAGCTTCACTGCAATTTCCAACATAATACTTGGACCCTTCTGCCCATCTCCTTCCTCCCTAACATTGATGACCATGTTTTCAGTTCTCTGAAGCCCAAACTCTGGAATTCCCTTCTTAAACCCCACCACCTTGCCACCCTCTTAGCCACCGTTAAGACGCTTTAAAACCTGCCTCTTATCTCTGGTATTATCTCCTTCTATGCCTCGTGGACGAGTGGCAGGTCAGAGGCATTGTCCGGGCAGGTCCCTCTTCCCCTGCGGCCTATACTTCCCTTAACACTCCTGGCTTGTTCTCCCCGATTGATTCCTATTTTTATATAGCTGCTGTGAACCTTGCCGACGTGACGTCAAGTCAGCGAGGTATGAATATTTAATGAGGGTGGATCATGTGGCTGGGAAATGCTTTAATGAGAGTGAAATGTATTAAAATTTATGGAAATGAGTTCCCTAAAGGGAGCAACCTTGTCAGATCACCGTCGAGGGGCGGGTAAAATTGGGAAATAACATCTCAACGGTGAGGATCTCATTTCCCGACTCTAGTGGGACTTTGGGCCGCGTCACAGTTTACATTGATGGCGAACATGGGTTGAAAATTGCCCCGATATTTTCTCCTGTGGGCAAGTCCAGAACTAGGGGGCACAGTTTTAAAGTTAGGGGTCATCCTGAGAGGGTAGATGAGAATTTATTTTCTCTCAGAGGGTTGTTCGACTTTGGAAATCTCTGCTTCAGAAGCCCGTTGGTATTGCATATTTTTAAGGCAGAGGTAGTTAGATTCTTTTTAAGCGAGGGAATAAAAGGATCTCAGGGATAGATGGGAATGTGGAATTCTAAACACAAACAGATCAGCTATGATCTTTTTGAATGGCGGAGTAGGCTCGAGGGGCCGAATGGCCTGCATCTGCTCCGAATTCATGTATTTCCCTTTTGTCTCCTGTGCATGGAACATTCTTTTAAGAAGTTAAAGACACCACATGTGTGTATTATGTAAGCATAAATTATTTTTGCAGCTGATAGAAAGTTATGCATTTTTGTAAAATATTTATGGCAGACCAATGAATGGAGTCCACTATTAATTTGACTTGCCCCAGTCCATTTAACTTTGATGATATTTTGCTCAGCAAGTTGCTAAAAATGCGAGAACTGAACAGCATGACATGTTCAACAGGACATCTGGGATCTGTGCGAGGAAGAAGCTATGTATTTTCTTAACTAACCATATTGAAGGATTATACAATGAACAACAGGGGCGAGATTCTCCGACCGCCCAGAGAATCGCCGGGGGCTGGCGTGAATCCCACACCCGCCGGTTGCTGAATTCTCCGGCACTGGAGATTCGGCGGGGGCGGGAATCGCAGCGCGCCGGTTGGCGGGGCCCCCCCCGTGATTCTCCGGCCCAGATGGGCCGAAGTCCCGCTGCTGGAATGCCTGTCCCATCAGCGTGGATTAAACCACCTCTCTTACCGGCAGGACAAGGCGGCGCGGGCGGGCTCCGGGGTCCTGTAGGGGGGGCTGCGGAGCGATCTGGCCCCGGGGGGGTGCCCCCATGGTGGCCTGGCCCGCGATTGGGGCCCACCGATCCGCGGGCGGACCTGTGCCATGGGGGCACTCTTTTCCTTCCGCCTTCGCCATGGTCTCCACCATGGCGGAGGCGGAAGAGACTCCCTCCACAGCGCATGCGTGGGGATGCCGTGAGCGGCCGCTAACGCTCCCGCGCATGCGCCGCCCGGCAATGTCATTTCTGCCCCAGCTGGTGGGGCACCAAAGGCCTTTCTCGCCAGCTGGCGGGGCGGAAATCAGTCCGGCGCGGGCCTAGCCCCTCAAGGTTAGGGCTCGACCCCCCAAGATGCGGAGGATTCCGCACCTTTGGGGTGGCGCGATGCCAGACTGATTTGCGCCGTTTTTGGCGCCAGTCGGCGGACATCGCGCCGATACCGGAGAATTTCTCCCCAGAGGTGCAAGTTAACATAGTAAATTCATTGTCAGATCAGACATAGGATTACTAAAGAGTGGGCAAGAAAGATTAAATTAAGAGAAAGAAAAGGTATTTTTTGTAGCATTATTAAATAAATCTCCAACAACAATTAAAATCTGGAGGAATGAAACACCACAGTTGCAACAGGTAATTTTCCGTGCCAGCGATGTGCTTTAGCAGTAATTAACACTTATTATTATGATCTCAATAATGACCTTGTAACTTTTTAAAAAATGAAGTCCCAATTATTACTGTACCAGATTTAAACAAAGCAAGTACTATTAACTTTATAAATATTCTGGGCTGGATTCGCCAACGGCATGATCGTCTGTTTCGCCGGCAGCATATCATGCTCATGGATTTCCCGACGGCGTGGGGTGCCCACAATGGGAAACCCCATTGCCTGGCTGGCAGAATGGAGGATCCCGCTGCCAGTGGGGACGCGACGCATCAGAAAATGGGTGCGGTGGGATGGAGAATCCCGCCCTATATATTTCAAAGATATTTCAAAAAGGTTTGACAGGCTATGGGGTGGGCAAAGATGTGGCAACTGTATTATAATATGAAAATTTGAAGTTATCCACTTTGGTAAGAAAAACAGAAATGCAGAGTATTTCTTAAATGATGAGTTATTCTGAAGTTTTGATGTCCTGGATGTTCTTGTTCATAAGCCACTGTGAAAATGGATGTTGTTCTTAGTATGTTTTGGGAATATGGTGGCATTCTGTAAGAAGATTTTGTGTGTGTGTCTATGCTTAATTAAGCTGTGGGAAGGTTAATAGAGACAGCTTGTCTGTGAGAGCTGAGAGACAAGAGGGTAAAGGTGCTGGATTCATGCATTTGTAATGAAAGGTTATGGTGAGGTTGGATTTACAAATAAATAATGGGTTTAACATTTGCATTAGGGGATAAGTAGCACTTCAAAAGGAGGTTTCGATGTGACACGAAGCTTTTTCAATATACAATGGCTTTTTAAATAACTAGGGGAATATATAATAAATTTTATTGAGACAAAATAAGAAAACATGAAAAACTACAATTATATTTTGTAAATGTTGGGTGCGATGTACCAGACAAGTTTCTAAGTGTGGTTGCGAGCGTGAATTGCCGGGTTTTTCCCAACAGTTGACCCGACGAGTCCACCATTGGTGTTTAATGCCAATTAGAGCCGGTAAAGATGCCCCACGGGCTTCACATGGGATGGGGAGAGATGACAGATGAAGCCACAGGCGAAGCATGCGAGGATGAGAGCAGTCCGGACCCTTGGCGCCGCCGACTGTCCTCCAGCCTCCAGCTGCTCCCACGGGTCCTCTTCCCGGACTGGTTCTCCAGCCCTTTCTGGTCTGGCACCTTCTTGTCCTCCTCCTCGGATGAGGCTGGATGCTCCTCCTCCTCCACCACCAGCATGTCACCCCGCTAGCATAGCACAAAGCGGGCAGCCTCCGTGGGGTGCACTGCAGTGTGGTTGGGGCCTGCAGTCCAATGCACCGCTCAATGACAGCCTGGGTTGCGATATAGACCTTGTTTTATTGGGTGTATGCATCGGTCACTGACCTCTGCACTGGGGTCATTAGCCAGGACATAAGAGCCAACTGGTTGTCCTGGGGTGTCCCTCGAAGATGCTGGGGATCTCTGACTTCCCCAGGATGTAGTTGCCATGCACACTCCCTGGGAAGTATGCACACAAGTTCATGATCTTGTGGTGGTTGCACACAAGTTCAGGGAGTGGAATCCCTTCCTGTTAATGAAGAGTGCTCCCAGACTGTCCAGTGTGCGCAAGGCGACATGCATGCCATCTATTACCCCCTGGACCTTTGGCATCTTAGCGATGACGGAGGATCCTGCTGCCTGGGTATGTTGTTGGGCTTGTTCCAGGTCAAAGTACAGTCAGCTGCCCGGGCAAACAGGGCATCCCTGACTTTAAAAATGCACATGTGGGCTGTTGGCTGCGATATGTCACACAGGTTCCCACTCGAGCCCTGGAATAATCCCGAGACGTTAAAGTTTAGGGCTGCCACCTTCATGGCCACCAGGAGTGGGTAGCCTCCTCCTCCACGTGGTGCCAATTCACAAGGAAATGGCATAGGCGCTGCACTGTCCCCTTGTTGAGGCAGAGCCTCCTGCGACACATGCTGTCCAACATCTCTTCAACCGACCAGCGACACTGTACACCTTGGACCGTCGCTGGCCTCCCCCTCTGAGTCCTTCACTGGCCTGATGGGCAGCTGGGTCCTCAGGATGTGGGACGGGCCCCTGCACATGTATTGCCACCTCAAGCCTCTGACAAAGCTTCTGCCGCCGCCTTCTCCAGCATCTGGCTTCGTAGACTGCCACTGCTTCCGAGAGGGCAGCTGCGGCGGGGTCCACAATATCATCCATGCAGTGATATCCGTAAGGAATTGGAGCGGTTCAGAGTCTGACAACCAGGTATGGCTTCCACCCCAGTACCCTCAAATCCTCCAAGCCTTCGCCAACCATTTCTCAGGGTGGCATCCAACTAGCCGGTTGTGCTGGGGGGACCTGCACTGCTGCACACCCCCGGTCACAATAGAGGCCCCTGTGCACTGGACCCTCAACTCCAGACCCCAAATCCCTGCCGGGAACATTACATGGACCATACTCAGGTACCCACCCTCCACCGCCGATCCAAACACCCACCCTTTGGTTGCGGGGATGTCCCCGGTGTTTCAGCCCAGGTCCTGTGTGTTTGATTATTGGCTGCTGTCCCTGCAGTATTGAAGCCTCAGCTGCGACATGGCATGTCTACCCATGGGAATCCACTTGGGAATATTTTGTCTATTAGCAATCAACAATACTTTTGCACAAAAGGTTATAAACAAACAACTGAACAGTCCACATATCACATTAACCATGAACTGACAAGGGAAAGGCACCATGCTATGCATACAGGCACCTGTTCACTACAAAATATCAGTACAAGCACAAAGCCACAACAGTGAGGTTACACAAAGAAACCAAATACACATAAAACATGAATCAGACAACAATATGAGTTACCAGTATCTGAATCAACCCTCTGCTCCCTCTCCCTCCCACAGATCCCAGCAGCAGACTAACTAGAAACTCACACGGATGCAGAGCTTGATGGAAGAGCAAGAGAGCACCCCTTTCTGTACTCCTGCTGCAGACAAAAGGAGCTGCAGCAGTCAAACACATGGCCTCCTGACATTAAATAACAAACGGCAACAGTACAACGAATTTACCAGCATCCAAATCAACGTGCTGCTCTCTCCCCCAGTGCAGATCCCAGCAGTAGACTCGTATCAGTGGAAAGCCACCTGGGGACAATACAACAAATACACCAGAAAGCCAAACTGATGCAGCGCAAGGCGGTAGAGTGAGAGACAGCGCCTTTTTCAGACTCCCACCAAAGACAAAATGGGCTGCAGCAGACAAACACACGGGCCTGGATTCTTCAAAACGGCGGCTAAGTGTTGATGCTGGCATAAACACAGGAGTGTTTCATGCCGGCATCAATGGGCCTCTTGGTCCAGAGATTCTGTGGGCTCTGGCTGCCGATATGCGGCCTTGCACTTCCGGCCGTGGGTCCGCATATGCGGGCGGCAGCCGCTCCCATGCTGGTCCCGCACGACATGGCGGACCCGCACAGTAGGCTGGCACGGAAGAAGGTAGAACCCCCTAGATCGTGAACGCCCGCTGATCGCGGGCCTGCCCATAGTGGAGGCCCCCCCGGAGACTAATCTCCCCACCCCCACCAGGATGGCCACCGCACCCGTGACGCCGAGCTCCCGCCGGGTGGAACCATACGTGAACCACGCCGGCGGGAACTCGGCCGGTCGACCATGGAGAATCGCCACGGGGGCCTCTTTCAACAGCGCCACATTGACCGCCTGCGTGCGACTGCCACCAATTCTCCGGTCGCCGGAGGTTCGCGTTCTGGTGTCGGACCCGATCGCGGGTCTGACGCCCTGTTTGTGCCCCTTCGCGAGCACAATTTCGGCGCGGAGGCTCGGCGAATCTTGGCCACAATCTCCAGACATCAATATGTAAACAGTCAACAGTACAAGAATTTCCCCCCTCACCCCCCCGCCCCCCCACCCCTCCCCCCCCCCCCCCCCCCCCCGCCTTCCCCCTCGCAGCACCAGCTCTACACCCATATCAGGGGAAAGTCGCTCATGAATGAGCAAACCAATACACCAGAAACATCACCGACACAGAGCTTGGCAGAAGAGAAAGAGAGCACCCTTTCCCCTTTCCAACTCTGGCAGTGCTTCCAGACTCTAGGCCACAGAAGCAAAAGGAGCTGCAGCAAACAAGCCTACAGTCCCCAGACATTAAACAGTAAACAGCAATAGCAAGCACATGGCTTACGAACATTAAACATAAACAAGTAATAGTATGAAGAGGCACCTGCAAATTGCACAGCCTCCAAACCTGAAATAGTAAACAGTCACTAGCACAATAAAGCCACCAACAATCTTCAAAGACATTTCTTCACGACCTTCAAGTTGCTCAATTGAATTGAGCCATCATCCTTCCCCTCCCTTGCATGGTACCGATGCCTGGTCACCAAATCTACCCAATTCTTGGTCCAGGCCACAGAAGTAAATCAGTCAATAGCAAGCAAACACGCAGCCTCCGGACATGGAACATTGCAGTCAGCAGTACAAAGAAGGCTCCAGTAAGCTGCAAGAGCAGTTCTTCATAACTCCAGCAAGTTGCTCAGTTGAATCAGCTGCCACCCTTCCACTTTGTCAGTGGAACTGCAACCAGTGGCAGTGGTTGCATTTCACTTTCTCCCCTTTCTCACTCCAGGCAACGGGAGAAAAAAAGGCGGCAGCAGTCAGACACACAGTTTCAAGTGGCAGCAGTTGGTTCACTCCTCCTCTCACTCCCGCTCTGGCAGCTCCCAGCAGCAGACTCTCAAAGCAGAAACAATCATTACCTTAAAGCCACTCTAACATAGAGCAGAGCAGAGTGAATGAGCATCTCTTTCCCTCCTTCAGACTAGTAGTAGGCCGACTTACAGCCTCTACTGCCAGACTCCAGCCACAGAAGCAGAAGAAGCAACAGCAAACTTATACTAGGCCTGCAGGTATTCTGCAACCAAAAACAGGAGCACACAGAAAACACAACCTGCAGCCACTTGGGAACTATGAATTACTAACAGTGCCAATTGCCTATTAACGAAAGCCTCCAGTTTCATAGATTATCATAGATTATCATAGAATTTACAGTGCAGAAGGAGGCCATTCGGCCCATCGAGTCTGCACCGGCTCCTCGAAAGAGCACCCCACCCAAGGCCAACACCTCCACCCCATCCCCACAACCCAGCAACCCCACCCAACACTAAGGGCAATTTTGGACACTAAGGGCAATTTATCATGGCCAATCCACCTAACCTGCACATCTTTGGACTGTGGGAGGAAACTGGAGCACCCGGAGGAAACCCACGCACACACGGGGAGGATGTGCAGACTCCGCACAGACAGTGACCCAAGCCGGAATCGAACCTGGGACCCTGGAGCTGTGAAGCAATTGTGCTATCCACAATGCTACCGTGCGGCCAGAGGCTGCCATCATCATTGGGGGTTAAAGTGACCGTCACCATATTATCAAGGACAGGGCACTAACCTGGGGTTGTTCAGTGGGGTGGAGAGGCAGCAGCAGGAACTGCTCCTGTTATGGCTATATAGGATCTTGGGGGGTGGCATGTTGAATTGGAGGGTGCTGAACCCCTTGCCCCTAGCACGCGGTGCCTCCCCACTGTTGGCAGCCTACCCCCTCCCCGACTGGGCCCATCCCCCTTTGGGTTCTCCCACACCCACCCCGAGCACTGGGGCAGCAGCAGCCCCAGTGCCCCCGGGCTGATTGCCCAATTTCCAAGATGGCTATCCTCCTCCTCTGATCCCCACAGCATCCATTTCGGCAGCTTTGTGTTTTGAAGAGATGTGCAAAAGAGTGCCCACGGGACCACTTGCCAGGAGCCAGTTAGATCATGAGAGGCCATTAGATCAGGGGTAATTTCCATTGATGGGAAGGAGATTGGCTTTAATTGGTGATTAATAATAACAATAATAATAATAATCTTTATTAGTGTCACAAGTAGGCTTACATTAACACTGTAATGAAGTTACTGTGAAAATTCCCTAGGCGCCACTCTCCGTTGCCTGCTTGGGTCACGGAGGGAGAATTCAGAATGTCCAATTTGCCTAACAAGCACGTCTTTTGGGACTTGAGGGAGGAAACTGGAGCACCCGGAAGAAACCCACGCAGGCACAGGGAGAACGTGCAGACTCCGCACAGACAGTGACCCAAGCTGCTAATCGAACTTGGGTCCCTGGAGCTGTGAGGCAACAGTGCTATTGATTTCTCGTCATGCCATGTTTGGATCCGGATCGCGCCAATCGGTGCCCGACCAGCATCCTGCTTTCAGACTCTGCCACGATCTAATCGGCTCGCTTGGATTAGCGCCTGGTGCAATGTGGCCATTTGATCGCGCCCGTTATGTTCAAAGACATGGTTGAGCACAATGGAACCTGAGATGAAAGGTAAAAAGGGTATTTAAGGAAGGATGTTTAGCTGGCTGTGTGAGGGAAATGTCTTGACAGCAGGGTGTGATTTTCAGCCCGCGAATGCCTTCAGAGAGAACAGCGACATGGGCAGAAACTGCGGAGAGAAGCGGGAAACTTGATTCTCCCCAGAGAGATTGTGTTTCCCAATTTTCCTCATCCCTCTTTGCCGATGTCACAATGTTCATGCCCACAGAGGGTGAGAACTTCACTTAAATGGATTTTAATAAATTTTAATATTAATAATGGGCCTCTCAGCAACTATGCAACTTTAATTCTATGTACATAAGATTTCTTTCTTCTTAAAAATGTCGTGTTGGGTGTTCCGATGCATAAATGATCCAACACGGCTGTAGATGGTACAACTCTATTATTGTCGTAAACAATGACAACTACTAACTGCTGGCTAAGGTTCGTGCTTCACCAGCTAACCTGTGGACCCAGCCCTATCACTATCTTGGTGAGGCACTCAGCACATGGTCTATGTCTGAGTGGCACGCTGTGAGCTCTGTGCTCTGAGCTATCTCCTGGTAGAATGAGCGGGAACTGGGATGTTCCCTGTTTTATAGTGCGTGTGCTCTCACTGGTGATTGGCTGCGATGCTGTGTGTGTGTTGGTTGGTCCAACTACCTGTCCATCAGTGTGGGTGTGATTGCACCATGATATGCTGATGTGGATATTATGACATCCCCCCCTTTCACAAGGATATGTGCCCACATGCTAATAAATAGAAATGTATACTGAGTGCATCTGAGTATGTGTGTGCAATATTTACAACATGTACATGAGGCTAAACCATACACAGAGGAAGGTGTCAGGTGCAACAGAGCAACACGGTTGTACCAATAACAGAACAAATGCAATCAGCAAACGACGAGAGAGAACTTCTGGAACGACAAGAAAGAAACACGTTAACAGTACTGTAAAACAATTCAGTGAGTTCAATGTGCAAACAGGCTCATAAATCCAGTCTATCAGGTGGGTGACGAATTTGGGTTGACCGCCTCAAGGGTGGGACGGGATCCACCGGCTGAGGAATGGGCCTGGCCACGGGCGAGAAAGGAAGAGGCAAAGTGGCAGGAAGCTCAACGAAGTCGACATCAGGGACAACAGGAGGGCGTGGCACCGGTGCATGATCTCGTAGCGAGCGTGGAACCAGACGAAGGGCCCGCCGATTACGGCGGCGAATGGAGCCATCAGGCATGCAAATCAGGAATGAGCGGGGAGCCACGTGGCAGTTGCCGACCAGCCACCCTCCAGTAGGTGTATGCGTACGTTATCTCCAGGCGCCAGTGCAGGAAGATCAGTCGCCCGAGCGTCGTGTGCCACCTTCTGCTGAGCACGCTGTTGTTGCATTCTTCGCAGTACTGGAGCATGATCGGGTTCAGGGACATGAATGGACGGCACAGTGGTCCTGAGGGTGCAACCCAGCTGGGCTGGCGAGAGGCCCGTGGACAGTGGGGCTGAGCGATAGGCCAGCAGGGCTAAAGAGAAGTCAGATCTGGCATCAGCAGCCTTGCAGAGGAGCCGCTTCACAATGTGGGCGCCCTTTTCCGCCTTGCCATTCGACTGGGGATGCACGGCACTGGACGTCACATGCGTGAAGTTGTATTAAGTGGCAAAGGAAGACCATTCTTGGCTCGCAAAGCAAGGCCCGTTGTCAGACATGACGGTGAGCGGAATTCCATGGCGAGCAAAGGTTTCCTTGCATGCCCGGATGACAGCTGATGATGTCATGTCGTGCAGGCGTATGACCTCCGGATAATTTGAGAAGTATTCAATCAGAATGATGTAGTCCCTGCCGAGCGCATGAAAGACACCCACCTTCGCCCAGGGGGACGTGACCAACTCATGGGGCTGAAGTGTCTCAGGGGTTGCGCCGGCTGAAACCTTTGGCAGGTGAGGCAGTTGAGCACCATGTTGGCGATGTCGTCGCTGATGCCCGGCCAGTACACGGCCTCTCGGGCCATCCGCCTGCACTTTTGACTCCGAGATGGCCTTCGTGCCGTTGTTCGAGGACAAGCCGGTGCATACTGTGTGGGATCACAATCCGGTCCAACTTCAAGAGGACACCATCAATGACGGCCAAGTCGCCCCGGACATTGTAAAATTGTGGGCACTGTCCCTTGAGCCACCCTTCCGTCATGTGGTGCATTACACGCTGTAGAAGGGGGTCAGCGGCAGTCTCACGGTGAATGTGGGCCAGACGTGCGTCAGTGGCCGGCAGATTGGCCGATGTGAAGGCTACCTGTGCGTCGATCTGACAAACGAACCCCTCCGATTCGGACGGTGTGTTAATGAATGAAATGAAATGAATGAAATGAAATGAAAATCGCTTATTGTCACAAGTAGGCTTCAAATGAAGTTACTGTGAAAGGCCCCTAGCCACATTCCGGCGCCTGTTCGGGGAGGCTGTTACGGGAATTGAAACGCGCTGCTGGCCTGCCTTGGTCTGCTTTCAAAGCCAGCGATTTAGCCCTGTGCTATACAGCCCCTAACCGCCCTGGACAGAGCATCCGCGATGATGAGATCCTTCCCCGGGGTGTAGACAAGTTGGAAGTCGTACCTCCGGAGCTTGAGCAGAATGCGTTGGAGGCAAGGGGTCATATCGCTGAGGTCCTTCTGAATGATGCCGACCAGGGGGCGATGGTCGGTCTCCACAGTGAACTGCGGAAGACCATATACATAGTCGTGAAACTTGTCGATGCCAGTCAACAGGCCTAAGCACTCCTTCTCAATCTGCGCATAGCGCTGTTCTGTGGGGCGTCATGGCCCGCGACGCATAGGCGATCGGGGCCCATCACGCGGTGTCGTCCCGTTGCAGGAGTACCGCCGCAATGCCGGATTGGCTGCCGTCAGTTGAGATCTTTGTTTCCCGTGTGGTATCGAAAAACGCCAGTACCGGGGCGGTGATGAGCTTGACCTTGAGCTCCTCCCATTCACTCTGGCGTGCGGGCAGCCACTGGAATGCCGTTGTCTTTTTGACCAGGTGGCGAAGAGCCGTCGTGTGCGAGGCAAGGTTGGGAATGAACTTCCCCAGGAAGTTGACCATCCCGAGAAAGCGCAGCACTGCCTTCTTGTCTGCCGGCTGCTGCATGGCTGCGATGGCTGCCACTTTGTCGGCATCCGGCCGCACCCCTGACCGGGAGATGTGGTCCCCAAAAAACTTTAGCTCAGTCTGGCCAAAAGAGCACTTGGCCTCGGTTGAGGCGCAGGCCTTGATCTCGTATCCGTGCAAAGACACGCTGGAGACGACTGATGTGCTCCTGTGGTGTGGTGGACCAGATGATAATGTCGTCTACGTAGATGCGTACCCCTTCAATGCCCTCCATCATCTGTTCCATGATGCAATGGAGCACCTCAGAGGCCGAGATGATGCCAAACGGCATTCTGTTGTAGCAGTATCTGCCAAATGGAGCGTTGAAAGTGCACAGCTTCCTGCTGGACTGATCCAATTGAATCTGCCAAAATCCCTTTGAGGCATCAAGCTTGGTGAATATTTTTGCCCGAGCCATTTCGTTCGTGATTTCTTCTCGTTTGGGTATGGGGTAGTGTTCCCCCATATTGTTGTTATTCAAATCTTTTGGGTCGATACAGATCCGGAGCTCGCCGGAGGGCTTCTTGACATACACCATGGAACTGACCCATGGCGTTGGCTCCGTGACCCGGGAAAGAACTCCTTGGTCCTGCAGGTCCTGCAGCTGCTGGTTGAGGCGGTCCTTGAGTGGTGCTGGGACTCTACGAGGTGCGTGAATGACCGGGGTGGCATCCGGTTTGAGCCATATTCTGTTTGTGTAGGGCAGTGTGCCCATGCCCTCGAAAACCTCCTGGTTGTGCGCGAGGAGTGAGTGGAGTGATGCGCAATCAATTACACTCGAGACAAGGTGAGTCAGAACTAATAAGCTTTAATCTGCTAGAACTGTTCCCCAGCAGCTTCGATACAGAAAGTGAAGGCAGCTGGGACGGCATCGGTTCTTATACTCTGCCTCTCAGGGCGGAGCATTGTACATCAGCCAATGGTAGACTCCTAGGTCTAGCCAATGGTCATCCACCTCTCAGGTACCGCAATACCTGGTATTACCGCATTCACCCTCTGTTAAAAAAGAGCCCGGCGGGGTGATGTCCAGCGTTAATGTCGCCTTTCGCTTGGTAGGACCAGGTATGGAGGTGCCGTGATGTCGAAGGTAATAGCAAAGTGTTCATGGTACAGCAATCAGTCAATCGGGTGGCCTGGTCGTCCTTCTGGAGCGTCTGGGCTTCGGCGGTGATCCTGATGGGGGCCCCGGCGGTTGCGACTCCGGGAACGTGGTGTCGTCCTCCCAGGCAGCTTTGTCACCCCTAGGCGGCGCTGTTGGGGCGAAAGGTGGGCGGGGGGGTGCCTGTAGGGGGCGTCGGGACTTGTTCGGGCCTATGCAGGGGCGGCGGGAGTACTGACCCTCCGGTCAGGTGCTGCGGGGAGGGTGGGGGTGGGGGGGGGGCGGGGGGGGGGGGGCAATGGTGCGGGTGCACGTGGGGCTCCGGCAGGCGCCAGTTCCCAAAGGGAGACCGTGTCTCGCCGGCCATCAGGGAACGCACATAGGCATACTGGGGGTTGGCGTGCAGCAGGTGGACCCTCTCGACCAACAGGTCCGACTTGTGCGCCCTCACATGTCTCCGAAGCAGGATGGGTCCGGGTGTCGCTAGCCAGGTTGGGAGCGAGGTCCCGGAGGAGGACTTCCTGGGGAAAACAAGGAGATGTTCATGAGGTGTCTGATTTGTGGTAGCACAGAGCAGCGACCGGATGGAGTGAAGGGCCACCGGGAGGACTTCTTGCCAGCGGGAGACTGGGAGATTCCTAGACCATAGGGCCAGCAGGACAGTCTTCCAGACCGTGCCGTTCTCCCTCTCAACATGCCCGTTTCCCCGGGGGTTGTAACTGGTCGTCCTGCTTGAGGCGATGCCTTTGCTGAGCAGGAATTGACGCAGTTCGTCGCTCATAAAGGAGGACCCCCTATCACTGTGAATGTATGCGGGGAAACCGAACAGTGTAAAGATACCCTGGAGGGCCTTGATGACGGTGGTTGTGGTCATGTCTGGGCAGGGGATGGCGAATGGGAACCGGGAGTACTCGTTAATCACGTTCAGGGGGTACGTGTTGCGGTCGGTGGAGGGGAGGGGGCCTTTGAAATCCATGCTGAGGCGTTCAAAGGGACGGGAAGCCTTTATCAGGTGCGCCCTCTCTGGCCGGTAGAAGTGCGGTTTGCACTCCGCGCAGATTTGGCTGTCCCTGGTGACTGTCCTGGCCTCCTCGATGGAGTAGGGCAGGTTGCGGGTCTTGATAAAATGAAAGAAACGAGTGACCCCCGGGTGGCAGAGGTCCTCGTGGGGGGATCGGAGGCGGTCCACTTGTGCGGTGGCACAAGTGCCGCGGGACAGGGCATCAGGAGGCTCGTTCAGCTTCCCGGGACGGTACAAGATCTCGTAATTGTAGGTGGAGAGTTCTATCCTCCACCGCAAGATCTTGTCGTTCTTAATCTTGCCCCGCTGTGCATTATCGAACATGAAGGCAACCGACCGTTGGTCCGTGAGGCGAGTGAATCTCCTGCCGGCCAGGTAATGCCTCCAGTGTCGCACAGCTTCTACTATGGCCTGGGCCTCCTTTTCGACCGAGGAGTGGCGAATTTCAGAAGCATGGAAGGTGCGGGAGAAGAAAGCCACGGGCCTGTCCGCTTGGTTGAGGGTGGCTGCCAGAGCTACGTCAGACGCATCGTTCTCGACCTGGAAGGGGAGGGACTTGTCGATGGTGCGCATCATGGCTCTTGCAATGTCTGCTTTGATGCGGCAGAAGGCCTGGCGGGCCTCCGTCGACAGGGGGAAGGTTATAGACTGGATCAGGGGTTGAGCCTTGTCTGCGTAGTTGGGGACCCATTGTGCATAATAGCTGAAGAAGCCGAGGCAGCGCTTTAGGGCCTTGGGGCAGTGAGGGAGGTGGAACTCCATGAGGGGGCGCATGCGTTCAGGGTCGGGGCCTATAACTCCACTTCTCACTACGTAGCCTAGAATGGCGAGACGGTCGGTGCTAAACACGCATTTATCCTTATTGTAAGTCAGATTCAGGATATCCGAAGTCTGGAGAAATTTTCGGAGGTTGGTGTCGTGGTCCTGCTGGTCATGGCCACAGATGGTGACGTTATCAAGATACGGGAACGTTGCGCGTAAGCCGTACCAGTCAACCATTCGGTCCATCGCACGTTGGAAGACCGAGACCCCATTCGTGACACCGAAGGAAACCCTTAAAAAGTGATAGAGCCGCCCATCTGCCTCGAAGGCAGTGTACTGGTGGTCACCATTACGGAGGGGTAGCTGGTGGTAGGCAGACCTGAGATCCACCGTGGAGAAAACCTTGTATTGCGCGATCCTGTTCACCAGGTCGGCTATACGGGGGAGAGGGTACGCATCCAGCTGCGTAAACCTGTTGATGGTCTGGCTGTAGTCAATGACCATCCTATGTTTCTCCCCGGTCTTTACCACCACTACTTGAGCCCTCCAGGGGCCGTTGCTCGCTTCGATGACCCCTTCCCTCAGCAGCCTTTGGACCTCCGACCTGATAAAGGTCCGGTCCTGGGAACTGTACCGTCTGCTCCTGGTGGCGACGGGTTTCCAATCCGGGGTGAGGCTCGCAAACAGGGAAGGCGGGTCGACCTTAAGGATCGCGAGGCCGCAGACAGTAAGGGGGGGGGGGGGCTACAGGGCCGCCAAATTTAAAAGTCAGGCTTTGCAGATGGCACTGGAAATCCAGCCCCAGGAGGGTAGCTGTGCAGAGGTGCGGCAGGACGTACAGGCGGAAATTGTTGAATTTCCTGCCTTGGACAGTGAGGTTCGCTAGGCAGAACCCCTTTATCTCCACCGAGTGTGACCCGGAGGCCAGGGAGATCCTTTGGTTTACGGGATGGGTGACAAGAGAACAGCGCCTTACCGTGTCGGGGTGAACAAAGCTTTCCGTGCTCCCAGAGTCGATCAAGCACGACGTCACGTGGCCGTTGATGGAGATCGTCGTGGTAGCTTTCGCAAGCGTCCGGGGCCGACTCTGGTCCAGAGTCACCGAGGCCAGCTGCAGTAATGGAGAGTTCTGGTCGGACAGCGTGCAGTCGGCTGTGTTGGCGGCCTGGGGCCCCATCCAAGATGGCGTCAGCCAAGGGTCGCACATGGAGTCCGAGGATGAAGAAGATGGCGGCGGCGAGGGACAAAATGGCGGCGCCCATCCATCCAGCGTGGTGACCGGGGTCAAAATGGCCGTGCCAGGTCGCATGCGGCCTGAGGGTAGGGGGTGGCAGCGGGCGCTGGACGGCCAGGGCCTGAAAAGGGGGCTGCCGATAGTCACTGGAGACCGCGGCCACGGCGCGGGCCTGGCAGACCCCGACATAGTGGCCTTTCTTGCCGCACCCTTTGCAGGTGGCGGTGCGGGCCGGGCAGCGCGGGCGGGGATGATTCGCCTGCCCGCAGAAGAAACAGCGTTGTCCGGCGGCGGTAGTGGGCGATCTCGCCGCGCAGGCTTGCGGGGTCAGAGAGAAGGTCTGAAGGGCTGCCGCAACGGGGTGCCATGCAGCCGAGGGGGACGCCGCATGTCCGGGAGCAAAAGCCAGTGCGTTGTTCTACGCAACGTCCATGGACCCCGCCAGGGCCCGTGCCTCAGTAAGTCCCAGAGTGTCCATTTCTAGGCGCCTTCGGCGGATATCGGGGGAAGTCATACCTGCCACGAAAGCGTCCCTGATCAAAGGTTCCGTGTGCTCATTCCCCAAAACTGGCGGGCAGCCACTGTTTCGGCCCAGCACCAGCAGCGCCCGGTAGAAGTCTTCCAACGTTTCTTCGGGGCTTTGCCTCCTAGTTGCCAGCAGGTGACGGGCGTAGACTTGGTTCACAGGGCTGATATAGTGTCCTTCTAGCAGCTCGATTGCTGCAGCATAATTCTCCGCCTCCTCGATCAGAGGGTAGATCCCAGGGCTGACCCGCGAGCGTAGAAGGTGCATCTTTTGTCTTTGTGTGGGGGTGTCGGCGGCCGTGTTGAGGTAGCCCTTAAAACACGCCAGCCAATGTTTGAAGATAGCAGCAGAGTTGTCCGCGTGGGGGCTGAGCTGAAGGCACTCCGGTTTGATACGGAGATCCATCCTTTCAACTGAAGTTGTAGCAGATTAAATTGATGCGCAATCAATTACTCTCGAGACAAGGTAAGTCATAACTAATAGGCTTTAATCTGCTAGAACTGTTCCCCAGCAGCTTTGATACAGAAAGTGAAGGCAGCTGGGACGGCATCGGTTCTTATACTCCGCCTCTAAGGCGGAGCTATGTACATCAGCCAATGGTAGACTCCTGGGTCTAGCCAATGGTCATCCACCTCTCAGCCGCAATACCTGGTATTACCACATGGAGCTGCGCCCTAAAGTCTGCATCCAGGAAGTCGGACGTGCCTTCTGGAGACAGAGTGTGTACCCGCTGAATGAGGTGGAGGATCTTGCACGCCTGTGCGCCTAACCGAGAGTCCTTCGAGGATCCAACTATTTCAAACGACAATGTGGCTTTGTGTGAGTTGTGTGTAACCTCGAGCTGGCAGGACCCCGTGGCTGGGATGACGTTTCCATTGTAGTCAACCAGCTGACAGTGGGATGGCAGAATCGGTGGTTTAACCTTCAAGGTCTGGAATGCTGACCATGCGAGGAGATTGGCGGAGGCACCAGTGTCCAAGCGAAATGTGATCTGTGATCGGTTGACCGTTAGGGTGGCACACCACTCATTGCCCGGATCAATGCTGTGCACTGCCAGCGGCTGGTGGTTCCGACTTGGGGACATCCGGTTCTTGTGGATTACCGCAACGCGGAAGGGTTCCCTGTCTTCGGTATCACTGGTCTGCATACTATCTGGATATGACTCGGTGTAGGGGGGCTGAATTGCCCGCACGTCCCTGCGAGGCTGGCAGAATCGTTGGGAGTTGGCAGGTTGAGCTGCTCGACAGCAGGCAGTGTAGTGGCCCATCCTGCCACAGCGGAGGCATTGTCGTGCTTTGGCCGGACATTGCTGCTTTAAGTGGGCGGAGCCACAGTTGCCGTACGTCGTGACGTCATGGCGTTCGTTGCGCCACCGTGCATGCGCAGTGCGGTCCTGCGTAGAGCGTGCCTGCGCATCACGTCCATCTGCGTCAACGTCCCCTCTTTTGGCATGTACAAGCGCGGGAGGCCTCAGAAAGCACGCTAAATGGCCGCCCTCGTCCGGGCCGCGGGCCGGGAGGAACTCGATCGACTGGACCCACTCGGCCTCGTAGGGCCCCTGCCGTGCCGTTTCGGCCGCATGGATTTGGGAGTACCAGCTAGTCGCGTTCTCGTGGAGGACGCAGGTCTTGATGGCAGTCGCTAGGGTGAACCGCTTAATTTTGAGGAGCTGCTGGCATAGGGTTTTCGAGGTGACCCCAAAAACTATCTGATCCCGTATCATGGAGTCGGAGGTGGCCTCATAGCCGCAGGACTGCGCGAGGTTACGGAGGTGTGTCAAGTAAGATTGAAAAGGCTCATCCTTACCCTGCAGACGCTGCTGGAAGAGATACCTCTCGAAGCTCTCGTTGACTTCCACGCTGAAGTGTTCCTCGAACTTTAGAAGCACCGTCTTGTATTTTGTCTTGTCCTCGCCTTCCGCGAATGCCAGGGAGTTGTAGATGTGGATGGCGTGTTGCCCCGCCATGGAGAGGAGGAGGGCGATCTTCCTGGTGTCTGATGCATTCTCCTTGTCTGTGGCTTCTAGGAAGAGCTGGAAGCGCTGTTTAAACAGCTTCCAGTTGACGCCAAGGTTTCCAGCGATTCGGAGCAGCTGCGGCGGGCTGATGTTTTCCATGGAGCAGGATGGCGGATTTCTGAAAGGGTGCAGGTAGGTCTCTCAGTCGCTGGTTAGCTTCCACTACTGGTATCATGTCGTGTTGGGTGTTCCGATGCACAAATGAAACGTCTTAAACAATGACAACTGCTAACTGCTGGCTAAGGTTCGTGCTTCACCAGCTAACCTGTGGACCCAGCCCTATCACTATCTTGGTGAGGCACTCAGCACATGGTCTATGTCTGAGTGGCACGCTGTGAGCTCTGTGCTCTGAGCTATCTCCTGGTAGAATGAGCGGGAACTGTGGTGTTCCCTGTTTTATAGTGCGTGTGCTCTCACTGGTGATTGGCTGCGATGTTGTGTGTGTGTTGATTGGTCCAACTACCTGTCCATCAGTGTGTGTGTGATTGCACCATGATATGCTGATGTGGATATCATGACAAAAATCTTGTAATTTTTAAAATCCAAAAAGTGTTACTTGGATTTTATGCTTTGGAGTCAGTAGCTTTTCTTCCACGTTTTCAAAATACAATAAAAGGTTTATGATCAGGAAGCCAGGTTTCTGTCTAGGATCTTGCTTGCTCAGAAAATTACATCTGCTGTGGTTGTAACTGTTACTGAAAACTAACATGCAGGTGCAGTAACCAATTAAGACCAATGTTTATTGCTCTTTATTGCAAAAAGATTTGTGTGCAGGAGGAAAGATGTTTTGCTGCAATTGTATAGAGGATTGGTGAGACAGCACCTGTAGGATTGTGCACAGTTTTGATCTCCTTAACTAAGAAAGGATATACTTGCCAAATGTTCACCAGTCTGATTCCAGAGTTGTTGGGGGAAGTCCAATGAAGCGAGATTTAGGAGACTGGGCCCATATTGTCTAAAGTTTAGGAGAATACGAGGTGATATCATTGAAGCCTGCAAAATTCTTACAGCTCTCGACAAGTTAAGTACAGGAAGGATATTTCCCCTGTCCGGAGTTTAGAACCATTGAAACAGTCACAGAAAAGAGATCGGCCACTTAGGGCTGAAGTGAGGAGGATTATTTTCAGACAGAGGGTGGTGAATCTTCTGAATTCTCTGCTCTCGTGGGCTGTGGAGACTCAGTCATTGAGTATGTTCAAGACAGAGATTGACAGAATTTTAGATAGTAACTATCTCAAGGGATTATGGAGATATTGTGGGAAAATGGTCTTGTTGTAGGAGAGTGGTTACGATCTAAATTGAATGCTGGAGCAGGCCTGAGGGTCTGAGTGGCCTATTTGTGCTCAAATTTCCGATATTTCAATGTTCCGTGCAGATTGGCCTCACTTTTGGTGGGGATGTAGATGGTCTTTGGCTTAGCTAAAATGTTTTTGGAGGATCTGATTCTTGAAGTCACTCCCTTGAACTCTGCATCCATTATTTTTGCCAACGGGCAGCTTGTAGTTTGCACACCTGTGGATCATGCTGCCTTCAGTCAGATGCAATTTTCAGCACCCTGGTTTCTGAATTATCACTCAAGGGCTTTACACTTTGTAGGAGGAGATTGAAACATACCCAATTCTTTGGAGAGGTAGGGTACAATCTTGGAGATGTAAGGGAACCTTTAGGATAAGTCCAGGCACTCCTTTAGAATAGGGCCAGTGCCCTTTGGGAGATGTCAAATGCACTTTGAGACTGTTAAAAGTAGATTTGAATGTTCATATAAAATGGATAAACCCATTGGCCGGGATTTCCCAGCCCTGCTGCAGTGGGTCATCCCATGGTGTCTGAGGCAAGCCATTCAAATCTCCTTTGACCAGAAGATCCTGCCAACAGGAGAGGTTGGAACATCCCATCTGTTGTGTCATGTGAGAGTACCTTTAAGACATGGATGTTTAAGTAATGTACCTTTAAGAAAACAGGGATGTCAGAGAGTGGGTGGAGCTGAGCTCAGGTCAGCCATTTTGCAGGTTTTTAGTTTCAGTATAATAAGCAGTGTGTGTGTTTCCAGAGAGCTGCAAGTTTTGAAAAGAGCTGGGTGTGTGTCTGTGTTTTGCAGTGAGCTGGATCTCTGCCATGAAAGACTATCTCTGGATCATTTGGGTGATTTAAAGTAAAGCCTTTAACCTGATGTGATTTTGTTTAAAGGTGTTAAGTCTCTTGGAAGTTTGAAGGAACATTTTAAGGAGGTATTTACTGTTGCAATATTTTCTGAGTTATCTTTGAAGTAAGGGGTATTAATAGATCCAATATTTATTTAAGATGTTAAGTTGAGTTCATGGAATAAACAGTGTTTTGTGTTTAAAAAGCCACGTGCCCATAATTGTAATCCCACACCTAGGGAAAAAGCCGTGTGCTAGGAAAAGCAACAAATCCATTAAGGGGAGAGCTTGGTTGAACTCCATGATACATTTTGGGGTTCTGAAAACGCCTCACCCATGACAGTTGGAACAGTCAAACTGTCAAGGCATTTAAATTCCACTGGAACTGTCAAGCTGTGCAGGGGTATAAAATTCCTGCTCTTTAAATTAAAATGTCTGCATTTTAAAAACAAAATCACTGCTTGCTTTTCATTCTGTCTATTGACAGTCACCTGAGGATTTGGGCTGGATGACTGACTTCCCAACCTAACGTTTTCACAGTGGGATGCCTGTCAGTTCAGTTTGATTGACAATTCCAAGTGGTTAAAAGATCTTTGGCATGGGGGCATGAGTACAAATATTTGTATTTTTCCTGGATTAAGTATTTGAAAAAAATGTTTGCTCTCACAAGGGATTTATTAGTTGAATGAATTTGCATGTAGTGAATGGGTTTTTATCAGTGAGAGATTTTCTCTAAAATAGTAAAGTCATAAATAGACACTTAGGGCGGGATTCTCTCAGCTCAGGGCTGGTGTGGCGCTGGTCAGGAGCCACTCTACACGGCCGGCCTGCTGATTCTCGGCCCGGGTTGGGCCGAGCAGCCGTTGTAAAAACGCCGAGACCCGGAGGCGCCGTCCACGCCTGCTCTCAGCCGGCATGGGAACTCGGCGTAGAAGAGTCGGGGGCGGCCTGTGGGGGAGGGAGGGGGGATCCGGCCCCGGGGGGTGACCTCCGATGTGGCCTGGCCAGCGATCCGGCCGGCCTCTTTAGCTGGCGGCCTCCTTTCTTTCGCGCCGGCCCCTGTAGCCCTGCGCCATGTTGCGTCGGGGCCGGCGTGTTGAAGGAAGCCACTGCGCATGTGCGCGTTGGCACCGGGATCAGCAGCTGGAGCGGCATGAACCGCTCCAGTGCCATGCTGGCCCCCTGTAGGGGCCAGAATGACTGATCGTGAGGCCGTGTTGACGCCGTCGAGAAACGCGACGGTGTTTCCGATGGTGTCAACTCTTAGCCTCAGGTTCACAGAATCCCGCCCTTAAAACTTTATTTTCTCTCAGCTGTGCTCCTTCAGTCTGCCCATGGTGGATACTGTGTCAGTTGGCATTGAGGGTGTATAGGAAAAACATGGTTGTGTGGAGGGCATGGGTTGGCATGAGTTGGCCCTAATTTGGTATTGGGGTTTTAAATGTGGAAAGTATGGGGCAGAGGTTGGCACAGGTTTTTGAGCTGGCATGACTGGTCGCGGATGTGGGTGTGGGGCATGAGATGGCATGTGTTGGCATAAGTGGGCCATGGGAGCGTGTGGGGTGTGAGGGGGCATAATAGATGTGGGCTGGAGAGCTGTTTTTATTATTATTTTCCTGATAAATCCCAAGCATTTCACACGGGCCACCTCTGCATCCTCCGTGGGTGCCTCGACCTTGATCTGGGAACAGCAGGTCTGGCTCTGTTAAAAGTCTCCCCTCCTAGGACCAAACCATGCTTTTCCACAGCTCTCAGGAATTCACTTTGATTCTTCTCAGTGTTTCTACTGTTCTCTGAGGAATGAGGGGCGTCATTCTCCGACCCCCCGCCGGGTCGGCGAATGGCCGTTGGCCCCCGTGAATCCCGCCCCCGCCGAAGTCTCCGGTACCGGAGATTGGGCGGGGGCGGGAATCGGGCCGTGCCGGTTGGCGTGACCCCCGCTCAATTCTCCGGCCCGGATGGGCCGAAGTCCCGCCCAGAAATTGCCTGTCCCGCCGGCGTAAATTAAACTTGGTATTTACCGGTGGGACCAGGCGGCGTGGGCGGGCACCGGGGTCCTGGGGGGGGCGCGGGGCAATCTGACCCCAGGGGGTGCCCCCACGGTGGCCTGGCCCGCGATCGGGGCCCACCGATCCGCGGGCGGGCCTGTGCCGTGGGGGCACTCTTTCCCTTCCGCGTCTGCCACGGCCTCCACCATGGCGGAGGCGGAAGTGACTCTCCCCACTGCGCACGCGCGGGAAACTTTCAGCGGCCGCTGACGCTCCCCTGCATGCGCCGCATTTCCGCGCCAGCTGGCGGGGCAACAAACGCCATTTCCGCCAGCTGGCGGGGCGGAAATCCCTCCGGCGCCGGCCTAGCCCCGACATTGAGGGGCTAGGCCGCCAAAGATGCAGAGCATTCTGCACCTTTGGGGCGGCGCGATGCTCGTCTGACATCGCGCCGTCGGGGGAGAATTTCGCCCGAGATATCTTGGGGTCTTTCCACTAGTATTTAGCTAGTGGTGCCCTCTGACTCTCCTTCAACACCTCACAACTGTGGACTCCCCAGCCCAAGTATGGACCTCACTGCATTCTTGATAGTAAATCCAAATTAGAAACACACCTAGTTCCTGATCGTCCTCTGCTGCTGGACACAGCTCATGGCAGGTTCGCTGTTCTCCAAATTGCTCCATACTCAGACTTCAACTGCCTGCTTCTGAGAGAAATCAGCAGATGAAACCAAAAACAAAAAATAACCCCTGCACTCCAGCCATATAGCAATGAGGAATACATGGGACATCCCAGATGGAGATTGAACTAATTATCCCCATTCTGGGAAACCATATGAATAATTTAAGCCCCTCATTGATACAGCTATAGACATCCCAGGCGGGATTCTCCTGTCCCCGGTAGGGCAGGGGGTCCCAGCGGGACGGAGTGGCGTGAACGACTCCAGCGTCGGGCCGCCCCAAAGGTGCGGAATCCTCCGCACCTTCAGGGGCTAGGCCCGCCCCGGAGTGGTTGGCGCCCCGCCAGCCGGCAGGATAGGGGCTTGGCGCCACTCCAACCGGTGCCAAAGGGCCTTCACCGGCCGTCGTGAGTTGGCGCATGCGGGGAGCGCCAGCGCGTGCTGGCGTCATTCCGCACACGTGCGGGAGGGTTCGTCTCCGCATCGGCCATCGCGGAGGACCACAGCAGCCGATGTGGAGAAATAGAGTGCCCCCATGGCACAGGCCCACCCGTGGATCGGTGGGCCCCGACCGCGGACCAGGCCACCATGGGGGCACCTCCCGGGGCCAGATCCCCCCACGACCCCCCAGGAACCCCGGAGCCCGCCAGGTGCCGCCGGTAAGGGACCTACTCTGATATACGCTGGCGGGACCGGCTACAGATGGGTGGGACTTCGGCCCATCGCGGGCCGGAGAATTGGGCGGCCCCGGCGCCCATTGAGTCACGTCGGACCCCGCCATTCTCCTAGGTGGGCGGCGCGACTCATGCCGGGTGAGTTTTTGGGGGGCGGGAGAATTGGGAGGACGGCGGGGGCGGGATTCACGCTGACCCCCGGCGATTCTCCCACCCGGCGGGGGTCGGAGTATCCCGCCCCCCATCTCTACCAAGAGGATCAGAGAGGTAGTTCATTGTTTAATTTCCAATACATCTCACCCTGATCTTATAAAAGTAAGAAGCCTTACAACACAAGGTTTAAGTCCAACAAGTTTGTTTCAACTCACTAGCTTATGGAGCACTGCTCCTTTCACAGGTGAGATTAACCTGAGGAAGGAGCAGTGCTCCGAAAGCTAGTGATTTGAAACAAACCTGTTGGGCTTTAACCTGGTGTTGTAAGACTTCTTACTGTGCTCACCCCAGTCCAACACCGGCATCTCCACATTATAAAATAAACTTAGGCAACTCGTTGATTTGCATTTACTTTAGGTCTGTTTACCAATTCCTCAAACGGGTGTTTTCCTTTATTTTATGTTTCACAACCTTAATTCCCTAACAAAAAGTTATGATCCTAAAGTTAGATATTCATAATGTTGTTTTTAATAAATTTAGAGAACTCAATTATTTTTTTCCAATTAAGGGGCAATTTAGCGTGGCCAATCCACCTACGCTGCACATATTTGGGTTGTTGGGGTGAGACCCACGCTGACAGGGGAGAATGTGCAAATTCCACACAGACAGTGACCCGAGTCTGAGATCAAACCCGGGTCCTCAGCACCGTGAGGCAGCAGTACTAACCACTGCTCCACCATGTCGCCCTGAGATTCATGATATTATGTTCTTCAGACTGAAATAAACAAGCTCTAACTTTGTGAGCAAGTTTAGTAGATAGCTGCTGTGCGAAAACTGCAGCTTCACACTCTTCAAGACATTTCAATGATGAGGCAGACAACGCAATGGCCTGTTTGTGAAATTAATAGGGGAGATGTGCATCGCTGACAGCAACATTTGGATTTTTGTGTTGAATTGTGCATCTGCCCTTATCTAAAGATGCTGTGGCATTTACGTGGAAATCATGGGAGCTGTTAGCTTCACTGTTATTTTGACAGCAATTTCTGGGCCATTATATAAGCTCTAGTTAAGCACGCATAAATTAAAAATACGAATATTAAGTTGCAGGCCTTAAGTTTCCTTCAGGGAACCAAATCAGAAGTTAGACCCAATTATGTACCCTGTATCATTCCCATCTTGCTGTTGTCAATTATGCCCAAGGAGCGTCCTGGACTTATTTGAATCTTCCTGAATTTTAAATGGGTGTAAATCAAAGTAAATATTTAAAATGCAAGGAAAGACCACAAACCATTGAGTATATTTCTTCCTTAAGTATGAAAATTTTGTTTCAATGGAAACACTACATCTTGGAGGTCCTCTCCAAGTCATTCACCACCTGACTTGGAAATATATTGCCGTTCCTTCATTGTCACTAGGTCAAAATCCTGGAATTCCCTCCCTAACAGCACTGTGGGAATACCTTCAGTGGTTCTAGAAGGCAGCTCACCAGCACCTTCATAAGGGTGAGGTTAGGGGTGAGTAATAAATACTGGCGTAGCCAGCGACGCCCACATTCCATTAAGAAAATGAATCATTCATGTACATCAGTATATTTAATAACATGAAATTGGGAAGTTTTTCAAATCTAAATTACACATTATAAAAGGACTTTAAAAGAAGCAAAAAGATTGAGAATTAGTCTCAATAAGGATAACTTAGAAAATCTCCAAATATTGCAACTAAAGAAAAAAATGTTCTTTCCTGCTGCTCCCCAAAAAAGTTTGGGAATATTGAGAGAACCCTGAACAACTGCATTTGAGATTCATGGCCTGAATAGCTTCATGGGCAGAGATTTATTTGGGTAGAAACTTAATGGATGACAAAAAAATATTGAACAGACTAGGGCATATTCTAGTTCTATGGGTAACGCGCTTCAGTCTAAAATTCCTTGATATATTAAGCCACGTAATTGATGAGATTGAAGGTAACAGGTGCCTCTGGGCACAAATATAAAAATGTAGAAGATAAATCAGGTCCTCGTGCATTATTTAGTTTCAGGATGACACGGTTGCACAGTGGTTAGCACTGCTGTCTCACAGCGCCAGGGATCGAGGTTTGATTCTGATCTTGGGTGTCTGTGTGGAGTTTGCACCTTCTCCCTGTGTCTGCGTGGGTTTTCTCCGGGTGCTGTGGTTTCCTCCCACAGTCCAAAGATGGGGAATTTAGGTGGATTGGCCTGATCAATACCTGGGGATAGGGTGGCGGAGTGGGCTTAGTTAGACTGCAGATTTGATGGGATGAATGACCTCCTTCTGCACTGTAGTGATTCTACGGATTCCTCCTATTTCCCCATTTAAGATGCACTCTGAAATGCCACTAATGTGATGCAAAGGGGACAGAGCAGTATTCCAGTTCTGTTTGCCGTCTCAAATTTCATTTCCAAAGTTTTTGAAGTTTCAGAATCCCTTTCAATGTTTTCAGCCTCAGTAATTACACGCTTACTCCGGTTCCATTGTGCATTTGTGACACCAACATTTATGAGTCAAGGTTGCAGTTGATTTTTGTTTTGTACCTTGTGTGTTACAATAAATGGGTGAGCACAGTACCAAAATATTAGCAGCGTTTTGCCTCTGTGGGAACCAGGCAGGTATCGATGAGAAGGTATTGTTTGAAGGTACTGTAGGCTCACATTAAAGTTAATTGTGACAGTCATCAGGATTTGTGAGGTCATTGAAGTACAATGCTTTAGTATCTTTGTCTACACCCTTAAGACTTGGAAAAATGAAGCTCAGGATTCTGACTCACCATAAATAGCATGTTAAACCTACGGAAACCAAAAAGCTATCACTGACACCAGATGGGCTGAATTTTACTTAAAAGGTATGGCAATTGAGGCCCACAACTTGCACTGTCTTCCAGCACACATTTACCTGCCTTATGAGGCTGTACTTTATAACCCTGAATGGTGATTCTAATAGCATTTTAAATGGCACATTCTGTGTTGCGCGCACCTGAATTCCAGATGGCCAGGAGACAGGAAATGGCATGGCTTCACACAGAACGTGTGTTGCAGCCACTTCCTCCCCACAGAGTAAATTTTGAACGCAGACCTGAATAAATAAGAATTAATTTGGAAACATGGACTTGTTAGTAATATCTGTTCTTTATTTTTCTCCACTGGGATTTGTACAAAATATGCCATTGGCGCTCTTGAGGTGGAAATACTTAAATCCCTTGAAATTGTGCGAGGTTGTGGAATCTTCATAAAAGAGTAAAATAGATTTCTTGCCTCCCAACGACCACATCAATTCAGTCATCATGGCCTCTCACACCTTGCACCATAAAGCAGATGCCCCTAAAACAAAATTTAATTATTCGCCTTGCTGCAATACCACTCTGTCCTGTGAAATGTGGTGAAAAGCCTCTTGTGCTGCAATGTAGGTGTAATAAATTTAGCTCAGTCTGATGGACCGGGTTGTAACATATTGTGTATGTGCTGGGTGATCCAGATAAGCATTATTGTGCATTATTCTGTAAATGGATGATATTCCAGAGAAGAACTGGAGTCACACACAAAAGGCTTTTCAATAACCAGGCACACCTGTTTGGTCCTGCCCTCCCGGGACCGGAAATTCCCATCAAAAGTCAATGGACCATTGGCTGGTCCGTCAAATATTCCGTCCACCCCTGACGATTCCACCATGGACAGGATCAGAAAATCCCGGTCAACATATTAAGAGTGCATCTCCAGCATGGATAGTCATTGATTAGGTCATTAATAGGCTTAAGATATCATTTAGTGAGGAGTAACACCACAAGCTAGCGTATTATCCAGTTATTATAATAGATTGGGTGGATAGAGTAATCTAGTGAGTGAACATCAATTAAAGATGATTGCAAAGTGAGGGGATTAATATTTAAATACATGGAATTATCCCATTGAATGATTGATCAATTGGCTCAGCTCACTGCTGAATAATGGAAACCTTTATTTCACTTCTTTCATCCATTTGTCACGATAGAACATGCCGCAGGTCAAGTGGAGCAACTTACATATGTGATGCTTTTAACGGAATTAAATGTCCCAGGGCGCTTCACAGGATCATTAAAAAACAAAGTGTGACCCCAAGCCATATAAAGAGATATCGGGCTGGATCTTCATCACTCAGTCGGATCGTGCACATCTGGAAAATTATTGGCTTGCCCTGTCAGCCTTGGGAGAAAGTGCCCACAAAGGTGGGTTCTTCATTACCAGGACACAGATGCAGTCTCAGTTGGGTCAACAGATCTGTGAAAGAGGTAAAGGAAGCCGCAGTAGGTGCTGAGGTAGGCTGTTTAAAAGGCCTGGCTCAGCGCTCTGGGACTTTGTCAAAAACAGAAAGGCCAGCCAGCCCTCATCTGTCACACCCCCTATTCCCCCATGCACTCCCATGCTACTGCATGCTCCTATCCATCTGCCCAACATCCCTCATGACCTCAGTGCCAAGCTATACCCCGAAACCCACCCCCCATATCCCACTGTACACTATAGATCCAATGGACTCCATGGTGACAATAGGGTATGTATACAAAAAAAGCTTTAAAAATCAGTTATTCATTAGATGATAAAGGCTGAGTCAATGAGGTAGATTTTAAGAAATATCTTAATGGAGGAAAGCGAGTTAAAGAGGCTGAGCGGTGTAGAGTGTATTTGAGATCTTGGGGCGGAGGAAACTGAAGGTACGGCCACCAATGGTGAAGCAATCAAAATTGGGTATATACAAGGGACCAGAATTCAAGGAGCACAGATACCCCGAAGAGTTGGAAGAGATTACAGAAAAAGATAAGAGTAAGTCCATGGAGGGTTTGGAATTTTAAAATCAAAACGTTGCTTGACCATTAGCCAATGTAGATCAGCGTGTACAGGGTGTTAGCGGAATAGGCCTTGCTGCGAGTTAAGACATGATTTTGAATGACCTCAGGTTCTTGAATGGTAGAATGTGGAAACCAGGCCAGCAGTGCATTGGAATAGCTAGGTCAGGAGGTAATGAAGGAATGAATAAAGATTTCATCAAAGGATGAGTGGAGACTGGGACAAATTCAGGCAATGTTATGGAGCTGGAAATATGCTGTCTTTGTGGTGGCCCGTATATGTAGCCAGAAACTCATCTCAGAATCAAGGAACCAAGCTTGTGAACAGACTAGTTTAATCTCAGACTGTTGTCAGGGAGAGGGCAGAGTCAGTGTAGTCAAGGAATGGAATTTGGAGTGTGGACCAAAAACAATGGCTGAGATTTTCTGGCCATTCCCATCGATGGGATCTTCCGTTCCTGCTAACAGTGACCCCCCCCTCCCCACTCTTCCTCCCCCCCCCCCCACCTCCACCCGCTATGAGTCCCCAGTGCCGGCAAGTGCAAGTTCCTAATTCCTAACATACAACGGCAAATACACAATATCAACCATAGTACCCTCATTAACTCTTTCTGTTATTTCATTGAATAATAGGTGGCACATGGTTCACAATGTTTGGTGGCAACTATTACTCACAACTGTGTCTTCATTTGCACTGCTGCTCTGCCATAGGCAGATGGTGGCTCCTGAGCTACTGCCTCTTTTCCTCTCTTGTGCTCTAGAGCCTCTCCACCTTCACGTGGCGATACTTGCTAAGAAATCCCGAAATGGCTGGATCATCAGTAGTACCTATGATGATCCAATTGGGCAAACCAGTAGGTTCTGGAAAATGATCAGAGAGGATCAAAATGTGTGTTAAAAATTATCTTGATCTTATCCCGTCACCTGTATACAGGCTAAAGTCTTCTATTTGGATATATCTAGAGATAATAATCTTTATTGTCACAAGTAGGCTTACATTAGCACTGCAATGAAGTTACAGTGAAAAGCCCCTAGTCACCACATTCCGGCACCTGTTCGGGTACACAGAGGGAGAATTCAGAATGTCCAAATGACCTAACAGCACATCTTTTGGGACTTGTGGGAGGAAACCGGAGCACCCGGAGGAAACACACGCAGACACGCAGAGAACATGCAGTCTCCACACAGACAGTGAACCAAGCCAGGAATCGAACCTGGGACCCTGGAGCTGTGAAGCCACAGTGCTACCCACTGTGCTACCGTGTTGCCCATCTGAAGGCGGTGAATATAGTTTACAGGGCAGGCTGTGATCAGAGTATGAGGTCTGCTCTCGACAGAGCATGAGATGATATGAAGGACTAGGATAGCCTTATCAGTGACTCTGAAGGTTGAACCTGCTTTGAATTTTGCTTTTTTCTGCCACTAATTTTGCCTTGTTGCATTGTTGATCAGAGTAAGCTCATTAACCTATTTGTGATAACAACAAAACAATACAATTGAGCCCTACACTTTTCCAGTCTTGTTGGAATCACCAAAGTAAAGTACATTGATTACCAAATGGGCTCCTGTTCAATCACCATTCTCTTAATCTTCTTCAAGATCGGTAGTGAGGTTCGATCCTGGCTCTGGGTCACTGTCCGTGTGAGGTTTGCGCATTCTCCCCGTGTTTGCATGGGTTCTGCCCCCACAACCCAAAAAAGATGTGCAGGGTAGGTGGATTGGCCACTCTAAATTGCCCTTTAATTGGAAAAAAACAATTGGGTATTCTAAATTTATTTTAAAAAAAGAATAAAAGTGGCCCCACTCCATATAGAGGCAGCTGGTTTAAGACCATAGGTACAGAAATCTTCATGTTAACATGTAACGCTCAGGCAATTGCCAGAATTTATTTATTGACAATTATTATTGCCTGTGATATTTGAAGGATCAGGAAGACTAGATGGATGGCTACTAGGGGATTAATGTAATTAATTATAGATCTCACTTGTGACTGATTTTAGCTACCCACTTATAAGGTCTGGGCAGGGATAGATTGAAGCATATGGAGTTATCAGAATTTTACTAAACCAGGGTGTAAGAATGCTGAAACAAAGCTTTACATGTGTTAGCCACTCAGTGGAATTCTTACAGTATAGCCAGCTAAGATATCTAATCTTATTGCAGCCAGTTGTACCCTTTAGTCAACAACATCACTTTGCTTTGTGGCATTGCAACGTAACAGGTTATAGAAAAGAAGTGTTAACAAGCTGTGACAGAATAAGGCCGAGGGAGGAATCACAAGAGACATATACAGATTCCACCATTCACTCAACAAGCTTAGATGAATAAATACCTCAAATTGTATTTGTCCCAAGGTGACATGAATATGTATTACAATGCCTCCCCTTTGTTAAAGTATATGCTGCAAAATGTATATTTATGTAGATCTTATGTTTCGCTCGTGGAGCGAGTAAGTCAAGTGATCCAGTGGAAGTCAGGTGTCCCAGATAGCAATTATTTGTTGCAATGGCTCTTCACATCAGTGGATTGCAAGGTATCAACAGTTATAATGCTGCTCCCGGGACTTAGCCACTTCCCAACTCTTCACTCTCAATGTCCAGAGAACTATGTTGGAGGAAGTTTTACGCAGAGGGTAGTGGGTGCCTGGAACTCGCTACCGGAGGAGGTAGTGGAAGCAGGGACGATAGGGACATTTAAGGGGCATCTTGACAAATATATGAATAGGATGGGAATAGAAGGATACGGACCCAGGAAGTGTAGAAGATTGTAGTTTAGTCGGGCAGTATGGTCGGCGCGGGCTTGGAGGGCCGAAGGGCCTGTTCCTGTGCTGTACATTTCTTTGTTCTTTGTTCTTTGTTCTTTGAAGTGAACAGGGAGAGGATGAGCAAACAGTAAAGGATAATGCTAGCTGTGTATTTGAGGGAAGACCTCTGACCTTCCTTTCCCATTCCCTCAGAATTTTGAGTGCCCTCTATTTCTCGGAAATCAAAGGCCTCCGATTAGTTAAATCATCTCTAGTTTGCATGTTTTGCTGCTTGCTGTTTGTGGCCTTCTCCTGCAAGTAGATGGAAATGGGACCGAGGTT
Source organism: Scyliorhinus torazame (assembly GCF_047496885.1). Lineage (NCBI taxonomy): Eukaryota > Metazoa > Chordata > Chondrichthyes > Carcharhiniformes > Scyliorhinidae > Scyliorhinus > Scyliorhinus torazame. The sequence goes on along the minus strand of NC_092721.1, from coordinate 68,657,303 downwards.
ACAATGAGGTTTATGACGGAAGATCTGTGTCACTGAAGTGCATGGGCCCAGAATCCTTGTGTGAGGGACACAGTGAGCAATTGGTGCAAAAATTCACATTCATAAAACAGCGGGAGACGGTACTAGAGGAATTGAAGTCCCTCTAATTGAAATATCCTACCACTCCATTTGCTTCTGTTGCAGTCAGTGTGATTTCCATCCTGGGAAGGTCACGAAGTTGGGCCTCCCCTGATGGCGTTGGAGATCTCCGTACTCCTGCTGTCATGATTGATGTTGGGTGTTCTGGATCACAAACAGATCACCAACACTTTTATTACAAGGTTAACTATATTAACATACTTGAACTGTGGGTAAATGCAATACCAGCTTTAACTGTTGACCCTTGCCTAGTCCTAACCAGGTAATGCACTCAGCACATGGTTAATGTGTGTGTTGCAGGCTGTGAGCTCTGTGCTCCGAGCTGGCTGCTACTAGAATGAACGGGAACTCTCCTGTCCCCTATCTATATAGTGCGTGTGCTCTCACTGGTGATTGGCTGCGGTGTTGTGTATGCTGATTGGTCCCACTGCATGTCCATCAGTGTGTGTGTGTGTGTGACAGCACCATGATATACTGGTGTATATTATGACATCCCCCCTTTTGTGTAAATAATATGTGCCTGCGTGACAATAAATATCATGTAGTGAATGTACCTGACTATGTGTGTGCATGTTATTTACATGACTATGCACATGAGGCTAATCTATTTACACGGGAAGGTGCCTGGTGCCGAGAAATAGGGTGTCACACCAACAACGAAATGAACATTATATACAAACTACTGGAATGATGAAACAGGATAACAGAACAGAACAAAGAGTCCAACATCGTAAAACTCATAAGTCAAGTCTCTGAAGTGGGCAACGAATTCGGGTTGACCACCTCAAGGGTGAGTCAGGAGCCACCGGCTGAGGAATGGGCTGGGCCACGGCAGAGTGAGGAGGTTGCAGAGTATTCGGAATCTCCACATAGTCCAGGTTGGGGACAACAGGAGGGCGTGGTACCAGTGGAGGATCACGTAGCGAGCATGGAATGAGACGAAGGGCACACTGATTGCGTCGGCGAATGGAACCATCTGGCAGATGAACCAGGAACGAGCGGGGAGACACCTGCCGAAGAACCACAGCAGTTGCAGACCAGCCACCCTCCGGAAGATGGATGCGGACGTTGTCATCCAGCGCCAGAGCAGGGAGATCAGTCGCCCGAGCGTCATGCGCCGTCTTGTGTTGTGCACGAGACTGTTGCATCCGCGGTAGGACCAGAACGTGGTTGAGGTCTGGGATGTGAATGGACGGCACCGTGGTCCTGAGGGTGCGACCCATGAGCAGCTGGGCTGGCGACAGGCCCGTGGAGAGTGTGGCCGAATGATAGGCCGGCAAGGTGAGGTGGAAGTCGGATCCTGCATCGGCAGCCTTGCAGAGGAGCAGTTTGACGATGTGGACGACCTTTTCTGCTTTGCCATTGGATTGGGGGTGCAGGGGACTGGATGTCACATGCACAAAGTTGTACCTGCTGGCAAAGTTGGACCATTCCTGGCTCGCGAAGCAGGAGCCATTGTCCAACATCACAGTGAGTGGGATGCCATGACGAGCAAAGGTCTCCTTGCAGGCACGGATGACCGCCGATGATGTGATGTTGTGCAGGTGTACGATCTCCGGATAGTTCAAAAAATAGTCTACAATCAGAACATAGTCCCTGCCGAGCGCATGGAACAGGTCAATGCCTACCTTAGACCAAAGGGACGTGACCAACACATGGGGCTGTAGGGTCTCACGTGGTTGGGCCGGCTGGAACCGCTGACAGGTGGGGCAGTTGAGCACTGTGTTGGCGATGTCCTCAATGATGCCGGGCCAGTACACAGCCTCTCAGGCCCTCCGTCGGCACTTCTCCACGCCTAGATGGCCCTCGTGTAGCTGTTCCAAAACGGGCTGGCGCATGCTGTGCAGGATCACGATGCGGTCCAGCTTCAGGAGGACACCATCCACTACTGCCAGATCGTCTCTGATATTGTCGAACTGCGGGCATTGGCCCTTGAGCCACCCGTCCGTCATGTGGCGCATGACACGCTGTAGTAGGGGGTCAGCCGCAATCTTGCGGCGAATTTGGATAAGGCATTCTTCCGTGGCCGGCAGATTGGAGGCCGAAAATGCCACATGGGCGTCAACCTGGCAGACGAACCACTCTGGGTCACACGGGTTGTTGACTGCCCTGGACAGAGCGTCGGCTATGATCAGGTCCTTGCTGGAAATCGTACCGCTGGAGTTTAAGCAGAATGCGCTGGAGGCGAGGGCCCATATCATTCAGGTCTTTTTGTATAATGTTGACCAGCGGGCGATGGTCGGTCTCGACAGTGATTTGGGGGAGGCCGTACACGTAATCATGAAATTTGTCGACCCCAGTCAACAGGCCCAGGCACTCCTTTTCGATCTGCACGTAGCGCTATTCCGTGGGGGTCATGGCACGTGACGCATATGCAGCGGGGTCCCACGATGAGGCCTCATCGCGTTGCAGGAGCACCGCCCCAATGCAGGATTGGCTGGCATCCGTTGAAATTTTTGTTTCCTTCGTGGGATCAAAAAATGCCAATACCGGGGCCGTGGTAAGCTTGGTCTTAAGCTCCTCCCATTCACGCTCATGGGTGGGAAGCCATTGGAAGTCTGTCGTCTTCCTGACCAGGTTCCGGAGAGCTGTGGTATGGGAGGCGAGGTTGGGGATGAACTTCCCCAGGAAGTTGACCATGCCCAAAAATCGGAGAGCCGCCTTCTTATCCGCTGGCTTCTGATTGGCTGTGATGGCTGCCACCTTGTCCGCATACGGCCGCACACCCAACCGGGAGATGTGGTCCCCCAGGAACTTGAGTTCCGTCTGGACGAAGGAACATTTGGCTCTGTTGAGGCGAAGGCCTTGGTCCCGTATTCGTTTGGAAACGCGCTGGAGGTGACTGATATGCTCCTGCGGGGTAGTGGACCAAATGATGATGTTGTCAACATGGAAGCGCACACCCTCAATGCCCTCCATCATTTGCTCCATGATCCAGTGGAATACTTCTGATGCCGATATATAATCCCAAACGGCACCCTGTTGTAGCAGTATCTGCCAAACGGGTTATTAAAGGTACACAGCTTTCTGCTGGACTTGTCCAGTTGAATTTGCCAGAATCCTTTCGAGGCATCAAGTTTGGTGAAGATGTTGGCCCGAGCCATCTCGCACATGATCTTCTCGCGCTGGGGGATAGGGTAATGCTCCCTTATTATGTTGCGATTCAGATCCTTTGCGTCAATGCAGATCCGGAGCTTGCCGGAGGGCTTCTTTATGCACACCATGGAACTGACCCAGTCGGTTGGTTCCGTCACTCTGGAGAGCACTCCTTGGTCCTGGAGGTCCTGCAGCTGCTGCTTGAGGCGGTCCTTGAGGGGTGCTGGGACTCTGCGAGGTGCATGAACCACAGGCGTGGCGTCTTGTTTGAGCAGGATTTTGTAAGTATATGGAAGCGTGCCCATGCCTTTGAAAACGTCGCGGTGCTGGTGGTTGATGGCATTGAGTTGCGCCCTGAAGTCTGCATCCTGGAAGGCAGATGTGTCCTCTGGAGAGAGAGAGTGTACTCGTTGAACGAGGTTTAGGAGTTTGCACGCCTGTGCGCCTAGCAGAGAGTCCTTCGAGGAGCCCACGATCTCGAAGGGAAGGATGGCTTTTCGCGAGTTGTGCGTCACTTCGAGTTGGCATGAACAGGTAGCAGGAATGACGTTGCCATTGTAGTCCAGTAGTTGGCAGGTCGACGGAAGAATGGTTGGTTTAACCCCAAGGGTCTGAAAGGCTGACCACGCTAGGAGATTAGCGGAAGCACCAGTGTCCAGGCGGAATCGTATCTGGGATCGGTTGACCGTCAGGGTGGCACACCACTCGTCGTCTGGATCAATGCTGTGCACCGGCAGCGGCTGGTGGTTTTGATTCAGGGACAGCCTGTTCTTTGTTATAACAGCGACTCGAAAAGGCTCCCTCGGGTCCTCTGTGTCACTGGGCTGCTGGAAGTTGGAATCGGACTCGGTTTATGGGTAGGTAACTGCTTGTTGCAGGGTTCTTCGGAGGTTTATTTCATTTCCTGGATCAATTTGGGGCATTGTGCTGTCATTCCAGGTGAAGGAAGGTTGTTTTACAGCTTTAAAAGATTTTTTCTTTGATTTGGGATGTTTCCCCTTTAAATGGGCGTGGTCCGGGGCCTCTGACGTGATGACACGTGTGACGTAGCACGTAGGAGGCGTTTGCACATGTGCAGATCGTGGTTCCTTTACTGATGGCCGTTTTCATGATTGCGCATGCGCGGCGTCGCGCAACTATGCAAGTGCAGTCCCTTTGGAAAGATGGCCGCCGACCAAAATCGTTCTCTGCTCCGGGATTTCGGCCTCGAGGTGAGTACTGGCGCTTCTCTTACCTTTCCTTGCTGGTTGGAGTGTGTTTTCCTCACAGTATTTGCTGAATTTGCCCAGGACTGCCTGGAAGTCGCTCCTATTTTGCCCCTTGGAGAACTTGAATTTGTAAAAGATTTCTTCTGCTCTGGCACCGGCGATGGTGAGGAGAAGCTCTGTTTTTTCAGGATCGGCCAGGTCTTCTAGTTCAGCTGCCAGCAGGAAGATTCCAAACTTTTGCCGGAATGCCCGCCAGTTTTCGCGGAGATCGCCATGGCACTGGAGCTGCTGCGGAACCCGGATCTTGAACATCTTGCCTGTGTATCATTGCTGGTTGTCACTGTACGCTGAGGTGCCGGCGATGCAGAGCGGCAGCGGTGAGTTGATGTTCTCCATACTTCAGGATGCCGGAATGCTGATTATTTGCAGGTGGGTCTCAGAAGAGATAACATGCAACCTCTCCTTGTACCATGATGTGTTGGGTGTTCTGGATCACAAACAGGTCACCAACACTGGAAGTGGTGCAACTCTATTTTATTATAAGGTTAACTATATTAACATACTTGAACTGTGGGTAAATGCAATACCAGCTTTAACTGTTGACCCTTGCCTAGTCCTAACCAGGTGATGCACTCAGCACATGGTGAATGCCTGTGTTGCAGGCTGTGAGCTCTGTGCTCCGAGCTGGCTGCTACTAGAATGAGCGGGAACTCTCCTGTCCCCTGTCTTTATAGTGCGTGTGCTCTCACTGGTGATTGGCTGTGGTGTTGTGTATGCTGATTGGTCCCACTGCATGTCCATCAGTGTGTGTGTGTGTGTCTGCACCATGATATACTGGTGTATATTATGACAATGATCACTCAGCCCCACTGGCAGATTTGATGTTCATGTGAACCATGCAGATTCATTCAATGTGTTTGTCATTCACCAAATAAAATGCATTTAGAAGCGGGAAAGGCCTTGTGCAAGCGTTATGTAAAAGGTCAGACACCTAATTGCCAAGTAAAGTAATTTAGAATCACTTTTTATGTTGCAGTCTTCGGAAGTCTGTGGAGTCATTTTGGAGCTGTTCTGATGAGTTCTTGATCATACAATGAGTACCATTGCATCCTCACATGAAAGTCAAAGGATTTGGTGCCTGTTCAAGGGACTGGAAATGCAATGCCTCTTAATGAACAGCACAATGATTTGCAGAGGGGGGTAAGTTGGAGCCGAATTTTGACAATAACAGGAGGCTTTCTGGCAGGCCAGGTCAATGTACACAACATCTTGGTGGGGTGCACCCTCACCAACATTCTCTTGTCTGCTGTCAGATCAAGGTCCTCAATTTAATACCCTGTAGCAGAACTCATTTGCAAACATGTCCTTTGGTGAGCTATTACACAAACCTACCTTTTTTTCTTTGATTTGGGACGTTTCCCCTTTAAATGGCGATTCCAACTCAATACTTGTACCCAAGGGTAATGCAATGTCAATAACTAAGCTGATAGGTGTGAGTTTCAGGACTGTTTGTTAGTTCTTTGCAGTTGCTCTCTCTTCTGCTCCTGGGCTGCTGTGACTAGGATGGTGACTGTTCCTGGGTACCTGAAATACGGAAATCAGAAAGGGAAGGATGGGGTGATGAAATCGGGGGAGGAAAGCAAGCGAACCATGATCACATCATCTTCAGTTGTCATAACATAGCAGATGGTGGAATGAAGGTAAACTGGGAGTAAAGAACGGGTATCAGGCATCAATGTAGCCTAATTCTTAATGTCGTCAGTGATGACAGATGCGTTGGACTTTGTCTCCCCATGATGTGTAAAACTCTTTTCCCCCACAAAACCCAGCCACTCTTGTTCTTTACCTGTTTTATTGCCATCATTTCTATTGTGTGCTATCTTGTCCTGCAGTAGAGAGGGGCTGAATATCAGTAACTGTGTTGCACTGTGTTTGGGTGATGTGCCTGACACAGCTTAACAACTGGAAATATGTGGAAACAGTGGCAGCTGGGGATGGGGCTGACATCATCGAAATGTGCATGAATTTGAGGCAGAGTATTTGGATGGTAAGCATGAATCATGAGTGCCAGGAACTGATAATGGGTAAGTGATGGAGGTGTGGGAAGTCGAAAATATCATGTGAAGGTGCATTCACTGACTTGAACAACCCACATGATCTTATTAAACTTCTTGTGACACTGCTGTCAGGTCCTCAAGGTCAAAATCTGGGGATTAATCGCACTGGCCTCCTACTCTTTTCAGAAGATGATCTTTGAGGGCCACTTGGCCGTCCATAGAACCATGACATCTCCACTCCAGGATAACTTCATGATTAATATGTCCGGTGTCTGGAAGCCCTCTCCCTTGCCTGGTGTTTCATTTTCTTTCTTCAGAATTGGGGCAATAGTATTCAGAAGTGCCCCCCCCAAGATTCAGTACAGCTTCTCTTTGAGGGAAGGGGGCTACCTCCAGCAAGGGGCAGGGGCAGCTTTTCACTTGTGACCCTGTGCCAAAAATGGCCTGGATCAAATTCTAGCATCTTGACTTCGGCAATGTGCATGGTTTTATTTGCCTGAAGCATTTCCTGAACCATAGATCAAATGCACTTGTACGGCAGTGATGCTGAATACTCGACAAAAGCATGGGCAGGATGTATATTTGGAAAGTAGGTGAACAGTTGTTTCAGCGCTGAACAATCTTCTCTATGATACTCCATCAAGCCTGAAATGAAGCATAGTTAATATACTGTGTAAGATGGATTGTAAAGTTATGAGAGTTTTGCATACTCAGCACCCTTGTCGAGAATTCTCCCTTAACTGCTAAAAGTGAAACAGCACTGATTCTTCCAGCTATTTCTATCCATGTTGCTCCAGCTGGAGAATGTCTGTCCACACCGAAACACGTCTCTTCAGAAACACCAAACATATAGGCCGGGATTCTCCGACCCGGTGCAGGGTCGGAGAATCCCTGGGGGGAGGCGCGAATCCCGCCCCGACGCCGGCTTCCCTATTCTCTGGCACCGTTTTTCGGGGGCAGGCGGGATTCCCGCCATGCCGGTCGGGGGCCGTTGACAGCGGCCCGCCCGGCGATTCTCCGGGCCCCGATGGGCTGAGTGGCCGACAAGTTTTGCCCAGTCCCGCCGGCGTGAATTACTCACCACACACACAGCGGGACCTGGCAGGTAAGTGTGCAGAGGCCGTCCTGGGGGAGGGGGGAGGATCTGACCCGGGGGGGGGGGGATCCAGCCCCGGCCTAGCTCGTGATCGGGGCCTACCGATCTGTGGGCGGGCTGGTTCCGTGGGGGCCTTCTTTCCTCCGCGGCGGGCCTCTGTAGGGCTCCACCATATTGCCCGGGGACCAGCGCGGACAAAGAAACCCCCGCGCATGCGCGGAAATACGCCGGCCATTCTGCGCATGCGCAGAAATATGCTGGCCGTTCCACGCATGAGCGAACTCGCACCGCTCCTTCAGCGCCGGCTGGAGCTGTGGGAACCACTCCGGCGTCAGCCTAACCCCTGAGAAAGTGGAGAATTTCTCACGTTCGGGGGCCGTTGACGCCGGAGTGTTTGGCGCCGGTTTTCCCGCCGGCGTGGGAACACAGCCCCATTATTGGAGAATCCTGCCCAAAACCTGCAATGGTGCAATTCTGACTAGTGACCCCTCTCTTGTCTTTCCACCTCTTTGTCACTCCTTCATTAAGGATAACTTGACGCAGGGTAGTCTACCCTTTGATCCCAGTGTTCTCCCAATAATGCTGCTTAACTCAAATGTCCTTAATGTCAGCTGAGAGCATTACAAATGTTCCGAGTCTTGGAGAGAGGAATGCCTAGCTGGAAGCAATTACAAGATAGCAATCTCATCAACAGATTCAGATAATGTCATGAAGCTGAATGTCATAAAGTGAAGTGTGAAAGGTTTGTAACAACCATCAGCACTTGCGATAGGATCACAGCCATGGGATTATTTCTGTTTGTTCATATTTTATATTAATGCATATTGGGATGTTTTTGTTCTATTTTGTGTCTTGCGCATTCAGACATTCCAGTAGATAGTCACAGTCATGTGATCTACTGTGATAACTGAAAGATTAACATTGGTTACAAAATGACTAAGGATTATAATCACCAAGTATTAATATAGTTAATCAAGATTTTATACAGTGTATTTGGTTTCTGCCTGATGGTTTTCTTCACTGATGTGTGAATAATTCTTTCAGTATGTTTGTGACTCACTGCTTTGAGTCTTCCTCTGCAAGTGACTGTGTTTCAACAGACCACTGAGGTTCGCATTTCCAGTCAAAAACCTACGACTGCGCAATTTCATTCCTTAATGAAGAATTTGTCAGATAGCTCATTTCTTTGTGGATATATTTTGTGGGTTACTGTGTCTGGATATATTGTTGTTCTGTACCTCGAGACTAATACCTGTTGGGACACGGGGTAAGTGGCATCAGCTCCCATTAGCATTATTAGGCTTAAGCCTATTAATCTTTGCTAAACCATTTCTGTACTTCATTCTAATGAAGCAATTGAAGCTCCACACCTTAACACTGGAATGGTGGAATCCTCCTCAAAATTGGAAACGGATACAAAGTATTAAGTTTATCTCATAAGTCATAACTTGATTGTTGATATATCCAGCCATAATAACCCCTCAAGGCCCAACACAGTATATGATTGACCTCTGACACAAAGTCTTGTCATCAATTCAATTGTCATTTTTTTTCTATTGGACCCTTCACATTCCTAATTCTGGCTTTCTTCCTTCACAGTTGCTCCCCCTTAGAAATGCACAAATTATCCTTCAGCATCAAATTAAAAATGACTCACTTGTTTTCCTCTCCGTCACATTTACTTGGGGGTGGATTTATACTGGGACTAAATCAGCGGTGTTCTATGACCATGGAAGCGGTGCTGGTCCCGGAGCAATTTAGGATCCGTTAATGGGCAATGTGCACCTAGAGCAATTCCAATGAAAAGGTGTCCGATTCGCTGGTGTCGGGATTGGCACTCGAGAGGCTGTCAAGCTGCAGCCACATAGAAGCGCGCCACTCCCCACACACACTCACTCATTCCAGCCAACAAGATGGCAGCCCGAAGTGCGGCACCACGGTCCGCAGATGTGCAGCTCGAGACCCCGCTGGGCACCGTGGAGGAGAGGCGGCCACCCTGTTCCTCGGGGTGGGAAGGAAGCTGCTATCCGCCGCTGTACACCGGGCCTGGGCGCAGGTGGCAGAGGCCATGAGCGCCATGTGCCCCACCGCCAGGACCGGCCAGCTGTACCGGAAAAAGGTGCACAACCCCCTCAGGGCGGCCAGGGTGAGCAGCCAGCAACCCGTGTCCCACACACCCGTAAATCACACCCGCCCCCTGACCTGGAGGGTGACTGAACCCCACACGCTGGCAGTCTGCTTACACCCCACCCTGCACCATATGCCAGCGCCCTTACTGCCCACGATGGCCAGGTGCCCTGTTCACAAATGCCACCAGCTGCCCACTCCCTGTGCTGCCCGTATCTGACTGTCTAACACTGTACATTTTCTGTACCACCCTCCCCGCCGTCAGGAGAAGGTGATGCACAACCGCAGGGAGAGAGGGAAGACTGGAAGGCCCCGCCGGATATGCGGCCCCTCACTGTCGCGGAGCGGTAGGAACTAGACCTGGTCAGTGGGCCCAGGGAGAGAGCAGTTGCCAAGGTGGAGGCTAGCATCAGAGCCAACGGGAACCAACCGAGCCCCAGTGAGTTGCGGTGTCCCTGGCACAACCCCCACACCATCCCCACACTTCGCCGGACCACTTCCCCCACATGACCCCAACCCCAGGACCCCACCACCTCCACACCACATCACCACCACAACCCCAGCACCCCACCACATTCATACCCAACACATTCACACCAGACCACCCCCACAAGCCCAGCACCCCATCACCTCCACACCACCTCATTACCTCGCCTCCCCCACTCCAACCCCAACACCACACCACCTCCACACCACCCGAATCCCAGCACCCCACCACCTCTCCCACACTACCACCTTAACCCACAATCCAACCATGCGCCGTGTCTTGTGTCTTGCAGGATCACCTGGAGAGGAGCTGGGACTTTCTGGTGTTCCCCGGCCACAACCCCAGGACATGCCGAGTGACGAGGCGGCACCAGACAGTGACGCAATGCCCCAAACACCTGCCTGCGACACTCCAGAGCACCAGTCCGGGGATGACACTGACTTCCCATCACAGCTGTCTCCAACACCCTTTATCATTGCAGAGACACTCACCTCAGTTGGGCACTTTAGTGAAGAGGCTCCTGGGGCACTCTCTCGTGCACACCACACATGTGCAGCGGTACATCAAGTGATCAGGTGGAGGTAAGAACCCCTGAGGCAGGGTACGCTCAGAGGCTGGCCTGACCCCAAGGATTAGCTGCCGTCCAGACGGGTCTGGGGGTCACAAAGCGGCAATCGCAGCAGGCCGCCTCCACCCTGATGTACCCTCTTGAGATCCAACCTAAATGTAGCATTAGGGTCCGTAAGGCCAGAAAGTTAGTCAACAGTTAAGTTGGCATGGGTGCAACACACAGGATAGCGTCAGGGGCTCGGGCACAAACCTGTAGATACATGTTCACCTGCTCACAAAAAACACCTGTTCACAAAAAACACCTGTTCACAAAAGTTTCAACCTGCCTGGGTGCTCTGTCAGAAAGGTTTGATGGATGTGCTGGGTGGGGCTGTCTGCAATAATAATAATAGTAATTGCTTATTGTCACAAGTAGGCTTCAATGAAGTTACTGTGAAAAGCCCCTAGTCGCCACATTCCGGCCCCTGTTCGGGAGGCCGGTACAGGAATTGAACCCATGTTGCTGGCATTGATCTGCATTACAAGCCAGCTGTTTAGCTCACTGTCCATTGGTGGGTTTGGGTGGCATTGGAGGTGGGCAAGGGACAGGGCCCCCAGGGCCAGGGCCCCAGGGCCTCTCCCACACCCCATCACCACCTCCATCACCGCAAGTATTTAGTGGGATTGTGTAATGGAATGGCCAGCTCGCATGCAGGGATCAGCCAGGTGGGTGGAAAGTGCTACCATAGGCAGGAATCTGGGGCGTCATTCTCCGACCCCCCGCCGGGTAGGAGAATGGCCGCTGGCCGCCGTGAATCCCGCCCCGCCCCCGCCGAATTCTCCGGTACCGGAGATTGGGCGGGGGCGGGAATCGGGCCGCGCCGGTTGGCGGCACCCCCCGCTGGATTCTCCGGCCCGGATGGGCCGAAGTCCCGCCCAGGAATTGCCTGTCCCGCTGGCGTAAATCAAACCTGGTATTTACCGGCGGGACCAGGCGGCGTGGGCGGGCTCCGGGGTCCTGGGGGGGGCGCGGGGCGATCTGACCCGGGGGTGCCCCCACGGTGGCCTGGCCCGCGATCGAGGCCCACCGATCCGCGGGCGGGCCTGTGCCGTGGGGGCACTCTTTCCCTTCCGCCTCCGCTACGGCCTCCACCATGGCGGAGGCGGAAGAGACTCTCCCCACTGCGCATGCGCGGGAAACTGACAGCGGCCGCTGACGCTCCCGCGCATGCGCCGGGAAACTGACAGCGGCCGCTGATGCTCCCGCGCATGCGCCGCATTTCCGCGCCAGCTGGCGGGGCAACAAACGCCATTTCCGCCAGCTGGCGGGGCGGAAATCCCTCCGGCGTCGGCCTAGCCCCTCAATGTTGGGGCTAGGCCGCCAAAGATGCGGAGCATTCCGCACCTTTGGGCCGGCGCGATGCCCGTCTGATTGGCGCCGTCTTTGGCGCCAGTCGGCGGACATCGCGCCGTTGGGGAGAATTTTGCCCCAGACATTGTGAAACAATGTAGAGCACCAGAGCTAATCACCATCTTCCATCCCATGGACCTACTAGCTGCTGCTGCCAACCCAGGGCCCGTGCCCCATAGTGCAGCAGGTAGGAATCACAGAGGGGGTTGCAAGTGCGGTGCAGAATGGGGCGGGGGGTGGGGGGGGGGGAGGTTTGGTGCAGGGAGGTGGCCATGGGAAGGGGGTGGTTGGCTGGGGGCAGGGAGGCCTGTGGGGGTGGGACAGGATGGTCATGCTGCCATTGGCCAGGTCCTCTAGACGGTGAACCTGGACATGATTAGAGTGCCCCTTGCACGCTGGCCCTGGCACACACATTGTGTGGTCTCCTGTGTATGCCTGAGCTCAATGCCCTGCCCATCCTGGCCTTGCCCCGTATATTCCTCATCGGATAAGATCTGCTTCTCCAGCACATCACTCCTTTACATTGCAATGTCGTGGAGGATGCACCATGATGTGGGAGTCTCTCCTAGTGCTATACTGGAGGGCTCCTCCTGAGCAGTCCAGGCACTTGAACCGCACCTTAAGCATGCCGATGCACCACTCAATCACTGGGGCGTCAATGTAGTGCCTTTCTGCGTTAGTCTGTGGCCTCTGGATAGGCGTCAACAGCCATGAGCGCACCGGATAACCCCAGTCGCCCAGGAGCCAACCTCTCACCCAGGGGTGCGCCTTTAATGTGTTGGGAACCATTGAGTGTGCCAGGATGAAGGCATCGTGTACACTGCCCGGGTATAGTCACCCACCAGCTGCACCTTCATGGAGTGGAATCCTTTTTGGTTTGTGAAGATCACTCCCTCATGCACTGGTGCTCGTAGGGGTATATGCCTTCTGTCGATCACCCCCTGAACCTGGGGCATTGAGGCCATGGTGATATACCATGCTGCCCATGCATCCTGGTGGGCTCAGTCCACAGTGAACCTGATATATTGTGCTGAGTGGGCATACAGGGCCTCTGATGGTGCGGATGCACCTGTGCACCGAGGTCTGCGAGATGCCAGACAGGTCCCCACTCGGTGCCTGGAATGGCCTGTGGTGAAAAGGTTTAGAATGACCGTCACCTTGACAGGTAACAAGAGCAGGTGTCCTTCCCCATACCCCCGTGGTTCCAGGGCCACCATAATCTGCTAGATATGCCTTGCGCTCCCCCTGCTCAGCCGGAGTCAACAATGACATGGCCGGTCCGGCAGGTCCTTGAATGACAGGTGCTGCCGGTACTCATGAGGCCTAATGCGGTGCGTCCTTCCCACCTCCTCTTCAGCCTGTTGGGTGGTCAGCTCTCCATCTGCACTGGTTGTCTCCTTTTCCTCTGGAGGAGGTTCTGTTGCTGCAGAGTCCTCCCGAAGCAGCTGTAGCTCGTACAGCCAAAGTGCACCTCCTAGGGCTGTGGCAGCTTTGATGATGGCAACCACTTCTGGTTGAATTCAAAATCCATTGTCTGCAGAGGGGATGAAAGGCAGACATGTTAGCATGGTGCTTATCTCCACACCCAACCAGGCCCGACCGGCTGCACGGTATTACCGGGCAACACTGTAGCCCCTGCCCTTATATGTTTCCCTCCCCACCCCCCTCCTCTCCTATCTCCACACCCACTCCCGGTCATTCCCCCAGGCACACAGTCCTTTGAACCACACCCCTGACCATGTCAGTGCCCAGCACTGCGGGGGCCTCTGGCACCGGCACCCACCCCTGATGGCAGGGGTACAGGTGGCTGGTGATACCCATGCCAGCGGTATGCTCTGCAGTCCCTCTCCAGCACCCTGCTGTAGGGGCTACCAGGAGCGTTGCCCTTGAGTGAGCTGCATGATTCCCCGCTGGGAGGAGGCACTCGGTTGTGGGTGGGAGGGGGGTTGGTGGGGTGGAGGGAGGAATAGGGGGTGGGTGCATCCATATGGTCGGTGTTGCGCTATGCAACGAGTGGCCATGGTGGGCTGACAGTGGGGTGCGCAGCAAGGTGGCTACAATGCAGGCCGCGGCAATGGCGGTCACCCTGACACCACCGCCCATCCCCTGGTTACTCCCCGCTACTCCCCCTCAGCCCTGGCAGATGTCCCCCCTCCAGCCAGCCATGCCAGCAGGACTGGCAGCCCACCGCTCCCTCCCACAGCAGCCACTGTGTCAGTTTCCCGATTTTTAAAACCACAAGTGAACCTCGCCATCGGTAATTCCTCCTGGCAGAGGCAGAGCTTCGCAGAAGCCCTGAAGAATGCAGGGCGGACCCATTAATGATATGCTAACGGCATTTACTATACGTCTGGTGTAGAATGCACTCACGCCTCAAGGCAACGGAGCTAGGCATTCCATTGGTTGCCCGGCGCCAACCTTGATTTTCGGTTGACGCGTTATTCCCTGCCCGGTTCCGTTTCCCGATTCCGGTAACTGCTGACAGAGAATCCCACCCAAAGACTTTGGGTGGGATTCTCCGAATCCTGGCCAAGTGTTGACGCCGGCGTAAACACCGGAGTGGTGTACGCCGGCGTCAACGGGCCTCCTGGCCCAGCAATACACCGGTCTTCAGGGGGCTAGCACGGCGCCGGAGTGCTGTGCACTGCTCCATCACTGAAAGGCAGCCCTGCATGGCCGACGCGGATGCGCACCACGGCCGTCTCCGCGCCAGCGCATACGCGTAGTTTCCGTCTCTGCGGCGGCACTTGCGCGTGATTGCCGTCTCCGCGCTGGCGCGGAGCAATATGTCGGAGAACTAACAGCAGGCCCACGCGGAAGCAGATCGGCCCCCTCCAGATCGCGGGCACCCGCCAATCAGAAGCCGGCGGGAGTTCGGCCTGTC
Organism: Scyliorhinus torazame; assembly: GCF_047496885.1. Lineage (NCBI taxonomy): Eukaryota > Metazoa > Chordata > Chondrichthyes > Carcharhiniformes > Scyliorhinidae > Scyliorhinus > Scyliorhinus torazame. The sequence goes on along the minus strand of NC_092721.1, from coordinate 68,642,250 downwards.
TCCCGCGGAGAATCGTCGCGTGGGCCTATTTCAGCAGCTGCCGACCGACGCTGCGGCGACTGCGTGGGCATGATTGGCGCTGATTCTCCGGTTGCTGAAGAATCGCGGCCCGGTGTCGGAGCGGCGTGGCACGAATTTCCCGCGTTTCCACCGATTCTCTGCCCCGGCATGGGCTCAGAGTATCCCGTCCTTTATTAAGTAAAGCCAAATTCTCTCAGAATATAGAGATTTCTGTTGACCGCAGAACTTTTGTCAATCATTTAATTACCTTACTTGACGCAGAACCACAGTACTCAAAATTATCTTATGTATATTACGAAACAACTGATAATTGGTCACGAATTAAGGTGTTACCTTATTTGATAGATGGCAGTGAGAAAATTGTTGAGGGTGTGAGCAAGAATTTTCTTTCTTATGCAACATGTTGGGAAGTAAAGGATTTAATCAGTAGCAATGTTCCTGAGGTGATATCCGATTTCCACGTGTGAACTATAGTGTAATATCGCGCATGGGACTTATGGGTGGGAATGATTATCTTGCCCCTGGTTCTCACGGAGTACGAACTCCCCCACTGAGCATGGGGGAATCTCCATTTAGCATTGTATTAAAGATTGGCCAGGAAGGCACCGACCAGAAAGAGACCCGATAGGAATCTACCAGGAAGTGTATATACAATAATTGTAAATCAGTCAAAGTTCTTTATTTTATTCAGTGTGGATTCCCCGTCTCCTTATCAAACATAGAATTTCACAACGGATGGAAGCTATTTGGCCCATTGTCACTGCTCAGCTTGCAGAAAAAACAATATTTGTGCCATCCTTTTTCACATACTTTTATTTTGTTTTTTAAATTTCAGATATGAAACATATGATAGGGTCTATTCTTGCCACAGTTCTGGTGGGAATATTCCATGTCCCAACAACCATTCATTCATATCAATGGTCATTGTATCATCATATTTTGTTTGGTTCAGAAAATTATTGCGGCAGACAACCTGGTCCCTGCTGTAAGAATGGGTTCAATTTTCAGGTATAAAGGAAGGTTTCAAAATGGGGATTGAGGTGTGCTGGTTGATGGAAATAAGTTTTTTCCAATTAAGGGGCAATTTACCTTGCACCCCCCCCCCCCCCCCAACCTTACACTTATTTGGGTTGTGAGGGTGAGACGCACACAGATTGTGCAAACTCCACATGGACAGTAACCCGGGGCCGGGATCGAATTCGGGTCCTCGGCACTGCGAGGCAGCAGTGCTACCCACTATGCCACCATGCGGCCTTTTTGGCAAGGTTACATGTATAGGTATCAGATACAGCTGAAGTTAACTAAAGCCACAATTGAATGGCAAAAATGCATTGGAGAAAAAACAACCGATGATCTCGCATTCCCATGGTAAAGCTTCATAAGTTCTGTTAAAAGATTAAACATGATTGAAGAGTAGGATATGGTTGAAATGTATATATCATATATACATACATATGTTTTCTATTAATTTTCACTGTTGAAAATATACAGCGATAGGTATAATTGCTTTAGATACTGACTCCTTGAATATAAATGCATTAATGGCCTTAGCTTGTATTGAGGCACTGAAGATTGATCACGTTGCTGAACCTGATAACATTTAACCTTGAATGCTGTAGAAAATTGGAGAGGTGCTATGCGAGCCCTTAATTTAGCTGACTAATAGTTCTTTGAGATCTGGACTTGTTTGACTGAAGAAAGATCTTGATAAATTAATTGGCGCACCCTTGTGCAAAGGCCAATCCATTAATATCTAGACAGGGACAAGGCAACAAGAGTACCCCATTCAGCTCCTTGAGCTTGTTCTGCCATTATGGTTGATGTGTATCATAACTCTATTTTGTTCTATATCTTGTTGGCAAAGCTTTATATTTCATGCTTTAATAGGCTTAAATTATACAATTAAGTTGTTGTGTAAGGAATTTCTAGCTATGTGAAAGACAAATGATTCAATAATTTATGATTTGACATGAAATGCCAACTGGCACTAATATTTTTCACTTACAAAGCATTGTTTTATTGATGTTTGGGGATTCAGATGATTAATACTGGGGCCGATTTAGTTCTGTTGGCTGAACAGCTGGTTTGTGATGTAGATGGAGGCTAACAGCAGGGTTCAATTCCCGTAAGGCTGAGGTTGTTCATGAATCCCCTGCCTTCTCAACCTTGTCCCTCGCCTGAGGTGTTGCGATCACCACCAGTCAGCTCTGCCCCTCAAGAGGAAAAGCTGCCTTTGGTCATCTGGGACTATGGTGACTTTACTTTTCAAAGGAAAACCACATAATAGAATATTGAGAAAACATACGGCAAACACATTTTCTTAGAGTTCCTGCACCTCAAAATGTTCCACTACACTACTGGTGGTGGTAGAGGTGGGAGGGCAGGAGAGCGAGTATAATGGGGTGGGGGGAAGAGAGTGTGTGTGAGGGGTGGAGAGGAAGCGAGAGTGTGTGTAAGGAGTGGGGGAAGAGAGACGGTGCGTGAACTTGGGGCAGAGAGAGAGTGTGTGAGAGGGGAGTGGAGAGGAAACAAGATTGTGTGCGAGGGCTGGGGATAAATGAGAGTGTGTGAGAGGGGTGAGGAGGAAGAGAGAGTGTGCGCGCGTGGTGAAGTAACAAAGAGTGTGCGTGAGCGGTGTGGTGGAGTGGAGGAAGAGTAGTGTGTGTGTGTGAGGGATGACTTTGGATCCCAGGGTGGAGTCACGGACTGTAAATCTACCTCACTGTTCCCCCATAGTGTAAAATTCCCAAAATGTTCTTGTATAAAGTTGAGGTATTTTACTATATTAAAAACAAAATTCAATTGCAAATTCTTGTACATGCATTGCCTGCTTTTCCTTTCTTGTTACACTCCTATATACTTGTTCAATTTTTCAGCTTGTTTTATGTTATGGGTCTGTTTAGATCAAGTTATTAAATATATAATTCATATAATTTTATCTGCACATCATAAAACTGATGTATAACATACGTCATCCAAATAGTTACGGGTTTATCGGTGTTCAGTTAGAGCCATGATGCTTTTAAGCCTAAAATTGAAAGCTGAACAAACATTGCAGTAATTCAACCCAGATTTAACCCAGATTCTGTTGTCAAAATAATGATGCTGCCCTTATTTAAATGCGAATGGTACAGCGATGTCAGGTGAGGCGCAAATACCCAGTTCAGCAGGATATCCAAAAATTGCCATCCCAGTTGTTTTGCACAAACAACATCTTGTGGTCTCTGTTGCCATTGAAAAGCATTAAATGCTCTGATGTTGTTATATCAGCACAGCAGATATGGGGCGTCATTCTCCGCCGGCGGGAGTCTCCGTTTTGCCGGCGCCCGGGGGTTTCCCGACGGGTGGGGCTGCCCCACAATGGGAAACCCCATTGACCGGCCGGTGTAACGGAGCATCCCGCCGGCGGGTGGGGGCTGAAATGTGGCGGGGCGGGATGGAGAATTTCACTCATGGACTGAACTTCAGGAGATGTTTCTGGCTTGCTGCAGATTGAATCCCCTGGATCTTCACATTCAGTTTTGCTTAACACTACAATATGTGTTGCAATTATTACAGCATTTCCCATGTATAATTCACAATTCTGTAATGGCTTTTTTCATGTGAATAATGTGTAGATTGTACATGCATTCACAATGTGAGTGTGTCTCTGTGCATGTACTATATCTATAATATGCGATTAATATACTACATGTGTATAATGGCCTAAATTTTATTGTTGCATTGGGGGTCCCAATAAAAGGCCAAAAAGCCAGGGGCAACCCCGTTGTGGCCATTTGTGAGGCCCTACGGTTGCATTTTTCAGGGGTCAGCTTAATAATTATCGGGGCTGTTGTCCCTTTACAGAATGGCCGCTTGCCCCCCCCCCCCCCCCCCCCCCCCCCCCGCCAAGGAGCTGCCAGCCAATTAGCAGGCTGGCAGCTAAGCAGTCCCAGTAGCAGTAGCCAGAGTATGGGCACTTCTGGGACTGCGCCTGAAACAACAGAATGAAAAGGAGATTGCCTTCCCAACCAAGTTAAGTGGAGTCTGAGGGCACTGTGGCCAGTCAGGCAAGGTACTGTATGGCAACAGGGAGACAGGATTTGATGAGAGCAGGTGACATTGTTGCCATGTGGAGGGCTGCACCTTGGGCCGCAGAGTATCTGAATAGGAGGGCCCTTCTGAGCCTGCAGGGAAGGCCACCAAAGCTCACCTGGGGCATCTCCCGCTGCTGTGAAAATGCTAGTAGCGGTGGGAAGAGAACCTTAATTGGCCACTTAATTGGCTTATGGGCAGGAAGGCTCTCTCCCACATCGTCCCTCACTACAAGTAAAATGGTGTGGCAATGGGAGGAGGATAAGTATCCCAATCCTCTATCCTTGCCCTTTTACTGGCCCCCTTATCTCCCTGCCCATTTTCCATGGGCTAGTAAAACCCAGACTAATGTGTGTATACCATATGTGGGTGCATAGTGTTTGAGTATAGTGTGTGAACATAGAGTTTGTGTGTATATATTATGCTTGTGCATCGTTATTGGGTAAGTAGTGAATATTGACATAACTTGTGTCTACTTGTGTGCAAATTGCATGGATATATTATGTGTGCATGCACTGACACTTTATCTGGCCCTAGCAAGCAGCAGCTCAGAAACTACATAAGAACATAACATAAGAGCTAGAGCAGAAGTGGGCAATACAGTCCCTCGAGCCTGCTCCAACATTCAATACAATCATGGCTGAACTCATCTCTGCCTCATCACCACCGTCCTGCCTGTTCTCCTTCATCCCGCTACTCATTTAAAACCTAACTATCTCCTCCTTTAATTTGTTTAGTGATAAAATGCAGCCCTATGATTCATCACTTGCTGTGGTGGGATTTGGGTCCAGTCCCCAGAGCATTATCCTGAGTCTTTGGATTATTATTCCAGTGACAATACCATCCCCTCCCCTTAAATGTCACCGTCTGCTGCGGTGAGATTCAAGCCCATGTCCCTCAGACCAATAAACTGGGCTTCTGGATTATTAGTCCAGTGACTTTACCACAACACCACCACCTCCCCAGCTAAACAAGTATTTTAGTTGCTAGGCTCAAAGAGGGGTCTTCATCGGGTGAATTCCCAGGCACAAGTGTGCCGGAGCGAGGATCGGGGGATAAGACATCTTTGGAGCCAACTCGCTGGAGAGTGACATTAAAACTAATTTTTCTGCAGCAAACTCAGATTCATGACTTCAAGGATCAAGGTTATTAGTTGCATTCTATTTGTATGCAGGTGGTGGGCATTAACTGAGTATTCACTTGTTCTTTTATGAATAGGAAGCCTAAAACCATGGTGGCTGTGTGAGAAAATGCATGATTGTACGTGTATCTCACAAATAAATGTTTTTAGACGTGTATAAATATTGGTTCAAGTTTATTCTTCACCTCTTGGCTTTCTAGAATATAACATAGGCTACCAAAGAAAGCTGGTAGACATTTCAAGGAAATGCTACACACTGGATTGCCTGCCAGCAAGACTGTACTCAACAACAAATAACTTGGGAGAGTCCAGATAAAAGTTGTATCAGGGCTGCCTAACATGGACTGAAGGGGCCAGCTCAATCAAGATTATAGTGGCATCCATCATGATGGAGCCTTTTCTGAGAGCTCTGCTTTGGACTGCTTCCATGGCTGCTAACACTGTTGTGATGGAAGCTCATATAACTGTAATCTTGGCTCTGGGGCCAGTGTTGATGGGGCCTCCCAAAGCTTGACAACACTCCTGCATGGTGACCATGGAGGAATGCTGATGTTTACTCCCAGGAGAGTGGATGTCGCCACTGGAAAGACACTTGCTGCACTGTCTCAGGATGACAGCATGGCTGCTTCTCTGACACTCACTTTGTCTTGATAGTGCCATATAGCTAGCGGGGCCAGACTGTCCTGGCCCATTATGGGATGCTGCACTCAGGTCCAGGTCATTGTTTATGGGAGCTACTCAAGGTTTCCCACCACAGCTATCTGACCTTTCCTCAATGGAATCCCAGCAGCTTTCCAACTCCGAAAATGTACCCACTTCATGGGACAACTAGGCTGGGAAAATGAACAACAAAGCTGGCATTAGATGATCATACTATAAAATGGATACAACGCCATTACATTTCTTGGCCATTAAGTTGAATTTATAGCTACAGCTTGATGGCTCATATTATTCATAAGTACATAATCTTTACAGCAATGTTATCTGGGTATGCTAATAAAAGAGTAGGAGTACAAAGTTCATAACTGTTACAGATAGATCATCACAAAATTATCTCCTGCCTAAGCATTTTTGTGCATGGACAATAGAACTTAATAAGCTGTAATTTCCATTCACAAACTTTGCAGATAAGAGAGGGTTTAATGAATTTTGATATTGAAAGATTTAGGATAATGTTGGATTGACAGTTTGGGACTAAACTAATAAGAAAAATAGATTTATTCTGCTGTAAAATCTTTAAATAACTCGAATGTCATCCATTAAGAGTGTACATTTTCGGAATTGTGCTTCACGCTTAGAAACCTGATCGACGTAAAAATGACCAGTTGGAATCATTTCATAACCACTGTTGCTTATTTGTCTTCAATATTATTTCCAGGCGGATTGGAAAAAGCAAACTTTTGTGTACATAAAAATATTACAGCCCCAACTGTATATCATTTGTGATGTGAGCTATTTGTTACAATGTAATGTGCATCATTGGTGATTCAAGACTTACCTGACAGCCAGCTATTAGGTCATCTATCACTTGGTTCACTCAAAACTGACAAGTGCTACAATTCAGGCTTTAACAGGGATTGTTTGCTGGAGGAGATATGTCAGCTACAGCACCAGTAAGATCTTCTCCTGTTTTCTATTGGACGAGATACTGCTGAACTAATCAAAGAAGCAGGAAAACCTGACAGAATTAAGGTGAGCATAATTCTGCTCACTATAATTTAAATTGTCTTCTTATTCCTTATCCGCGTGACTTTGGAAAATATCTGGCAAAGACTTCATTAGACGTAATGCTTTAGATTTAATAAATTCCCATACGTCAGAGGGTTTTGAATTGAAATTGGTTGCATTGGGCGATGAGTACTGTTTCAAACACCGGCAAGTAGAAATCAGACCCGCATTTGTGCGGCACAATAAATTGGCAACTTGCATATCATGGGGAGATAATGGCAGAATCTGCTGCATTTTGACTTATTTCAGGTGTCAGGACCATTTTGGAGTTTGACCTCACAGAGATCAGACATATGCTGACAGGGGGAGTCTTCCAGTCACTGACAATTCAGCGGCTTCCACATCCACTGGCAAATCCACTGGGCAGATTCCGGAGGAGGAAGATCTAATCAGAGGGCCCACCGCACCCGACTGCCCCTCTGGGAGAAGTGAGCGCTGCTGGGGCAAGGGGAGGCATCCTCATAAAGCCTGCCTATAGTTTACAAATACAAAAGGCCTGCAACAGTCAGCGCCATCAGTGTAGCAGGGCAACCCCTCCCACAGGAATGGTCATGGTCTGGGTTCTGTCTTTTGCCATATGCAGCTTTTAATAATGGGGATAACACTGGCCGCAACTGCACTTGCGTCTAAGTGGTCGTCAATTGACCCAAATTGGTTACCCTCCATTGCGAGGCATATAGCTGCTACTGCTTAGAGCTTGCCTCCGGTAAAATAACAGGTTAGGAGCCAACCCTCCATGTAACATTCGTAATTGTTTTTGGTTGTGCCTCCAAAACCACCTCAGCCGGGTTGGGAAGATTCTGCCAATATTGCTTCTAAACAGTAGCATTTAAGCCCCGAATACTTTTCATGAAGGCCCTGCCTTCTCAACCCTGCCCCTTGCCTGAGGTTGTGGTGATCCTCAGGTTAAACCACCACCAGTCAGATCTCCCCCTCAAAGGGGAAAGCAGCCTATGGTCATCTGGGACTATAGTGACTTTACCTTACCTTTACCTTACCTTTCTCTCCGTGATTGTACAAGTCACAGACATATCTTCCCATCCATTGTTAGTCTCAATGAACCTATAGAAATCAATAGATAAAATTACTTTCTTTTGTTATTGCATATAGAATAGTAAGATGTATGGAAGCAGAAAAGGCTGCTCAGCTTATTGAAACTATTCCTTCCGATGGATTAGGTACAATCAGCAGCGTTGTGGATTGTGTTCTACTTACTCGATCTCCTGAGGGAAATAAAGTCGACAAAGGCAAAAAAAAACACAGCGTGAAACTCTTCCCTGACAAACAGCAACCATTGAGCAAAGCCTCCAGGATATCAATCCAAAAGTACAATATACATGATTATCATCTTTTAACCCAGTCCGGTTGAATTCCAACATTCCCATGCAACCAAGATGATTGGATTTGTAATGCTCTATGGAGCATTTGGTAGACGCTGTATACATCAACACAGTTTTCTTTACAACTTGCAATCATTTTCAGAATCAGTCACACAGATACTTTGAAAGGAATGAATTAACATAGAATTAATTGAATTAGCGTAAACTCATGGCTGTAAAATTGTGTACGGTCGTTTTAAAGCAATGCGGACTAGGTAAGCTTCTCATGAAATGCTTGCTTAAGTCCAATAATAAAACATCCATTTAAAGGGAATGTTTGCTCAGGCATAAGTTCATTCTCTATACATTCTATAGTGTTTGTTTAATTTGCCAGAGGGTATTCCAATTAAGTGAGATCTCTACAATACTTAATCAGATATATATTGTGTAGGCTATTGGAAATTGGGAACTTGTGGCCCTCCCAGTGTTCCTTTTGGAATACGGTTGAATAGTTCTCTGTAAGGTTCTGTAGATAAAGAGGGACTTCATTAATTCAGACTTTGTTAAAACAAACCTCTCATTATAATGCTTTTTTTTGGAGGACAGTGTGTCATTGTGAATAATCAAGCTGTCCTTTCACCTCTGGGACCTGGATTTGAATCTACCCATGGACCAAAGAGATGAAAGTTGCCTCGGATTATTAGCCATAAGATCCCTGCATCAAATGACCTTAGGCAGCCCCAGCCCAGAATCAGACGCATATGGGACCATGATTTAAAAAAACCCTTAATTTTCACAGGTTATCAAGATGGTCGATAGAATGCATGGAAATGTTAAATTGCAATTTGGGAAAATGAAATCGAGCAGAACATCACTCCGCACCAGCTTATCCTACACCTGATCTGATAAAGCTCCATCCCAGTCATAACAAAGAAATTCTTTCCACCCATAATGGTGTACAATCCATTGAAGTTAAAAAGGCACAGAGCTTGATGCGAATGACAATATTCTGCTGAGGTAATCACACCGGTTTACTGGAGAATGTGTTCAATGCAACCTCTTTGTTGAGGTGTCTTATTTCTTTCAGATTTCTTTCCTCCATCTTTCAGATGAGGCATGAAACATAGGCCAAAATTTTATGTCGAATGAGTGGGCGCACGCCCAACCAGAAATTGCGTTAATTATCACGTCTCAACATCTTCACGCTCGCCCACAATATTACAGTTGGTTCACGTGCGCGGGAGTCAGAGATGCGCCACTGAGAATTAAGCAGGCAATTAAGCCCATTGGGGAGATAATTATTTTAGATTTTACATGGCCCTTAAACGATTGGCAGATGATCAGGCGGCCTTCACGTTTTTGCTTCATACTCGACCCAGGGCGAGATAAAATGTATGGGATGAAAAAAACCGAAAGGAAAATGTTTGGCGGTTGAGATTTTATGAGTTATGCTGTCTGTCGCTTTAGTTTCCAATATGGAGGGAGTTTGCAACATTTTTCTGGGCAACTTCATTGGAACAACACTGCAGCTCCTGTAGCTCCCTGATGCAGCTCCACAGAAGCTATCAGCTTGCAGGGAACTCACTGGGAACACTCTCACTTCTCTTCTCTCAGGGCCTGCACTCTTCTTGCACCCAACCCCTTCCCCAACAGTGCTGAGTCTCTCCCATCATGTGTTTCACAATTACGGCTAGTAATTGACAAGCCGGCACAAAATCGTGCATGAGTTGCGATCACAGTCAGAAGCGCATATCATGTCCACTTTCGGGCCCAACATGTGCACAACGAGTGCAAAATTCTAGCACAAGGCACTGTCTGCCATCAAAAGTGGATATACAAGATCCCATGGCATTATTAGAGGAAGAACAGTCCTTCCTGGTGTCCTGACTAATATTTATCCCTTAACGAACACTACTAATAACAGATGACCTGGTCGCTTATCTCATTGGACCTTGGTGTGTATAAGTTGGCTGTTGTGTTTCCACACATTAGAACAGGACAAAATAAATTAAATGCCTGGAACCAAAAGAGAAAATGCTGGAAAATCTCAGCAGGTCTGACACCATCTGTAGGTAGCGAAAAGAGCTAAAGTTTTGAGTCCAGATGATCCTTCGTCCCGCAAAAGAGAAAATGCTGAAAAATCTCAGCAGGTCTGGCAGCATCTGGACTCGAAACTTTAGCTCTTTTCTCTCCCTACAGATGCTGCCAGACCCACTGAGATTTTCCAGCATTTTCTCTTTTGGTTTCATAGTCCAACATCCGCAGTAATTTGCTTTTATTAAATGCCTGTAAAATGCTTTGAAGTTATGAATGGTGCTACATAAATGCAAGCTCTTGCTTTTGTTTCATTAAGAAATTGTAAAAAATGACTGATAATAAGGAGGGTGGTGGTGGCGTGGTGATATTGTCACTGGAGTACTAATCCAGAGATCCAGGGTAAGAACCCCACCTTGGCAGTTGGTGGAAATTGAATTCAATTGATAAAATCTGGAAATAGAAGTCTAATGATGACCATGAAACCATTGTCACTTGCCATAATGGTTCACTAATATCCTTTGCAGCAGCAAATCTGCCATCTTTACCTGATCTGGCCTATATGTGGCTCCATATCCACAGCAATGTGTTTGATTCCAAAACGGCCTGGCAAGCCACCTGGTTGTATTACACCACTAGAAAGTCAATAAGGAATGAAGCTGGACAGACCACCTGGCATGAACCAGGACTGACCGTGGCAAACTCAGCCCGGTCAATCCTGCAAAGTCTTCCTTACTAACATCTGGGGTTTTGTGCCAAAATCAGGAGAACTGTCAAGTGCCTGACATAATCATACTTATGGCATTATACCTAACAGCAATGTCCCAAACACCAGGATGACCATCCCTGGGTAGATTATGTCCCACTAGTAAGACACACCCAGCAGAGGTGGTGGCACAGTGGACTACAGTCAGGAGGGTGCTTCCTGAATGTCTTCAATGGATGTCTTGAAGTCTCATGGCATCAGTTCAAACATGGGCAATAAACCTCCAGCCCATTACCACGTACCGCCCACTCCCTCAGCAGAATGAACTGTTGAACACTACTTGGAGGAAACATTGAGGGTGTCAAGAGTGCAGAATGAAAGCTGAGTGTGCACTTCAATGTCCAACGCCAAGAGTTGCTGAGAAGCACCACTACAAACCAAGCTGTCTGAGTCTTAAAGGATGTAACTGATAGACTGGGTCTATGGTAGGTGGTGAGGGAAACAACAAGACGGAAAACATACTTGACTCATCCTCACCTAACACAGATGCATCTGTCCATGACAATGTCAGTAGGACTGACCACCTTGTGGAGACAAAGTCCTGTTGTGTTTTGTGGAAAAAGTGCCGGGCAATGACCATTTCCGACAAGAGAGAACCTGACCATTGTCCCTTGACATTAAATAGCAATACCATCACTGAATTCCCACTATCAACATCCGGGGGGTTACCATTGACCAGGAATTGAACCGGACTAGCCATATGAGTACTATGGCTAGAAGAGCAGGGCAGAGGATAGGGATCCTACTCACTTCCTAACTCTGCAAAGCTTGCCAACCATCTACAAGGCACAAGACAAAAGTGTAATGGAATACTCTCTACTTGCTTGGATGAGTCCAACAACAACTCAAGAAATTTGATACCATCCAGAACAAAGAAACCTGCTTGCTTGCCATGCCATCCACAAACATTCACTTCCTTTGTCAGTCAATGGCAACAGTGCTGAACATCTACAAGATGCACTGCAGGAACTCATCAATGTTCCTTTGGCAGCATCTTCCAAACCCAGAACCGCTGCCATCTAGAAGGGCAAGAGCAACAGACAAATGGGAACACCACCACCTGGCTCTTCCTCTCCAAGCCACTCATCATCCTGATTTGGAAATATATGTCACCGTTCCTTTACTGTCGCTGGGTCAAAATGCCGAAACTCCCTCCCTAACAGCACTGTGGGGTACCTACACCACATGCACCAGAATTCTGCGATCCTTCCAAGGCAGTATCTGAGATGGAATGGAGCATAAAATTGAATAGATGGCCCAACCCAGACATAATTTCATGGTTGTGTGGGCAAAGACTCGGGCAGGAAACTGATTAAAGCCCTTTAACGGCGGCTTAATAAAAACCTATCTCTATTTCAGGTGGGAATGGGGAGAACGGGGGGCAGGCACCTCAATCTGATGACCCTTCAGAGTTGGGAATCCTCTCCTCCGTGACTTTGGAGTTAGGGCCCTCCCTCGCCCCCTGGCCTACCATACTGGAACAGCAATCTCCCCACTTTCGACTTCCTAGGGCATCCCCTACCCTGAAGACCCCGGAACTCTCGAGACTTACCTTGTTAGTTACAGGCTGACAAGCACTGCAGTACCTCTTCTGGCCACAATCAGATTGGCCGACAGCTCTCACAGGTAGGGCTGCCTTCCAAGGGCGGATGTAATGGAAGTCCTGCCCTCTGCCAATCAACGGTCAAGTAGCATGTTACACACCGACTCTTAGGATGGCGAGTGCTGAACCCTCTCCATCCTTAAAATTAATTGTACCCATGGAATGCAGTGGCTCAAGAAGGCAGCTCACCACCATCTTCTCAAGGGTAATTAAGGATGGACAATAAATGCTGCTCTGGCCAACAATGCCGACGACCCATGATTGAATAAAGATCATCTCTAAGTAAATTTTGTAACTTGTTCTTTTCATAAATTACAGTGGTATTGATTTGTGGCAATGTAATAACTTTTATTATCCAACCATAACATCAAAAGACTGCAACTATCTCTGTGTCACTTTGATAGCAGGAAACAAGTTATTTTGCTGGGCCCAAGAGTTTTCAACAGGAAGCTGTATTTCAAAGTTGTCCAAACTTTGCATTTGGGAAAACTACATTTGCATATTTTCTCACTCAAGGGGCCGATGAGCAAATTGCGGAATGATAATTGGGCTTGATTCTCCAGCCCCCCAGCCGTGTGTTTCCCGGTGGCGGGAGGTGGCGCGCTGTTCGCTGGTGGCGGGATTCTCTGTTCCCACCGCTGTCAATGGGAATTCCCATTGAAGTCGCCCACACCACCATGAACCCTGCGGGCGGGGATGCGCTGCCGTTGGGGCAAGAGGATCCCGCTGCCAGCGAATGGATAAAGAATTCTGGCCAAAGACAATAAACTGAATTTCAAAAAAAGTTGACATTTTAAGGAAAGAAACAATTGCTGAGCAAAAGTACAGCAATGTCATAGCAATACATTGTTAAGTTAAAAAAGAGTAAGTAATAAAAGTAACCAGAGTGTGAAGGAGTCAGTGGATGTGGGTGGGCCTGTGCATGTGGCTCGGTGTGTATGTGTTGGTCTGTGGTGGAAAGAATGAATGAGAGACCTGAGACATGCATCACTCACACTCGCTCATTCTCTCGCAATCACACCCTCATTCACTCAGTGTCTTGCAATCACACCATCACTCACTCTCATTCATTCTTATACACACTCACTCACTCACTCATTCTCACTCACTCACTTTCACACGCTTTGACTCACACTCAGTCACTCACTTACTCATTTTCACACACTTACTTTCACTCATTCTCACTCTCAGTCACTCATTCAAACTTACTCACTCACCCTTACACACTCTCATACACTCCAACACTCTCACGTACTCTCACGCTTACTCTCACTCACTCTCTCTCTCTCACTTCCACTTACTCACTCACTCACTCACTCACAATCACTCACTCACTCACATATTCACCATGGCAGTGTCTCTTCTCCAAGCCCATCAAAACCTTGCCCACCCGGGGCCCACCAAAACCACGGCCACCCGGACCCTGACTCGGATTTGCTGTCCATGGGCTTTGGTTCAGATATACCTGGCTGCCTGGGCTTCAGCCTTGCTGTTGCTTCACTTCCCCTAGCTCGGCAACCTCAGCACACTCATCAGTGCAATGCTCACTGCTCCTCCAATCAAACACCGTTTCACTCCGTCATTTGTTGTTGATGCGCTCACTAGTTTGCCTATCAGAAGCAAAAGAGGGAGAATATTGGCCAATGACTGGAGGAGCAGCTCTAAGACTAATCTTTGATCAAAACCAACTGTTGAAAATTGGTGCGGAGGCTGCATAGGAGGGCCTCAAGGGCCGGATGCAGTCCTGGGCCATCCTTTGGACAAGCCTACTGTATTTGGTGTAGAAACCTACACAGTGGAAGACACAAATAACATGCCAGTGATTAGTAGAAATGAGGCTATGACAGGTGAGAACCTTGAGACGGTTGATATCACTAAGGAGGTAGTGATGGGCAAGCTAATGGGGCTAAAGGTAGACAAGTCTCCTGGCTCTGATGGAATGCATCACAGCATGCTAAAAGAGATGGCTAGGGAAATTGCAAATGCACTAGTGATAATTTACCACAATTCACTAGACTCTGGGGTGGTCCCGGCGGATTGGAAATTAGCAAACGTGACACCACTGTTTAAAAAAGGAGGTAGGCAGAAAGCGGGTAATTATAGGCCAGTGAGCTCAACTTCGGTAGTAGGGAAGATGTTGGAATCTATCATCAAGGAAGAAATAGCGAGGCATCTGGATGGATATTGTCCCATTGGGCAGATGCAGCATGGGTTCATAAAGGGCAGGTCGTGCCTAACTAATTCAGTGGAATTGCTTGAGGACATTCCCAGTGCGGTAGATAAAAGGCAGCCAATGGATGTGGTATATCTGGATGTCCAGAAAGCCTTTGACAAGGTGCCACACAAAAGGTTGCTGCATAAAATAAAGATGCATGGCATTAAGGGTGAAGTAGTAGCATGGATAGAGGATTGGTTAATCAATAGAAAGCAAAGAGTGGGGATTAATGGGTGTTTCTCTGGTTGGCAATCAGTAGCTAGTGGTGTCCCTCAGGGATCAGTGTTGGGCCCACAATTGTTCACAATTTACATAGATGATTTGGAGTTGGGGACCAAGGGCAATGTGTCCAGGTTTGCAGACGACACTAAGATGAGTGGTAAAGCAAAAAGTGCAGAGGATACTGGAAGTCTGCAGAGGGATTTGGATAGGTTAAGTGAATGGGCTAGGGTCTGGCAGATGGAATACAATGTTGACAAATGTGAGGTTATCCATTTTGGTAGGAATAACAGCAAAAGGGATTATTCTTTAAATGATAAAATATTAAAACATGCTGCTGTGCAGAGAGACCTGGGTGTGCTAGTGCATGAGTCGCAAAAAGTTGGTTTACAGGTGCAACAGGTGATTAAGAAGACAAATGGAATTTTGACCTTCATTGCTAGAGGGATGGGGTTTAAGACTAGGGAGGTTATGCTGCAATTGTATAAGGTGTTAGTGAGACCACACCTGGAGTATTGTGGTCAGTTTTGGTCTCCTTACTCGAGAAAGGACGTACTGGTGCTGGAGGGTCTGCAGAGGAGATTCTCTAGGTTAAACCTAGAGCTGAAGGGATTGGATTACGAGGAGAGGTTGAGTAGACTGCGACTGTACTTGTTGGAATTTAGAAGGATGAGAGGGGATCTTATAGAAACATATAAAATTATGAAGGGAATAGATAGGATAGAGGCAAGCAGGTTGTTTCCCCTGGCGGGTGAAAGCAGAATTAGGGGGCATAGCCTCAAAATAAGGGGAAGTAGATTTAGGACTAAGTTTAGGAGGAACTTCTTCACCCAAAGGGTTGTGAATCTATGGAATTCCTTGCCCAGTGAAGCAGTTGAGGCTCCTTCATTAAATGTTTTTAAGATAAAGATAGATAGTTTTTGAAGAATAAAAGGATTAAGGATTATGGTGTTTGGGCTGGAAGGTGGAGCTGAGTCCACAAAAGATCAGCCATGATCTCATTGAATGTTGAATGGCGGAGCAGGCTCGAGGGGCCAGATGGCCTACTCCTGCTCCTAGTTCTTATGGGGTACAGTATGTTAATAATTTGAGACATGGCATGCAGTAAGTGTAGCATGCTTGGAAGCAACGTTATCCATCACTGGGTTTTGAGAATTTGAATGCAGCTTTTAAAAAATGAAACAGTGAAGCAATATCAGTAAGAGTTACCATGATGTTTGCTGGATTGTCACAAAAACACAACTAATGAGCTTTAGCAATGGAAAATGACCCTCTTTACTCAGTCCAGCAAGTCCGTAGCTCCAGTCCCAGAGCAGCACGGTTGAAAATTCAACTGTCCTCTCACATGACCATAGAAGCCATTCAGTTGTATGACACCACATCTGGGTCAAGAAAGCAACCCAATAACAGCTTCTCAGGGCAGCTATGAATGGACAATTTTTCCGGAATTCTCCGACTGTTGGGATTCTCTTTTCCCACCGGCAGTGCAGGTTTCCCAGCGGCGTGGGGTGACTTCAATGGGAAATCCCATTGACAAGCGGCTGGGGTAGAGATCCCGCCTCCAGCGAACGCGTGCTGCTGAGCAACACGTGTCTAGGGGACCGAAGAATCCTGCCCTGTCTGTCAGAGCGGCCCAGCACATTCATATCCTTGGAATAAATATAAAAAGGTAAAAAAATTCCCTGCCACAACAACCCCCTCAATCTTCAAACTTTCTTGAACTTTTAGTTGCAGGGACTGAGTCATACAGCCTCTCATTTCCCATTCATTCATTTTATTTATGAGCTGTGCACTCTCAATGCCCTGAGAGAGGCACTCAGCAAGTGCCACTCCTTCTGTAAGGCCCAGAACACAAAATTGCCCCCAGTGGTTTTATAAAATATAGGACAGTAGCAAGTATGTTTGGTTAACATATAAGTACTGACTTCAACATCAATGCAATTAAAGCTGAAAGGTTTATGTTCTATTCTTCCAGTTTAGTTCTGTCTCCTGAGTCCTTTTTCTGGAGATGGTGGGTTACATTTGGTGTGCATACTGCATGATATTATTTGTTCCTATTTGTTTGATTAACCCTATGAACACTGTGATTTTTTTTTTGTGTGAAAAGTTGAGTACTGTGCCTACACAGGGAGGGATTTCAACTTGTTGAGTCATTGCCCCATGTGTAACTTCAGGATTCTGATCAAACAGAAGAAAATCTGTGTTTTGTTTATGGCTGCACTCCAAGTTACTTCACTCTTGTCTTGGCAGATGGCCTGACAGAATCCAGGGATGCTGCTAAACTACCCTGACCCTGTCATAAGTGCATGGTTCCCAGCGAGTGCTCAATTTTCTTGAAAACCCCTCTGTGCCAGTGCTTTGTTTTACAAATCGTTGTTGTCGGTTGTCCCATGAGTGGAGGATGAAGTGAGGTTCCTCTGGATGGTGCAAAGCTACACTGAGTCACTGGGAGGATGTTCTCAGCCACAGGAAGTAGATGATACAGGAGAATGTGCGTCAGGATTTTCCCTTCTATGGGCAAGAGGAAAGTACTTTGATAGTTTCCACAGCATGATTTTGTTTCTTCAAGATAGTTACAATTAGGACAGCATGGTGGCACACTGCTGCCTCAAGGCGCCGAGGACGCGGGTTCGATTCCAGCCCCGGGTCGCTGTCCGTGTGGAGTTTGCACATTCTCCCCGTGTCTGCGTGGGTTTCACCCTCACAACCCAAATATGTGCAGGTTAAGTGGATTGGCCACGCTAAATTTACCCTCAATTGGAAAAAAAGAATTGGATACTATGGGCGGGATTCTGCGGGGTGGGCAACACCGGCACGAAGGAATGGCGTGAACCACTCTGGCGTTGGGCCGCCCAAAAGGTGCGGAATCCTCCGCATCTTCAGGGGCTAGGCCGGCGTCGGAGTGGTTTGCGCTAGCCAGCCGGCGGGGAAGGGGCTTGGCACCATGCCAACCGGCGCCGAAGGGCCTGTTGGCGCATGCGCGGGAGCGCCAGCGTGTGCTGGCGTAATCCCAGCGCATGCGTAGGGGGGATCATCTCCGCGTCGGCCATCGCGGAGGACCACAGCAGGCAACGCGGAGGAATAGAGTGTCCCCACGGTGCAGGCCCGCCCCCGGATCGGTGGGCCCCGATCGTGGGTCAGGCCACCAAATTTGGCAGCCGGCGGGGGCGGGATTCACCCCGCCCGCTGGCGATTCTCCGACCCGACGGGAGGTTGGAGAATCCCATAAGTTTCTAAAAAAGATAGTTACAATTGAAGAATGTCTGAAGGCAGAGGCGAGGAAGTGGGGCAGTGAAGGGAAAAGGAGGTGGGGTGTAATTTTTTCCCCCAAATCCTTAAGGTGTGTGCATGGAATGTTGATGTGAGCAGAGGTCCACCAGCTTTGAAAACCACAGCTGGAATACCACCAGGGCAGCTGACTTTGTTTTTAAAAAATTTGTTTGATTGCTTGTTGCAGCTCTTCCGTTAATGGTGGTTCTCCCATGGATTCTACCACAGGTTTCTGGGGGATGGCCTGGAGCAGGGATGTCTTGCTGCAATTGCACAGGGCCTTGGTGAGACCACACCTGGAATATTATGTGCAGTTTTGGTCTCCTGATCTGAGGAAGGATGTACTTGCTATGGCGGAAGTGCAGTGAGGGTTTACCAGACTGATTTCAGGGATGGCGGGACAGACACATGAGGAGAGATTGAGCCGGTTAGGATTATATTTGTTGGAGTTTAGAAGAATGAGGGGGATCTCATAGAAGCTTAGCAAATTCTAACAGGCTAAATGCAAGAAGGATGTCCTCGATGGTGGGGGAGTCCAGAACCAGGGGTCACAATCTGAGGATATGGGGTGGATCTTTTAGGACAGAAATGAGGAGAAGTTTCTTTACCCAGACAGTGGTGAGCCTGTGGAATTTGCTACCACAGAAAGCAGTTGAAGCCAATGTTTTCTAAAAGGAGATATATATAGCTCTTTTGGCTTAAGGGATAAAAGGTTATGGGGGAAAAGTGGGAAAAGGTTACAGAGTTGGATGATCAACCATTGATCATAATTAATGGCCTACCCTACCCTGCTTCTATTTTCAGCCCATGTCTGCCATCAGAGTGAACACATTTTTCCGGAGAGATCACGTTCCTCGATTTCTGCCCCCCACCCCCTTGCCAGTGATGTCATGACATTCACGGCCACAGAAGGTGGGAACCTAATTTTAATGCATTTTAAATTTAAATATCATTACCCAGCTCCCCGTCACACGACCCCCTTCACAGAATATTCAAACATTGAGGTTTTTAAAAACAAGATTCAGTCAAGGGGTTTCTTTCGGGGTGCAAAGATAAGTACAGCCCCCAGTTTCGGGGGGGGTCAGCGGGGGGGGGGGGGGGGGGGGGGGGAAGGCATGCCCGAGCAGTGCCCTGGCACAGGTTGGCACTGCCAGATTGGAAAACTGGCAGTGTCAACCTGGCAGTGCCAACCTGTGGAAAGGGGCAATGTCAAGGGGCAGTTCTAGGGACGGGCCCGAGTGGTAGCCCCATGGATGGGAAGGGAGGACATAATGCAGGTTTCTATTCATGTTTGTGGGGGGGAGGCGGGGGGGGAGAGTGCGATGTGACGGGGGAGCTTGTGGGCATTGATGGGGGGAGAATGCACTGATTGGGGGGGGGGGGAGAATGCCGGTATTACTTCTACGGTGGTGGGTGAGGGCCCCTGATGATTGTCCAGGTGTGGGAGAGCCCCCAACGAATGCTGGTGTGGGGGTACCCCTGATGCTTGTTGGGGTGGGAGAGGGGAGCCCCTGATGATTGTCAGGGTGAGGGGGTGAGAGCCCCCATATGGTCAGGGGGAGAGTGGGGTGACCCTGATTATTGTCTTGGTGGTGTAGGTGTCCCTGATACCTCTGTGATGGGGGGGGCGGGGATCGGGGTATTGGGAATTCCACTTGTGTTCTGATTGGGGTGCCCTTTAAAGATGTCGGCTTCATCTTTGCGGAGCTGGGTGCCGGCTCTATCAGGCTGCACCCCACCAGAGTGACGGCTTAAACCATGCTTCCCAGAGAGCCTCAAGATCTGTAGAGAAAATTGGTGCAGCTGGAGAGCGACACACCGGTTTTCTATCTGAGCCTGACACTTTGAAAATGTTGGCAAGATTCCGCCCTATGTTTCTGTTTATCAATTGCCACTATGAATTCACAGTTGAGGAGTTGTTTTATTTGCTTGTTTTGTTTTATATATATATATAGCGGGTATCACAACAAAATACTTTTAATTCTCTTTCCAACTAAAATGTCCAGGCGCCATACATAAAATAGACATGTGTGCATGACTGACCACAGTGAGCTGCTCTGCCTGTTCACGTAAGAGTAGAGTCAGATCATATCAACAGCCAGAAAAGAAAGGCAGCAAAATAAGGCAATGGATTGTATTGTTGCACTCTTTTTTTTTCACAAGAATGCAAGATTGGCATTGCATTTGAATTCTCACATCCCAAGTCTTGTTCAGAAGATGAAACTAAGACTTGGGTGGCAATCTCTTGTAACTAGGGAGGTTATGCTGCAATTGTATAAGATGTTAGTGAGGCCAAACCTGGAGTATTGTGTTCAGTTTTGGTCTCCTTACTTGAGAAAGGACGTACTGGCACTGGAGGGTGTGCAGAGGAGATTCACTAGGTTAATCCCAGAGCTGAAGGGGTTGGATTACGAGGAGAGGTTGAGTAGACTGGGACTGTACTTGTTGGAATTTAGAAGGATGAGGGGGGATCTTATAGAAACATATAAGATTATGAAGGGAATAGATAGGATAGATGCGGGCAGGTTGTTTCCACTGGCGGGTGAAAGCAGAACTAGGGGGCATAGCCTCAAAATAAGGGGAAGTAGATTTAGGACTGAGTTTAGGAGGAACTTCTTCGCCCAAAGGGTTGTGAATCTATGAAATTCCTTGCCCAGTGAAGCAGTAGAGGCTCCTTCATTAAATGTTTTGAAGATAAAGATAGATAGTTTTTTGAAGAATAAAGGGATTAAGGGTTATGGTGTTCGGGCCGGAAGGTGGAGCTGAGTCCACAAAAGATCAGCCATGATCTCATTGAATGGTGGAGCAGGCTCGAGGGGCCAGATGGCCTACTCCTGCTCCTAGTTCTCATGTTCTTATGTTCTTATGTCAGCATCTCTAATATGGTTAGGTTTCTGCACATTGTGACTAAACCTGTTGATTCTTAATAACTGCTCAGCACTGCACTGTTGTCTCAACCTTAGTCGATCACAACTTTATGCCAGTATACCTTGGAATAATGTTAGATCATACTCCGAGCATCAAAGAGCACGCTATCAATGTAAAGGTGAAGATGGCAGCCTGAAAAACCTCTAAAGGAAGCTGGTCACCTATGTGGTAGTATGTATTAGGGGTCATGTGGGACTGTGAAGCCGTGATGCTATTGGCTGACAGATCCCGGGTCCTGGTTGGCTGTTGACTCCTGGCTCCGCCCTGAAGGCGGAGTATAAGAACCCAAGCTTCTCCCCGCCGCTCCATTCTGTTGCTGAACTGCTGGGGACAAGTCTCGCTTAATAAAGCCTCATCGACTTCATCTCTACTCGTCTCTCTCATAAGTCATTGTGCGCTACAATTTATTAAGCGAGACTTGTCCCCAGCAGTTCAGCAACAGAATGGAGTGGCGGGGAGAAGCTCGGGTTCTTATACTCCGCCTTCAGGGCGGAGCCAGGAGTCAACAGCCAACCAGGACCCGGGATCTGTCAGCCAATAGCATCACGGCTTCACAGTCCCACATGACCCCTAATACATACTACCACAACCTATAAATGGAGAATTGACTCAAGAACATTGCAAATAACTGCCCTTTCCCTGTGCTATTTAGCAGCTGAATATGGCTTCCCAGTCTGGATATGCTCTCCCATTGTCAAGAAATTGGATTGCATCCTCAATGCAGCTTGATAAGCTGTTACTGGCTGTCAGAAACCTACTAAAGTGGATATCTCTCCCTGTTTATTGGTATTTCTCCACCCCAACATTAGGCGGCAAATTCCATCAAGAGCAGAACAAAGTAAACCGGTGACCCCATAATCCTCTTCTCTAGGACGAGCTAGCGACAAAGAGGCACAAGTCAAGGACAGTTTTAACTTACTGTTCAGCCTTTAGACTGTAACTCCCACAGCTGCCGCCTTGCTGATTGTTCAAGACATCTACAGACGAAGGTAGTCAAGTTGTATTATGACCCAGAGGAATTCTTCCCACCTGCAACCAACAAAGCAGGGCCTACTTGGCTGTGTCTCAATTGCCTCAGGACTGGAGTCTGCGGCTGCAAGGCTCCAGTGCAGGAGTAGGGTTCTAGCTAAATGAATTCTGTTGACAGTGACTGGAGAGGCATCCTAAATGGTAAAACATCTCCTAGAATTCTCTCCATCGCCATAACCCATGCAGCTCTGAAGATTCAAAGTTCTTTAACTCTTGAGGCAGAGCTGGCATGGAACAATAGGTGATGGAAGGTGAATGGCATAAGAAGAAGATTTTCTTTTCTTTCCCACTCCTCACAATCTCCTCATCTCCATCTGTACTTCCCCTCACATGACTCAAACTGGTTAGGCCCAAACTATGCTGGGCCAGTAGACTGATAAGCACATCCAACTCTTGCTCTAGTGTCTAATGTCTTCTAAAGTTATTTTCTGAACTGAATTTCAACTCTTGAGCTTAAGCAAAAGTCAATGTTTTAAATTGCCAGCTTCAGATCAGTAACTCACATCTTCACTTTATCGGTAGAAACAGTGAATTAAATATTAATATTTGAAACAAGATCTGTTGCAAATAGGGACAAATCCTAAAGTATAGATATTTATGGATACGTATCCATTAATCTGAAAGCAACTATGTATCAGATAAGCAGAATATCATTAAAGCCACAGCATTTAGAGTGGACATAAGATAATTCTAACCATAAAATATAGATAGGAACACGCATGAGTTTGCTTTAACGTTATCTCTTTCATTATGTAACCATTCATTAATTCACATCAGATGGAATCCATTAATCCCTTTTACAAGCATGAACCTAAATTCACATATGACCACAATATAACCTGGACTGCATTAATCCCAGCAATGCAATTTCATACCAGATCTAAAGCTTGCTACAGTTATCATCCACACTGCCCATCGAACCACTTAGCCTGTTTCCTCCATTTTGTCAAAATTTCTCTCCACGCCAGCTTTAATCACCAAAAGAAAACTTTCCAAAGTTTCTCATGCCTTGCAACTGAAGGTCAATCAAACAAAATTTAAAATGCCCCTAACTTTAGGGGCTGGATTCTTCCGCCCCGCCAGCCGCAAGAATGCCACGGGCGAGACACGGACAATGGAAAAGTTCATTGATCTCGGGCGGGATTCTGCAGTCATCAGCCGGACGCGGCCGGAGAATCCCGCCCTACATCTCATTTTATACATCCTTAACACATGACCTGACATTTGCATGTTCCCAGAAGCTCAAAACGAACACATTCTAAACCTAATTTTGGCACTTCCATTTCTGCTTACAATTCCTTAAAAAATATGAATTCACCAAATTGACTTGCAAACTGTTAATTGAAAAACATGAGCTGCATTAATGGAAATTTATTTCACACAATCTGTTGAGGTGGTAGTGAGGGGGGTGGGGGGGTTGGGGGAGGTAAGTTCCTTATCCTGCCCGTACTCTTGCCACTGATTTAGAAGGTTATAGGTTCAAGCTGTATGGACATGTCATTTGAGCTTATTCCTCAGTGTGGTATTGAAAGGTTGCGTTATTATTGGAGGTAGCATGTCATGATTAATAGAGGCCTCATCTTCCAGCTCAAGTGCACGCAGAAGACCACACACCAAAGTTGATGAAGGGCAGGGAGTTTGACTGTTTATCGGGCATCTTCTATAACCAACTCTGCTAAAAACAAATCATCTAATCATTCATTCATGTAGCGTTATGCCTACATAACAACAGCAACTACACTTCAAAGGCACTCCTGAAATAGTTTAGGACATCCTCGGGATATAATATTCTGCTTTAAAAAGGCATAAAAGTTATTTTCGCTAATCTCAAATCTTGCTTTAGGATTGTAATCTTGTACTCATTCTCTGAAGTTGCCCTCACTGTAAAAGTTAAATAGCCAGCTGTATCTACAATATTTATTCCCTCGACTCTTTTAAAAGCTTGCATTAAATATTCCTTCAATCTTATTTCCTTCAATGAAAATTAATTCAGACCTGCGAAGCTCACTTCATAACTTGAAGCTGGAATCATCCCTATTACTGTCTCTTCAACCCTCTTAATGATATTCAACTGTATTTCACAGCCAGCTTTATTTTTGGATCTGTCAATAACCATTCATATCTGGAAATAAAGCATGTAAAACAAGTGGGGGGGGGGATGCTTCACTTTAAGTGCCCTTTATAAGCAATTTGACTGCAGCATTTGAACAAGCAGTACTGTGACTGGTTGAATATTGCACTTTCAAACTCAACAGAAGACAGCGGTAATACCTGCTTGTCATGAGATACTTCATCTTGGATCATGGTCTCACGAGCAAAAACACAGTAGTCTCCAAGTGATCAGCCTTTACTGTCTGTGTCATGAAACCATTGATTGAAGGAAGCCAAATGCCCATAATAAGGGTATGAAATGCCATCAGTCACAATTTTCAGACATAAGAAATGTTTGTTATTTTCACAAAGAATGAGAAAATATTTATATAAAAGTTCCAGTCAACAAGTGCGAGACCCGACTGAGACCGGAACCAGGATGGAAGACAACACCGAGAAACAGCCCATGTACCCCGGCATTTACCCGGGCCAGGAAGGGCAGAAGGACCACCAATTGGTGCCGGCCACCGTCATTACCGTGCCGCCGAAGTATGAGCCCCCGCCCCCGCAGTATGTGCTCCCGGTCCGGGACCACCTGCTCTGGTCCCTCTTCAACTTCGGCTGCTTGAATTTCTGCTGCCTGGGATTCGTGGCGCTGGTCTACTCGGTCAAAGCTAGAGATCGGAAAGTTGTGGGAGATGTGGATGGATCTCGACATTATGGATCCACAGCCCTATCATTCAACATTGCAGCCACAGTGCTGTCCAGCATTGTCAGCTCAATTTACATCGTGCTGCGATTGATTCCTCTGTTTCTCCAGAATTGAGAAGCAGAACCGTGTTTGGCCTGGAGGTTGGAACTGAAACGATGCTGGGAGCTTCTTGTTATCCAGGAGCTGTTTTGTGACTCTCTAACTCTTGATGTAATCCATGATTGATTGCTTCTTTCAATTTATATTGTCTACATTTAGAATATGTGTCTAAATGCATGTTTAACGAGATCTCCTCAAAACAATAGTTTTCTACAAAAACATGGGCAAGGTGTGTCCTTGATAGCTTGGGTAAAGTGATTGATAACCTGTTTGATTTTAACTTCCTGAATTCAATTGTATACATTTCTTCTCTACAATAAAAGTTACATCCTTACAAAAAAAACAAATGCGAGGCCCTTTGGGTTAAAGTTTCACTTGGTTTGATAAGATAAAATTGGTGCTCGTGCGTTGGCAGCCTGATTTACACCTATTTTGATTGAAGTGTTAGGATACCGGGCCAGAATCCAATTCTTGTTCGGATACTGGATGAGTAACCTCAAACAATTTGCAATTTATAAAACTGTGAAGAAAGGATACTTCACCTCAGAAGTGATGACTCTGACCAATAGGTATTTTTTTAATGATCAGCCAAAATTTAATTTCAACACAGAATTAACCACATTAACATCAAAGAAATCAATTTACAATTAACAGTTAAAAAGTTCCAGAGCTGGTTTAGCTCAGTGGGCTGGACAGCTGGTTTGTGATGCAGAACAAGGCCAGCAGTGTGGGTTGAATTCCCTGCTGAGGTTATTCATGAAGGCCTGCCTTCTCAATCTTGCCCTCGCTTGGGGTATAGTAATCCTTAGGTTAAACCACAACCAGACAACTCCCCCCCCCCCTCAATGGGGGAAACAGGTCATCTGGGACTATGATGACTTTACCTTAAACAGTTCTTAAATAAAAGGGAAAACTTTAACTTTTGTCCAACACCTCCACTACAAATATTCCAACCAAGCAACCAAATACAGTTCAAATGCAACTTATAAATAAAGTTAACAAAACAGGTTTATTTCCTCTCCTCTTTGTAGAGATTTTGGAGAGAGAAAATTTCAGGAACAACCTGAAACTCCTTCTGTCTAGCCAGACTCAAATCCTATGGCAATACTGCCCAAACTACAGACTGATCTGGGTCCTCCCCTTAATTACATTTACTTTAATAAGGGAATCTAAAGATAGGAGCTTGAATGAAAAGATTGATCTAAAATGTTATTCTGCAAATGACTATCCAACACAGAATTCTCCCTAACATTTCAAGCAGTTGTGTATTAATACTGAAAGCAAATGGAAACCAAGAAGAATACATTCAGTTCCCTGCCAGTAATCTATAAAATTTGATTGTTGGAAGGGCAGGGTGTGGCTTTGTTGATTGATCTGCAGATGAGTAGCAGCACAAACCTCTGTGCAGATGAATGGAGTTGTTTTGGGATGAAATGGTGTTGCTTTCCATGACTTGGATCAATGAAACAGTTCTTGGTGAGAGTTAACATTCGAACTCATAGGTCTCCAGAAGAAGGAAAGTGAGAACGAAGGTGAATACAATACAACGGAAATGTTTATCCTGGGAGAATGAATCACTTATCTATTTGGGACCAGAAGTGCCAGCATTAACCATTTCCTTGCCATGTGTGGCACAGTTTGGGTGCTCAGTAGATCGTGTGTACAGGTTCCTTACTCTGGTTCCAAGACGGTGTATATGGACTGGAGGGGAGCAAGCAAATGCAGACTTTGGAATATTACTTGAGGCACTTTTCTCCCATCCTCTGCACTGAATGGTTTTCTTCCACCCTATAAATGGACCACCTAACCTCCGGTGGCGATCGCGAACGGAGCGGCCGCAGCAAAGACGCTCCCGCACAGCCACAAATCACGGCTTTTTTGGGGGGGTTTTCCCGGGGGTTTAAAAAAAAATTCCTTAGGCCCCGCCAATTCAGGCCTGCCCAGGCGCCAAAGCTCCGATCCACGGAGCTGGCGAGGGAGAGGGAAAAAAAAGGAGCGACTGGTCCCGGTGAGCTGCACGTGGAGGAGGAGTGGGGATCGCTCAGAAACGGCCTGAAAGTCGGAGCACGGAGAGGATCACAAGGACAAAATAAGAATTTTTAAATTCAACTTTCCTTGTTCCGCTCCTGCAAATTTTTTTTTAAAAAGAAAAACTTTTTTAAAGGGGAAAAAAAAACTTTCAAAAAAAAAAAATCCTTTTTTTGTATTAAAAAAATTGTTTTTAAAAGGAAGGCACAGACAGAAATATGCTTCCAAATAATAAATTGCGGGGACGGCGAGATGTAAGAAGGAACAGCAGCGAAGGAAAAAAGCAGGAGCTGCGGCCACGCAGGCAGACGATCCCACGGGGCGAGGCGGAGGTTCAGGCGAATCAGGAAGTGGAAAAGCTGGCGAGCCGAGCAGCGGAGCAGGAACAGGACGCGGCAACTATTCCCCCCCCCCCCCGCCCCCGCACAGGGGGAGGAATGGAGAAGCGTGCTGAAAACTGAAATAAATGCCATAAAGGAGGAGATAAAAACGGAGATAAACACCATGAGGGAGGCACTCAGGACGGAGCTCCACACAATGATGAAGGAGATGCTGGCGGAGACAACAGAAAAAATGCAGCGTACCATCAACGGCCTGGAAAGGAAGGTGGAGGTGCAGGAGAAAACTATTCAGTAGTTGGAGAGGGTCGCCTCGGACCAGAGCGGCAGGATGGTAACTCGGGAAACCGAGGTGAAAAGGCTGGTAACGACCCAGGGGAGCCTAAGAGGGAAAGTGGAGGACCAGGAAAATAGATCCAGATGGCAGAATGTTAAAATAGTGGGTCTGCCAGAGGGGACGGAGGGCAGAGACCCAATAGGCTACGTCACCCAAATGCTGGGCAAGCTAATGGGAAGGGAGAAGTTTCCAAAGCCCCCAGAAATCGACAGGGCGCATAGGTCGCTCTGACCCAGGCCCAAAGTCAGGGAGCAGCCCAGAGCGATTATCGTGAGGCTGCACAGGTTCCAAGACAGGGAAAAAATCCTAAAGTGGGCCCGGCAGACGAAAGCAAGCACGTGGGAAGGGAAGACCATAAGGGTATACCAGGACATTGGACCGGACCTGGCCAAAAGAAAGGCTGAATTCAACAGGGCCAAATCAACACTCTACAAAAGTAATGTGAAATTTGGGATGTTATTCCCAGCCAAACTCCGGGTAACATTTGAGGGGAAGGAGCTGTTTTTTAACACCCCAGCGGCAGCGGACGAGTTTGTTAGAGCAAACAAACTGGGGGAGGGACAGCCACAAAAGCCATCATGAAAGCGACGGGGATGGAAAAGAAAGGAAGAATCGGGACAAAGAGCGGAGGGCAGACCGCAAACAGAGACAATAAGATCACAAACTGTACACACGTGTTTGGTGTACTGTGCGGGACTGTGCTGACTCGTTCCCGGGCTTGTTCCACCTCTCAATGCAATGGGGGGGAGCGAAGCAAGGTGAATGAGGGTGAAAAAGGCAGACAGGAGGGCGAGACAAGGGCTAGCAAAAGGAAGGTAAAACAGGACCAGAACAGGGCAAGTACTGGGATGGGGGCCACCGTGCTCGCGAGGAGGGCTAACACGGGAGGGCAGGAAGAAAGGAGGGCCGCGGCGCGCTTCTCAGGGGAGAGTGAGCGCCTGGCACAAAGAGAAGGGGGGGCAGGGCTGAAGGGGGGGAAGAACACAGTGGGGGGACAGAGGAACAGGGACTAAGGGGGGGGGGAGAGACGAGTCGGGGGGAGAGTGCAGAACAAAAGAGAAACAAAGGGAAGGGTGAGGTAGATAAGCAGCACGAACACAGCCTCGGCAGGCATGGAGCAGGGCGAGGAACCAAGACGGTGCCACAAACAGCCACTCGGGGGGGCTTCAGGAGGAAGGGAGACCCTGGAGTGCAGGGGCGCAGCCACGCGGCGTACACACAGCTGGCGGCCATGGTGGGTGCGCCCTGGACAAAAGGAAACCCCGGAGCCCTGGGGCCCGACCTCATGGTGGGATCGGTGGCCGCGGCCATTTGTACGGCCCCCGAACGAAGGGAAACCCCGGAGGGCAGGGGCGCATCCACCATGGTAAGTATGGATGACCCCGCAGGACTGGGGGGGGGGGGGGCTCAAAACCCCCCACCATGATTGTTATCTGGAACGTAAGGGGACTCAATGGCCCGGTCAAAAGATCTAGCGTCTTCACCCACCTAAGAAGCCTGAAAGCAGACATAATCTACCTACAAGAAATGCACCTGAGGGAGAAGGACCGATGGCTGGTAAGGAAGGGCTGGGTGGGACAGACATACCACTCATGCTACGAGACGAGGGCTAGGGGAGTAGCAATATTAATTAGTAAGAGGACGAGGTTTATGGAAAACAAGACAGTTACGGACCCAGGGGGACGGTACGTCATGGTCAGCGGTGTCCTGGAAGGGGCACCGGTCGTACTGGCAAATGTGTACGCTCCCAACTGGGACGACTCAGAATTCATAAAGAAGACCATGGCAGAAATCCCCAACCTTGACACACACCGACTGATCATGGAGGATGACTTCAACTGTGTACAGGACCCACTGACTGACCGATCAATCCCCAGAGCAGGGAAAAAGACTGGCATGGCTAGGGAACGAGGAGCATTTATGGAGCAGATGGGGGCGGTGGACCCATGGAGGTTCCTGCACCCGGGAGAGAAGGAATTTTCATACTTCTCACAAGTACACAAGGTATACACCCGTATCGACTTCTTTGCAGTGGGGAAATCGGTGCTTCCAGGGATCACGGGAACGGAGTACTCCGCGATCATTATCTCTGACCACGCTCCACACTATATGGATGTGAGGTTGGAGACAGGCTGTGTCCAGCGCCCCACATGGAGGCTGGACACGGACCTCCTGGCCGACAAGGCCTTCTGTCAGAAAACATCGCGGGCATAGGCGACTACGTGAGTAACAACCAAAATGGGGAGGTCTCACCCTCCACGTTCTGGGAGGCACTGAAGGCCGTGATTAGAGGAGAGATCATAGCCCACAAGGCAAGCAGAGATAGGGAAGAGAGGGTGGCCAGGCAACAACTGGTGGACTCCATCCTGGAAGTCGACAGAAAATACTCCGAGGCCCCGACCATAGGGCTGCTGGCGGAGAGGAAAAAGCTGCAAATGGACTTTAACCTGCTATCCACTAGGAAAGCAGTGTACCAACTCCGCCAGACACGGGGGACCTTCTACGAACATGGAGACAAGGCTGGTTGCCTATTGGCTCACCAGCTGAGAAAGCAGGCAGCCCCACGGGAAATAGCGCAGGTCAAGGATAGCAGAGGCAGACTGGTAACAGAACCAAAGGAGGTCAATCGGGCATTTGAGACATTCTACCGGGGACTGTACACCTCCGAGCCCCCCAACGGGGATGCGGGAATGAAACAGTTCCTAGACGGACTGGAACTACCAGTCGTGGGGGAAGACAGACAGGCGGAGCTGGAAGCACCAATAGACCTGGGAGAAATCATGGAGAGCATCAGCTCCATGCAGGCGGGGAAGGCACCGGGCCCTGATGGGTTCCCGGCGGACTTCTACAAAAAATTTGTACCAGTCCTGGCCCCACACCCAAGGGACATGTTCGCAGACTCACTGGCAAGGGGCACCCTGCCCCCAACGCTAGCGCAGGCCACAATTTCACTGATACCCAAAAAAGATAAAGACCTGACGGAATGCGGATCATACAGACCCATTTCACTGCTGAAAGTGGATGCGAAAATACTCGCAAAGTTCCTGGCCAAAAGGCTGGAGGGCTGTGTACCAGAGGTGGTCGCAAAGGACCAAACAGGCTTTGTCAATGGTAGGCAGCTCACAGCGAACATCAGGTGGCTGCCGAACGTAATAATGACCCCCTCTGGGGAGAGAACACCAGAGGTGATCGTCTCCCTGGACGCAGAAAAGGCCTTCGACAGAGTCGAATGGAAATACCTCCTCGAGGTACTGGAACGGTTTGGGCTAGGAGCGGGGTTCACCGCCTGGTGAGGCTCTTGTACAACGCTCCCAAAGCGAGCGTCCGAACTAACACCACCAGCTCTAAATACTTCCAGCTGCAGAGAGGAACAAGACAGGGCTGCCCCCTGTCCCCACTCTTGTTCGCACTAGCCATCGAACCCCTGGCGATAGCCCTGCGGGATGCGAAAAGCTGGAAGGGAATCTGGAGAGGAGACAGAGAGCACAGAGTCTCACTCTATGCAGATGACCTGCTCCTCTATGTCTCGAAGCCACAGGAAGGGACTGAAGGCAATACTGCAAATGCTGGAAGAGTTTGGAACCTTCTCGGGCTACAAACTTAACCTGGGCAAAAGCGAGGCATTCCCAGTGAACCCAAACGGGGGAGGGAAAGAGCTGGAGGGGCTCCCGTTCAAAACAGCCCAGAACAGATTCCGCTACCTGGGGATCCAGATAGCCAGAGACTGGACACAGATCCACAAGTGGAACCTGACCAGCCTGGTGGAGGAAGTAAGAAGAGACCTTCAAAGGTGGGGCTCACTCCCACTCTCCCTGGCGGGGAGAGTGCAGACGATCAAGATGAACGTACTGCCAAGGTTCCTCTTCCTGTTTAGATCCATTCCGATCTTCATCCCCAATGCCTTTTTCCAAAACGTAGACAGTCTAATCATGGCGTTTGTGTGGGGGGGAGGGGTAAGAACCCGAGAATCCCAAAACAGACGCTGCAAAGAAGGAAAATCAAAGGGGGCTTGGCCTTACCGAACCTACAATACTACCACTGGACAGCAACAGCAGAAAGAGTGAGGGGATGGGTACAAGAACCTGACACAGATTGGGTCCAAATGGAGGAGGCAGCCTGTAAAGGATCAACACTCCGGGCCCAGGCCACAACAGCACGCCCATCCTCCTCAACAAGATACACAACAAGCCCAGTGGTAGTGGCCACGCTGAGAACATGAACCCAGCTCAGACAACACTTCGGGATAACTAAAATGTCCCCCAGGGCCCCCATCTGCGGCAATCACAGATTCCCCCCAGTCATGCTAGATACCACCTTCAAAAAGTGGAGGCGGGACGGGGGCACATTGACGGTCGGGGACTTCTACGTAGGGCACAGACTGGTGACACTAGACGAACTGACGAAGAAGTGGAGGCTAGCAAAAGGACAGGAAGTGAGATACCTCCAAATAAAACACTTCCTCCGCAAAGAGACAGTAGGGTACCTTGGGGTCCCAGAAAGCACACTACTAGAGGACCTGATAGGCACAAGCAACGAGAAGGGGGGGGGGGGCTATGTGGGAAAATATATGGACAGCTACTAGACAGAGCCCGGACTCCACTGGACGAGATCAGACAAAAATGGGAGGATGAACTGGGGACAGAGGTAGGATGTGGACTCTGGAGCGAAGCACTGATCAGGGTGAACTCCACCTCCTCCTGCGCAAGGCTAAGCCTAATACAGCTCAAAGTGGTGCACAGAGCGCACCTGACCAGAACCCGAATGAGCAGAGGTGGTGGAGGACAAATGTGAGCGGTGCCAGAGGGGCCTGGCCAACCACATCCCCATGTTTTGGGCTTGCCCCAAGCTTGCTGGGTTCTGGACGGGGGGGGGGATCCAGAGGGCAATGAGAGGCACGTAGGGTCAGTTAAATGAAGGACAAACTAAACCTCTGTATAATTAAGGAAATTAGTGCAGGCGAGAAAAATGTGATGTGTACATATACAACTGTTTATAAATATGAGAAAAGCCAATAATTTTTTTTAAAATAAATAAATAAATAAATGGACCATCTCATCGCTTACTGACACACCCACTTGATCCAGCTAAGATGAAGAACACACCACATGTAGAGGGAAGGAGATTGAGGGGCATCAAATATGGTTCTTTTTTGGTGGGTTTAAACAAGTCCATGGTGCGGTGCTCTTGCATCACACCTCACAGTCTTAATAGCTGCATATGTTGTTAGTTCAGTGACTGCCCTTCCACATTAAGGATGATGTACTGTACCTTTTTTTTAACAAGATGTAAGAAAGTCTCATTTGTCAGAGTTTATTTCTTGTACTCCACTTTAATTTGAATGCAATGCCATGTATCATTTGTATCCCTGGTAGGCTTAACAAATTAACTCGATGTCAGGCCAACATCTTTGTTATGCTGCTGAATGGTGCTCATTATTTTTTAATATACATTCAACTTCCTTTGATACATAGTTATAATATTTCATTCAGCACCAGAATTCTCGGTTGTTGGAGAGCAAAGGTTTGGCCTTGGCAGTCTCCTTTAGAGGGCATTAGCTGTCAGACTTTTAAAAAATGTTTTCCATGTGTAGAGATTAATAGATCAATTTGTACTAAAACGTTATTGTAAGATCTGTACTTCAATGATTTGAAGAAGTATTTTAAATGGGTCCTGTAAATCCAGGTTCTTCATTTCAGGCTATAAATTATGTGTTGGATTCCTGTACTGCATCTTTACATGACATTATGGGAGTGGCAATTCGAGCAAAAGCACTCTGCAATCCTTTGCAATTAATTAGTTAATTAAACGCCATTGGCTTATGTTGAATCACTGGTTCCTGGTACTGCAGCTGCCTGTATGACGTGACACAACTCAATGGGAATCCTCTCATTCAAAGAAACTAGAACAATTAGATCACATTCTCTCTAATCTCACTAATCTGCTGTTCTCCAGTTTTATAATCAGACAAATCCTTAATCAATTATGTCACCCCCCTCCCACTTGTAAAACGTTACATTAAAATAGGGATTTTCTTTTCAATGAGAAGCTGTTGGATATCTTCAAGCTTTGTCACACTTGCTGTAAATACAATGTTATTCTTCACTATTCTTTTAGTCATTTGATTCCAATATAATGTTCCAGATACTAGAGTTGGTCACCCTATATTATCATTGACACTGCTTCATCTTGCCAATGTATCGACAGCTCACAGCAAGTACATGGCTTTCTGTCAATTCATACTTTTCAGAGTCTTTAAGAAAATTACTGGAAAAATGCAGGTTTAATATAAATCAGCATCCATAAAGTTTGCCGACACCAAATGATTTCACTTAATAGAGAATTAAACTTAAGAACTGACTAGGCCCTGGGAATTTCAGTGTCGTTCTAAAATAAAGTAACTCGTTAAAGCTGGAGAAAAATAGGTACAGCAGCTTCCATGGCTGAGGAATTTTGATAGCCCTTAAAAGCTTGCCAACTGTAACATTTGTGGCCACCTAATTGACCACTATTATGCCGAGAAGCATTGCTGACCTGCGGTGACCTTTAATCTCCATTTCTTTAAACACTGCCTGGTGCTGTATCCCAAGATAATAATAGTAGGTGTTGACTGTTCATCAGGACAGATTTCACAAGGGCCAACCTGGATTAAACAGATCATTTCATGCTATTTTTCCTCACAGATATTTTTCTCTTATCCTCCTGAAGCTATGGCTTTAGGATGCCTGAAGCCTGTGATACTTTAGTCCAGTGTTTTTCAAACTTTTTTCCGGGGACCCATTTTTACCGACCGGCCGACCTTCGCGACCCACCCCGGCCGACCTTCGCGACCCACCCCGGCCGACCTTCGCGACCCACGCCAGCCGACTTGTGTGACCCACCATTTCTCTTACCTTGTTTGTTGCTGACAAAAGTGGAGAAAATGGGTTTGGGTCCCTTTGGCCCCAATGGTCCCTTTGTCACTTTGGTCCCCCGAACTTGGAAAAAAAAAAGGCTGTGACCATATTAAAAAAAATGCGGCCGCACTGCGCATGCGTGCCCAAACTTCGGTGTGCATGCGCATAGTTGCTTATGCGCACCGATGATCGGACACGCATGCGCAGTGCGGCCAAATTTCTTTTAGCTGTTCCTGGCCATTTTGAAGGGCGCTCACAGCTGGCATTATTAAAAGCCGGCTGCTGCGGCTGTTGCGCGTGGATTTGCGCGATCAGGAGCACCGTGACGGACAGCTCCAGGACCCTTCCGACACCCGCCCGTGACCCACCCGCGGGTCACGTCCCTGAGATTGACAATGCCTGCTTTAGTCCATTATTGATATTTGAGCCTAGTGAGTTTTGACAGACCATTTAACCAGAAAAGCTTCATGGCGGCATGGTAGCACAATGGTTAGCATTGTTGCTTCACAGAGCCAGGGACCGTCTTCGATTCCGGGCTTGGGTTGCTGTCTGTGCAGATCTGCACATTCTCGCATGTCGGCGTGGGTTTCCTCCGGGTGCTCCGGTTTCGTCCCACAAATCCCGAAAGACGGGCTTGTTAGGTGAATTGCACATTCTGAATTCTCCCTCAGTTTACCCGAACAGGTGCTTAGGCCAACTGTAACATTGTCATGCTGCCCTTGCTGAGTTCAGCTTATCTGGGCTACGGGGGCAGCACGGTGGTGCAGTGGATAGCACTGCTGTCATACAGCACCGAGGTCACTGGTTCGATCCCAGCTCTGGGTCACTGTCCGTGTGGAGTTTGCACATTCTCCCCGTGTTTGTGTGGGTTTCCCCCCCACAACCCAAAGATGTGCAGGGTAGGTAGATTGACCATGCTAAATTGCCCCTTAATTGGAAAGAAAAAGAATTGGACACTCTAAATTTTTTTTTTAAGTATCTGGGCTACTAGTGTGACCCTAATGCAGCTCGATGACTCAGAATGTTACCGGCTAATTTCTGGCTATAAAGTGACATTTAATCTGATTGGCTTGATCTCTGTTTAATGGCCTTTACTGAGGCTTGGACACAAATCATTACCCACCATTTACTCTATCATGGCTGAAACCTATTAGAAATCTGAGGCAGTAATGGTAATTTTAACTGCCTCTGGTGTATCACACCAGGATTATTATTTTAAACCTAAAATTTCTTGCTTCATAAATGAACCAAAGTAGAAAATGAATATGATCAGACAAGGCAGACAACATGGAAATATCAGTGGAAATAAAAATCATCAGATATGTTTCATATAATGTCAAAATCTGCAAATATGGCTAATATATAGCAGTGAACATTGTAACATTCATTTGGTGAATAGTTGATTTCTTTCATGTACATTCACATTGCTCTCTAAAATACAAATAAAACCTTGACATAATTTTTGGTTTTAAAACAATGTGACCCGTGCATTGAAATACAAGATTTGCTCGTCTAATTCATCTTTTCCCATGCTGGTAGTCACATGATTACAGCAATACAGGAATGGAAGGTGTAAAAGACATGACAAGCATTCAGTTTAAAATGTAACAGACAGAAAGTTCCCAAGTATTTCCCCGCAATAGCCTGCCCGAGGATGGACAGTAGAAAGGGAACAAGTCAGCCATGTGTAGGTGTCAGAAAGAAGAATGTTATATGAAGACAGGGCTGGGCCCTTTTGGCTGATTCCCATAGTAGACACTCATAGCCTAACTTTATGGATGAAAAAATGTCTCTGTTGCAAGGTGAAAGGAAGGCGCTTCACAATAGGAATTATATTCCAATAGGCGTCAGTGCATTCAACAGAGATTGTTAATGAGTAGAAATCAAATATTAATTTTTGTGTGTCATTTTCTAGCTGCCAAGAAATGGTTAGGGCAATTATATAATTGGGTACATACAAGCCCTTGCATGTATGAGTTGGTTAATGAACAATAATAGACAAGAAATGGACTTACTCTCTGGTTTTGGTTCTTTCTCTCATTTTAAATAGAGACACGTCTGTGGGTATTGTACGATTAATTTGGCGCCTTTGACTGCGCAATCAGACTTGCTATGTGGTCTAAGTATCTTGTGAATACCAAAAAAATCCATCCATCATTAATCAGCCGCCGCTCGAGTAATTAATGGACTGGCCAACTAACCACAGATATCTGTTAATTGTCACAGCTATAGGAATATAAATGTGCGGGGGAGGTGTTTTAAGAAATGTTCACGTCAGGGGCGTGACCAATTACAGGCTGTCACAGGCGATTAGACACAAAAGTCTTTGTGTGTTTACAATGAAATAGCAGCACCTATTGGAACAATGGATTTACATTTTTATAGGCGATGTAAAACAAGGAGCTGTCTGGCTTCACTGAAATTGCACAGTGTATCCCTAATGTGTCTAGCAGCAGTTATAATTTGGCTATGGGAGAAAACGGGAAACAATAAAAGAAGTAGCAACTAACAGGAAAATGCATGACAAAAGGCCCTCCCCCTAGGAGAAAATGATAAATAACTTGCCAGCTTTGCTATGATGGGAATATCTCTGGTATATTCATATGCTAACACTACCATTCTCTTTCTACTGTGCTTCCTTTATAATCTACTTTGCACCGTGTCGCCTAATGATTCTCTTTTCTGGCAATGTGCATTGATTTTAATGGGTCGAGTCAAATACACCAATGCATCATATTTTTGGTACAGGTTGCAATGGGGGTTCTAAAATCTATGCAATAGGCTTAATGTGATGTAAATGTGCTTATTTAATGGTTTCAATATTTTGTGACATTGCTCTTGGGTGGTTTGAAGGGTCGGCAATCGATGTCATCAACAAAGTAGGCAAGTTAGGTAATGTGTTATAGGAAGTAGGTGTGACTCTTAACAGGAAGAGCCGCAAAGAGTAGTGAGGCCGTGGAATGCCCTACCTGCTACAGTAGTGAACTCGCCAACATTGAGGGCATTTAAAAGTTTATTGGATAAACATATGGATGATAATGGCATAGTGTAGGTTAGATGGCTTTTGTTTCGGTGCAACATCGTGGGCCGAAGGGCCTGTACTGCGCTGTATTGTTCTATGTTCTATGTTCTATATGTGAGATGTATACCAAATATGGTGGTGGATCTCATGATTTTTCTCATGGCAAGTCAGATGTTATTTTGTTTTATCATTCGTTCATGCGATGTGGGCATCGCAGGCTGTGCCAGCATTTATTGCCCTTTCCTAATTGCCCTTGAGGGGGAAGTTAAGAGTCTCCCACATTGCTGTGGGTCTGGAGTCACATGCAGGCCAGACCCGGTAAGGACAGCAGGTTTCCTTCCCTAAAGGACATTAGTGAACCAGCTGGGTTTTTATGACAATCGATAATGGTTTCATGGTCATCTTTAGACTTTTTTTAATTCCAGATTTTTATTGAATTCAAATTTCACCACCTGCAGTGGCGGGATTTGAACCTGACTGTAACTAGGAGTGTAAACTAAATGGCGAATGGATCGCAAACTGGGATTAAAAAGAGATAATTGGAACAGTTTAAAAAAAAAATGTCAGGAAGTAATGATCGGCCAAACTGCATAATGATGCTGAGATTTTCAAACATCATTTTATGCAGCGTCATTTATGCCCTTTTAATCCATGTGGTCATATTCCTTTTATTTTGTGAGTCCATGAGTCTGTATCTTTGTCATCAATTGAACAGCGTCAAAAGACTTTTTGAAAATCAAAACTGTATTTCCTTTCTCGACCTTCTCCATTTCTTTAAATAGTTCTCTCAGATTGGTCATGTCTGACTTGCATTTATTAACATTGTGCTGATTAGCTGCAGATCAGTGGTTCCCAAACTGTGGGCCGTTAACCAAATTGGGGTCACAGAGACAGCAAATGGGGTTGTGAGCTCCCCCTCCTCCAAGACTGTCCTCACACAGGTACTGACACCAAGGTGGGCATGTGGTCCTGCCCTTGCATGCCTCCATCTCTTTGGTTCTCTTCCGGCCAGGAACTCCTGCCTGTGGTTGCTTTCGTTGAGTCTTGAGACCTAGCTCCATCTATAAAACTGGCAGTGGTTCCTCCATTGCTGAGTAGCGGCCTGTTTGAGCCCAACCTCTTAACCATGGCACTGTGAAATGGCCTGGGCTTCAATATCAGCCACCTGAAGACTCTCAACATGCTCTGGAATTTTCCTGGCCAAGGTCCATGAGCTGGAGTATACTGGAAAGGCTGCCCAAGATCCTAGGAGTCATGGCTATGGGAATAGAAAAGTCCCTCTTCAGCTTGGCACAGAACCAGGGATACATCCTCTTGAAGGGAATGGAGAGTTTTACCAGTTCCATCGAGTGATCTGTGGAGCTCAACATCTGATGAGGGAGGTGCAACTAGCAACAAATGCCAAACAGCTTCCATAGTTTGACAAAGCGCAGCCATGGAAGATTAGAGTGGACAACAAGGGCGGCACCGTGGCACAGTGGTTAGCCCTGCTGCCTCACAGCTCCAGGGACTCAGGTTCAATTCTGGCCTTGGGTGACTGTCTGTGTGGAGTTTGCACTTTCTCCCAATGCCTGCGTGGGTTTCTTCCATTTGCTCTGGATTCTTCCCACAGTCCAAAGATGTGCAGGTTAGATACCTGATAAATTGTCCCTTAGTGTCCAGGGATGTGCAGGTTAGGTTATGGGGTTATGGGGATAGGGCGGGGTGAATGGGTGAGTGGACATAGGTAGCGTGCCATTTCAAAGGGTCAATGCAGACCCGATGGTTCGAATAGCCTCCTTCTCCACTATAGGGATTCTTTGAAATCTTTCTACAGAATCTATATTCCATTTGTTTTCAGAGAGTGGGTCCCTATGTATAAATATATGTCACTTCCAGCAAACGCAAATGGGCCACCGTCCAAGCTCAACTGATTATCTTAAATTGGTTGCTAGTGTAGCTATTAGCACACTCAGGATTGTTCAGTAAGTGTGCCTAAACATGGGATCACATCTAACAAGAGACATTTTGCTTTGAGATTTTCAAGCGCGATCTGGGTGAGTATAGTCCGTACTCTGCCTATTACAAACAACTGAGAAACATGCCGTTTGATTTAATCAGTCAATCATTGTTAGGTGCAGCCACCATAGCTGGTATTGCATCAGCACTGAAAATTCAGACAAATCGTTGCTCAATCATGTGGTAAGCCATCTTTTTGGACAATCATCAGCATTTTGTTAGTGGGAAACATCACTCGCATAGCCGCTGCATAGCAGCAACAAGGGATAGCTTTCTGCATAGCAGCAACAAGGGATAGCTTTCTGAATCTGTTGTTCAAGTTTTTGAGATACTTTGCCTTTCCTGGGTAATTTGAGGTACGCCAGGCACTTCTCCAGTTCAAAAGTGTCAGCCGTTGGCCTATTTGAGACTTTGTGCAATACATAGTGAACAATTTTTAAAATTGTATTTTTCTTGGGGAATTGATTGGAGGAGTTAAATGCAGATTAAAAAGACATTTTGATCAACTCTGATATTTTGACTACATTGTTCTGAGTCTGATGTTGGAGGCCTTTTCTCAGATGAGCTCTTCAATTATGTGGCTGTGACCATCCTCCCATGGATTGTCTACCTGGAATATTTCTCTGAACCACCTTATATTTCTCCTCCTCCTCAACCTCCTCTTGTGGATGCGAAGTTTGACCCTCTGGCACAGTTACTGGTGGAACAGCTGGCCCCTCACGGTAGCAGGTACACTATGAATGCTGAACATTGCTTGAAGTACCTCACGATTCTCACCGCTGACTTCCTCTGTTCAGCTGGTTGCTTTAAGGAGACATCATTCATTTCAGCACTCGCCAGAAAATGGCCTCCAGCCTCTTTAATGACTGTTAAGAACCAATTTAATTAGTTATCAGAGTCTTAATCATCCTAGGAGTGGTGGTTCGAAGCATGGGCTTCAGCTCTTTTACTAAAAGTTAGTGTTATGTGTTAAAGACAAGCTAACCAGGTTTTGCACCTCAGATCCCCTCTTGGCCACCTTGAATGTTCGTTAGTGCCTAAAGTATATGGGGTAAATAGTCGCTAATCTTCACTTGGAAATT
This sequence comes from Scyliorhinus torazame, assembly GCF_047496885.1. NCBI lineage: Eukaryota > Metazoa > Chordata > Chondrichthyes > Carcharhiniformes > Scyliorhinidae > Scyliorhinus > Scyliorhinus torazame. The sequence goes on along the minus strand of NC_092721.1, from coordinate 68,601,303 downwards.
CTATACTCACCTCCCACAATCTCATCAGTAACCTCTCCTTTGGAAACTGATTCTATTATTCTCTCACTCTGCCCGAAAAGTTTGCTTTCTTCAACATTTGCTAGTTCTGTGAAGTCTTGATCTTCTTGCAGGCTAAATATTCACCAATCATTTTTTAAATCACCTTTCAATTTCTTTTACCTATTATGTCTCATTCTACACCTAAGCCTTTCCAACCTCCCTTTTTGTAATTTCCTATATCATAATTATATTTGTATCATCTTTCATTTTTTGTCATCAGCTCCATAAGTATCAAATGTTTCTTTTTTCAGGTTCACATTTTATTTATTATATCTATTTATCAATGGAAAGCCAAACTTTGATCACCCTTTTTCTTCTTTGTTGATGCATATTTTATTTGCACACTTTTTGTCTCACGTTAAATTATTTCCCATTTCAAATCAAAATTCAATTTGCCAGCTTTCTCTCTCATTTTATCTTGGCAATACTCCTGTTTTATCTTGCCAAAATTTCATTATTTTTCTTTCTATTCAAGTACCCTTATTCTCACCTTTTCTTTTTGCCTTTTTTTTATACTAAACTTAATTATGTTTTGATTGCTTTCACCCAAATGTGCCCTGACTTTTCATTCTCTTAGTTGCTCCATTTTATTATCTCCGAAGTGTTTCCAACACTTTGATGATTATGAGGTGATTGACTCGTAATGTTCCAACCTAAATGGCAGCTAATCAAATAACAGAAAAATTCTGACAATCAAACATTTTGGGATCTAAATGTAACATCACTGTTATGGTGATATGCATCACTGTATATACACAAGGGGTTAATGTAAATACACTACAACTAAGTAACCACTCGAGGGAGCACCAGAGATGTCATGACATGCAGACATACAGCCAATGGGTCATTACAACAGGACACAACCAATGGGTAATCAAGACACCCAGAGGTGGCATTGCCACAAGGGGGCACTTCACAACCCATATAAAAGGACAGGGCACACATGCACTGCCTCTTTCCACAGACAGACGTCTAGAGAGTACATCAGGGTTGATCAACAGCATCACACCCAGCACACGCCCACTATTCTTTCACCTCGAAAGACAGAACAATGCTTGAACTTCTACCGGTAGTTGAAATCACCCTCCGCAGAACCCTGCAACAAGCAGTTTGCACCGCCCAAAGAGATGATTTGGTCCTTGAAGACTACTACTCAGACGATGATTTCTTCCTTGGACACAGAGAGCGCAATGACAATACCGAAACAAAATAAGGTAATTGGTTTATCGAAGAATACTACTCAGACATGGCTGAGTTATTCGGATAGGCTGATCACAGCATCAGCAACACGGTTGCAAAGATTAACATGACTCTACTCATGGTAGATGAATCCAATACCATGATGCCATGGCAGATCGTCGATACATTGGATGACAGCAACCTGTCAAATACCCTCGAAGACGACGAACCCCACAGAGAGCGGCCTGATGCCACACGAAAAGTGGTCCACGCACCACGAAGAGTCCCCGACTCCACATTGAGGGTGGTCCACGCACTACGAAGAGTCCCCGACTCCACACAGAGGGTGGTCCACGCACCACGAAGAGTCCCCGACTCCGCACAGAAAGCGATGAAAGACCACAGTGAGACCACTGCATGACTCCGTTGAGAGCACACAGATCGTCTCCACACAGGGAACGATGCCAGACTCGACAGAGAGAGTGATACAAGCCTCCACAGTGAGCTCGTTGACCGACTCCACAATGGGAGCAACTCAAGACTCCAAAGCGCAGATCTCGCATGAACAAGACCATGAAGGTCTATCCACCTTATCTGAGCAACCAGCAGCAGCCAATGCAAGTCTGCCACGCTCACGTGAACAACAGAGAGACTATGACAGTCTACCCAGATTACTTGAGCCACCAGAAGAAGACTCTGACAGTCTACCCAGCTCATCGAACCAACAAGAAGACACTGCAGGTCTACCCACTGTATGTGAGACAAGTGACGAAGGCATCACAATTCCCATACAAGATGTGCAACATCACAGCAAGACTGACAGATCTCAGCTCGTATGCCCAGAGGCACTCGACAATCCAAGTGAAACTACTCGGGAGTTCAGTGCGACCACGTCAATTGAAACCTCATCCACTCGAACCTCTCCACAAGAAAATGAAATCTTGAACATTTTGACTCCAGACGAGGAGCATCAAGAAACCAAAGATTATTCAAGTGAACCTGAAATGACTCCGACAGAGGACCATCAAGAAACCAAAGATGATTCAGGTGAACCAGAACGGACTCCAGACGGGGAGCATCAACAAGCCAAAGATGATTCAAGTGAACCAGACATGACTCCAGACAGGGAGCACCGAGGAATCAAAGACAAAATGCTCAATGAAACACAAGTAACTTTGTGAAGGACTCGAATTCTCCACTCGGAATGGTCATTGAGCGCAACAAAAACAACAACAAAACCTCCAAAAAGAACAACACAGACAACAACAAGAAGTGTACCAAAGGCACGAACATCAACAACAAGCATGACAAAACCAACAACACTGGAACAACGACTGGTACGACATGGTACAACTCTGCAAATGCAGGACACTGTGACAGCACAGCTCAAGACAATGGCAAGTGTGCAGACATACCATGGCATGATAACGCATTTTACAAATTCACGTTTGTTACACTACAAATAAGCAGACCAGCTTTCAAGGCAGCTGATATACGGCATCGATACCGCAAACACAGACACCAGTCCAGGTCAGACAGGAAAGATGACATCAAAAATCGCTACCACAAGCATCGAAAAAAAAAGAGTCCAAATCAGACAACGAAGTGACTTGACCATTTGAACACCTCCTGATGACTTCTTGGTTCCTTAAGAACAGGAACACTGACGGCGTTCACAAGGAAATGACAACATCAACATCGCCACTTCAATAACAAAACAAGAAAGCCACTCGACCATATAAATTCATGAACTTTGGACTCATAAATATTATTTGGTATTGTATAATCATCACTGTCATCATGACTTGCACATGTCATCACTTATCTACCTATTTTGTTCAATTTTCTTTAATCAAATACAGAAAATATGTAACACGAAAAAAGGGGAGATGTGGTGATATGCATCACTGTATATACACAAGGGGTTAATGTAAATACACTACAACTAAGTAACCATTAGAGGGAGCACCAGTGATGTCATGACATGCAGACATACAGCCAATGGGTCATTAAAACAGGACACAACCAATGGGTAATCAGGACACCCAGAGGTGGCATTACCACAAGGGGGCACTTCACAACCCATATAAAAGGACTGGGCACACATGCTCTGCCTCTTTCCACCGACAGACATCTAGAGAGTACATCAGGGTTGATCAACAGCATCACACCCAGCACATGGCTTAGAGCAGGCTGGTAAAGATAGACTGAGTTACTACAACTAGATTAGCAGAGAGTCGAACTCATTTAAAAACTGTCTTAATAGTTCAGTAAACAAGTTGAACTCATTTCATAGTCTGGAGCTTCCTTTGTCAAAGCATACATCAAGGAAGCAGCTCATGTTACTCGAAGCAGCATAACACAACAACTGTGACAATTTAATGTGCCTCAAAGGGGGGCAACAATAAAAAATTCAGCCATGCACAATCCCCAAGCCAATTTGCATAGGAGCCGAGACCATGCTAACATGATCAAGCCTTTTTTTTGGACAGACCTGCTTACTGTTTGAACATGGCCCAGGCCTCAGAAAAATATTGAAATGAGGTTCAAATGTTCGTATCAGATCTGGGGCGAAATTCTCCCGAAACGGCGCTATGTCCGCCGACTGCCGGCCAAAACGGCGCCAATCAGACGGGCATCGCGCTGCCCCAAAGGTGCGGAATGCTCCGCATCTTTGGGGGCTGAGCCCCAACATTGAGGGGCTAGGCCGACGCCGGAGGAATTTCCGCCCCGCCAGCTGGCGGAAACGGCCTTTGTTGCCCCGCCAGCTGGTGCGGAAATGACATCTCGGGGCAGCGCATGCGCGGGAGCGTCAGCGGTCGCTGACAGTTTCCCACGCATGCGCAGTGGAGGGAGTCTCTTCCGCCTCCGTCATGGTGGAGACCGTGGCAGAGGCGGAAGGGAAAGAGTGCCCCCACGGCACAGGCCCGCCCGCGGATCGGTGGGCCCCGATCGCGGGCCAGGCCACCGTGGGGGCACCCCCCGGGGCCAGATCGCCCCCTCCAGGACCCCGGAGCCCGCCCACGCCGCCTTGTCCCGCCGTTCAAAAGGTGGTTTAATCCACGCCGGCAGGACAGGCAATTTATGGGCGGGACTTCGGCCCATCCGGGCTGGAGAATCGAGCGGGGGGGGGGACCGCCAACCGGCGCGGCCCGATTCCCGCCCCCACCGAATATCCGGTACCGGAGACTTCGGCAACCGGCGGGGGCGGGATTCACGGCAGCCCCCGGCGATTCTCCAACCCGGCAGGGGGTCGGAGAATGACGCCCAAGGTCTCCTAAATTTCTTTGCACCATCAAACCTTGCGCATGACAAATTCTGATTTACCTTTCCCTAAAAATAAAGTGCCACTGGATAGAGCAAGCTGTAGGCGGAGCTAAATGATCCCACAACCAATGGGCAGATCAAATTAAGCTCTGTAGTCCTACATTCAGTTGTGAATGATGGTGGACAATTAAACAACAAATGGAAAGATGAGGCTCCACAAACATCCACACCCAAATGATGACACAGCTCAGCACATTGTACAAAGGTTGAAATATTTGTAACCATCTTCAGTCAGAAATGTCAAGTGGGTGATCCATCTTAGCTTCCTCTTGAGGAGTTACCAATGCTCGCCTTCAATTCACTGCACATGATATCAAGAAACGGCTGAACACACTGGACACAGCAAATGCTACCAGCTGCCTGACAAAATCCTGGCTGTAGCACTGAGGATTTAGGTTCCAGAACGAGTCACATTCCTATGCAAGCTGTTCCAGTACAACACTGGCATTTCCCTTTCAATGTGGAACGTTTCCCTGTAATGTCCTGGCCACAAAAAACAGGACAATTCAAATCCAGCCGATTAATGTCCTATCAGCCTACTCTTCATCATCAACAAAGTGAAAGAAGATGTCATCAGTAGTGCTATCAAGTGCCACTAGCACAGCAATAACTTCTCATCAGTATTAAGTCTGGGTTCGGCCAGAACCAGTTGGCTCTAGACCTTATTATAGTCCTGGTCCAAACATAGACAAAAGAACTGAATTCGAGAAGACAGGTGACAGTGACTGCCCTTGACATTAAGGCAGCATTTGGCAGGGTCTGACACCAATGAAGCCCAGTAAAACTGAAATCAATAGTGTAGTATCGACGCAGAGTGAACACACATGGAACGGCCAGCTGGATGCAACAATTCTCAGTGCTCAATACCTCTCCAATCCCCGGAGGATCTCCCTCCACGACCTGCACTCAGGTTGGGATTTCTATACTATGAGGGCTGCCCTCATTAAAAGGGAAGCCCCGCCCCATTACCAGGGAAGTTCATATTCCATAGAGGTCAGGGTGAACTGGATGGTACAAACCCCATGGCCTCCATGGGGTTCTAACACTCCTCGCTCCCAAGTCCGGAGTGGCGTCTGTGTTTGTGGACTGATGTGATGAATCCCGTAGAGGGTGCTCAGGGGTCGTCTGTGTGGTGTCTGGAGGCGTATACCATGCAGGAGATCGACATTTGCGCACAGAACGTTGAGGCGGGACCAACGCGGCTGGCACGGTGTTGGGGATTGGTGTGGTCGTCTCCATCTGTCGCTGAACGTCCAGGTCGGAGTCAGATTCGGAGTCGGATTCGGAGTCGAATGGGTTTGCATCTCACATCTCAGTGTACCAGGTCTCGACAGCAGCAAGAGCCGGGGCGACGGTGGCGGTGGCAATGGTGACAAGGGTGGCAGCGGGGGTGGCAGAACACGTGGGACTGGAGAATCTGGAATTGGGTCCGACACTTCAGGAACGTGGCTACAACGGGGTTCCGTGGGTCGACAGGTCTCCAGGCCTTGTGCCCGCACCTTGTAAGAGACCGGCCCAGACCGCAACAATGCCACGCCTGGAACCCATGCAGCACTATTGCCAAAACTGCAGACATAATCCGAATCTCCAGGAAGAAAACCCAAAAAGGCATGCGCCGATCTGCGTCTGACTTGGTCTTGTCCTGTCCACAGCGGACCTTCCCTGAAATGTCCGGTATGACCAGTCTCAGCCAACTGTGGAGGCGGCATCCCAGCAATAATTTGGCTGGTGCAACCCCCGTCGAGGTCTGCGGCTTGGTCCAATAGCAAAATACAAATCATGTCGATTGAGTCCCCCAAGTCCCAGAGATATGTTTCTCCATTCCTTTTTTGAAGGTTTGGACTGCCCATTGGCCAAGCCTTTGGAGGGTGGGTGGTACGGAGCTGAGTGTACATGGCAAATCCCATTGGTGCCATTAAAGAGCCAAATTCTGTGCTTGAAAAAGCTGTCCCATTGTCCAAGGCCAACATCTCGGGGATGCCGTGCGTGCTGAACATCTGCCACTGCCACTCAATGGAGGCCGAGCGGTTGCTGCCTGCATAAGAAAGATCTGCATCCACTTGGAATACGCGTCAAGGATGATGAGAAACATCACCCCCTGGAAAGGATCCGCAAAGTCAATGTGAAGGCGGGACCAGGACTTCCCAAGCCATTCCCACGGGTGCAGCAGCGCCGCTCGGGGCAACGTCTGATGCTCTTGGCAGGGCTCACAATGCTGGGCCAACTGCCCAATGTTGACGTCAATCCCAGGCCACCAGACAAAGCTGCAGGCCAACATTTTCATTTTTGACATGCCCAGGTGTCCGTTGTAGATGTTCTGCCAGAGTGGGCTGCGCCCCGGTTCCAGAACCACCACACGTATACCTAACAGAATAAATCAAAAATGGTTTCATGGTCATCGTTAGACTTTTAATTGCAGATTTTATTTTCATTAAATTCAAATTTCACCATCTGCCATGGCGGATAGCGGGATTCGAACCGGTTCCCGGAGCATTACCCTGGGTCTCTGCATTACTAGTCCAGCGACAATACCACAACTCCACGGCCTCCCCTATTATCTAGATTAAACGCAGGATTGTTGCAGTCTTGATAGAACTTGAATGTTGTGGGGCAATAACCTTTCCTCAAAATGTGTACAGCACTAAGCCTCCAGACTTCCTTTAAGAATTATTTCCAGTTATATAGAGACAGAGCACTCCAGATGTGGTTCCCACCAAAGCCAGATGCAGCTTCAATATCACCTCTGTAGACATAAGTCATATCCTTAGCTATGCACCCAAGCATTTAATTTACTTTCTTCACCACCTGCGAACAGTGAACTGATAGTTTTAATAACATTCCCACCAAACTTAAATAAAAGGTTTAAACTGGAAATTGAGTACATCTGTAAAGGAACAGTTGTGATAACCACAGGGAGATTATGAAATGTTCCAAAGAAACACAGACAATTACTGAGGGAGAAGAAAAGAAAAGTATGTACAAATATGGAGCAGCAGTGCTCACAAAGAGAAAATGTCGTGAAATTCATATGAAAAGGGGAGAAAAGGACTGAGGACAGAATGTTCGCTTTCGAATTAGAAGCGCAAATTTGGGGAAGTTCCCATCGCCTCAAAACCGACATAAAAGTGCCCTGGAGGGCCTGGTTTCCATTTGAGGCGGGGGTGTTGTCAAAGGGAATTGGGTATGTCTTGCTTGGAAAGGGATTGGAAGTATCTGTATGGGCTACCGGGTACAGAGAAGGGCTGCATGAACGGTTTGCCTTGGTTATCCAGGACTTCGCTCAAGCTGTAAAGAAAACCTGAAATATCCCTCCAGCCCCCACTCCCTATGCCCACCCATGCCAACCCATGCCACCTCATGCTCCCCACCCAATCTATGCCTCCATGAAAGTCTATGCCTCTGTACCCATCTCCATGCCCTTTAAAGCCCCGATGCCAACTTAGTGCCAATTCATGTGAGCCCATGACACCCTTTGCCCTTATACCCTCCATGCCAACTCACCCAGTATCTACCATGGGCAAACATCAAAACCCAAGCTGAGATTAAGTAAAATAACATTCTAAGTGTCTTTTCTGGAATTAGTATTTTCCAGAAACTACTCTCATTCATAAAAACCCATTTATTACATTTACATTCCATCGGCTACATAATCCCTTATAAAATTAAGATTTTGCATTCGAAGCCCCACATTGAAGAGTTCCTCACCACTGGGAGCTATCAATGAACTGACAAGCACCCCACTGTGATAATGATAGCTTGGTAAATGAGTCATGGAGTGGCACGGTTGCACAGTGGTTAGTGTCATGATATTCAAACACACATATGATAGACACACCAACAGACAAATCAGCACACACAACACGACAACCAATCATAGACAAGGACAGAGACAGTATAAGAGAAGAAACACGACACCTGGTGGCCAGTAGATCTGGAGACCAGGACAAGGACAGGAACTGATTAACATCACACACAGGGAGTCACCACATGCAGAGTATCAAGACAGAACTGTAAATAACAAGTTGAAATGAAACAGCGTTGTACCAAATACAACCGTGTTGGTTCATCTGTACATCAGAACACCCAACACTACAGTTAGCATTGCTGCCTCACTGTGCCAGGGACCCAGGTTCAATTCCAACCTTGGGTCACTGTCTGTGTGGAGTTTACACATTCTCCCTATCTGTCTGGCTTCCCTCCGGGTGCTCTGGTTTCCTCCCACAGTCTAAAGATATGCAGGTTAGGTGGATTGGCCATGCTAAATTGCCTCTTAGTGTTCAAAGAAGATGTGAAGGTTAGATTAAAGAGTTATTGGGATAGGGTAGGAGGGATACTCTTTCAGAGGGTCAGTGCAGACATAGAACATAGAACATAGAACAATACAGCGCAGTACAGGCCCTTCGGCCCACGATGTTGCACCGAAACAAAAGCCATCTAACCTACACTATGCCATTATCATCCATATGTTTATCCAATAAACTTTTAAATGCCCTCAATGTTGGCGAGTTCACTACTGTAGCAGGTAGGGCATTCCACGGCCTCACTACTCTTTGCGTAAAGAACCTACCTCTGACCTCTGTCCTATATCTATTACCCCTCAGTTTAAAGTTATGTCCCCTCGTGCCTGCCATATCCATCCGCGGGAGAAGGCTCTCACTGTCCACCCTATCCAACCCCCTGATCATTTTGTATGCACATGATGGGCTGAATGGCCTCCTTCTGCACTGTAGGGATTTTATGATTCTATGAAAACCTATAATGGTAGCCCTATGACTAATGTAAACTGACAGAGAGAAATAGGAAGCACTCATTTTTAAAAAATAATCTTTTTATTGGCATTACTCACAGTTAGAAACAGTTGTATGTATACATCACGTTTTCCTTGCCCGCGTAAATTTCCTTTATTATACAGAGAGGTTTAGTTTGTCCTTCATTTCACTGACCCTATGTGCATTTTGCAGCCCTCTGGATCGGCCGATAGTTCCTCCCCCTTGCCCGTTATCCCCTCCTCCCTTCCTTTCCCCTCCCCCCGGCTTTGGCTGTGTTTTTATTTTATTTTCCGGAAAGAATGAAAAAAAAAAAGGGGGTATCCCCCCCCCCCATCTCTTGTGGTTTCTTCACCTTCCTTCCGTCTCCCTCCCCTGCACCCCCCCCCCCCACCCCGGGTTGCGCAGTCTTTTGGTTCCTCATCTGTCTTGGTGTTTTTAAAAAAAATTCTTATTAGCTTACTTCTCGTTGCTGGCCTCGAACAGGTTTTGGAACAGGCCGGCAAACTGCCCCCAAGTGTCCAGGAAGCCTTCCTCTGACCCTCGGATGGTGTACTTAATCTTCTCCAGGTGGAGAAATTACGAGAGGTTAGCGAGATAGCCTGCAGCTTTGGGTGGTGCTGCCGATCGCCAGCCGAGCACGATTCTCCGCATGCGATTAGGGAAACGAAAGCAAAGGCGTTGGCCCCCTTCCCCATGTGTAGCTCTGGCTGCTCCGATACCCTGAAGATTGCAACTATTGAGCATGGCTTCATCCTCACCCCCACAACCTTGGACATTGCCTCGGAAAAGGCTGCCCAGAACCCAGCACGTTTGGGACAAGCCCAGAGCATGTGGGTGTGGTTGGCTGGGCCCCTCTGGCACTGTTCAAATTTGTCCTCCACCTCTGGGAAGAACCTGCTCATTCAGGTTCTGGTCAGGTGCGCTCTGTGCACCACTTTTTTTTAAACTGCAGAATGATCTTGTTAAAAGCAAATTACCGAAGATGCTGGACTCTGAAACCGAAAGAGAAAATGTGAAAAATCTCAGCAGGTCTGGCAGCATCTGTAGGGAGAGAAAAGAGCTAACGTTTTGAGTCCAGATGACCCTTTGTCATTGCTTTGACAAAGGGTCACCTGGACTCGAAACAAATGTTCTTGTTTACACATTAAGCCAGAATTTTGCGTCTAAAGTTGGGCACATGCCCGAGTGGGAAGCATGCCCGTGAACAATTTGTTCTGATAATTACCCAGAAAATATTAGACAGAAGAAAACTATGTCTAACTCCTTGATAATTACACAATTGACCCCTTTTCCTTGACTGCCCACTGACCCACCCCAAATTCCCCCGATCCCTTGCACTCGGATGCTCTGTCTCCCACCAACCATTCGATTCTCCTGATCCTCCAACGTCTCCTGACCCTCCAACACCCCACCCTTCTGACTTTCATGACCCTGAAATCCCCATGACTCTCGTACCCCTCCCGACCCTCTGACAACCCCCCCCCCGACACTCCAACTCCCCCAAGCCTGAACTGACCCAACCTGACCACCCTACATGTCCCGTCACTCTATCACACTACATAGCTAACATCCACTCTGCCTACCATCTACCACCCTGACACCCAATCACCCTGCTACCCACCACACTGCCACGATGCCCCTACCACCCAAAGCAGCTGACACCCTACTACCTAACACCATGCAATCAACCACCCTGTCACACTACCCAGCTGGCACACTACCTACTCTATCAAACTACCCACCTACCCACTTACATCACTCACACTCATTCACTAACACACTGATTAGCTATTTGGATGCCTCAAAGCTTTTCAGTGTGTTAGTGAATGAAGACATATAAAATACGGCGCCTAGAGTCATGGAAAGGGGGCATGGCGTGGCTTCTCCAAATGATCCTGCACGACTAGGAGGATCTGCAAGAACAGGAATGCTCTGCATTTCTGAAGAGGCCCAGATTCAAATTTCAGGCCAAAAGTGCAGATTTCCATCTTATTGCAAAGAAAAAGTGATTGCCATTTTTTGGATGATTCGGCCCTTAAAGACGATAAGATTTAAATAATCTGAACGCTTGACAATTCCAATGGGTTTGACAGTTCCAAGGGGTTTATTGACTTTTCACACAGTCATGTCTATTTTTAAAATTCCAAAGGACATTTCACCTCACCGATAGGTTACCTAACCTCTCCATGATCTATTGAAAAGGTATACCTGGGATCCATTAAAAATATACCCTGCTTCTTCAAAAGGGTAACCTACACCTCCAATAGGGTACCTTATTTCTCCATATAACTCTGGTAGCTTTAAACCTACTCCTGAAAAGTGTAAAGCCCACAACTGGGGCGGGATTCTCCGTGAATCGGCGCGATGGCCCGAACCCTGCGCCAAAAATGGCGCGAATAACTCCGGCATTGGGCCCCCCGAAACGTCGCAAATTCTCCAGCCCGGGACGGGCTAGCAGCGGCGTGACGCCATTCTCGACGGCGTCACCCGTCACGGATGCGCGCGCCGTCACAGCACAGAAGATGCCCCCCCCGCGTCGCAGCACAGAGACCCGTCAAAATGGTCGCCAGTCACGCAGCGCAGAGGTTCCAGGAGCGGAACATCGAGGTGCTCCTGGACGCAGGAGAGCAGAGAAGGGAGGCCCTCCTGGACGCATGGGAGCAGGGTCGCACCACGCCTCAGCAGTCGCCTGTGGAGGGAGGTGGCAGAGGCCGTCGGTGCCGTGGCCGTGACAGCAAGGACAGGCGTCCGGTGTCACAAGACGATCAATGACCCTGTCAGGGCAGTCGGGGTGAGTACCCCCCCACCCCACCTCCGATGGGCGGCACAGCCCTAGGTGCAACCGTCATGGCTGCACCCACTCTGCAGGCTGCAGTGGCAGGATGGGTTGTGAACCTCTGCCAACATACACACAACTGCTGTTCCACATGTATATGTCTGCCTAACACTGTTGCCGTTTATCCCTGCCACTCACCCGCCCCCCACAGGAGAAGCGCGCTCACAACAACCGGGAGCGTGAGAGGATCGGAGGGGGTCCACCTGAACTGCGACCACTCACCATCCATGAGGAGAGGGCCCTGGAACTTGCAGGTGGACCCGAGGACCGGGAGGTTGCGGATGCAGAGGTCGGGGGCGCACCACCAAGTGCGACACCCCACTGCCTGCCCCCCATCCCCCTTTCCCCATATCCCCCTTCCCCCATATCCCCCACATCCCCTTCCCCCATATCCCCCCCAGATCCCCCTTCCCCCTTATCCCCCATATCCCCCCCATATCCCCCACATCCCCCTTATCCCCCATATCCCCCTTCTCCACATCCCCCTTCCTCCATATCCCCCATATGCCCCCTTGCCCCCTATCCCCGTCTGCGTGTCTAACCATACATGCTGTATTGTGTATTGCAGGACCAAATATCGACCCACCCGTCCCCGCAGATGCCGACTGCCCCCAGGATGGTCCACAGCAGCCACAAGCCAGGGACAGACCCGGCCCATCAGGCATACGACGCCCACAGGACGATCCAGGGCAGCCACGAGCCAGGGACAGACCCGGAGCACCAGGGAGATGACGCCCCCATCCAGTGTGAGTGCGGCGATGCCGGCGGGCCACACCCAGCGACGAGGGGGGCAGCCACAGGAACAGGCTCCCGTTGCAGCCAACCCAGGACATACCTACCCAGGACACATCTACCCAGGACACATCTACCCAGGACACATCTACCCAGGACACACCCACCCAGGACACACCCACCCAGGACACAGGCACCCAGGATACTGGCACCCAGGACACTGGCACCCAGGACACCGACGCACAGGACACCGACGCCCAGGACACTGACACCTAGGACACTGACGCCCAGGACACTGACGCCCAGGACACTGATGCCCAGGACACTGACGCACAGGACACTGACGCACAGGACACTGACACCCAGGACATTGACGCCCAGGACACTGACGCCCAGGACACTGACGCCCACGACACTGACGCCCACGACACTGACGCCCACGACACTGACGCCCAGGACACTGACGCCCAGGACACTGACGCCCAGGACACTGACGCCCAGGACACTGACGCCCAGGACACCGACGCACTGGACACTAACGTCCAGGACACTGACGCCCAGGACACTGACACCCAGGACACTGACGTCCAGGACACTGACGCCCAGGACACTGACGCCCAGGACACCGACGCACTGGACACTGACGCCCAGGACACTGACGCCCAGGACACCGACGCATTGGACACTGACGCACACGACACTGACGCACAGGGGATGGATGGACAAGAACCACCACTCCAGGGGACCCTGGACTTCGGGTTGGATGAGGAGCACGCCATTACGCCACTGCTATCTCCTCCACCCTCCACCATCGCAGAGACACTCACCTCGGTTGGGCACTTTAGCGATGAGGCATCTGGGACACTAACTGGTGCGCACAACACAGCCGTCCCGGTACAGTAGGTGGAGGCAGGAGCAGCCATGGGGCCGGGCGGTCAGAGGGCAGCCCGGCGCAGGCAACCATCTGCTGCCCAGACGGGTCCCGGGTTCCCAGAGTTACCACACCCACCCATAGACCCGATGCAGTCATGGACCAAGGGACGCCCGAGGGGCTGACGGCCGGCTTGCGGCAGCTGCAGACGCAGGTGGAGGAGTCCACCCGCGTGCAGGAGCAGGGAGTGGTGCCGGTCATGCGTGCCACCCAGGCCGACACCGCACGGGTGGCGTCCGCGGTGGAGGCAATGGGTGCAACGGTGTCAGACATGGGGAACGGTTTGCGAGGCCTGGGGCTTTCCGTGCGGGCGGCGTCTGTGGCCCAAGACATGGCTGCCCTCTCACAGGAAGCAATGAGCCAGAGCCAGCAGCAGATCGCAGAGGCGCTCAACGCCGTGGCCCAGTTCCAGCAGGCAATGGCCCAGACTCTGCAGGCCATCGCTGAGGGCATCAGCGGCATTGCCCAGGTGCTGGCCGGCGTTGCCCCGACACAGACACGGATGGCCAACTCCCTGAGCTCCATGGCTGCAAACTTGCAGACCCTTGTTGATACCAGGGCGGGCCTCCAGGACTAGCAGCACCAGGTGTCGGGGGGGGGGGGGGGGGGGGGCGTCGGATGCTCGGTCCGTTCGCATCCCCGACCCATGTAGAGGCCCAGGGGCCATCGGGCACCCTGAGGGAGGAGGAGGTGCTGGGGCCCGTTCCGTGTCCCCCTGTAGGGGAGGCCCCGGAACACCACAACACCTCGGACTCCCCCCCCCTTCCGTCCCAGGTGCATCTGGTGGGCAACGGTCAGGAGAGGCTGGCAGCTCACCATCTCAGTCCTCCGAGCCGCAGCCTGGCCCATCTAGGCCGGGCCACCCAGGAAACGGCCGTCAAAGGGGTCCCTAGTCACAGGGCAAGAATCACAGGAGTCCACCTCCATTCTGCTGTACCATCTGGGGAACCACCTAGACGTAGTCAAAGGGCCCGTAAGGCCAAAACATTGGACACTAAGTAAGTTGGCATGGGTGCAGGGCACAGATTAATTATAGGGGCGAGGGCACGTGTATGACCTGTTTGTTATTCAAATCACTTTCACGCCTACAGAAACTGCCTTTGTGCTCTGTCCGATGCGTGCGGGGGTGTGGTGTGAGGTGAGCGCCAGTATGTGTGTGAGGGGTGATAGTGTTGTGCCTTCTCTACCTACTGTAAATATGGCAGTCAGTGAGGTTGCCCTCTTTCCTTTGGATATCAATATTCTAATGCTCAGAGTCGCCAGGTATCAAATGACACCACCACAAGGTTCAACCAGCTATCGATCAAAGAGCCAAACACCAGTTAGTTAGTTCAAGGTCAAGGGTACTTTATTTACACACACAATTAATCATGCAACATAAACACTACTAGTTAACTACACCTATCGACTAAGACAACCTGTACTTAACTTCAGGCACCAGGCTTAGGTCAGAGGAACAGTGGCCGTTGTTCGATTCTGGATCTATCGAGTCTGGAGAAGTAACTGCTGCTCAGCTAGGCTCATCCGTCTGGTAGCGGGCGTTGAACTTGGACTTGCTTCTGGTGGTGCTGCGATTGGAGATGGTCGTTGCCGGGGCTCCAGGTCCAAAAGAGGACGAACACATGGTGGACTCTCTTCTTATGCTTGGGGATTTTCGCGCTCTTTTGGGCGGTCCTTCAGTTTGGACCCCACTAATTGGGTAATCCCTGATGACTATGTTCGATTCGAACCAATAAATGGGCGGGTGCCTGGCTGGCTTGGCGTGTCCCAAGCGGTCATGGACCCTGTTGTTTACGCTTCCCTAGTACAGGGAGTGGCGCCGAAATGTTTGGGACTGTGCCGGTCGCTCAAGTATCAGTCCTTTGTCTTGGTGGAGATGGGCCATCAAATGCTAATCGGTTGTGGGTTTCGATACCGTCTGGATTCCTCACTCGCAAATATACTTTACAGGCTCTGAGCCTGCCTGAATCTTGCATTGTCCATTTTACCCACCATGCTCTGCGAGCTTCTCTGTTCCTGGTTGTAAGTGGCCACCCCAGATGGCTACAATAAAACATCAACCTCAGGTGAGTGTGCCCTCCCTTCCCCCCGGGTCACCCTCGCAATCCCCCGGGCAGTGTCACAGCCACATGCAGGGACGGTCCGGATGGAGGGTGGTACTGTGGCCATGGGTCAGACATTGTCCAACGATGTAGAGCCCAGACCTCATCGCAGAGTGGGTTGTCATCATCCTCCATGGCCTGCAATAGATACGCTTCCACCGGCGACCGTGTGAGCCGGGCTGGTTGTGCCGCAGGTGGATGTGCAATGGAGGGGTGGTGTGCATGCGGGTGGGGTGAGAGTGGTTGGTGGTGGGTGGGTGGGGTGAGGGTGGTTGGTGGTGGGTGGGTGGGTGGGTTGAAGGTGGTAGGCTGGTGCTATAGTGTGCAGTCTGTGCCCATACTCGCCGATTCCCCCCCCCCCCCCAGTCCGGTTATCATCCTGTCCCGTGCCCGCTGGCCCAGCCGGTAATGGTGGGCAGCCTCACGTCCATGTCCAGCCCATCTGTCCTGACCATTGCCCCCATCCTCCTCATCTGGGAGGTCTGTTCCTCGTCTTGCTGCTCCACCCCTTCCCCCTCCTCTGCCTGCAGCACATCGCCCCTCGCTGGGCTCTGTTGTGCAGGACACAGCAGACCACAACGATGCGGCCGACCCTCTCCGACAGGTACTGGAGAGCCCCTGCAGAGCAGTCCAGGCACTTGAAGCGCATCTTTAGCAGCCCAAAGCACCTCTCTATCACACCCCTGGTCGCTGCATGGGCATCGCTGTAGTGGTTCTCCGCGTCAGTCTGTGGGCTTCGTGTAGGCGGCATCAGCCACGACCGCAACGGGTAACCTCTGTTGCCCAGAAACCAGCCCCTCAGCCGGGGGGTGGGGGGGGCGTCCCTTGAACATGGTGGGGATGAAAGATTGTGCCACTACGAATGAGTCATGTACACTGCCCGAGTACCGGGCGCAGACGTGCAGGATCATCATGCGGTGGTCGCAGACCACCTGAATGTTCATGGAATAGGTCCCCTTCCTATTCGTGAACACAGCCCTGTTATCAACAGGTGGCCGCGCGGCGAAGTGCATCCCATCGATCGCCCCCTGGACCATGGGCATCCTGGCCGCCGCAGCGAAGCCCACTGCCCGAGCATCCTGGCTGGCCCGGTGCACAGGGAACTGGATGTAGCGGTCCGCAATGGCATATAGGGTGTCTGTCACTGCCCGGATGCACCGGTGCACCGATGCCTGCGAGATGCCGGACAGGTCCCCACTCGGCGCCTGGAATGACCCCGTGGCATAAAGGTTCAGGGCCACCGTAACCTTGACGGCCACGGGGAGAGTGTGTCCTCCCCCAGTGCCAAGCGGTGCCAGGTGTGCCATCAGGTGGCAGATATGGGCGACGGTTTCCTGGCTCATCTGGGGTCTCCTCCTGCATGCCCGGTCCGTGAGGTCCTGGTATGACGAGCGGGGCCGGTACACACGGGGCCTCTTTGGGCGTCTCCGTCGCCGTGGCACCACCACTTCCTCCTCCTCCTCCTCCCCGGCGCTCGCCCTCTCCTCCCCGGCACTCGGCTCCACCTCCCCGGCACGCCCCCCCCCCAGCACTCGCACCCCCTCCCTGGCACGCGCCCTCTCCTCCCCGGCATTCGCCCTCTCCTCTTCGGCTCTCGCCCCCCCCCCCCTCCCCGGCACGCACCCCCTAACCTCCCCTCGCCCTCCCCAAATCCCCCCCCTCCCCAAACCCCCCACAATGTCCCCCCCAAACCCCCCCCCCAAACACCCCCCCAAACACGCCCCCCAAACACCCCCACCCCTGGCACGCACACTCCAATGGGTCCTGCGTGTGTCCCCCCACCAACTGCGGCCGTGCTGTCACTTCTCCTGCGACCGCCCAACGACGAGCCCTACCTCCACGCTGGCCAGCGTCAACCATCACGACTGGCTGACGATGTTAAATAGGTGGTTTGATCTACGCCGACGTGACCCATAGTCACGTCGGCGGGACTTCGGCCCATCCGGCCCGGAGAATTCGGGCGGCCCCGGGGCCTATTGCGTCGCCCCGGTCCTTGCCATTCTCCGAGGCGGGCGGCGCGATTCACGTCAACGGGATTTTGGGGGGGCCGGAGAATTCGGCAGCAGCCGGGGGCGGGATTCATGCTGCCCCCCGGTGATTCTCCCTCCCCCCCCCTGCCCCCCGGTGATTCTCCCTCCCCCCCCCCTCCCCCCGCCCTTGGTGTTTTGGACAGCCCAATGCTGCAAATTTGATCTGTTTGATGCCAGCTTCACTATTACATGCGCAGATGTATCCGCAGATGTACGAACCACAACCCACCCCAACAAAAATGGTGGGTGTCAGTTCAGGGATGGAACTTCTGAAATTGGGGCTCTGTGGCATTTTGGCTATGCCAGAGACCCTCTCCATCGTTCTGAAAATTCAGGCCCTAAAGACAAATGGAAGGATGGAGAAAGGTAGAGATTGAAAGAATGAGTAAATGGAACATAAGTTTTGCAATTACTTTTTGGATAATGCACAATTGATATTGTAAATCAATGCAAATATTATCAGGGTTTGTGGATGCGGTAAATAAGCACAGTGCCTTTGCCTCGCGAACAAAAATTGCGCACCAACAAATGAGATAAATATTTCCATGCTTCCTCAGTCTCAACTCAACTTAATTTGAACATAATGATGTTCAGGAAGTGGAGAGTTGGTTGTGGGGAGGCAGTGGGATGTTGATCAGCACACAGGAACCCAAAAGTAAGTGCAGGGCCTCTATCAATGGTCGTGTAAGATAGCCAATGCATTTGGGTTTTCTGACTAATTAGCATGAATAGACGTGATGATGAATCGCATGAGTCAATTTCAATTCCAATATTGAAAGGGACACCATAAAGATGAAATCTGATGAGTAACGGGGGTGGGGGAACAAATGAAGTAATGGAGTTCCAATGTGGCAAGTCATAGAGTCATTGAGGTCTGCAGCATAGAAAAGCCTCTTTGGCCCATCGCGTCTGCATCTGTCAAAAACAACCACCTAAGTATTCTAATCCCATTTTCCAGCACTGGGCCCACAGCCTTGTATGTCTTGGCACCGCAAGTGCACATCTTCTTACGTCTTTAATGTTATGAGGTCTCTGCCTCTACCATCCTTCCTTGTAATGGGTTCCAGAATCACACCACCCTCTGGCTGTGGAAGTTTTTCCTCACATCCCCTTGAAACCTCCTGTCCTTTACCTTAAATCTATTCCCCTGGTCATTGATCCCTCCATAAAAAGGAAACGGTTTTTTTCCTGTCTATCTACACCTCTCATAATTTTATACACCTCAATCATGTCTCCCTCAGTCTCCTCGTCTCAGTCTATTCAATCTATCTTCATAGCTAAAGCTCTCCAGCACAAGCAACAATCTGGTAAATCTCCTATGCACCCTTTCCAGTGCTATCACATCCCTCCTATAATGTGAATTCCAGAACTGCGCACAGTACTCTAGCTGTGCCCTAACCAATGTTTTATACAGTTCCAGCATAACCTCCCCAATGCAAGTCTGCTTCTTACTTTATTGATCCATACTTGGATTTAATGCTGTGGCTTGTAAACAGCCACAAGGAGATGCGTTTCCCTACTGTGGGAATGATACCGGCCATTCCCTTTACCCCACCACTCTGTGCCTGTCTCCCGCTCTGTCGTCCCCATGGCTCTGCCCCAGTCCACCACATGGCTCCATGTGTATGCTGATTACATCCAACTCAACCTCTACATCCAACATTACCTCTGTTGATTAATTATCAGGATGCTTATCTGACATCCATTACTGGATGAGCAGACTTTTCCTCCAATTTAAAATTGGGAAACTAAAGTCATTGGGCGGGATGCTCCTCCCCTCAGCGCCACATTTCACCAACTGAAGTCTTTCTGCTGCTCAGACCCTCAGTCATGCTTCTGTCACCATCAGACTTAAGGCAATTCTGGCCAGTCTCCCGTATCCAACTCACTGTAAACTTGAGATCATCAAAAATCTGCTCCCCCTGTCCTGACTCATACAAAATCCTACTCATCTGTCACCCCATAGCTTGTTTAATTACATAGCCTCCTGATTGAGATGTCTCAATTTTAAAACTCTCATCCTGGTTTTCAAATCCCCCCAGGGCTAGCTATGCTCACCTCTATAACCCCCTCTTGCCCCATAACTCTCTAAATATCTGCACTCCACTAATTAGATTTTTTTGAGTATCCTTCATTTTAATTGCGCCACCATTTGTGACCGAGGTCGTAAGTTCTGCAATTCCCTCCCTGAACTTCACTATCTCTCAACCTCTCTTTCAGCCTTCAAACACTCCTCAAAACTGACCACTTTCACCAAGCTTTTGTCACTGGCATTAATGTTTCCTAAAAGGCTCTGCGTCATATTTGTTGTTTTATCACTCCTCTGTAAAGCGCCTTGGGATGTTTCGTTACATTAAATGAGCTATATGAAAACAGGTTTTGTTGCTGTTGGCATCAGCAACGTTTGAATGGGTTGGCATTGTCTTCAAGCAGCATGCCGATAAGTCTGCTTCAAGTTGCAAAGAAATCTGAGAGGATGGATTGCCACAGGATGAAAGCAGCTGCTTGGGAATCTTGTGTACACCAGCATAAAGATTCTTTTGTCATTACACAATGTCTATGTATTGATAGAGTGGGAGACCTTGCAGTTGAACACTCCGATGTGATCTATGGGTGTCTTAATTGCCACACGTATTGATTTGACGGTGTTGTGTACTTGTGAGAAAGACAACCAGAGCCACAAATCCCAGCCCTACGTCATTCTGACTGGCACTATTGGTGACAAAGCAGAGATAACTGCCTGCCTTGGCAAACATGGCATCATTCATCTGTGTGATACATTGGTGAACAGCTGACTGTTAAATCCTACAAATGTTGCTATCTGATCCTTAGAAGAAGCCAAAGGTAAAGGAGTTGAACGCAGTGGTGACTTTGATACATAATAGCCAAGTGTGGTCACCTGATCCACTTGGCAAGAGGTCTTCCTCAAGCGAACTGCAAATATCTAATGCGAGACTCTGAGACACCAGTAGTCTGGATGCTGATCATCTGCCTGCACGTGTGTTGCAAATATCTCCCCCTGTAAACTGCACTTCGCTGTTCATCCCCTCTCTCCCGTGGAGACACAGGCTTATGAGGCGAAGGCTTCGACCCTTTCTCATGCAGCAGCGTTGCTCCTGTTGCTGGCCCCCTGTCTCTGCAGTTGTTGATGCTGCTGGTCACCTGCTCCTCTTCTGAGGTCCAGACTAAAGCAGCATAAGTGGCACCCATACTGCTCTGACATATTGGATTGGATTTTGGATTTTGTTTATTGTCACGTGTACCGAGGTACAGTGAAAAGTATTTTTCTGCGAGCAGCTCAACAGATCATTAAGTACATGAAAATAAAAGGAAATAAAAGAATATACATAATAGGGCAACACAAGGTACACAATGTAACTACATAACACCAGCATTGGGTGAAGCATACAGGGGTGGAGTGTTAATCAGGTCAGTACACAAGAGGGTGGTTTAGGAGTCTGGTAACAGCGGGGAAGAAGCTGTTTTTGAGTCTGTTCGTGCGTGTTCTCAGACTTTTGTATATCCTCCCCAATGGAAGAAGTTGGAAGAGTGAGCAAGCCGGGTGGGAGGGGTCTTTGATTATGCTGTCCGCTTTCCCCAGGCAGCGGGAAGTGTAGATAGAGTCAATGGATGGAAGGCAGGTTCGTGTGGTGGACTGGGCTTTGTTCACAACTCTCTGAAGTTCCTTCCGGTGTTGGGCCGAGCAGTTGCCATACCAGGCTGGGATGCAGCCCGATAGGATGCTTTCTATGGTGCATCTGTAAAAGTTGGTAAGAGTCAATGTGGACATGCTGAATTTCCTTAGTTTCCTGAGGAAGTATAGGCGCTGTTGTGCTTTCTTGGTGGTAGCGCAACGTGGGTGGACCAGGACAGATTTTTGGAGATGTGACCACTAGGAATTTGAAGCTGCTAACCATTTCCACATCGGCCCCATTGATGTTGACAGGGGTGTGTACTGTACTTTGCTTCCTAAATTCAATGACCAGCTCTTTAGTTTTGCTGGCATTGAGGGATAGATTGTTGTCGCTGCACCACTCCACTAGGTTCTTTATCTCTCTCCTGTATTCTGACTCATCGTTATTCGATATTTGGCCCACTGTGGTCGTATCGTCAGCAAACTTGTAGATGGAGTTCGAACCAAATTCTGCCACAGTTGTGTGTGTACAGGGAGTATAGTAGGGGGCTAAGTTTGCAGCCTTGCGGGGCCCCGGTATTGAGGACTATTATGGAGGAGGTGTTGTTCTTTATTCTTACTGATTATGGTCTGTGGGTCAGAAAGTCGAGGATCCAGCTGCAGAGTGAGGAGCCAAGTCCTAGGTTTTGGAGCTTTGATATGAGCTTGGCTGGGATTATGATGTTGAAGGCGGAATGTAGTCAATAAATAGGACTCTGATGTAAGAGTCCTTGTTGTCGAGATGCTCTAGGGAGATGGCGTCTGCTGTGAATTGCAGTGGGTCAAGGCGTTCTGGGAGTATGGAGGTGATGTGATTCATGACCAACCTCTCGAAGCACTTCATTATGACCGAAGTCATGGTCACCGGACAGTAGTCATTGAAGCACGTTGCCTGGTTCTTCTTTGGCACTGGTATGATGGTGGTCTTCTTGAAGCAGGTGGGGACCTCGGAGCAGAGTAGAGACAGGTTAAAGATGTCCGCGAACATCTCTGCCAGCTAGTCCGCACAGGCTCTGAGTGCACAACCAGGGATCCCGTCTGGATCCGTCTTCCGAGGGTTCACTTTCAGGAAGGCCGATCTGACTTCGGAAGCTGTGACGGTGGATATGGGTGTGGGTGTGTTCTGGGCTGCTGGGCCACTCAACAGCGGATCGTTGGTTTCCTGCTCGAACCCAAGCATAGAATGCATTGAGTTCATCGGGGAGCGGTGCGCTGCTGCTGGAGATACTGCTCGGCTTCGCTTTGTAGCCCGTTACGTTGTTTAGGCCTTGCCACAATCGCTGAGAGTCTGTAACACTAGTCTGTGACTCTAGCTTGGTCTGATATTCTCTCTTGGCATCTCAGATGGCTTTGCGGAGGTCGTACCTGGATTTCTTGCATAGGTCAGGGTCGCCTGACTTGAACGCCTCAGACCTGTCCTTCAGTAGGGAGTCAATCTCGCGACTCAGTCATGGTTTCCGGTTGGGGAATGTACGTACTGCTTTCTTTGGCACGCAGTTGTCCACACATTTGCTGATGAAGTCTGTGACGGTGGTGGCATACTCATTTAAGTTGGTTGCTGAATTCTTAAATATGGACCAGTCCACTGTCTCCAAGCAGTCACGTAGGAGCTCGTCTGTTTCCTCGGACCAGGGGCGTCATTCTCCGACCCCCCTGCCGGGTTGGAGAATCGCCGGGGGGCTGCCGTGAATCCCGCCCCCGCCGGTTGCCGAAGTCTCCGGTACCGGTTATTTGGCGGGGGCGGGAATCGGGCTGCGCCGGTTGGCGGGCCCCCCCGCTCGATTCGCCGACCCGGATGGGCCGAAGTCCCGCCGATAAATTGCCTGTCCCGCCGGCGTGGATTAAACCACCTATTGAACGGCGGGACAAGGCGGCGTGGGCGGGCTCCGGGGTCCTGGGGGGGGCGTGGGGCGATCTGGCCCCGGGGGGGTGCCCCCCCGGTGGCCTGGCCCGCGATCGGGGCCCACCGATCCGCGGGCGGGCCTGTGCCGTGGGGGCACTCTTTCCCTTCCGCCTCCGCCACGGTCTCCACCATGGCGGAGGCGGAAGAGACTCCCTCCACTGCGCATTCGCGGGAAACTGTCAGCGGCCGCTGACGCTACCGCGCATGCGCCACCCCGATATGTCATTTCCGCACCAGCTGGCGGGGCAACAAAGGCCGTTTCTGCCAGCTGGCGGGGCGGAAATCCCTCCGGCGTTGGCCTAGCCCCTCAATGTTGGGGCTCGGCCCCCAAAGATGCGGAGCATTCCGCACCTTTGGGGCGGCGCGATGCCCGTCTGATTGGGCGCCAGTCGGCGGACATCGCGCCGTTTGGGGAGAATTTCGCCCCAGCACTGCATGACCTTCTTAGCTGGATTCTCCCGCTTGAGTTTCTGCTTGTATGCCAGGAGAAGGAGCACCGTCTTATGGTCTGATTTTCCACAGATACAAACTAGAAATCAGATGCACAAAGCTCCCTAGTAATGAAAGTCAGCTCCAGAGTAGTGAAAGTGACCCCAAAATAATGAAAATCACCTGTAAAGTAGTGAAATTAACCTATACATTATGGAGTATATACTCTTTTATTCTCAAACAACTACTGTGAGCAAATAGTTTTCACCCATTTAGACAATACAGTAACTGTGATTTCAATGAAGTAACTGCGATTTCAGTAGAAATGCAAATTTTTCCCTGCCAATTCGGATCCCTTCAATTGTTATGTTTTTGCCTAGCTTTCACTGGTGGGTCCCCAGAAGCCCAGGAAAGCTGTGCACCTCAAGTTAAAACCCCAAATTCCTGGTTATGATGGGAGAGTTTGATGAGGAGAGATGGAAGGAAGCTCTATCACAGAGGTAATGACATAATGGGAGATATATATCATGCCATGAGGCTACAAATTGTGGTCGAGTATAGTTCTGCTGCTGATGATGACACACAGCATCTGATGGTTGTCCAATCTTGAGTTGTTAGATCTGTTCAAAATCTATCCTATTTAATGCAGCGATGGAGCCTCCTTCCATCTTTCCTCATCCAACACCCCCATCGTAACTATCTCCCTCCTCTTAATACATCGATGTTCATTGTGTCAACTCCCCGTGGCAGAGAGTTCATGTTCTTCCCCACAAGTGGAGACATTTGCTGTGCATCCAGTCTATCAAACCTTTCATAATTCTAAAGACCTTGATTCGGTCTTTTTGCTATTTGGGGAACTTTGCTGTGCACAAACTGGCTATGCCGTTTCCTGCCATTATAACAGTAACCACCCTTCAAAAATATTTACGTTTCCAAGAAGTTTAGAGTTAACGGAACAGGAAACTGGAAAACAGAACAGATTACTGTTCAGTAAAGTCTCAGAGAGTTGAAAAGGCATTTGATCATGAGAAGTCAGAAAGATATCTGCAGTAGTGCTAAGGGGCGCCATTCTCCGACCTCCCGCCGGGTTGGAGAATCGCCGGGGGCTGCCGTGAATCCCGCCCCCGCCGGTTGCCGAAGTCTCCGGTACCGGATATTCGGCGGGGCGAGAATCGGACCGCGCCGGTTGGCGGGCCCCCCCCCCGCTCGATTCTCCGGCCCGGAAGGGCCGAAGTCCCGCCGATAAATTGCCTGTCCCGCTGGCGTGGATTAAACCACCTTTTGAACGGCGGGACAAGGTGGCGCGGGTGGGCTCCGGGGTCCTGGGGGGGGGCGGGACGATCTGGCCCCGGGGGGTGCCCCCACGGTGGCCTGGCCCGCGATCAGGGCCCACCGATCCGCGGGCGGGCCTGTGCCGTGGGGGCACTCTTTCCCTTCCGCCTCCGCCACGGTCTCCACCATGGCGGAGGCGGAAGAGACTCCCTCCACTGCGCATGCGCGAGAAACTGTCAGCTGACGCTCCCGTGCATGCGCCGCCCGATATGTCATTTCCGCGCCAGCTGGCGGGGCAACAAAGCCCGTTTCCACCAGCTGGCGGGGCGGAAGTTCCTCCGGCGTCGGCCTAGCCCCTCAATGTTGGGGCTCGGCCCCCAAAGATGCGGAGCATTCCGCACGTTTGGGGCGGCGCGATGCCCGTCTGATTGGCGCCGCTTTGGGCACCAGTCGGCGGACATCGTGCTGTTTCGGGTGAATTTCGCCCAAGGTTTGTGAGAATTACTACAGTTTTGGAGACATTATTTGGAATTATTTGGAAATTGGTGGCTGTATCACAGAGTTTGTATGAAAGTCTTTAAGACAAAAGAAACCTGAAGGGAGGGGTGTAAAACCTAAAAGTAAAAACCTGATGGAAGCAGCAGAGGTAAAGCATAATTTAAAAGAAAATTTGAAAGTGTGACTTTTGAAAGTGGAATTTGAAATCACCCATGTGAAAGCCAGAGTTCAGTGAGACAAGGGCTGGGATTCTCCCTTCTGGGGACTAAGGAATTCTCCGCACTTACGGGGTGGACGCCTGAGAGGTTGGCGCCGCTCCACCGGTGCCGAAGGGCCGGTGCGAGTTCGCGCATGCGAAAAAGGGCTTGCGTGACCTCGCGTATGTGCGGACTGGCCGACGTATTTGGGCACCTGCGGGGAACCACGCCAGTTCTCTTCTCCGCGCCAGCCATGGCGGAGCCCTACAGGGGCCGGCGCAGAAGGGAGAAGTGCCCCCATGGAACAGGCCCGCCCGCAGATCGGTGGGCCCCGATCGCAGGCCAGGCCACCATGGGGTCCCCCCTTGGGTCAGGTCCCCCCCGCACCACCCCGAGTACCGCCCCCGCACACTTACCTGCCAGGTCCCACCGGTACGTGAGTTGAGTGATTCACGCTGGCGGGACTGGCCAAAAACGGACGGCCGCTCTGCCCATCGGGCCCGGAGAATTGCCGGGGGGGGGGAGCACTGCCAACAGCCCCCGAACGGCGTGGCGTGAATCCTGCCCCCGCCCGAAAAACAGCGCCGGAGAATACGGCAGCCGGTGTCGGGGCGGTGGGGTGGGCTTTGTGCCGCCCCCCGGGATTCTCCGACCCGGCGGGGGGTCGAAGAATCCCGCTGAAGATGTCCCACAGTATAATGATCATCTGAGGAGTTTTGAGGCGAAATCCACAAAGATTCATTTGGGTTCAGAATGGCGTGTGTCTTGCCACACTCATCTGGTGTCCTTAAAAGGGATTTGGTGTGTTAATGAGGTTATTGTAGCTTAAGATGTACTTTGTAATCCATAGTGTATCATAATCCAATTTTTTTCATGTTTAATAAATGTTTTTTCTTGTTTTAAAACTAATTAGTTGTTGTTACTCTGTTCTTCCACGTTTTATAAAAAAATAGTAAAAGTTACGGGCTGGATTCTCTGTTGCCAGAATCCTCTGCTTTGCTAGCAATGCATTCACGCCCGTGGATTTTCCGACGGCACGGGGGTGCCCCCAATGGGAAACCCCATTGGCTGGCTGGAAGATCCCGCTGTCGGCAGGGGCATGCCGCACCAGAAAATGGGTGCGGCGGGACGGAGAATCCTGCCCAGGTTCCATTCTGAAATCTTGCTGTCCAGTTTAAAAAAATAATAAATTCAGTGTACCCAATTCTTTTTTTTCCCAATTATGGGGCAATTTACCGTGTCCAATTCACCTACCCTTCACATCTTTGGGTTGTGGGGGTGAAACCGACGCAGACACGGGAGAATGTGCAAACTCCACAAGGACAGTGACCCAGGGCCGGGATCAAACCCGGGTCCCAGGCGCTGTGAGGCAGCAGTGCCAACCACTGCGTCACCATACCGCCGCTTTGTCGTCCAATTATAACATCAACTGGGATCATAACACTTTGAATCTTTGGCGCCACTCCAAAACAGACAATCCATTTCTGAATTATCTGACACTCTCTGAAGTGTCACTCATTCTGCAATTCGAGAATGCAAGTCAGAATATTATTTTACTACTTTAGCCTTATTCAAATAAACATAGCACCAAACAAAGCAGATGCTGCTTCAAGAAATAAAAATACAGTATAGAATTTGAAGTCCATTCATACCACTGGGCAGGAGGGGATACAAATCTGAGATTAGCATTGTGTTCAGACCACCCAGAAATACAGCACAGGAAATAAAAGGTCATAAATCTAGTGCTAAAGATTCATCTGTTCCTCTTTTTTGGGTGCATGGCTCACAACTCGTGATTCGATTGTGCCTAGTCTCATGCAAACCTTGTGCTGCCTCTTCCATGATTGTAACGTTCAACTAAGTGTGAGACACACTTGCTGTTATAGTGCAGAGCGCTGTGGTTGCTAAGTGAGTGCTTGCTGAGAAGGGAAGTCAATTTTTAAAAAAACTTACTATTGGGGGTTTCCAGCTGAATCCGGTCGGAGTGAGGACAGAGTGACTGCTGGGTAAGTAGTAAAGATTTAAATTGTTTGCGCAGGCCCATAACAGCTGATTGCTGTTATAGTGCGGGGTGCAGTTGTTGCTGGCTCAGTGCTTTATTTTTATCTGTATTTAAGTTGGGCGGTTCCTAAACCCGCGACACTACACTTGTAGTGTCCCCCACCCTTCCACCTCCTCTAATCTAAGGGGTTGAGTGAATATCAGGTAAGCTCTTTCTTTCTTTTTCTTGTTTTATCCACAAGCTATCTAGAGGGGATGGCAGGGAAGGCAGTGCAATGTTCCTTCTGCAGAATGTTTGAGGTGAGCACGCCATCAGTGTCCCTGCTGATTTCCCCTGTGGGAAGTGCACCGATCTCCTGCTCCTCAGAAACCACGTTAGGGAACTGGAGCTGGAGCTGGAGGAACTTTGGATCATTCGGGAGGCAGAGGTGGTCATAGATAGTAGCTTCAGGGATGTAGTTACTCCGAAGAATCAAGATGGATGGGTGACGGTGAGAGGGGCTGGGAGGAAGCAGTCAGTGCAGGGATCCTCTGTGGCCGTTCCCCTCAGTAACAAGTATAGTGCTTTGGATACAGTTCAGGGGGTCGACCTACCAGGGGTAAGCCACGGTGAACGGATCTCCAGCACTGAGTCCGTCCCTGTGGCTCAGAAGGGAAGGA
Source organism: Scyliorhinus torazame (assembly GCF_047496885.1). Taxonomy (NCBI): domain Eukaryota; kingdom Metazoa; phylum Chordata; class Chondrichthyes; order Carcharhiniformes; family Scyliorhinidae; genus Scyliorhinus; species Scyliorhinus torazame. The sequence goes on along the minus strand of NC_092721.1, from coordinate 68,572,704 downwards.
GGGAGAGCAGGAGAGCAATAGTTATTGGGGACTCGATAGTTAGAGGGACAGATAGACGGTTCTGTGGCAATGAAAGAGACGGATGGTATGTTGCCTCCTGGGTGCCAGAATCCGTGACGTCTCGGACCATGTTTTCAGAATCCTAAAAGGGGAGGGGGAAGAGTGACAAGTCGTGATACACACCGGTACCAACGACATAAGTAAGAGAAGGGATGGGGATTTAAAACAGGAATTTAGGCAGCTAGGGTGGAAGCTGAGAGCCAGGACAAACCATGTTGTCATCTCTGGTTTGTTGCCGGTGCCATGTGCTAGCGAGTTGAGGAACAGGGAGAGAATGCAGATAAACACGTGGCTGCAGGGATGGTTTAGGAGGGAGAGTTTCAGTTGTGTGGATAATTGGAGCACATTCTGGGGAAGGTGGGACCTGTAAAGACAGGACGGTTTGCACCTGAACCAGAGGGGCACCAATATTCTGGGAGGGAAATTTGCTACGGCTCTTCGTGGGGTTTAAACTAATTTGCCAGGGGGCTGGGAAATCGAGCTGTAGTCCAGAAGCCAGTGTTGATAGTAGTGAGGTACTGAGGAGGGTATCAAGATTGCAGGAGTATACCGGCAGACAGAAGTTGGGTTGAAGTGTGTCTACTTCAATACAAGGAGCATCCGGAATAAGGTAGGTGAACTTGGAGTGTGGATTGGTACTTGGGACTACGATTTGGGGGCATTACAGAGACATGGTTGGAACAGGGACAGGAATGGCTGTTGGAAGTTCTGGGGTATAGATGTTTCAGTAAGAGTAGGGAAGGTGTTAAAAGAGTAAAAGGTGGAGGAGTAGCATTGTTAATCAAGGATAGTTTAACGGCTGCAGAAAGGCAGTTCGAGGGGGATCTGCCTACTGAGGTAATATGGGCTGAAGTTAGAAATAGGAAAGGAGCGGTCACGTTGTTAGGAGTTTTCTATAGGCCCCCAAATAGTAATAGAGATGTGGAGGAAGAAATTGCAAAACAGATTATGGATAGGTGTGGAGGTCTCAGGGTAGTTGTCATGGGTGACTTTAACTTTCCAAATATTGATTGGAACCTCTATAGGTCAAACAGTTCGGATGAGGCAGTGTGTGCAGGAGGGTTTCCTGACACAATATGTGGATAGGCCGACAAAAGATGGGGCCACATTATATTTGGTACTGGGTAATGAACCGGGCCAAGTGTTAGATTTGTTTGTGGGAGAGCACTTTGGAGATAGTGACCACAATTCGGTGTCTTTCGCTATTGCAATGGAGAGGGATAGGGCCATTCGGCAGGGCAAGGTTTATAATTGTGGGAGGGGTAATTATGATGCGATTAGGCAAGAATTAGAGAGCATAAGGTGGGAACAGAAACTGTCAGGGAAAGGCACAAATGAAAAGTGGAGCTTGTTCAAGGAACAAATACTGTGTGTCCTTGATAGGTATGTCCCTGTCAAGCAGGGAGGAAATTACCGTGTGAGGGAACCATGGTTCACAAAAGAGGTTGAATGTCTTGTCAAGAGGAAAAAGGAAGCATATGTAAGGATGAGAAAACAAGGTTCAGTTGGGTCGCTTGAGGGTTACAAGGAAGCAAGGAATGAGCTGAAAAAAGGGCTTAGAAGAGCTAGGAGGGGGCATGAGAAGTCCTTGGCTGTTCAGATCAAGGAAAACCCCATGGCTTTTTACTCTTATGTGAGAAATAAAAGAATGACCAGGGTGAGGTTAGGGCCGGTCAAGGACAGTAGTGGGAACTTGTGCATGGAGTCAGAAGAGATAGGAGGCGTTGAATGAATACTTTTCTTCAGTGTTCACCAAGGAGAGGGGCCATGTTTTTGAGGATGAGAGTGCGATACAGGCGGGTAGGCTGGAGGAGGTAGATGTTCTGACGAAGGATATATTAGCAATTATGAAAAACCTTAGGGTCGACAAGTTCCCTGGGCCAGATGGGATATATCCTAGGATTCTTTGGGAGGCAAGGGATGAGATTGCAGAGCCTTTGGCTTTGATCTTTGGGTCCTCACTGTCCACGGGGATAGTGCCAGAGGACTGGAGAGTGGCGAATGTTGTTCCTCTGTTCAAGAAAGGGAATAGGAATGACCCTGGTAATTATAGGTCGGTAAGTTAATGGAAAAGGTCCTGAAGGATAGGATTTATGATCATTTGGAAAGAAGCAGCTTAATCCGGGATAGTCAACACGGATTCATGAAGGGTAAGTCTTGCCTTACAAATTTGATTGAATTCTTTGAGGAGGTAACTAAGTGTGTAGATGAAGGTAGAGCAGTTGATGTCGTATACATGGATTTCAGTAAGGCGTTTGATAAGGTTCCCCATGGTCAGCTCATGAAGAAAGTAAGGAGGTGTGGGATAGAGGGAAATTTGACCAATTGGATAAGTAACTGGCTATCACAGAGTGTGGTGGTGGATGGAACATTTTCAGACTGGAGACCAGTTACCAGCGGTGTACCACAGGGATCAGTGCTAGGTCCTCTGCTATTAGTGATTTTTATCAATGACTTGGAGGAGGGGGATGAAGGGTGGGTCAGTAAATTTGCTGATGACACCAAGATTGGTGGAGTAGTGGATGAGGTGGAGGGCTGTTGTAGGCTGCAAAGAGACATTGATCGGATGCAGAGCTGGGCCGAAAAATGGCAGATGGAGTTTAACCCTGATAAGTGCGAAGCGATTCATTTTGGTAGGAAAAATTTGAATGCGGATTACAGGGTCAGCGGCAGGGTTCTGAGGAATGTGGAGGAACAGAGAGATCTTGGGGTTCATGTCCACAGATCTCTGAAGGTTGCCACTCAAGTAGATAGAGCCGGGAAGAAGGCCTATAGTGTGTTAGCATTTATTAACAGGGGGCTTGGGTTTAAGAGCCGTGGGGTTATGCTGCAACTGTACATGACCCTGGTGAGACCACATTTGGAGTATTGTGTGCAGTTCTGGTCACCTCGTTATAGGAAGGATGTGGAAGCATTGGAAAGGGTGCAAAGGAGATTTACCAGGATGCTGCCTGGTTTGCAGGATAGGTCTTATGAGGAAAGGTTGAGGGAGCTAGGGCTTTTCTTTTTGGAGCGAAGGAGGATTAGAGGCGACTTAATAGAGGTTTATAAGAGGATGAGGCGGATAGATAGAGTGGACGTTCAGAGACTATTTCCTCGGGTGGATGAAGCTGTTACAAGGGTGCATAACTATAAGGTTCAGGGTGGGAGATATACGAGGGATGTCCGAGGTAGGTTCTTTACTCAGAGAGTGGTTAGGGTGTGGAATGGACTGCCTGTTGTGATAGTGGAGTCAGACACTTTAGGAACTTTCAAGCAGTTATTGGATAGGCACATGGAGCACACCAGAATGACAGGGAGTGGGATAGCTTGATCTTGGTTTCGGACAAAGCTCGGCACAACATCGTGGGCCGAAGGGCCTGTTCTGTGCTGTACTGTTCTATGTTCTATGTTCCACCATTGCCTGACTGAAGACGAACAGGACCCTAGCAGCATGCACAGCTAAAAGCTGTTGCAGCTTGCCTCCAGCTCTTAAAGACAGCCTGGCACTCTTAAAGGAGAGCTGCGCTCAATGCATGTCAGCGGATGCTGACTGCCTGAAGTAGAATTGGCTGTAGGTGGGAGGAAAATAAAATTGGAGCACTGGGAAAGAGAGAGGGTCTAAGGTTTCCAGATGTGATGATGAAGGCTTTAGTAAAGGAGGTCAACTGGTAGAGAGAGGCTATATATCAACAAGACCTTCTAGGAACACCTTCTGAACGGAATGGGAGCTGGCTGCAAGAGAGGTCAATTGCCAGAATCCGGCCCTCAAGACATGGTAGCAACACGTCAAAAGGTTCAGTGATCTCACGATCAGTGAGATCAAGGTCAGTGAATGCATTTTCAAAGTGCATCTTGTACCCATGTCTCACGCTGCTTAATGCGCAACAGCCCCAATGCTCCCCATCGTGAATCGCCTGCAGTTAGGACACGGATCGAATATTTAGATACTCCAGTTTAACCTCACACCAATAAAATGCTGCCAGCCTCACAGCCACCTGTCATAGCTTTACATACTGTGGAATTATCATAAATGTAAGAACTGCAAGGGTTAATGGAATGTCTAGAATAGCCACTAGAGGGAACTACAGTTACAAGTATATAAGGCATTGATGCAAAGCCTCGTGGGGAGAAAGTGTGCAGGAATTAGCTAGAGAAAGTCGGAAGTAAAGATAGTGTGAGTAAAAGAAGATCATAGTTTATAACAGGATATAGATTGATGTGTTGGGTGTTCTGGATCACAAACAGGTCACCAACACTGGAAGTGGTGCAACTCTATTTTATTATAAGGTTAACTATATTAACATACTTGGACTGTGGGTAAGTGCAATACCAGCTTTAACTGTTGACGCTTGCCTCGTCCTAACCAGGTGATGCACTCAGCACTCGGTGAATGTCTGTGTTGCAGGCTGTGAACTCTGTGCTCCGAGCTGGCTGCTACTAGAATGAGCGGGAACCCTCCTGTCCCCTGTCTTTATAGTGCGTGTGCTCTCACTGGTGATTGGCTGTGGTGTTGTGTATGCTGATTGGTCCCACTGCATGTCCATCAGCTTGTGTGTGTGTGCCTGCACCATAATATACTGGTGTATATTATGACATTCCCCCCTTTTATTTAAAGAACATGTGCCTGCGTGACAATAAATATTGTGTAGTGAATGTACCTGACTATGTGTGTACATGAGGCTAATCTAGTTACACAGGAAGGTGCCTAGTGCAGAGAAGTAGGGTGTGACACCAACAACAAAATGAACATTATATACAAACTACTGGAACAATGAAACAGGATAACAGAACAGATCAAAGAGTCCAGCATTGTAAAACTCATAAGTCAAGTCTCTGAGGTGGGCAACGAATTCTGGTTGACCGCCTCAAGGGTGGGTCAGGAGCCACTGGCTGAGGAACAGGCTGGGCCACGGCAGAGTGAGGAGGATGCAAAGTATTCGGAATCTCCACATAGTCCAGGTTGGGGACAACAGGAGGGCGTGGCACTGGTGGAGGATCATGTAGCGAGCGTGGAACGAGACGAAGGGCACGCCGATTGCGGCGGTGAATGGAACCATCTGGCAGATGAACCAGGAACGAGCGGGGAGACACCTGCCGAAGAACCACAGCAGTTGCAGACCAGCCACCCTCTGGAAGATGGATGCGGACGTTGTCATCCGGTGCCAGAGCAGGGAGATCAGTCGCCCGAGCGTCATGCGCCGCCTTATGTTGTGCACGAGACTGTTGTATCCGCTGAAGGACCGGAACGTGGTCGAGGTCTGGGACGTGAATGGATGGCACCGTGGTCCTGAGGGTGCGATCCGTGAACAGCTGGGCTGGCGACAGGCCCGTGGAGAGTGGGGCTGAACGATAGGCCAGCAAGGCGAGGTAGAAGTCAGATCCTGCATCGGCAGCCTTGCAGAGGAGCCGTTTGACGATGGGGATGCCCTTTTCCGCTTTGCTATTGGATTGGGGGTGCAGGGGACTGAATGTCACATGCACAAAGTTGTACCTGCTGGCAAAGTTGGACCATTCCTGGCTCGCGAAGCAGGGGCCATTGTCCGACATCACAGTGAGTGGGATGCCTTGACGAGCAAAGGGCTCCTTGCAGGCACGGATGACCGCCGATGATGTGATTTCGTGCAGGCATACGACCTCCGGGTAGTTCAAAAAATAGTCTACAATCAGAACATAGTCCCTGCCGAGCGCATGGAACACGTCAACGCCTACCTTAGACCAAGGGGTCGTGACCAACTCATGGGGTTGGAGGGTCTCACGTGGTTGGGCTGGCTGGAACCGCTGACAGGTGGGGCAGTTGAGCACTGTGTTGGCAATGTCCTCATTGATGCTGGGCCAGTACACAGCCTCTCGGGCCCTCCGTTGGCACTTCTCCACACCAAGATGGCCCTCGTGCAGCTGTTCCAAAACGAGCTGGCGTATGCTGCGCGGGATCACAATGCGGTCCAGCTTCAGGAGGACACCATCAACTACTGCCAGATCATCTCTGATATTGTAGAACTGCGGGCATTGGCCCTCAAGTCCGTCATGTGGCAAATGTGGATAAGGCGTTTATCCGTGGCCGGCAGATTGGAGGCCGTGAAGGCCACATGGGCGTCAACCTGGCAGACGAACCCCTCTGGGTCACACGGGGTGTTGACTGCCCTGGACAGAGCGTCGGCTATGATTAGGTCCTTGCCCGGGGTGAATAGGAGCTCGAAATCGTACTGCCGGAGTTTAAGCTGGAGGCGAGGGGTCATATCATTCAGGTCTTTTTGTATAATGTTGACCAGCGGGCGATGGTCGGTCTCGACAGTGAATTGGGGGAGGCCGTACACGTAATCATGAAATTTGTCGACCCCAGTCAACAGGCCCAGGCACTCCTTTTCGATCTGCACGTAGCGCTGTTCCGTGGGGGTCATGGCACGTGACGCATATGCAGCGGGGTCCCATGATGAGGCCTCATCGCGTTGCAGGAGCACCGCCCCAATGCCGGATTGGCTGGCATCCGTTGAAATTTTTGTTTCCTTCATGGGATCAAAAAATGCTAATACCGGGGCCGTGGTAAGCTTGGTCTTAAGCTCCTCCCATTCGCGCTCGTGGGCAGGAAGCCATTGGAAGTCTGTCGTCTTCCTGACCAGGTTCCGGAGAGCTGCGGTGTGGGAGGCGAGGTTGGGGATGGACTTCACCAGGAAGTTGACCATGGCCAAAAATCGGAGGACCGCCTTCTTATCCGCTGGCTTCTGCATGGCTGTGATGACTGCCACCTTGTACGCATCCGGCCGCACACCCAACCGGGAGATGTGGTCCCCTAGGAACTTGAGTTCCGTCTGGCCGAAGGAACATTTAGCTCTATTGAGGCGAAGGCCTTGGTCCCGTATTCATTTGAAAACGCGCTGGAGGCGACTGTTATGCTCCTGCGGGGTGGTGGACCAAATGATGATGTCGTCAACATCGACGCGCACACCCTCAATGCCCTCCATCATTTTCTCCATGATCCGGTGGAATACTTCTGATGCCGATATAATCCCAAACGGCACCCTGTTGTAGCAGTATCTGCCAAACGGGGTATTAAAGGTACACAGCTTTCTGCTGGATCTGTCTAGTTGAATTTACCAGAATTCTTTTGAGGCGTCAAATTTGCTGAAGATGTTGGCCCGAGCCATCTCGCACGTGATCTCCTCACACTTGGGGATAGGGTAATGCTCCCTCATTATGTTGCGATTCAGATCCTTTGGGTCAATGCAGATCCGGAGCTCGCCGGAAGGCTTCTTTACGCACACCATGGAACTGACCCAGTCGGTTGGTTCCGTCACTCTGGAGAGCACTCCTTGGTCCTGGAGGTCCTGCAGCTGCTGCTTGAGGCGGTCCTTGAGGAGTGCTGGGACTCTGCGAGGTTCATGAACCACAGGCGTGGAGTCTTGTTTGAACAGGATTTTGTAAGTGTATGGAAGCGTGCCCGTGCCTTCAAAAACGTCGCGGTGCTGGTCGATGATGGCATTGAGTTGCGCCCTGACGTCCGCATCCCAGAAGGCAGACATGTCCTCTGGAGAGAGAGTGTACTCGTTGAACGAGTTTTAGGAGTTTGCACGCCGATGCGCCTAACAGAGAGTCCTTCGAGGAGCCGAAGATCTCGAAGGGAAGGATGGCTTTTCGCGAGTTGTGCGTCATTTCGAGTTGGCATGAACCAGTAGCAGGAATGACGTTGCCATTAGTTGGCAGGTCAACGGAATAATGGTTGGTTTAACCCCAAGGGTCTGAAAGTCTGACCACGCTAGCAGATTAGCGGAAGCACCAGTGTCCAAGCGGAATCGTATCTGGGATCGGTTGACCGTCAGGGTGGCACACCACTTGTCGTCTGGATCAATGCTGTGCACCGACAGCAGCTGTTGGCTTTGATTCGGGGACAGCCTGTTCTTTGTTAGAACAGCGACTCGAAAAGGCTCCCTCAGGTCCTCGGTGTCACTGATCTGCGGGAAGCCGGAAACGGATTCGGTGAACGTGGTTGAATTGCCCGAACGTTCCTGCGAGGCTGGCTGCAGCGATGCGAATTGGCAGGCTGAGCTGCTCGACAGCAGGCAGAAGTCTGCCACAACGTTGGCATTGTCGTGATTTTGCAGGACATTGCCGCTTTAAATGGGCGGAGCTGCAGTTGCTGCACGTCGTGACGTCAGTACGCTCGTTGCGCCACTGCGCATGTGCGGTGCGGTCCTGCGTGGTGTGCACCTGCGCATCACGTTCCTCCATCTCACCGTCCCCTCGTTTGGCGCATACAAGCGCGGGAGGCCGCGAAAAGCACGTGAAATGGCTGCCCTCATCCAGGCTGCAGCCTTGGAGGTGTTCAATTGTTTGAACCCGTTCCGCCTCATGGGGACCTTGCCGTGCCGTTTCAGCCGCCTGTATGTGGGAGTACCGGCTGGTGGCATTTTCATGCAGGACACAGGTCTCGATGGCAGTCGCTAGGGTGGGTTGCTTAATTTTGAGGAGCGGCTGACGCAGGGGGTCCGCCAGAACACCAAATACGATCTGGTCGGGTATCATTGAGTCGGAGGTGGGCCCGTAGCCGCAGGACTGCGCAAGGATGCGGAGGTGTGTTAAAAAGGATTGGAAAGGCTCGTCCTTACCCTGCAAGCGCTGCTGGAACAGGTATCTTTCGAAGCTTTCATTGACCTCTATGCTGAAGTGGGTATCAAATTTGAGGAGAACCGTCTTGTACTTTGTCTTGTACTCGTCGTCTCCGAATGTGAGGGAGTTGAAGATGTGGATGGCGTGTTGTCCGGCCGTGGAGAGGAGCAGAGCAATCTTCTTGGTGTCCGAGGCCTTCTCCCTGTCCGTGGCTTCGAGGAAGAGCTGGAAGCGCTGTTTAAAAATCTTCCAATTGACCCCGAGATTGCCGGCGATGTGGAGCGGGGGCAGTGGGTTGATGTTCTCCATACTTCAGGATGCCGGAATGCTGATTAGTTGCAGGTGTGTCTCAGAAGTGCTAGTATGCAACCACTCCTTGTACCATGATGTGTTGGGTGTTCTGGATCACAAACAGGTCACCAACACTAGGAAGCGTGGGGAAATATGGTTCCATTGTGGTACTGGGCGTCATGCAGAGCTTTGAACCCATGCTTTCCAGTGTGAGAGTGGTAACCGTACATTATGAAGCAAACCATGCTAGAAAGAGCCAGAAGCGGTGATTATAACATTTTGAGAGTTTAAGGCATATATAGTGCTGGTAATAGCGATGCTAAAGAATCCAATTTCAAAACCTTGTTATTTTAATAAAACAAAATTCAACTTTCTCCCTTTTTGAAACCTGCTCAATTCTTAAAGCTACAGGTTTATACTGGTGTACCAGTTCTACAGTGGCCAACAGCTCTCAACTATGTCTTCTAATTAACTATATATGAGCCCAGACTGAAAATGCTGGCAGACTGTTTAACCATGCAATGCTTCATATTTAAGCAGAATCTGAACATTCAGTGCCCTTCGAAAGTAATTAATTCAACTAACTGCTTTGCTCCAAATATATGATAAGTCAACGATGTAGTATATATAAATGATTTGGAGGAAAATGTAACTGATCTTATTAATAAGTTTTCAGACGACACAAAGGTTGGTGGAATTGCGGATAGCGGTAAGGACTGTCAGAGGATTCAGCAGGATTTAGATCATTTGGAGACTTGGGCGGAGAGATGGCAGATGGAGTTTAATCCAGGAAATGTGAGGTAATGCATTTTGGAAGGTCTAAAGCAGGTCGGGAATATACAGTGAATGGTAGAATCCTCCAGATTATTGACAGTCAGAGATATCTAGGTGTACAGGTCCACAGGTCACTGAAAGGGGCAACACAGGTGGAGAAGGTAGTCAAGAAGGCATACGGCATGTTTGCCTTCATTGGCCAGGGCATTGAGTATAAAAATTGGCAAGTTATGATGCAGCTGTATAGAACCTTAGTGAGGCCGCACTTGGAGTATAGTGTTCAATTCTGGTCGCCACACTACCAGAAGGATGTGGAGGCTTTAGAGAGGGGGCAGAAGTGATTTACCAGGATGTTGCCTGGTATGGAGGGCATTAGCTATGAGGAGAGGTTGAATAAACTTGGTTTGTTCTCACTGGAATGACGGAGATTGAGGGGCGAGCTGATAGAGGTCTACAACATTATGAGTGGATAGTCAGAGGCTTTTTCCCAGGGTAGAGGGGTCAATTACTAGGGGGCATAGGTTTAAGGTGCGAGGGACAAGGTTTAGAGGAGATGTACGAGGTAAGTTTTTTACACAGAGGGTAATGGGTGCCTGGAACTCGCTGCCTCGTTCCCGTGGCATGGCCATTAGATCCCAGACGCTGGGAGAATCCTGCGAACGCATATTTAAATAAGTTTAATGGTTAATTTAAATATGCAAATCTGGACCACGCCCAGTGAGGGCAGGATCCGGATCATAACGTCTCACGTGACTTTGTTAAATCTCGCAAGGCGTTTCGAGCATCGCAAATCTCATGAGATTCAACAGCCTTCTCCCGACACCAAGTCAGGTGCGAAGACGCCTCTAAATCGTGCCCCATATTTCTAAATAGCTGATCACAGCTGACATATCATCAGGACTCCTGTATTTGTGTTTGGTGCCTTGAGCTTTGGGGGTAGGGGAAACAGGCAGAGATTTCTAATACCAGTAGATAGTGTTACTGGTGAAGTGAGTTCAATTTAGGGCAGCACGGTAGCATTGTGGATAGCACAATTGCTTCACAGCTCCAGGGTCCCAGGTTCGATTCCGGCTTGGGTCACTGTCTGTGCGGAGTCTGCACATCCTCCCCATGTGTGCGTGGGTTTCCTCCGGGTGCTCCGGTTTCCTCCCACAGTCCAAAGATGTGCAGGTTAGGTGGATTGGCCATGCTAAATTGCCCTTAGTGTCCAAAATTGCCCTTCGTGTTGGGTGGGGTTACTGGGTTATGGGGATAGGGCGGAGGTGCTGACCTTGGGTAGGGTGCTCTTTCCAAGAGCCAGTGCAGTCTCGATGGGCCTAATGGCCTCCTTCTGCACTGTAAATTCTATGAATTGCTCTGCTCTTTACTGTCAATCAGCCAAGGTTCCCCTTCCGATGGCTGCCCGGTGACAGCTGGAGGCCTCAAGGCCTATTGTCAGAAACCAGCCTCGAAAAATATCCTCTGCCTTTGCTTGCACTTTGGGAATGCCACCTGACTGAAGAATCATAGAGCTGCTACTAATTCTGCATCATTATAATTCACTACTTTCAAAAGATTAGAAGAAAATAATTACAGAAGACAATAGCGAACGCTCTAACATTGATTATAAGGAAGAATTCTCCAAGTTATTTTACTTTTCACTTGTAATGATCCAGTATAAAATAGCAAAAACAAGTATTTTGTTCCTGAAAAAAAGTATTAAGTACAACTGGATAAATGTTAATTTTAGGTTTCTATTTTCTCCCACTACTTTTCCCAATTTACCCAACCATTTCGAAAACAGGACATTGGAATAAAATGGTTACATGGGGCGAAATTCTCCGGAAACGGCACGATGTCCGCCGACTGGCACCCAAAACGGCGCCAATCAGACGGGCATCGCGCCGCCCCAAAGGTGCGGAATGCTCCGCATCTTTGGGGGCCGAGCCCCAACATTGAGGGTCTAGGCCGACGCCAGAGGAATTTCCGCCTCGCCAGCTGGCGGAAATGGCCTTTGTTGCCCCGCCAGCTGGTGCGGAAATGACATCTCCGGGCGGCGCATGCACGGGAGCGTCAGCGGCCGCTGACAGTTTCCCACGCATGCGCAGTGGAGGGAGTCTCTTCCCCCTCCGCCATGGTGGAGACCGTGGTTGAGGCGGAAGGGAAAGAGTGCCCCCACGGCACAGGACCGCCCGCGGATCAGTGGGCCCTGATCGCGGGCCAGGCCACCGTGGGGGCACCCCCCGGGGTCAGATCGCCCCTCGCCCCCCCCCAGGACCCCGGAGCCCGCCCGCGCCGCCTTGTCCCGCCGGTAAGGTAGGGGATTTAATTTACGCCGGCGGGACAGGCAACTTATCGGCGGGACTTCGGCCCATTCGGGCCGGAGAATCGAGCGGGGGGGCCCGCCAACCGGCGCGGCGCGATTCCCGCCCCCGCCGAATATCCGGTGCCGGAGACTTCGGCAACCGGCGGGGGCGGGATTCACGCCAGCCCGCGGCGATTCTCCGACCCGGCGGGGGGTCGGAGAATGTCGCCCATGATTCTCCAAAGATGGAGGTCATACCTCTCTCTCAACCTAACCCGTCCAGTCCATCTGTACCCCCAAATCCACTATCTTATTGGAAACACATGTTGTAGAAGTGGTTTCATTGTTGTTCAGGACCATTGGGTTAGGAAGCCACACAGCGGACGGGACTCTCCATCGGCAGGCTCCTCCGCTTCGCCAGCAGTGCACTCACGCCCGCGGATTTCACGACGGCGTGGGGGTGGCCACAATGGGAAAGCACATTGGCCGGCTGTCGGGACGGAGGATCCCACTGCCGGTGGGAAAACGGGTCTGATGGGATGGGGAAACCCGCCCATTGTTTTTCCTTTGAAGTAAGTAGTTAAAATATAATTATCTACACTGACAACTGACAACTTTTGCTCTGCTCCATGTTGAATAAAATAGAATACTGTTCCTGGTAATCATTGTGCCAAATGTATTGACATTTTCTCCAATCCTCTTTAATTCTCTGAAAGCAACACAATTTGTGGTATCACTGATGACTGGAAAGGAAATTAATTAAAAGTGGGTGAGCAGCAACAACAGGATAGATGTAGAAAGTTAGTTATAAAATAACGAATCGTATTTTAGAATTATGGCAGAGTTCGTAAAAGAAATCAGGATCACATACAAGGCTCATGATAAATTAAAATGCATTTTAGTAAATTTATATTTTGACTCATTATTCCTGGATAATCACTTTTTCCCCTGCAGCAATCTGGAGTATTCAACGTGTTCGTTCCTCTAGCAAGTTTGATCTCTGTCGGCTCCTGTTGCTTCCCCTTGGATCAGTTTCCACGTTTCAAATCTTGCTCCATATCAACTTCAAAAAATGAATATCCAATACTGAAGGATCAGATTTCAGCAGGATTGTAGATCTGCGCAATGACTATGAAAGTCAGTTTGGTCGAAGGAAATTAAATTGCCATTCTGTGGTTATCACTGAGAACTTATTCCTGGCTACCTCTGCAATTATAGAGTTCCTTTATCAGATTAAACTTCAGCTCAAAGTCGAAGGTCAAATTAGATTATCATTATACAATCTTTTCTCATCAAGTCGGAACCTGGGGGTTAACTGTATCAGTAGAGACATGCAAAAACCAGGGGGAAAATGAAATTGTGCAATGAAAATCCATTCTACAAGCCATTTGAACCTTTTATCTCTGATTTCTTATTACAGTAAGATAAGTAGTATATATTCTTTCAAAAAAGAGTAGTTCATAGATCAGTAAAGCAAACTATCAAGGTGAGCAGGAACCGACAATTTAAATTAATTAATAAAACAGCCAGGCACGCTTCAAAGATCTTTTTTCTATGTATGCATTTCGATCATTAAAACAAAACCAAAACATCTTCATGCAATATCTCAATTACCTCTTTAAATGTAACCAGGTGAACAAAGAAGAAATGTTAAATCAAAGCCCAGCAGATTCTCCCCAGCCAATCCATGAATATGTCTGCATGGGTTTCCTCCGGGTACTCCAGTTAGGTTGGGGATATTGGGTTACGGGGATAGGCTGGGGCGTGGGCTTAGATCGGGTGCGCTTTCAGAGGGTTGGTGCAGAGTCGTTGGGCCAAATGGCCTCCTTCTGCACTATGATGATTCCATGATGAACATTAAAAAGCATCGCCTTCTGTGCACATAGATTTGTGTCTGTGTGGGGGATGGTATGAAGGAAAGGGGTTTGAAACATTACTCACCAGGTGTGTATTCTGTTTTTCAGGGAAGCATAAGTCACCAATATAAATCTCGCACCTGTTATAATGGCCTGTGAATTTAAACATACCACAGACTGCATTACAAGCTGTAGGGTGAGTGTGGGGAGAGATTTCCTCCGTGTAGTGTGCAGCCAATTCAGAAATGTTGTTTTATTAAATTTCTTCTCTATGGTACTCACTTCCAGTATGTTTCACGCTTACTTCCTGTCATACTTTCTTTCACATTTTCCCCACCATATTTTAATGATAACATCCCTGTTATTAGAAAATAGCACAGTCTCTGACTCACTGGGCTGAATATTTCCAGTTGGGTCACAATCCCGCCACCAGCCTCAATTCCGGGCCGGGAACACAGGAGTGGCTGTCGTGTGACACAGGTCATCATCTTCCTGCAGGATGTCAGATAAGAAGCCAGCTCCACAGTCCTTGTCCAATTAAGAACGGTGGGCAGACCAAAGAAGTGGCAAGACAATGGGAGCGCACATAGTAATGCCCAGCTGGGAGAGGTGGGCACTGCTGAAGCAAGCAGGAGATCAGGAGGGCACCTCAATATGGAAGAATTCTGCATGTCCTCACCATGCCTTGCAGCCACATCCCTCTCCCCTTAAGTTCCTCAAAACAATTTACAAAGTATGCAATATGCAAGTGCTAATTTGTTTTATTCTTTCATTGGATGTGGGTGTCGTTGGCTGGGACAGCATTTATTGCCCATCCCTAATTTTCTTTGAGGGCTCATTGAAGAGTCAACCACATTGTTGTGGATCTGGAGTCACTTGTTGGTCCAAGTAAGGACAGCAGATTCTCTTCCCTAAAAGACATTAGTGAACCACATGGGTTTTTATGACAATTGATTCATTAAACTTTTAATTCCAGAATTTTATTAAATTCAAATTTCACCATCTGCTGTGGTGGGATTCAAAGCCAGATCCCCCAGAGTAATATCCACAGTCTCAGGTCAAGTGATAATGCCACTAGGCCACAGCCTCACAAAGTCAAGGAACAAAAGGGAAAAGAGTTCATCAGAGTCAGCTGTTCAGTGACCTTCAAGTCCTTGCGAACCTCCTTAGACCCCAAACCGGTCCCACCATCTCCAAAGTAGAATGCTGTCTGCAGAAAACGCCAGTTCAGGTGACTCCACCTCGTAAGTAGGCTGTTCGCCTCGACAGCTCCCACCTGGACTGCTGGTGGGGCTGGCTCTGAAATTCCCAACTCCCTCCACTTTGGAACAGCCACAGGAGCACCAGCGCCACTAGTCGGACCCATCTGTTCCGGAATGGGGGGTAGGGACCCTAGGCACCTCGCCATTGACATTTACCACAGATGATACGGGTCCTGATTGGGACACGATCCGACCAGCTATCCAGAGTGGACCAGAGGTGAAATTTAGAACTAGAACTAGGCCACCCATCTGGAACGATCTATCACCCTCTTGTGAAGTATCCTGGTTTTTATGGAAGATCTGACCTGCCACCCTCCCCACCAAATTTTGAAATACCAAGTCCAACTGGGTTCTGAGACAACGGCCCAGAAACAATTCTGCTGGTGTGAGCCCCCTGGTGGCGTGAGGGGTTGTGTTGTCGAGCAATAGGAAGCTGGCCAGCTGATGGCACAACGGCCAGTCTGATTGCTTCTTCATAGCATTTTTAAATGTCTTTTCCGCCAACCCATTGAATGTTGGGGCTGTCCTGGTATTCCGAATTCCGTTTGTTTGAACAAAGGGTTGGAAATTTCCCCCAGTAAAAGTGGTGCCATTATTGGACACAATGGCTCCTGGTAGGCTGTTTGGTAAATCCCGACACAAAGCGCCCACAGTAGCTGCCGAGGTTGCAGCTCCCATTTCTTGTCTAGACAGCCATTTGGAATGAGCGCCTACCAAGACATTGAACATCATGCCCAAGAAAGGGCCTGCATAGTCAACATTCACTCCTGTCCATGGGTGATCCGGCACTCCCAAGTGTGAAGATTGGCCAACGGAGCTAATGATTGTTGAGTTAGCAGGGGATGCATTGCCGCAGCATTTCCTAAATAGTTTTATTGATTTCCAGCCACCAGTTATAACTGTAAGCCAGTTTGTAAGCCAGCGTCTTCATCTTTGTTTAGCGTGGATCGTTGCTGTGCAATTCTTGCAAGAGCTGTTCCCTCATTGGGGGGTGGGACTCGAGAGCCCCAAAGTATTATTCCATCCTCAACGGTTAGTTCATCTCTGCCGGTTAAGTAGGGCCTCAACTATTTGGATTTTGTTTGATGCCAAACTGTTTGTATCATCCATTTCGCCTTGAATAATAATGAATCTCGCTGGGTCCAATTTTGTACATGGCTGGATAACATGCGCAAGGTGTCCAAAATGTTTAGTGCCAAGATCATTTGTTGGGGTTCTGAGTGGATGTAGACCTGTGGAATCCACTCAGAACCCCATGATTTCTGTTGCCTCGAAGGCACATTTCTCACGTTTAAGGTGGACACTTAGATCTCTGAACCTCTTTAATACCTCTTCCAAACTTGACATGTGCTCTTTGTGGTGATTCCAGTGACTAAACCATCATCTAGGTAGACCGTCACTTTTGGAGTACCCTGAAGGAGGTTTCCCATGGTAAGTTGGAAAATAGCGTCGGATGAAGAATTGCTGAAAGGTAGCCTCGTGTACTGAATTATGTGTATTCATCATGGCGAAATTTTGGGAGTCTTCGTCTAATTCCAACTGTAGGCACTCATGGCTGAGGTCCAACTTGGTATCCAATTTGGGGGATTGGGTACTTATCCACCTAGGCAGCCTGATTGATTGTCAGCTTCCAGTCCCCACATATTCTGATTGATCGGTCTGGTTTCAGCACAGGGTCTATGGGGGCTTCCCACTCAGAAAATTACATTGGCTTAATTATTCTCAGTTCCTCTAATCGCTTTCGCTCAGCTTCAACCTTTTGATGTATAGTGTGAGGGACTAGTCTGGCCCTAACAATGTAGGTATTGAGTCTGGATCGACATAGATTTTGGCCTTCACGTCCATGATCCAGTCAAACTCATAATGGAACATGTCCTCATATCTTCATAGGATGTCTTTAAAAATGCTGTTTGAGATTTTAACGATTTCAAGCCAATTTATTTTAATTCACTGTAACTGGTCGCTTCCAAACAGGATGGTCTGCGCCCCTCTATGGCAACCAAAGGTCGCTGGCTCTCCTGTTCTTTGTACGCCACTGACGTACTGGTGGTCCCAAGACCTTTTAGGGTTTCCACCGCATAGGTTGACAGGTTGGGCGTTGTGCTACCCTAGTCAGAGTCTGAATCCCTTCTCGAATGTAATCAAACGTCTGCTCCTCCACAACCATAACCACTGCCCCGGTATCGACTTCCAGCTTCAAAGGACTTCCACTCACTTGCAGAACTATTTAGATTGGGGCTGTCATATTTACTTTGACGGCATATTGAAGGTACATTTCATGTTCCTCCTCAGAGCTCTTCTTCACTTGATTCAGTGGTGCCATGGAATTGCTGCTGCTGCTGTTTTTTTCTCGCATTGGCACACTGTGTCTCACGCAGCAATAGGCCTGGATATGACCTCTTTGATTATACCGCCCCACAACTGATTTATTGCTCTTCCGGCATACTTTGGACGTCAGGTGCACCTTTCTCGGCACACCCCATTGTCTTGGCATCCTGATTGCTTTGTCTAACATGATTTTAGTTTCAGTCACGTGTTTTTTTTGGATGCTGAAGTTATTAATTCCACAAACTAGACGGTCACGCAGCATATCGCTGAGCACTGCACCAAACTCAGAATGCTCGGCCATTTGACAGAGCCTGGCCACGAAGGCAGAGGTGGATTCTTTTGGTCCCTAACAGCAGAGTTGAATTTGTACCATTGTAGGATGATCGACGGCCTGGGGTTAAAATGTTCCTTGACCAACGTGACTAACTGGTGAAAGGTTTTTGAGTCGGGATCTTCTGGGGACGTAAGATTTCTTCTCAGGTTGTCGGTTTGTAGCCCACAAACCATCAAAATGATCACCTTCTGCTTGTGTTCTCCAGCTATATAGTTCACTGTGAATAATGTAGTTGTTCGATGTACTGGCTCTAGTCTTTCGCCCACAGGTTGAATGGTTCTAATTTTCCGATCATTGGTATTTTCACTTACTTTTTGGGTACTACCATTCTCATCTGTGTTTGGAGTCTTCTTTCTTCCTCCTCAAATAAGAACTTCTGAAGACTAACGATCAAACTGTTTACCTTGTTAACAATGTGGTGACTCGAGACAATTTGCTGAAGACTTCCAGTAACAAGGGGATTTATTAACAGTTGGCAAAGGCAACTATATACAGGCACAGAGCAATGATGGTTAGGTCTTTACTCTCCAGCTCCGGGGTCCACACTCCCCGGGCTCCTGCTCCCAGGGCCCTGCACTTTCTCTCTATTAGTCAGCTCCTGCATGATTAGCCCCGAGTCGGTCATGTGGACCAGAGAGCCCGCCCCCTTAAAGGGGCCACACTACCACATACATCATCATAATTCAGCAAGCTCTCTCTGATAATATTAAAACTTCTGAACTGTTGTGAAATGCACCAGAGGAATAATGCTGGTATATTAATGACAATGGTACAATTCTGCATGTTTGATTACTTCACATCACACATTTAAATATTAAAAGTTAAAATAGTTGCAAATTAGTAGTCAGAAAAAATTGTACTAATCATGCCTCTGCACCAAAACTGAGCCAAATGAATTGTTTGAAGTACTTCTGTGATATTTTTACCTCCGGTCAATGGGTTCTTCCATAGCTTGCTGTAATAGGTGAATAATAAGAAAGTAAATTCACTGATCACAAATTCCCAGCAAGGAGCCATGATTCCAAACCTGTGGCCCCTCCACCTATAAGGACAAGGGCAGGAGTTGAATGGGAACAGCACCACCAGCAAGTTCCTCTCCACGTTTGATACAATCCTGACTTGGAACAATGTCATCGTACCTTCACTTTCACTGGGTCAGATTCTGGAACGTTCTTCCGAATAGCATTGGATGTTGGATGTTCATACAACACATGGACTGCAGTGGTTCAACATGGTGGCTCACCACCACCTTCTCCAGGGCAATTAGAGATGGGCAATGAATAGTGGCCTAATCAACGATGCCAACATGCCGCAAATGAATTAAAAAAAGGAGAGGTTGAAGTGTTACAGCCTTATTTCTGGAGCATGCTCGTTATGAGCACAACTTATCATTTGGTGTGTGAAATTGATAAATTAATCAAAAGGTTCCTAATCATAGTTCCTTGTTCTTTTTGAATTTATTCACATAATGTACCCCAGGTAATGGTGGTCTCACCCACCAGTTGGAGAGCCACTGATTGTCCTGTATTACCTCGTTTGAGGAAGGGCATTTCAAGTGTCAATCAGGCACTTAACAGTGGGCCTTTCTGAGATCCGGGACCCTGAGGGTGGACATCGTACACCCTGGGAGTTGCCGGGTGGATCAGAGGCAGTGGGAGTGGTGCCAAGTGCCAGTAATGCACTCACCAGAAGCCCAGGATCAGTGTGGAACCCAGGCCAGGGGTGATTGAAGGTGAGATAAGGGTAACAGGGTAAGATCGTGGCAGAGGGGGAAGGAGGTTGGCAGAAAGGGCAGTGGCTTTCAACATGTTCCGTCCTTCCTGATGTTGGCTCCCTTGATCAAAGGACCCCCACTGGGGTCCATGAGAATATCCAGCATGGACTAATTGGGAGGCGGTGGAGAGAAAGAGTACGGAAAGTGGCCGGATTCCAACCCAGCACCCTTCCACCTGATTAAATGTACCTCCCACTCCAAACCTGTCTCCTCCTTGTTTTAAATCTATGGCCTCATCCTTTCCTATCCCTGTAATCTCCTTTAATCCCACAAACCCACCAAGACACTCAGCTAATTCTGACCTCTTGAGCATCCCTGATTTTAATCACTGCACTGTTGGTGAACTTTCGTTCATCTGCCTAGTCCCTGAGCTCTGGAATTCCCTCCGCAAACCACTCCGAATCCCTACCTCTATTTCTTCCTCTAAAATGCTCCTTAAAATCTACCTCTTATCCTAATCTTTTGCCACCTGCCCTGATACAGCCTTATGTGGCTCGAGATTTGATTGTGTTTTATAACTCTCCTGTGAAGAGTCTTAAGGGATGTTTTACTATTTTAATAGTGCTATACAAGCATAAAAAATCACCCCCACACAATCTTTCCAGTCCATTGACATGTGGTATCATGTACTGGATATGGCTTTGGGTTCTTGGCCACCAGAAATGGAACACAACAATATGTTAGCCCACTAATTTCAAGTAACTTTCACACACTTCCTGATTCCCAGTTATGACACAGAATTTGTAGAAGCCATTAATCAATCATGTTTCCATTCATTCATCTAGGAAGTGTCTGACTACATGATCGGACCGAGAAGGGGAGCAGATAGAAAGAAAAAATGAAATAACCAAAAAGGTTCTATCAAATAATTATCCACAAAGGAGTTTCACTTTGGTTGGATTTATTTTTTGGTGAAAGAAGATTACTAAACATTCAGCTTACTTGACAATATTAATGAATCAGTCATCATGAAAAGCATGTAACAACCAACCCAAAATATGAAAGCAGTTTCTCATAAAATAACATAGATATTATGATAAGATTTCTCCCAAATGCAATGTCTTGGTTGTAAAGTGTTAGATACTCCATTAGGAAATATGGTGGAGAATTAACATTGTCACCAGCAGTCAATTAATTTTTCGCATTGATCATACAAATATACATGTGAACAAATTCTGGATCTAGCTCTTTTAGCTCTACAACTTGCATGAACAGGAACTATACCGAAACTCAATTGAGAGGGCGAGTGAGTGCCACATGGCATTCATTAGCTTTTCCCTTCCCCATTTTTTTCTATAACTTGTTGCAAGTTGCTGTAAGCCAGAGTTCCAAACAATCCTCTAATGGACAACTTAGTCCTGTTCAAAAATGGCAAGTAATGTTGTACCTTCTTAACCAAATAGTATGAAGAATCATTAATAAGCAGCAGAGAGCCTGGGCCAGGATATTAGAATAATGAATTCAGGACTTCCGGTGGTTCCCTCGAGGAAGCAGGTCGCAGGTCGGATCGCTCCCGCCCGCGATGGGCAAACGGACTTTTGCGGGACCTGGCGACCTGTTTAGGTTGAGGGGACGATAGGGAAGAGGCTCCCCCCCCAGGGTATGAGCAGCTGGACCAGAAGTGGTCGAGTGGAGTGGCAGGGCTCGAAGCGGGAGCAGCGGGGACCCCAGGCCAGGCGACAAAACATGGCGGACGGCAGGGTCCAGGGAGCGGAGGCTCACTGGCCAAGGGAGCAGCAGATGGAGTTTTTTTAAGAACTGCTTCGCTGAATTGAAGAGGGACACGTTGGACCCGATGAGGGCGGTAATGGACCAAATGGTCGAGGCGCAGGCGGTCCAGGAGAAGGCGCTCAGTGATGTCGAGGTGAAGCTCTCCAGCCAGGCGGACATGGTGGCGGAGCTGGGACACGAGGTGGAAGAGCTGAACGCCCACCAGAGAGGATGCAGGAGCAGCTTGAAGAGCTGGGGAACAGAGCCAGGAGGCAGAATTTGAGGAACGTTGGCCTCCCCGAGGGCTGCGAGGGGTCGGATGTGGGTGCATACATGAAAGGTATGCTCGAGGCGCTGATGGGCCCGGAGGCCTTCCCCTGACCCCTGGAGTTGGATGGGGCGCAAGGAAGCCCAGGACGGGCGACTGACCGAGGGCATTGGTGGTCCGCTTTCACCGGCTTGCTGACAGGGAACGTGTGCTGTGATAGGCCAAGGCGGAGAGGAGCAGCAGATGGGAGAATTGTGAGGTGCGCATCTACCAGGACCTGGGAACCGAGCTGTCCGAGCAGGATTCATCAAGGTAAAGGCAGCCCTCTACAAAAAGCAGGTGAGGTTTGGAATGCTGTATCCTGCGAAGCTTTGGGTTACATTTGAGGAACTCCATCACTACTTCGAGACACCAGAACAGGTTTGGACTTTTATTAAAGAAAAGAAGTTGGACTTGAACTAGCGGGCACTTAGTTTTCTCAGGGCTGTACAGTGACGGCGGTCTGTTAACCTAACTTGCTCTGACTAGGTGTGGACTTTTATTAAAAGAAGAAGCTGGACTTGAACTAAAGGACTCTGGGCTCTCAGAGCTTTTGTGTGGCGACGGTTTGTTAAATTATCCTGTACTGTAATGTTTTATCCAAGATTGTTTTGAGCTGGGACAGAGAGCGGGGGCTGGAGGGCGCATTGTGTAGGGTGTTTTGGGGGGATACCATCGGGGGGGGGGGGGGGGTAGAGAGAGGGGCCCTGCAAAAGGGGCCCTGCGCTTGGTACCTTCTTGTGGGAGATCGGGGCCTCGGAGTGGGGGATGGGCTAGGGGCTGGTTAAGGGTCTTGAAAGGGCATTGTGAGATACAGTCAGGTTAATGGGTCCTTGGTGTGTGGGGGGAGGGCCGAGCGCTCGGGTGGGAGACAGACAGGCGCCAAGGGCAGGGGTCAGCTGAACACGTGGGGCAGGGCAAATAGAGCTGACAGGGGAAGTGCTTTATTAACATGTTTATTCTTTCCCACTGTTTGTTTTCACTATGTTAAGGCTCTTTGCATGGGGCCTGTTTACTCTCTGGAAATGCTACAAATTTGTTTTAAATAAAAAATTTCAAAAAATAAAAAAATAAAAAATAATGAATTCAGGACAGCACGGTGGCACAGTGGTTAGCACTGCGGCCTCACGGCACCGAGGTCCCAGGTTAGATCCCTGCTCTGGGTCACTGTCCGTGTGGAGTTTGCACATTCTCCCCGTGTTTGCGTGGGTTCCGCCCCCCACAGCCCAAAAAGATGTGCAGGGTAGGTGGCTTGACCACGCTAAATTGTCCCTTAATTGGAAAAAAATGAATTGGGTATTCTAAATTTTTTTAAAAAAGAATGAATTCAATGTCAATGTTTTAAAATGCATTTACGTGATGTGGGTGTCACTGGTTAAGCCAGCATTTATTGCCCATCCCTAATCGTCCTTCAGAACGTGGTGGTGACCTGCATTCTTGAACTGCTGCAGTCTCTGAGCTGTAGGCACACCCACAGTGCTGTTATGGAGGGAGTTCCAGGCATTTGACCCAGCAACAGTGAACGAACGGCGATATATTTCCAAGTCGGGGTGGTGAGTGACTTGGAGGGGAACTCCAGGTGGTGGGCCTCCGACGTATCTGCGGCTCTTGTCCTTCTAGACGGTAGTGGTCGAAGGTTTGGAAGGTGCTGCCGAAGGAACTTTGGTGAATTCCTGCAGTGCATC
The DNA here is from genome assembly GCF_047496885.1 of Scyliorhinus torazame. Taxonomy (NCBI): domain Eukaryota; kingdom Metazoa; phylum Chordata; class Chondrichthyes; order Carcharhiniformes; family Scyliorhinidae; genus Scyliorhinus; species Scyliorhinus torazame. The sequence goes on along the minus strand of NC_092721.1, from coordinate 68,549,456 downwards.
TTGTAGATAGTACACATGTGGCTCAAATCAGATACCTAAAACAAAATAAATAAAAGTTAAAGAGGATCGGATTAAAATAGGAAGAAAAAAGACACATCAGGGAAAAAAATATTATTTACCACTTTTAAAAGTCTCCAGTAATACTTAAAATCTGAAGAAATGAGACTCCACAGTTGCAAAAGTTGTTTTTCAGTACCAGAGGAGCTGTTTGTCAATAATTAAAACGTATCATGCTGTTAAAAGTTACTTAGACTGGAATGAACAAATCCAAGTGTTTATGATTTTAGTCTGTACATAGTCAACACAGGAACTTCACACGTTCAATACTTTTTACACAGCTTGTGAAGGAGCAATCATTCTCATTTATTTCAGGATTATGGTTATATTTTTAGGAATACTATCAATAAAAGTGCTAAAGAAATGATCCTACAATCCCACTCTCCAGCTGGGATTTTCTAGACCCTCCAGCGGCAAGCATCATTGTGGTCAAGACCGGAAAACTCCACATTCCCAGTTGGAAACTGCACTCGCAGAAACTGCAAGTTGGAAAATCAGATCGAGGTTGGTTTAAATACATTGTCAATCTGCATTTATTTTTAGTGTAGTTTTCGCCTGGGATTTCAGGATAGCGGACTCGCATCTTATAAAAACATTTTTCCTTGTAGCTACAGGCTGCACAATACCTAATTAAATATTGTCCTGATATCAAGAAATTACAAACTACCTTCAGCCAGAAGTGTCAACTGAATGATCTATCCGGGCTTCCTCCTGAGGTCTCCAGCCTCACAAATGCCAGTCATCAGGCAATTCTATACACTCCATGTGATATCAAGAAACAGATGAAGGCACTGAACACCGCAAAGGCTTTGGGATGTGACAGCATCCCATAAGACCTAGGAGCAGAATTAGGTCCATCGAGTCTGCTCCGTAATTCAATCATGGCTGATATCTTCTCATCCCCATTCTCCTGCCTTCCAGCAATAGTACTGAGACATTATGCTCTAGAGCTAACTACACCCATAGACAATCTGTTTCAGTATAGCTGTAATGTTGGAATCTACCAGCAATATATAAAAGTGGCCATGTATGTTCTATCCATAGGGGCAGCGTAGTGGTTAGCACTGCTGTCTCGCAGCACCAAGGACCGGGTTCGATCTCGGCCCTGGGTTCGATCCAGGCCCCGGGACACTTTTGTAGCCATCTGGGATGGCCACTTCCAGAATACAAAATGGACGCTCACAAAGAATGTAGGGAAATGTGGACAATGCTAGCCAACAAGCAGGCACAGTGCCTGAATGTATATTTGGGAAACAGTTACCAGATGGATCGAAACTCTGGGTCGATTAATATATTGAAGGCCCATCTCCGAGGAACAAAGGACTAACACTCAGGTAGTTGATACTGTCGCAGACATCCCGGCGTCAGTATCCCAACCAAAAGACACAAACCAAGCAAGGCCAACGGTCACCTAGGACACGCCCAGCCATCAGGGCACCCACCCCTTTATTGGTTAAGATCGAGAAGCGGCTCAATTAATTGGGACCAAGTTTAAGGCCCGCCTAAATTCGCGCGAAGCCCCTCCAAGTATAAGAAGGAACCCCCACGAGAGATTCACTCTCTTAGATTTAGCTCTCAGGCGGAGAGACCCATCCACCGGAAGCAAGTAAGTTCAAGGTCAACGCTCGCTACCAGACGGACGACCTTAGCTGTTCTCCTGTTTCTCATCGAACCCAACAGCCTCAGATCCGAGCAACGGCCATTGTTCCTCTGACTAAGTGGGCACCTGAAGTTAAATATAGGCGTTAGCGTTAGAGATAGTTTAGTTTATAGTACTGTTATGCATCAGTAGATCTTACTGTGTGTGTAAATAAATAGTATTGAATTTGAACTGGCTAACTGGTGTATTGACTCTGTGATCGGTATTCAGGTTGAACCTTGTGGCGGTATCGAGAGATACCTGGCGACTCTGAAAGTAGAAACGTAAACATAATTAAGATTAAGGAAGGCGGCCATATTAATCGCCATATTTAGAACCAAATAAATATAGCAACATTACTGGCGACATCTGACGGGACTCGACCTAGAAGTGGCTTTGTCACTCCGAGAGAACCCAAATTTGAATTAGAATCCAATTGGAAAAAGAAAAACCACAAGCGTAAGACCAATACCGATCAAACCTCCAAGATTCGGAAGTGTGTTATTTGCATGCGTACTAACAGGGATATAAGGTAAACCTGAGAGATTTTGTTGCGTAAAACTGTCGGGAGTTTTGTAGGCCGGAAAATAGCATGAGCAGTACCCGATTTTACATCACCACTTTATTCCCCCCGTTCCAAATTCGGTAGAAACCCCAGAGATAGTGATAGAAATGGCAATGAAGGCAATGGAACGCCTTATGAACCCCCAGGAATTCGAGGTCGCAGCGACCAGTAGAGTAGGACAGTGTCCCATATGGGAAGAGGAAATTAGAAAATATCTTCAAAGGTAAAGGATGGCCCCTTTGGAGTGAATTTTGTGCAAACGATGAAACAGGTCCCGGGAAGTATAGGTGGGAGAACCTGACAGAGATCCATAAGAAGAGCTTAGGGAAAACTTGTAAGCCAATGGCAATCGTGTCCTGCTTGGCACAATTGCGAGGCACAGAGGAGGTCGTGAGGACGCTCCGCAGAGAGATTGAAGAGAGAGATAAGAATAGTGAAGGAGACGTGAGTGAGTATGAGAAAGAAAACAGGGAACTAAGAGAGCAGTTAGCGGTGAAGGACAAGGAGATGGCTGATGTCAAACGGGCACACCAATCTTGTCTCGCCCATTTAAGCAGCTTTCAGCCGCAATATGATAAGGCCTACCAAGACACGCAATACACGGTGTTGGTAAGAGAAGAAACAGAACACCAAGTCGAGCAGTTACAGAAACAATGTAATGATTTAAAAGCAGCCCTACGAGCACTCCACAGTTCCACGACAGAGCAAAGGCAGAGCTCGGTAGACCACGTTAAATGCTGAAAGCAAATTGCAGACCTTCCCGACCCACAAAATGTAGGAGCAGGCACACTCCAAGAAATGTATGCAGCGATCCTAGGTGCGATCGGCTACAACAAAGGAGACCCCGTAGAAGGCCTAAACAAATGTAGGCAGAAAAAGACAGAGCACCCCACGGCGTTTGCTGGACGCTTGTGGATTCATTTCACAGTGGTATTTGGAGAGTTAGCCCACGCCCATTTGACCCCAGACAAATCGCGCAAATTACGACCCCTCAGACGAGGCCCACAATGAGAAATGGGTACTAGATTGTCCCGAGCTTGGGAACAGTCCGTTCAGGGAAAATCAGCTGACGATAAAGCAGAGGAAGAGCAGGCAGATGCTAACTTGCATTCAGTTAGGTCACACCAGAACCCCGCATGGGTAAATGAAGGAAGAAACAGCCCACAGCAGCCTAGATCCCAAGAATGTTACAATTGCGGACAGTTAGGACATTACACACGAGAATGTCAAGCCCCCCAGAAACAGCAGCGAAACCAACAGGCAAACATCCTGAATAAGAATAGGGCCAAGCCAATTCATAGTATTAGCGCCCATTCCGATAACGCAGATATGAACGGCACCGATTTATCTGTGTTCGGACTCCCCCACTTGGGTCTGCGACACCCTTTGGGACAAGTCCGGGAGACCGGTAGTGGCAGGCACAGTCCGGGGACACCCCGTAGAATTTCTTTGGGACACAAGAGGGTCCCGCACCACGCTAAACTCCTCCACAATGTTTCAAAGAGACACTTGGTCAACCACAGACACCATTACTCTCAGCGGTTTTACAAGGCATTTGCAGCAGGGACACATCACAGCCCCTGTAGCGATTGAGATAGGGAACATTAAAACCAAACACCCTGTAGTTGTAGTCGATCTACCCCAGACAGCCGAACACATTTTAGGCATAGATTTTATGAGCTACCACAATCTATCGTTCGACCCCGTAAACAAATGTGTGTGGAGAATGGCAAAGGCAGCACAAGCCTCCGCCACACTCACAGTTGGAGACTACACAAACAGAATTAACGCAGTTGGAGACTTCTGGTTCAACCCTCGATCCATTAGTCAGGACATTTTTGCAGCGACACAAAGCAGCTTTTGCCCAGCTCAAGCACGACTGTGGCAAGATCGCTGGCTTAGTAAACATTACAGGACCCGACCCCAAACCCCAAAAGCAGTACGGTTTTCCCCAAGAAGCAGAGGGAGAAATCTCAAAAGTTATCCAGACTTTGCTTGACCAAGGTGTACTCCGTTCAGTAGCCTCAACAAATAATGCCCCAATTTGGCCCGTCAGGAAACCCGATGGATCATGGCGACTGACCATCGATTACCGGGAACTAAATAAAGTAACCCCAGTAGCAGCCCCCACCATAGTCCCGAGTCCCGAGACAGGGACTCCAGTCAAATTTTTTTTCGGTTTTGGACATTAGCAATGGCTTTTGGTCCATTCCATTGGATAAAGCATGCCAATACAAATTTGCTTTCACCTTCCAGGGACAGCAATACACGAGGACGTGCTTTCCACAAGGCTTCCACAACTCCCCCTCCATTTTCCACTGACAGCTGGCGAATGGTTTAGCCAAATTTTCCCGACCCGATTGCCTTGTCCAGTATGTAGACGACCTGCGACTGCAGACGGACACTAAGGGAGAGCACATTTCGCTTCTCGCCGAACTATTAGGACTCCTTCAGCAAATTAGATGTAAAGTGAACCCCAAAAAGGCCCAGATTCTACAAGAAAAAGTAATTTATTTAGGAACAGTCATCACCCATGGCAAACGCGAGATCGAGCAGAAACGCATCGACTCCATTGTCAAATTACCTCTGCCACATAATGTCACAGCCCTCCGGTCATTTCTAGGACTGGTTGGTTACTGTAGGAATCACATCGACGGTTTTGCCACAAAGGCAGCGCCCCTCTCCGAACTCCTAAAAGAAGCAGGCAACATGGGAATGGCTTCCACAGCACACGGATGCTGTGGATGCATTAAAATGAGCCCTCAGCACAACTCCCGCATTACAGGTCCCAGATCCACTCTCCCCATACGCAATTGAGGTTGCAACCACCGACCGAACCCTTTCGGCCGTGCTCCTCCAAGAAAGACACGATCATTTAGGCCCCGTAGCATACGCCTCACGGGTTCTCAACCCAGTTGAGCAAGGATTTTCTGCCTGCGAAAGGCACCTGCTCACAGTTTTTTGGGCAGTTCAGTACTTTGCCTACATAACAGGACTCAACCCCATCACCATTTTAACTGAGCACACCCCAACACAACTTCTACTAGATGGTAGACTAAAGGACGGCACAGTCAGCCAAATTCACGTCGCCCGATGGACCCTTCTCTTACAGGGACGCAACATTACAGTAAAGAGGACAAAAACACACACTTTCCTCGTAGACAATTTACACTATGCCAGCACCCCACATGAATGTGAAATCATCTCCACCAAACACAACACAGGACCCTTTGTACCAAAGTCAGCTCCCCCAAAACCAGGTACTCCACCACAGAGACCCCAGCCCACAGATATAGGTGGATGGCTCCTCCACAGTTTTGAATGGTAAAAGGATTACCGGTTGCGGTACCTATGTAGAGGACGCGCAGGGACGTGCGTTAGAGGAGATATCTTTGAAATTGCCCGGACATTTAGGCTCACAGGCAGCAGAACTAGCAGCCGTAGCGTATATTGTAGAGAACCCCGACTCGTTCCCGACCCCAGCCGACATATATTCTGACAGTCTATATGTCTGTAATAGTTTAACAGAATTCCTACCCATGTGGGAATCTAGAGGTTTCATTTCCGCAGTTGGAAAACCCCTACCCTCAGCCCCATTACTTCAACGTATTCTAAGGACAGCTGAAGATCGGAAATATGGTACTATTAAAGTTCGTAGCCACCATCATTCTTCCCCCCTGGTAACGTTAAGGCAGACGCCCTGGGAAAGGCAGGTTCCAGACACGGTCACTTTTGGAATCCTCCCGAGAGTGCCCCAGTACACATGGTTCAGGTCTCACAGACCAACATTCAGGATTTAGCACAGGCCCAAAAAGAAGACGAGAAGCTCAGGGAAGTTTTAAAAGGCAACTTCCCAGCCCCCTACGATAAGTACAAGAACACGTTTGTCATAATATACATCTATGTATACAATGGAGTGCAGACAGGCAGTGATTGACCAGTATGCACACAGAACAGGGCAGCCAATCACCAGACAGGGCATGACCACTATAAAGCCAGTGGGCACCAGTTTTCCCGCTCTCTCAGGACCCAGCCTCTGAGACAGTCAGAGTTAGTGAGCTGGCCAGTGCAAACACCATGTGGTAGCTAGTAAGTCTGGTTAGGCTAGTATCAGGTCTCCAGTCAAGTCAGCATAGTCTCAACCCACAGTTGAACATGTATAATAGTTTAGATGTTAAATAAAATCGTGTTGCATCTTATCAAGTGTTGGAGGTCTGTCTCTCGCTACACTGCATCAAGTGCAGTCCACATCGACCCAGCCTATCCAACACATCAACGTTGACGACACATGACGGTATAATTTTAAAAGAAAGTATATATGTGGTCCCCACTCAGGACAGAAACCAAATTATATGCCAATTCCATGACAACCATGGACATCAAGGCATAGAAGCAACACTCGCCCACCTCAGTACTCTTTGCTGGTGGCCCGATTTGAAACCCAATGTAACGCATTACATTGAAAACTGTTTAATCTGCACCCAGAACAATCCGGACAGATATGCAAGGAAAGGTCAGCTCAGTCACACCCGCCCTGTTAATGGCCCCTGGACGAATTTGCATATTGATTATATAGGACCCCTACCCCCCTGCAAGAATGGTTTTAAGTATGTGGTGGCGGTCATCGACACCTTCACAAAATGGGTGGAAGCTTTTCCATCCAGGACGAACACGGCTAAAGCGGCAGCCAAGATCCTCACGCAGCACATTTTTACAAGATGGGGACTTCCACGAATCATAGAGTCAGACCAAGGCTCACATTTTACAGGACAAGTGATGAAAAATGTCCTCACAATTTTCGAATCAGACGAAAATTCCACATTGCATATCACCCCAATCAAGCGGAATAGTATAGAGAATGAATAGGACTCTCAAGGCAACCCTAAGGAAAATGGTACAACAGCACAATAGCACCTGGGACACAGTTCTCCCCTTTGCACTAATGTTCACAAGGAACACAGTATCCACGTCGACAGGATACACCCCCCACACCCTCATGACCGGACAACCCATGAAGGGGACAGAATATTTGTTAGGACTTGATTTGGCCAGCCCCACAGTCACCGCCCTCACCCATGAGAAAGCAGTACAGCAGATTCTCGATAATGTAAAAGCAGCCCAGCTCGCCGCAGCTGTTAGGCTTGGGACACGAAAGAAGCAAAGTAAAGTTTGTTTTGACAAAACAGTACATGCCACAGAATTTGTAGTAGGGCAGCAGGCCATGCTGTCCCTATACAACCCCAACTCATTCCTCTCCCCCAAATTTGCAGGACCCTACTCAATTTCTGATAAAGTCAGCCCCTCCGTGTATAAGATCACCTATCCCAATGGCAAGTCTGGATGGTTTCACATAAACCAGCTTAAGGCTTATGGCACACAGAACAACCACTCACACCACATCTCACTTGCAGCAGCAGATGACCACGCCCACCCACGGACAACCTATTCCTACCCTCCCCCAACCAGTCCAGCCCATCCTCAGACACTACTGTGACTCCACCCCCAGAGGCACGACTCCACCTCTCCCTTCATTCAACCAGCACTGACAGCGACAGCGATAGCGACAGCCCCATAGCACTGCAACACAATTACACTCCTGCACCAGGCCCCACTCCCAGCGACTCCGAACAAGATTTGTTTGACCCCTTTGAGACCACGTACATAAATGCCCCTGATCCGGACCCACCGCCCGATGACTATGGATTGCCCTCTACCGCCGCCAAACTCGACATGAAACATTGGCACCGCGACAATTCTTCAGACTCATCTGGAATGATGAGATGGACCCCACTTCGCCCCAAGCAGCTTTGGCACAGCTACTCCAGTCACGAGTATGGCAACCAGTCTGACTCAGAGTCTGACTCCCACCAGACAAGCCCCTTTGCGACTCTGTTCACTATAGAGCAATGAGGTGTCCAGATGATGGTAAAAAGGAACCAATGGAGATTTACGGTGTCCTTTCTGATGGAACCTGCACGATTTTGTTGTGTTACGTTAAATGTTTGTTACTGTAAATGTTGAATGTTGTTTGTTCACTTAAAGTTTTCATGGCCCCACGCCACCACTCTTTAAACACCCACTGACAGTTAAAGGAACTAGTTTGTCGGCAGACAACCGATCATAGCTACTCTTCTGATTCAAAGGTAATCACAAGAGGTAACATCCACGGCGAACACAAATTCTTTCCGTTCTTGTCAGGTCGCTCAGGCAGTGGAGAAATGGCACTGGTCCCCGCCCTGCCTGAGGACCCCCATCTGGTCAGCTACGCATGGGTAGTACGTATACGGCACTGGTCACCGGGGGTTCCACCCATTCTTGCCCCGCCGCGGCCCATACGCACCCCATTCGGAACTTTTGGTTCAAAACTCTTTTGTTTGTTTTCCAGCGACCCTTAGGTTGCTCTCCATATGCTATTTACATCCTCAAAGACTGGGATGGTACACTCACCGCATCGATCGCACAGGCTGCGAGACTGCTCGTGCTGTGATGTATTTTCTTCTCGGATGTCTTGTCCCCAAAATATTTGGTTTAAAAAAAATGAGGGAGTCACAGATGGTGACCAATTATAATGGGTAATTGAGAATAAAGGACTGACAGACAGACATACGAGATCTTAAGCAAGATAATAACAGATATTATGCTTGTGTCCACAGAATTCCAGAACCACAGAAGCCACAGGAAGAATACGGAAGGAAGAAGAGAGCATGAAGACAGACATCATGGTCTACATTTGAATCTTTCCAGGATCCCTACAGTTGCGCGCGGACGCGACCCCCCGACCCCTACCCCACAGGCCGTGAATGTTTCCCATCCCTGCCACACACCACACCCAGAGACAGCAACTGATACACCAACCTGGTGTGCCAAGTTTATCACCTGGTATTCCCTGTCCTACATTGTAGAAGCACTGTTAGTCATTGCAATACTCTGCAGTGTCATTCAGACACTGAGGCTTAGGAAATGGCAAAGGAAAGCCTCCCGCACTCCGGTATATACATTCAGACCCCCTATTTTCGGACTTCAGCAAACCCCCCACTCTCTTTAAGTGAATTAAAGTGCACTGACTTTTTTTTGTTTGTTTGTTCTAATAAAAGGATGTAAAACTCTGTGCTTGACTGCCAAGCTACAGAGACATGTATTGCTGCTGTTATATAGTTTATACTGTTGTAAATTCTTGTAATTGACTAAGGATAGTTTAGATAAGAATAGTTAGAGGTTCTCGTGTTTTAATTGTAATGCATGCCTGAATGTCATAGCGCCCCGTAGAATTTAATAATAATGTGTGTATATGAAACAATTTAGGTAAAGTTCCAATCCATAGGACAGAGTAGAGTAGAGCCTGTCCTTGATTGCGGGTGCTCGACATAGGCAGAGAACAAAAAAGATGCAGTAATATGATCCTTCACGCTTCGCGTTGAGGATCACAAGGAGGGCGTGTAGCCATCTGGGATGGCCACTTCCAGAATACAAAATGGGCGCTCACAAAGATTGTAGGGAAATGTGGACAATGCTAGACAACAAGCAGGCACCGTGCCTGAATGTATATTTGGGAAGCAGTTACCAGACGGAATCGAAACTCTGGGTCGATTAACATATTGATGGCCCATCTCCGAGGAACAAAGTACTAACACTCAGGTAGTTGATACTGTCGCAGACATCCCGGCGCCAGTATCCCAACCGAAAGACACAAACAAAGCAAGGCCAACGACCACCTAGGACACGCCCAGCCATCAGGGCACCCATCCCTTTATTGGTTAAGATCGATAACAAATATCGAGAAGCGGCCCAATTAATTGGGACCAAGTTTAAGGCCCGCCTAAAAGCGAGCGAAGCCCCTCCAAGTATAAGAAGGAACCCCCACGAGAGATTTGCTCTCTTGGATTTGGCTCTCAGGCGGAGAGACCCATCCACCAGCATCACCAGAAGCAAGTAAGTTCAAGGTCAACGCTCGCTACCAGATGGATGACCTTAGCTGTTCTCCTGTTTCTCTTCGTACCCAACAGTCTCAGATCCGAACAACGGCCATTGTTCCACTGACTAAGTGGGCACCCGAAGTTAAGTATAGGTGTTAGCGTTAGAGAGAGTTTAGTTCGTAGTACTGTTGTGCATGAGTAGATCTTACTGTGTGTGTAAATAAATAGTATGGATTTTGAACTGACTAACTGGTGTTTTGGCTCTTTGATCGGTATTCGGGTTGAACCTTGTGGTGGTATCGAGAGATACCTGGCGACTGTGAAAGTAGAAATGTAAACATAATTAGGATTAAGGAAGGCGGCCATATTAACCATCATATTTATAACCAAATAAATATAGCAACACTGTCCCTGGGGAGTTTGCACATTCTCCCCCATGTCTGCGTCGGCCTCACACCCAAAAAGATGTGCAGTGTAGGTCAATTGGAAAAAAAGAATTGAGCACTCTAAATTTATTTTAAAAAATGTATGTTGTATCCATAAAAAGCAGACAAATCCAATCCGGCCAATTACCGGCCCATCAGTCTATTCTCGATCATCAGCAAAATGATGGAAAGTGTTGTCGACAGGGCTATAAAGTGACGTATTCACTGACAGTTAGGTCAGGATTTACTGACCAACCCGCCGCGTGTTTTTCGGTGGCGGGTGCGGCCGGCCAACCCCACCGTTGTCAATGGGATTTCCCGGACACTGTATCCCTCGCGCCGGGAAACCCGTGTGCCGGCATGGGACTAGAATATCCCGCTGGCGTGAACGGCTGATAGATTGCGCCCTTAGTTTGGGTTCCACCAGGGTCACTCAGCACCTGACAGAATTACAGTCTTGATCCAAACATGGATAAAAGAAATGAACTCAAGAGGTGAGTTGGGAATGACAGCCCTTGATGTTAAGGCAGCATTTCACCGAGTTTGGCAGTAAGGAGATCCAGCAAAACGGAAGTCTAATGACCTAATGGAGGAAAACTCTCCACTGGGGTCTGAAGTCATGCTTCGCACAAAAGTAGATGGTTGTTGTTTTTGGAAGTTAATCATCTCAGTCCGAGGACATGTTGGATGCGTTCCACAGCATAGTGTCTGACGTTCAATCATCTTCAGCTTTTTCATCAATCCCTTCTCCCCATTATACAGTGAGAAGTGGGATAATTGGGGATGTTTGCCGATGCTCGCACAAAATGAGGCACCATTGGTGACTTTTCAGATACTGAAGCAGTCCACGACCGTATGCAACAAGAACTGCACAACAGTCAGGCTTGGACTTGTTAAGTGGCAAGTAACATTCAAGTCACACAATGACCATCTCAACTAAGAAATCATCTCAACATCTACCCTTAATATTCAACGGCATGCCCATCACTAAATCCCTTACTATCAACATCCCGAATGTTGCCATTGACCGGAAACTGAACTGAACCAGTCGCATAAATACTGCGTCTACAAAAGCAGGTCATGAGCTGGGAATTCTGCAGTGATTAACACCCCTCTTGATCCCAGATCGTGTCCACCATCTCCTTGCCACAAGTCAGGAGTGTAATCAAATGCTCTCCACTTGCCTGGATGAGTGTAACTCCAACAACACTCAAGAAGCTCAACAAAATCAAGGATAAAGCAGCCCATTTGATCAGCACCTCCTCCACAAACTTAAACATTCAACCCCTCCACCACCAATGCAATGCCAGCAGTGTGTACCATCTACAAGATGAACTGAAACAACTCAGCATCCCTAAGAGCACTGTGGGTGTACGTACCTACATCACATGGACTACAGCGGTTCAAGAAGGTGGTTCATCACCACCTTCTCTGGGACAATTAGGTATGGGCAATAAATGCTGTCCTAACCAGCAAGGTTTACAACCCATGAATAAATAAATAAAGGAAATAACATATACCTGTGAATTATTGACATGTTTACTGAATAAAAAAGGTATTTAATCATCTTTATTGTCACAAGTAGGCTTACATTAACACTGCAATGAAGTTACTGTGAAAAGCCCCCTAGTCGCCACATTCCGGCGCCTGTTCGGGTACACAGAGGGAGAATTCAGAATGTCCAAATTACCTAATAGCGCATCTTTCGGGACTTGTGGGAGGAAACCGGAGCAGACGGAGGAAACCCACACAAACACGGGGAGAACATGCAGACTCCGCACAGACAGTGATCCTAGCCGGGAATCGAAACTGGGACTCTGGTGCTGTGAAACCATAGTGCTAGCCATTATGCTACCTTGCTGCCAAGGATGCCCTGCCATATTGAATGGTCAGCACAAACTGACAGACATCAGTTGTGCCTCATCCTGAGTTGTTTGAAGAGGCCAATAACTTATGTTCTGAAGTTAGAATCAATTTGGTTTCTCAGAGGCATCTTTTAAACTTCCACTTCTGAAGATGTGAAGGTTAGGTGGATTGGCGATGATATAAATTACCCCTTAGTGTCTAGGGATGTGCAGGTTTTGTGGGGTTATGGGGGATATAGGTGGGGTAGCTGGTCTAGGTAGGGTTGGTGGAGACTCGATGGGCCGAATGTCCTCCTTCTGCACTCTAGGGATTCTATGGGATTCTACAGGAACTCTGCAGAACAGAATGCAATCACTGACAAATGAGGTACTTGGATGAAAAGCAGACCTCTGGAAACATACAACTTGGACTTATATAACACCATATCACATATATAAGGCATCCGATAGTGCTGCTACAGAATTATTTTTTCAAGTGCAATCATTGTTATGCAGGTAAACATCATGGGCACAGGAAATTAAACTAATAATCAGTTAATCTGCTTTTTGCTGATGACTGTGAAATGAATGTTGGCCAGGGTACCAGGGTTGGGCTTTGGCACTGACTAGTTGGGTTCCACAGGATTATTTACTGCAGCTTCTGTTCATTTTCTTTATCTGCAGGAAAGAATGTCTTGTCATAATAAAATATTTGCTGATGGTTGAATTTATGCTTTCAGATGCTGAATATGAGAAAGATTCAAAGGGAACCACATTAATTATGCATTTAGGCAGCAGATTGGGTTTCAGTGTAAATAAGATGAGGTCATGCATATTGGACCGAAACCCAAAGTGGTACATGTTGAAAGGATTTGTGTTGCCAATGTTCAGTTCTTCAGCGTTCTACAATTTACCTCAAGAAAGCGCTCTTATAAGTTTCTATTATAAGGGTATATGATTAGCTTAATCCCACACAAATTGCAGTTTGAACTATCTATGTTTCACGCACAGAAAGACAAGCAGTCAATACGTTCAGTGATAGGTAAAACACCAACGAGGCCTGAATTTAGTGGTCAGCAGGAAGGAGTGCTGTTGATCTCATATAAAGCTGCCGACAATGATCTAGCAAACTCCATGGAATGGATTTCGCCGTCGACGAAATTGGTTTGAATCAGACACCGAGCCAAGGGGATCGCCAGGCATCCAACAGCAGCGATGTGATCAAACAGCATAAGCAGCAGGTTAAAAAAATGTAGACGTTTTATCTAAATAGCAAAAAATGACACAAATATGAAATTGGCATTCCAGATCCAGAGCAGTTCCTTAGCTTTAGTGATACTTAGTATGCCATTAAAACCCCAAATACACCCCCTTAGCGAGGCATAATTTTTCAAGAATTTTGGACAATGTGGAAAGGTCTTATCAGAAATTTCAGCAGCACACCCTAAGAAGAAGTGCAGAATTCCTGGTCGCACCGACTGGATTTCCATGTTTAACTGTGCATGTGTGCACTCCAGAGTTTGCAATCAGTTTCATAGGTCATAGAATCATAGATCATAGAACAAAGAATTTACATTGCAGTAGGAGGCCATTCAGTCCATCGAATCTGCACCAGCCCTTGGAAAGAGCACCCGACCGAAGCCCACACTTCCACCCAGTAACCCCACCTAACCTTTTTTGGACACTAATGGTAATTTAGCATGGCCAGTCCACGTAACCTGCACATCATGGACTGTGGGAGGAAACCGGAGCACCCGGCAGACATGGGGAGAACATGCAGACTCTGCATAGAAAGTGACCCAAGTTGGGAATTAAGAACCTGGGATCCTGGAGCTGTGAAGCAACTGTGATAACCACTGTGCTACCCTGCCACCCACAGAGGTGTAATGATGAAAAATGCTGACAGCTTTACCGTCATTGTGACTAAATAGTAAAAATGACCCAAGTTACTTCACTAGAGTGTTATCAGACAAACCTTGAGACCGAGCCAAATGGGCAGGAGAGAAGACCAGCAGCATGGTTGAAGAGGTATGTTTTAAGGAGCAACTTAAAGAAAAAGATTGAGATAGAGAAGCAGAGAGGTGTAGGGAGGGAATTCCAGAATTTAAGGGTCGAGGCAGCTCAAGGTACAGCCACAAATGGTGTAGCAATTAGACTCAAGGATGTGCAAGAGGCCAGAATTTGAGGAGTACAGATCTCTGGGAAGGTTGTCAGACTGGAAGAGGTTACAGAGATAGGGAGAAATGTTGTTTAATTTAATTTAGCAGACTGTTATAACCTGCCTGCTTACCATTGGCTGGGGACTAATGACAATCCCACAATCCTGTGGAAGAATGAGCTTCCCCAATGAGGGGGGCGGAGCAATCATTAGCAGAATCCCTGTATAAATAAAGCTGGCCAGTTTGGAACCAGCAGGAAGGAGTAAGCAGCAAGCGAGGTTGCTGCTGTTGTGTATATATGTGTTATTGTAAATAAATGTTATTTCTTTGTATCCTTGAAACTTGTGCTGGATTCTTCATGGCCCTCACAAAACTGGCGACGAGGATTAAAGTGAATAGCTGTCTACACTGCTGAAGCCACCTCCCTGGATTTTTGTTGGATACAGGTTGGAAGTTGTTTTCTATTACATCATGCCTCTGTACAGACGTTTGGATGTTTTTGATGCTGCGCTGGAAAGCTGGAACCAGTATGCACAACGAATGCGTTCCTATTTCCGGGCAAACAATATCACCGAAAACGAGCGGCAGGTGGTCATATTGCTCACCGCCTGCTGCCCGCATACGTTTGGGGTGATTAGGAGCTTGACGTACCCAGCTGCGCCGGACACCATAACGTTTGATGAACTTGTGAATTTAGTGGGGCAGCATTTTAACCCAACCCCGTCCACGATAGTCCAACGTTCCCGGTTTAATACCGCTGAGAGGACCCCAGGAGAATCCCTTGCCGACTTTCTATCCAGGCTACGCAGGATTGCGGAGTACTGTAACTATAGTGAGAACTTGTCAGAAATGTTACTCGACCATTTGGTTTGCGGTATTAACAATGCGGCCACCCAGAGAAAGTTGTTAGCTCAGCCAACATTGACTTTTCAACAGGCCATTCAAATAGTATTGTCCCGAGAAAGTGCAGAACGAGGAGTGCAGGAAATACAGGGAATGGAAGTGCATGCCTTAGGGGTGCAACCCCTTCCGTCCGAAAATGTCCCCCCACACTCCTGCGGTACCTTGGGTGAGACGACGTCCGGATTGACGCCAGTGGCCGTTGGACATTCCTCCCCGAAGGGAGCCTTCTCCAGAACCAATGGATGAGGAGCCATGTCCGTGTCAGACTTGTAGGCGCCGACCCCATGGCGGACGCCGGTCCTGGGGGAGCCAGAGGCGCCGTCATTCCGCCCGAAACTGGGACCAGCCCAGGGGCCGTACCTTCCATGTGGATGACCTGGAGCGACTACTCCTGAGGACGTGGAGACGGAGGACGACTGCCTGCAGCTGCATTGTGTGGCAGCTCCCCATGTGGCCCCCATTAAGGTGACAGTGCGGATCAATGGTCACCCGCTTGAGATGGAGTTGGACACTGACGCAGCGGTCTCCGTGATCACCCAGAGGACATTCGACCGCATCAAGCAGGGTATACAGACCCTTACATTAACCGACACACAGGCCAGGTTGGCCACCTACACGGGGGAACCATTGGACATTGCAGGAACTACGATGGCCCCTGTTGTTTATGGACGCCAGGAGGGGCGTTTCCCACTTATCGTGGTGCGCGGCCATGGGCCCAGCCTGTTGGGTCGGGACTGGTTTTGCCATTTGTGCTTGCAGTGGCAGCACATCCTCCAAACAGTTTCTGGAGGGTTGACTGAGGTGCTAGGACGATACTCAGACGTATTGCAGCCCGGTTTGGTGAAAATAAAAGGGGCCGTAGCCCATATGCAAGTCGAACCAGGAGCCACGCCGTGCTATTTTCGGGCATGCCTGGTGCCTTACGCCTTGCTCGAGAAGGTAGAAGGGGAGCTCACTCATTTGGAAACTTTGGGTATTATCAGACCCGTCCGTTTCGCTGACTGGGCAGCACCAATTGTACCTGTAATGAAGCCAGATGCCACAGTTCGCTTGTGCAGCGACTATAAACTTACAGTGAATACGGCTTCCCGACTCGACCGATATCCAATGCCTCGCATAGAGGATCTCTATGCAAAGCTTGCAGGTGGACTCTCGTTCACAAAATTAGATATGAGTCACGCCTACCTACAGTTGGAGCTGGACCCTGCCTCCCGACCATATGTAACGATTAATACACACCAGGGCCTGTATGAATATACACGTTTGTCCTTTGGAGTATCCTCTGCCTGCGCTATTTTTCAGCGCGTTATGGAGGGCATTTTGAGAGGTTTACCACGTGTCGCTGTCTACTTAGATGACATTTTGATCACAGGGATGTTGGAGCAGGAACATTTGGAAAATCTGGAGGCTGTCCTTAGACGCTTTTCGGAGGCTGGAGTCCGTTTACGTCGCACAAAGGGCGTCTTTCAGGCGAAGGAAGTAGTCTACCTGGGTTATGGGTGGACCGCGAAGATTTGCACCCCGTCGCAGAGAAGGTGCGCGAGATTCAACAGGCCCCCGCCCCGACTGACACTTTGCATCTTCGTTCTTTTCTCGGCCTCGTAAACTATTACGGGAAGTTTCTCCCCAATCTGGCAACTACATAGAACATAGAACAATACAGCGCAGTACAGGCCCTTCGGCCCACGATGTTGCACCGAAACAAAAGCCATCTAACCTACACTATACCATTATCATCCATATGTTTATCCAATAAACTTTTAAATGCCCTTAATGTTGGCGAGTTCACTACTGTAGCAGGTAGGGCATTCCACGGCCTCACTACTCTTTGCGTAAAGAACCTACCCCTGACCTCTGTCCTATATCTATTACCCCTCAGTTTAAGGCTATGTCCCCTCGTGCTAGCCATTTCCATCCGCGGGAGAAGGCTCTCACTGTCCACCCTATCTAACCCTCTGATCATTTTGTATGCCTCTATTAAGTCTCCTCTTAACCTTCTTCTCTCTAACGAAAACAACCTCAAGTCCATCAGCCTTTCCTCATAAGATTTTCCCTCCATACCAGGCAACATCCTGGTAAATCTCCTCTGCACCCGTTCCAAAGCCTCCACGTCCTTCCTATAATGCGGTGACCAGAACTGTACGCAATACTCCAAATGCGGCCGTACCAGAGTTCTGTACAGCTGCAACATGACCTCCTGACTCCGGAACTCAATCCCTCTACCAATAAAGGCCAACACTCCATAGGCCTTCTTCACCACCCTATCAACCTGGGTGGCAACTTTCAGGGATCTATGTACATGGACACCTAGATCCCTCTGCTCATCCACACTTTCAAGAACTTTTCCATTAGCCACATATTCCACATTCCTGTTTTTCCTTCCAAAGTGAATCACCTCACAGTTCTCTACATTAAACTCCATTTGCCACCTCTCAGCCCAGCACTGCAGCTTATCTATATCCCTCTGTAACCTGCTACTTCCTTCCTCACTATCGACAACACCACCGACTTTAGTATCGTCTGCAAATTTACTCACCCACCCTTCTGCGCCTTCCTCTAGGTCATTGATAAAAATGACAAACAGCAACGGCCCCAGAACAGATCCTTGTGGTACTCCACTTGTGACAGAACTCCATTCTGAACATTTCCCATCAACCACCACCCTCTGTCTTCTTTCAGCTAGCCAATTTCTGATCCACGTCTCTAAATCACCCTCAATCCCCAGCCTCCGTATTTTCTGCAATAGCCTACCGTGGGGAACCTTATCAAACGCTTTGCTGAAATCCATATACACCACATCAACTGCTCTACCCTCGTCTACCTGTTCAGTCACCTTCTCAAAGAACTCGATAAGGTTTGTGAGGCATGACCTACCCTTCACAAAGCCATGCTGACTATCCCTGATCATATTATTCCTATCTAGATGATTATAAATCTTGTCTCTTATAATGCCCTCCAAGACTTTACCCACTACAGACGTGAGGCTCACCGGTCTATAGTTGCCGGGGTTGTCTCTGCTCCCCTTTTTGAACAAAGGGACCACATTTGCTATCCTCCAGTCCTCTGGCACTATTCCTGTATCCAATGATGACATAAAAATCAAAGCCAATGGTCCAGCAATCTCTTCCCTGGCCTCCCAGAGAATCCTAGGATAAATCCCATCAGGCCCCGGGGACTTATCTATTTTCAGCCTGTCCAGAATTGCCAACACCTCTTCCCTACTTACCTCAATGCCATCTAATCTATTTACCTGGAGCTCAGCATTCTCCTCCACAACATTATCTTTTTCCTGAGTGAATACTGACGAAAAATATTCATTTAGTATCTCGCCTATCTCTTCAGACTCTACACACAACTTCCCATCCCTGTCCTTGACTGGTCCTACTCTGTCCCTAGTCATTCGCTTATTCCTGACATACCTATAGAAAGCTTTTGGGTTTTCCTTGATCCTTCCTGCCAAATACTTCTCATGTCCCCTCCTTGCTCGTCTTAGCTCTCTCTTTAGATCCTTCCTCGCTACCTTGTAACTATCCATCGCCCCAACTGAAACTTCACACCTCATCTTCACATAGGCCTCCTTCTTCCTCTTAACAAGAGATTCCACTTCTTTGGTAAACCACGGTTCCCTCGCTCGGCACCTTCCTCCCTGCCTGACCGGTACATACTTATCAAGAACACGCAATATCTGGTCCTTGAACAAGCTCCACTTATCCAGTGTGTCCAAAACTTGCAGCCTACTTATCCACCTTATCCCCCCCAAGTCACGTCTAATGGCATCATAATTTCCCTTCCCCCAGCTATAACTCTTGCCCTGCGGTGTATACTTATCCCTTTCCATCCTTAACGTAAACGTCACCGAATTGTGGTCACTGTCCCCAAAGTGCTCACCTACCTCCAAATCCAACACCTGGCCTGGTTCATTACCCAAAACCAAATCCAATGTGGCCTCACCTCTTGTTGGCCTGTCAACAAACTGTGTCAGGAAACCCTCCTGCACACACTGAACAAAAAACGACCCATCTAATGTACTCGAACTATATCTTTTCCAGTCAATATTTGGAAAGTTAAAGTCTCCCATAATAACTACCCTGTTACTTTCGCTCATATCCAGGATCATCTTCGCCATCCTTTCCTCTACATCCCTAGAACTATTTGGAGGCCTATAGAAAACTCCCAACAGGGTGACCTCTCCCTTCCTGTTTCTAACCTCAGCCCATACTACCTCGGAAGATGAGTCCCCATCTAGCATCCTCTCCGCCACCGTAATACTGCTCTTGACTAGCAGCGCCACACCTCCCCCTCTTTTGCCTCCTTCCCTGAGCTTACTAAAACACCTAAACCCCGGAACCTGCAACATCCATTCCTGTCCCTGCTCTATCCACGTCTCCGAAATGGCCACAACATCGAAGTCCCAGGTACCAACCCATGCTGCCAGTTCCCCTACCTTATTTCGTATACTCCTGGCATTGAAGTAGACACACTTCAAACCACCTACCTGAACACTGGCCCCCTCCTCCGACGTCAAATCTGAGCTCCTGACCTCTATACTCTCATTCTCCCTTACCCTAAAACTACAATCCAGGTTCCCATGCCCCTGCTGCATTAGTTTAAACCCCCCCAAAGAGCACTAACAAATCTCCCCCCCAGGATATTTGTGCCCCGCAGGTTCAGATGTAGACCATCCTGTCTGTAGAGGTCCCACCTTCCCCAGAAAGCGCCCCAGTTATCCAGAAATCTGAATCCCTCCCGCCTGCACCATCCCTGTAGCCACGTGTTTAATTGCTCTCTCTCCCTATTCCTCATCTCACTATCACGTGGCACGGGCAACAACCCAGAGATAACAACTCTGTTTGTTCTAGTTCTGAGCTTCCATCCTAGCTCCCTGAAAGCCTGCCTGACATCCTTATCCCCTTTCCTACCTATGTCGTTAGTGCCAATGTGGACCACGATTTGGGGCTGCTCCCCCTCCCCCTTAAGGACCCGGAAAACACGATCCGAGACATCACGTACCCTTGCACCTGGGAGGCAACATACCAAACGTGAGTCTCTCACGCTCCCACAAAATCTCCTATCTGTGCCCCATTGCATCTTCTGCTAAAGAAAAATATCACCTGGGTTTGGGGTCAGCCGCAAGAAACTGCTTTCCGGCGGGTAAAACAACAATTGTCGTCGTCTGGGCTACTAACCCACTATGATCCTGGAAAGCCTTTGCTCCTCACATGTGATGCATCCCTGTATGGTATTGGGGCCATCCTGTCCCACAATTTGGAGAACGGGGCCGAGCGGCCGATAGCTTTTGCCTCCCGTACATTGACTGCAGCGGAAAAAAAGTATGCGCAGATCGAGAAGGAGGGCCTGGCAGTGGTCTTTGCGGTGAAACATTTCCACCAGTACGTGTATGGCCGCCACTTCACTATCGTGACTGATAATAAGCCTCTGCTGGGACTTTTCAGAGAGGATAAGCCAATACTGCCCATTGCTTCTGCACGGATCCAGCGCTGGGCTTTGTTGCTCGCTGCATACGAGTATTCTCTGGAGCACAAACCAGGAACGCAGATAGCGAATGCCGACGCACTGAGCCGATTGCCTTTATCAACCGGCCCCATGTCGATCACCACGACCGGTGAAGTGGTTGCAACCCTAAATTTTATGGACACCTTGCCTGTCATGGCATCACAGATCCATGCGTGGACCCAGACGGAGCCAGTCCTGTCAAAGGTTCGACACATAGTCCTGTATGGTGGGCAGCATAGACAGCTCCCAGGCGAGTTGCGGGGATTTTCCTCCAAGCTGTCAGAATTCAGCGTGGAAGACGGCATCCTCTTGTGGGGGACGCGTGTGATTGTCCCGGAAAAAGGACAGGAGCTGATACTAAGAGACTTGCACAATGGGCATCCAGGTGTGGCCAAAATGAAAATGTTGGCCCAGAGTTATGTCTGGTGGCCGGGCCTCGACTCCGACATTGAGAAGGTGGCCCAAAACTGCTCCATTTGTCAGGAGCATCAGAAGCTTCCGCCGGCCGCAGCCCCACATCACTGGGAATGCCAGGGCGGCCTTGGGCGCGCTTGCATGCGGATTTCGCCGGCCCTTTTCAAGAATCCATGTTCCTTTTATTAATCGATGCCCAGTCTAAATGGCTAGAGGTGCATAAGATGCTAGGCACAACGTCCTGCACAACAATTGAGAAGATGCTTTTGTCTTTTAGTACACATGGCCTCCCCAAGGTGCTGGTCACGGATAACGGCACTCCATTCATCAGTGAGGAGTTTGCGAGGTTCATGTAGATGAACAGCATACGCCGTATCCGCACTGCCCCTTACCACCCAGCTTCAAATGGGTTGGCGGAGCATGCAGTGTAGACATTCAAACGAGGCCTAAAGAAGCAGTCTTCCGGGTCAATGGACACGAGACTGGCTCACTTTTTGTTTTTGTATAGGACCACCCTCCATGCGGTGACAGGGGTAGCTCCCGCATAACTCCAAATGGGCCGGAGACGTCGCACCCGCCTTAGTATGTTTTTCCCAGACATTGGCGCAAAAGTACGCCGCACACAAGAATGGCAGGGACAGGGTTTTTCTCGGCTTCGGCCAATTCGGCAGTTTGCGCCCGGTGACCCAGTGTTTGTTCGCAATTTTGTTGGTGGTGCCCAGTGGGCCCCTGGCCAAATGGGCCCTATATCTTACCAGGTGCAAGCCCAGGGTCGTCTCCAGCGCAAACATGTAGACCACGTTCGGTCGAGAAGACTATCCCTTCCAAAGATTCCCCGCCCCCGGAGCTCATTTCTACAGCCGCAGAGACCAGAGACAATGGAAAATAGTCCTCACAATCTTCCTCTGGTGCCTCACTCAAAGCCTGCGCAGGTCGTTACAGAACGGCGTGGAGATAGAGACGCCGAGATGACAGGGGCAGCAGACTCTGACTCCGAGATGGAGACACAGGACGCATCAGAGGGGGAATCCTCAGGCCCACGGGCCGTGGATGTACAACCGTTACACCGTCACGGAAGCGCCGGTCTCCATCTCGTTACACGCCGCCCGATCCAGCGCCTCATGCAAATGGTGTCCGGCCTGCGGCAATACGAGTCCGACGCCCTCCTTCGCCAGGGTCTTCGGTGGGTTGCTTGGACTTTGGGGGGGAGGGACGTTATAACCTGCCTGCTCACCATTGGCTGGGGACTAATGATAATCCCACAATCCTGTGGGAGTATGAGCTTCCCCAATGAGGGGGGGCGGAGAAATCATTAGCAGACTCCCTGTATAAATACAGCTGACCAGTTTGGAACCAGTATATATATATATATATATAGGCTTCCTTTGTCTGTTTTGTGAGGGCCACGAAGAATCCAGCATGAGTTTCAAGGATACGAAGAAATAACATTTATTTACAGTAACACACATATATATATATATATGAAACTCGTGCTGGATTCTTCGTGGCCCTCACAAAACAGACAAAGGAAACCTTTCCTTTACCTCTTCCTTGAACAATTAGATGAGCTGGGTAGAGTTCAAAGTGGGGGGAACCAAACATTGCTTGAGGAAGGAACCAAACATTGCTGTGGAAGGAAATCTTGATAGGCAAAACAATCTCATCTTATTCCAAGCTGTTTCATTTTCCTCTGGTGTTAGTTATTTTCACATTTGCCTGTTAGTAAGGCCTGTAAGCACTCAGTACTAATTAACCCCATGTGCTTTGAGATTTGTGTTAGTATCAAGTAACTTGAATGCTAAATAAAGAATTGGTTGAAAAACACATTTCAGTGTGAAGAATGGCATATAATATTTCAGTATTGATTTTGTTGGTTCACAATCATCGTTAGCCTATTTGAGGTAGAGAAAGAAGATTTTTTAAATTACATTGGATCATCATAAAAGAAAGAAAAACAGAGTAAAATAGACTAAATGGAAGCTACAGGAACTGGTCAGGCTATCCATTGGCACTCGTCCAACTTGCTTAATATTTTAAAATCGAATCAAAGGCGAAAGGCCTGTGAGAAATTTACTTTGTGAGTAGAGTTTGGTTAAAATAGTGACAATGGGAAGGTAAATACATGACACACAAATCTCCTGCAATTCCTTCTTCAGTTCCCACGCATTCCTTTCCATCAAAACCCCCATCAACCTCTCCATCTGCCATCCAATATATAACCACACTTCTCTAAAGCCCTGGAATTTATTTCCACCACTGAACACTTGAACTCATTTCGCTCAAAGCTCCCGGTTTGACTCTTCTGTCCAGATTCTGTCCTATCCTCATTACTGGGATCAACCTAGATTAAGTCAATAATGGTTGTTCTACGATTGGAATCGGTGATGTATTATGCCTTCTTATTTCCTCCATAATATTCAGCAAAGTGAGCCACTTCATCCTCCTCCATCATCTTGTCTTTGTGGTTTACCTCAGGGGTAGTACCTTTACCTGGCTCCACTGCTACTTGTTCCCTCATATCTTCACAATGGCTTTCCCACTAACTCCCAAATAGTTGCTGCCACAGAATCTCAATCCGACCAGAAACATTCTGGTATTCTTCAGCGTTTATAAAAGTTTGAAAGTATTAAATGTTGATCTGACTTCAAATAGTGTAACTTGGAACGGGTA
Source organism: Scyliorhinus torazame (assembly GCF_047496885.1). Lineage (NCBI taxonomy): Eukaryota > Metazoa > Chordata > Chondrichthyes > Carcharhiniformes > Scyliorhinidae > Scyliorhinus > Scyliorhinus torazame. The sequence goes on along the minus strand of NC_092721.1, from coordinate 68,525,353 downwards.
TTCATTCACATGAGAAAAGGTTCCTTTATAATGATCACTTGAAAGTACTCAAAATACTCGGAAGCCATTGCTGCTTGTCAGGGTTGTGAAAACAATCGATTTTGTTCAGAAGCGATCATTGGTAATTGAAAGCACTTGGGAATTCATGGAAATAATGCCCTCACCTACTCTGGGGAAAAGGATACTGTGCCAAGGATGTGTGTGGAATGGTAAAGAAATAGTCAGCTATACAAGTCAGTGATAGGGAAATTATTGGAGAGGATTTTTCAGGACAGGATTTAGTTCCATTTGGAAACAAATGGACTTATGAATGAGAGGCAGCATGGTTTTGTGAAGGAAGTTCATGAGGAAGTTTTTTGAGGAAGTGATGAAGGTGATTGATGCAGGAAGGGTAGTGGATGTCGTCTACAGTAAATCAGGACTTCAGTAAAGGCTTTGACAAGGTCCCTCATGGCAGTCTGGTACAAAAGGTGAAGTCACACAGGATCAGAGGTGAGCTGGCAAGGTGGATTCAGAACTGGCTCAGTCATAGAAGACAGAGGGTGGCAGTGAAAGGGTGCTTTTCTGAATGGCACTCTAATCAAATGCAAGCTCGACACGGAAGAGAGGGCCAATCTTACCACTTTTTTAGCGTTAAATGAGCTAAAAAATTAAACCAAAAATGGTTCGTCAATCAGTGCTACTGAAGGACTATAATGGTCATCAGATCCCAATGACCACAAATCGGCAAATTTGACGATATATATATAGGATCGTGGTGCTACTTGCCTAATGATAGTAGCTAGAGCAGACCATCCTCCTTCTGGATTCTTGATTCTGACAAGGTCATCCTTTGTCAGTGGCTCTAATTGAACTGTATGTTGGTCATAGTACAATCTTTGTTTTGAATGTTGTTCGTTGATTTTCTTTAGAATAGGTAGATGATCCGGATTCTGGAATCTGAGTGCTGGTAAGGTTGTCCTGAGATCTCTATTGATTAACATCTGAGCTGGCAAGAGTCCTGAAGATAGAGGAGTCGCTCTGTATGATAATAAAGCTGGAGAATGTCTGACAGTGAATCATTTGCTTTACTTATCAACTGTTTGATTATGTGAACACCCTTCTCTACCTTGCCCACCATTAGATTGAGGATAGTGAGGACTGGATGTCACATGTCTGAAGTTATATTTGCTCGAGAATTTGGACCATTCCCAACTCGCGAAACATGGACCATTGCCCGACATTACTGTTTCCGGAATACCATGGGCGGGATTCTCTGATCCTGAGGCTAAGTGTTGACACCGTCGTAAACTGTTTCCAAATACTGTTTATTGAGTAATGGTTATAAATTAACTATGTGTTTGTTCACTCTTCTACAACTATAACTGAAGATTAGATAAATGAGATTTAGTATATATTATGTTTAACTACACCTACTGACTAAGCTATATCTCTAACACTCTGTTCACTAGTCACTCCTGATACGAAGAGGCGGGAACCCCCTCTGAGTGTAGCTTATATACATATATCTGGTGCTGTCATCTAGTGGTTTTCTAGCACTTACTTACAGATGTGCACTCCTTACATACCTGAAGATATACAGATCACAACATACTGTACCTCGGTAAATCTAAATCTAAAAATATCTAATCTAATCTCTCCCTCTTCCTTCGCATCTGTGCCTCTCTCCCTCTTCCTTCGCATCTGTGCATCTCTCCCTCTTCCCCAGCATCTGTGTCTCTCTCCGTCTTTCTCTGCATTTGTGCTTCTCTCCCTCTTCCCCTGCATCTGTGCCTCTCTCCCTCTTCGCGTCTGTGCTTCTCTCCCTGCTCACTCCACCTCTGCTCCCTCGCTCCCTCCACAGTTGTTCCCTCTCCCCTTCCCTCGCTCTGCTCATTCTCTTCCACTTGCTCTCTTACTTCCCACCCCGGTCTCCGCACCTTTCCTGCCATACCACCCTCTGCCTTCTCTTCTTACATCTCCAGCCCCTAACTCGCCCCTCTTCTTCTTACCCCAGCCTCCCAGAAGGAAAAAAACAGCAAATGGGAAAGTAAGAATATTGGTCGGAACTGTTTTTTCCTTCTGGGGCCCTCTCCTCCTTACCTCCATCTCTACGGTAGCACAGTGGTTAGCACTGTTGCTTCAGAGCTCCAGGGTCCCAAGTTCAATTCGGCTTGGGTCACTATTTGCACGTTCTTCCTGTGCCTGCGTGGGTTTCCTCCGGGTGCTCAGGTTTCCTCCCACAGTCCAAAGATGTGCAGGTTAGGTGGATTGGCCATGCTAAATTGCCCTTAGTGTCCAAAAAGTTTTTAGGTGGGGTTACTGGATAATGGGGGCAGGGTGGAGGTGTGGTTTTAGGAAGGGTGCTCTTTCCAAGGGCCAGTGCAGACTCGATGGGCTGAATGGCCTCCTTCTGCACTGTAAATTCTATGATTCTATGATCTGCTCCTTACCTCCCCCACCATATGTTCTTTACCTCTCCCTTCATAATCTCATCCCCTCCTCCTCCCCTCCTTCTCCCCTCCCTTCTCCTCCTTCCTCAGCCCCTCCCCTCTCCCCCTTCCCGAGTCCCTCCTTCTTCCCAGCACACCTACTCTCCTCCCCTGTACCCTCTCTGTTTTATCTCTGCCTCCTCCCCTCTCTTTCCCCCTCTCACCCTTCCTTCCCTTCCCCCTATCTCCTGTCCTCCCCTCTCCCCCTCACTCCCTCCCCCTCTCTCTCTCCCACCTACTCCCCTCTCCCACTTTTACCCTCCCTCGCCTTGTCCGTCTCTCCCTCCCTCACTTTCCCTTCCCCACTCACTCCGTCCCTCTCCCTCCACCCCCTCCCTCCATCTAACCCCTTCCTCGCTCTCCCTCTCTCTACCCCCTCCCTCTAATATAGAAACATAGAAACATGGAAAATAGGACCAGCAGTAGGCCATTCAGCCTTTTGAACCTGGTCCACCATGCAGGACATTTGAGACATTGAATGACAGGCTCAGTGACTCCTGTTTTCAGTAACCTCTCGAGTTCTTCTTCCACTTTAGATCGAATAGCATAGGGTACCCTATGTGCTTTCAAACACTTAGGCATGCTGTCTGATTTTCACTTTGACCCCAGTCATGGACCCATGTGACTCCTCGAATCCCTTTGCATACTTTCTCAGAATTAATCGAAGATTGTCCGCAGAATCAACAAGTGGCTCACATTGGTCCAGTTTAGCTTAATCTTCCTTAACCAAGATCTCCCAAAGAACTCTGGAAAGTTTCCTTCAACAATGTGAAGAGGCAACTCCACGTTCTGCTCATTAACTTCCACAGTCACCTTGGTAAAGCCGTTCAGTGGTACAACCTCCTCGGTAACTGTCCTCAAGACCACATCAGACGTTTGCATTGGCAGATACTTCAGTTTCTGTCAGTATATCGATTCAGGTATAAGTGATACTTAAGCGCCCGTATCCACATCTTAATAGCGTTCCCATTTAATTTTGGATAGACACAAAATCATTGCTGGTTTCCTTGTACTGCTAGAATAACAAGCTTAAACCTCTTACGCTGAGTCTTCAGTTGGAACACTTAACTGGTGTATTCGCCCTTTAGACTTTGCAGTTTTTTTCTTGGTAACTTTTGTGCTGATGAAGGTTTGCATGCCCAACATGCCTTGGCAATGTGACCTACTTCACCACAATTTTTGCATTTGTGTTCTTTACTCCAACAATCTCCAGCCATATGCCCCACTTGGTTGTAGCGATGCCATGGTATGTTTTTTGTGGACCTGCTTCTCACAGACTCCATCTCATGGACTTTAACTCAAACTCCAATAAACAAAGCTTCTCGTGTAGAAAGTTGCATCGTCATTGTGATTTTTATAGCAGATATTAGGGATTTTTAAAAATCCTATTTTTTTTCCAATTAAGGGGCAATTTGGCGTGGCCAATTTACCTACCCTGCACATCTTCTTGGGTTGTGGGGGTGAAACTCATGCATACAGGGGAAGAATGTGCAAACTCCATACGGACAGTGATCCAGGGAGATATTGGGGTTAATGTACCTTCAGTCAACAATTCCTTTGCATGGATTCATTCCTGAGGCCACAAAATCTAAACGGTTGTGAAGTGTGTCGTCCAAAGTCTCGCCAAATTTGCAGTACTTTGCTAGCTTTCGCAGTGACGCAACAAATTGTGAAATGTTTCCCCTTCCTCCTTTGCACAGTGTTGAAAGCGGAATCTTTCAGTTATTAATAGCGGAAGGGAGAGAAAAGTTCTTGCAAGGCAGTCGTTAACTCAACATATGAGTTGTTTCCGGGTTTAGCAGGGTATGTTAAATACTCCAGTAATGTGGATTGTTTTACTCCCAACTGAGCTGAGAAAGGTCGCAGTATACAGGTCTGCTAGTGTCTGATTGAGTTTAAGGAATGACTGAAACCTTTCCGCATAAGAGTTCCATGTCCCCTCCTCGTCATCATACACATCCATGGCGCCTTTTCTTCCCGCCATTTTTGGACTGCAGCTCCCTGATCTGTGCTACTCAGCCTTCAGCCTGTCCTGCCTGCTGTTTATTTTCTCTCTGTTTAAAGCAGACAAACTCACAGCGCACCACCAGACTAGCTGTTTCCGCGCCTCGCTATCGATTCCTGGGCAGGAGGTTGCAAAGTCGGCAACCCCTTAGGTTCACATTCCCTCGGCCTCTTTTAGTGCACAATCTCCTCTGCTCTACTCACTACAGCGGTAAATGTGCTGAAAACTTCAATCGTCCGTTTGCAGTAAGCCCCCAGTAATTTGCAGTTATCCAAAATCTTTTTTGTTGGAAACCCTTTAACTTGCACTGGCGGCTGTCGAGATCAACTGGATGATTCTCGATGCCCACTCCAAACTGTACAGTATCCAAATATTTACTTGAGAGTTGTTTTTACTTGCCTCAGTGATGATTTTACCTTGGAAGTACACAATATTTCTCCCGACCTCACTCAGGGTGGTGTATGGGCCTGGACTTACGTCGATGATTCCTTCTACTGGCTTACAAAACTGTCATTGATTTTTCTCCAGTTTATTTTATGGCCAAGATCTCGTCTCCAGTTTCTCTTTTGTTATGTTCTTTGCTGTAGCCGCAAAGAGAGAGAATCAGAGGTGGTACATGTCGAGTTCGTATAACATAGTGTAAGGGATTTATTATGAGATTTTGCTCAAAAAGGGTACAATGGTGAACTCGGCAGGTGTAATACCTCTGGCAACATGAGGTGTTGTTTTATAGGCAATCAGGAAATGGGCCAGTTTGGTTTGCAGAGAGGCTGATGACTGTTTCTTCATGGCGGCTTTGAATGTTTGGATGGCTCTCTCAGTCATTGGTTCTCATGAAATGCTGAAACACTTAATTAGTAAACGCCGTCCCATTATCTGAGACCAGCACCTTGGGCAATCCACGGGTGATGAATACCTGCCATAATTTCTCTGCTGTTGCTGAAGAGGTTGTGGACCTCATTTTGTGTATGTACAGCCACTTGGAGTGCGTATCAATTATGAGCAACAACTTGGAGCCCATGAATCGGCCCGCAAAATCGATGTCGCACTCATGGTCAACCTGGCCACGCCCAAGGGTGTATTAGGGCCACAGACGGCATGCTTTGCTGCATTTGACAGTGGTCACACAGTTTGACCAGATTGTCCACATCAGTATCCATTCCAGGCCATCGCACATAGTTGCCTGTGTAGCCACCTAAAATGGCTGATTCCCGATTAGAATGGTCAAACCCCGATCTAAAATGGCAAACGAAAGAGGCTGATGGGAAAATCAGCCAACAGGACTCAAACGGACAGCTGCAGGTAAAACAGTGTATTCGGCTTTGGGGAAGTCAGCCCAGACCGATACCTGCAGCCATCAACATCACAACAACCCAGCCATCTGCATATTAAGCAGCCATCCCCGGGAACAATTGCTACACATGAGCAACATAAAGCCGATCCAGACCTGTCGGCGCCAGCAGGGGCTGACAAAAAGGACGGTGGATGACCACCCCCCGATCAAGGAATCGCCCCGTTATTGGATCATATCGAACCAAGTGATTGGGACCAAGTCCAATCACTTGGAACCAGGTACGAGGTCCGCCCTGAGAGGCGGGAAGCCCCTGGGAACTATAAAAATAAGGCCAAGTTCAGATCAACCCTTCTCTTCCTGCTCGCAACCTTCGAGACCCTTCGACAAAGAAAACAGTAAGTCTTACTCCAGCGATCGCTACCAGATAGGCGCTCTTGACTATCGACTTGTACCAGCCTTTGAATCCCGCAGGCCAGAACCCATTCAATAGACCATTCGTTTCCCTGACCTGGTGGGCCATTTCCAAAGTTAAGTATTGGCCTTTAGTGGTAGGTAGTAGTCTAGAAGTAGGATTATTGTAGAAGTATTTATTGCTGTATATGATAAATGATCGTTGATTTAACCTTTACTAAGCAGTGTGCTGCATTATTAATCATTACTTGAGCTTGAACCACGTGGCGGTATCAGAAAGATACCTGGCGACTCGTGAGCAAAGGTGACAGAATTAGAGCTAATAAAACTAAGGCTAATAAGAGCAATATTTTGGTGACATCCTGACTGGACCCGATCTAGAAGTGGAAAACCACTCCGGGAGAACCCAAGAAATTTTGAGTTAGAATCCAATTGGAAACAAAAACCACAAGTGTTCAAGCAGTTCTGATAAATAAGTCATAATTCGGAAGTGTGTGTATGCATGTGTAACTAACAGGGCTATAAGGTAAAACTGATAGATTTTGTTGCGTCAAAACTGTCGGAAGTCTGTATTTTCGGAAATGAGCGCAAGCCGTAACCGCATCTACGACACCACCTTAGCCCCCTGTTCCAAATTTAAACAAATCAAGCGGATAGCAGAGATGGCCATGCAGGCAATGCAACGCCTCATGAACCCCGAGGAATTTGAGGTCGCAGCGACCAGCAGCAGTAGAGTGGGACAATGTCCCATTTGGGAAGAGGAAATCCGGAAATACCTCGAGGGCAAAGGATGCCCCATGTGGAATGATTTCTACGATAATGAAGACTCAGGTCCCGGAAGTATAGGGCATACTTGGTGGGAGAACATGAGTGAGATCCAGAAAAAGAACTTAGCAAAAGCTCGCAAGCCGATGGCAATTGTGTCCTGTCTGGCACAATTGTGAGGCACAGAGGAGGTCGTCAAGACGCTCCGCAAAGAAGTAGAGGGCATACATCGTATGAGTAAAGTCGATGTATGCGAGGTTGAGAAAGAGAATCTGGAATTAAGGAGGAAATTAGCAGCAAAGGACGAAGAGGTGGCTGACGCCAAACGGGGTCACCAGTCTTGTCTGGCGCATTTGAGTAGTTTCCAGTCCCAGTATGAAAAGGCTTATCAGGACACGCAGCGTGCAGTCCTGGTGAGGAAAGAAGCAGAGAAGCAGGTGGAGACGCTACAGAAACAATGTAGAGATCTCAAGGCAGCCTTGAGAGCGCTCCACGCTGCAACCATGGAACAAAGACAGAGCACCATTGACCATGCAAAGTGCCGGAAGCAAATTGCAGACCTGCAGTCACTGCTTTCTGTCCAGAAGGGATTTCAAGAAAACTTTGGGGAAATGTTAGACCAGGAAGACGGCCCTGATTGGGAAGAATTACAGGAAACAGCGCAGAGATATGTTCAGGGAACATGTGCGCAGGGAAAGCCCCAAAGGAGAAAAGCACCCCCACCCCCCACACAGCAGGTAGTTCAGGCTCCCATGAACCCTGTAACAACCCACCGCACAGCCACATCAGACGAGGCGGAATTCCTATATTCCACCCCCCTCACAGTGACCCAATTACGGGACGCGTGTGCAAAAATAACACCGTTCCTCACCGCTTCAGACCTCCACGATTGCTTTGCCACCGTCAAACATCAGGAGACCATGTACGGCCTGGATGAGAGAGAGCATGTAAAGCTCATGGTTCTAAGTTTGGATCCATCGGTAGCAGCAGCCCTTCCCGACCCACAGAACGTAGGAGGAGGCACCCTTGCAGAAATGCATACCGCGATCCTGGATGCGATCGGGTATAACCAGGGTGATCCAGTAGATCACTTGGAACCAGGTATGAGGTCCGGCCCAAGAGGCGGGAAGCCCCTGGGAACTATAAAAATAGGGGCCAAGTTCAAATCGACCCTTCTCTTCCTGCTCGCAACCTTCGAGACCCTTCGACAAAGAAAACAGTAAGTCTTACTCCAGCGTTCGCTACCAGATAGGCGCTCCTGACTATCGACTTGTACCAGCCTTTGAATCCCGCAGGCCAGAACCCATTCGATAGACCATTTGTTTCCCTGACCTGGTGTGCCATTTCCAAAGTTAAGTATTGGCCTTTAGTGGTAGGTAGTAGTCTAGAAGTAGGATTATTGTATAAGTATTTATTGCTGTATATAATAAATGATCGTTGATTTAACCTTTACTAAGCGGTGTGCTGCATTATTAATCATTACTTGAACTTGAACCATGTGGCGGTATCAGAAAGATACCTGGCGACTCATGAGCAAAGGTGACAGAATTAGAGCTAATAAAACTAAGGCGAATAAGAGCAACACCTGCAAGCATTTTCATTTTGTCACCCCAGGATGGGCACTGTGTAACTCTTATAATAATAACTTCCTAGCAGGAATGGGAATGACCACACTTGCTCCTCATAATAATACGCCATGTCACAACTTCGCTCGTCTTTTCTCAGACCTGTTATTATAATGCCAATAGTAGAGGACCATGTGATTGACTCGAGATAATATGGGATCCTTCTGGGTCCAAAACTTGACTTGTCTTACTGACATAGGCAATATATCGTGAAAGTGTAGAGCAAGAACAATTTCCTGCCGTACTGGTGGAAGTGGTATACTCTTGGGTTAAAACGTCCACGTTTGACATTAGTGTCTGGCCTATGTTGAAAGGTATACTCATAAACTGCTAACAACAGAGGCCAGTGTTGGACCCCAGCTGAAGCTATGGGAGGGATGGCATTATCCTCCCTACTTAAGCCTAACAGGAGTTTGTGGTCCGTAACTACTTATAGAACATAGAACATAGAGTGCAGAAGGAGGCCATTTGGCCCATCAGTGATCAGTGGACATGCACGCCCAGATCTCTCTGCTTGTCTGTACCCACAGGAGTTCTACCATTCATTGTTTAATTCCTACATGCATTGGGCCTTCCAAAGTGCATTACCTCACACTTGTCCGGATTAAACTCCATCTATCGTTTCGCTGCCCAAGATTCCAACCAGTTTATATCCTGCTGTATCCTCTAACAATCCTCTTCACTATCCACAACTCCACCAATTTTTGCGTCATCTGCGAACATCCTAATCAGACCAGCTACATTTTCTTCCAAATCATTTAAATACACCACGAACAACAAAGGCCCCAGAACTGATCTGGGCTCCTGTTATCAGCATGGCAGCATAGTGGTTAGCACAGCGCCAGGGCCCCTGGTTCGATTCCCACTTGGGTCAATGTCTGTGTGGAGTCTGCATGTTCTCTCTGTGTCTGTGTGGGTTTCCTCCGTGTGCTCCGGTTTTCTCCCACAATCCAAAGATGTGCAAGTTAGGTGGGCTGACCATGTTAAATTGCCCTTAGGTTAGATGGGGTTGCTGGGTTGCGGGGATAGGGTGGAGGTGTGGGCATGGGTAGCGTGCTCTTTCCAAGAGCTGGTGCCGACTCGATGGGCCGAATGGCCTCCTTCTGCACTGTAAATTCTATGAGTCTTCACCGACCCACTTAAGCCCTCACTTCCACTCTATCCCCGTAATCCAATAACCTCTACTAACCTTTTTGGACACTGAGGGCAATTTTAGCATGGCCAATCCACCTAACCTGCATGTCTTTGGACTGTGGGAGGAAACCTGAGAACCCGGAGGAAACCCACGCAGACACGGGGAGAAAGTGCAGACTCCGCACAGACAGTGACCCAGCGGGGAATCGAACCTGGGACCCTGGCGCTGTGAAGCCACAGTGCTATCCACTTGTGCTACCATGCTGCCATTCATAAATGTATTGCTTCACTCCAAATATTACGGCTTCCCCCTCTTTTTCAATTTGAGAGACAGCTTGTTCAGCATCGGTCAGAGTCCTCATGGCACAGACGATAGGCCTTTCTGTACCATCTTCCATCTTATGCGATTAAACTGCTCCAGTTCCATAAAGAGACGCACCATAGGTAAGAATAATCTCTTTTGAGGGTCAAAATGCACCAAGCGTCTAGATGACTGCAAAGTTAGTTTTTTAACCAGTTCAAACGCTTCTTCAAAGTAAAATGTTTTCCACATTATGTCTGCTCTCCTGATTTCTGTAGCAATAGGAAAGGCACTCTGATTGATCCTCATCGCCAATGTTGTGGGCGGGATTCTCCATTCCACCAGCCCTGCTTTCTGGCTTGGTGGTCGCCAGTATCGGGAATGACTGGCGACCACCAAGTAGATTAACATACAAATAGTTTATTAAGGAAAATAGGTATTTACGAAGAGCAGGATAAAGGCTCCCATATCCCATGACTCCAGATTCCAAACAGTCTGGGGAAATCCGCGCTGAGTCCCAGGAGTGGCATGCTCTGGCTTGTTTGGCCGCATGGGTCAAATGACACTCTGAACACTGGTCCCTTGAAGAAGCACGCTATCATTGGGGTGTTAGATGTTTGTAGATATTCAGAGGCTTAGTTGGGTGTGTTACTTTTAACTATTGGTGTCAGCTGTGACTCAATGGTCGAGGACCTTTATTTGAGGTCTCACTCTGAGGGGATTATTGGAAATGCCAGCCTCCTTGCAGCGTGTTTCTCGGCGGCGAGGGCTGGTGATCCATTTTCTGCTCCCGCCGCTTTCAATGGAATTTCCCATTGAAGCCACCCCATGCCGCTGGGAAACCCATGGGGGGGATGCGTTGCCGGCGGAACCAGTGAATTCGCGGCCAGTGAATGGCCGGAAAATTCCAGTCACCGTCTTTCAGATAAGAAATTAAACCAACCCACTTTTGCCTTCTCAGGTGGACATAAAATATCCAAGAACACTATATTGACGAAGAGCAGGAGGATTCATCCTGATGTCCTGGTCAATAGTAATCCTGAACCAACTTAAAACAGGCAGCAAAAATATGATTTGATGCGTCTTTGTAGAAATTGTTTTCAGGAACAGAAACCTCTTGTCCGTGAACAGCTTTTGATGAATTAACTTTATCAAACTGTTATTGAAGTACTAATCCGAGCAGTTGCCTAAGGCAATGCTTAACATTGAGGGTTCTGATTGCCTTTAATAACCACGTCCCAAAAGATATTAGTAACTTGAAGCTTTAGAGCAATTGCTGTGGTAAAGTTGTTCATTAAATGTGCAGCTTGTCTGGGAGTTTGTCATTACGTCTAAATGTTTTCCTAATTTACTTAAAGGTTCCTTCTAAAATTCATATGAATGCAATATTTAAAATGTTAATGCATTTAATATAATTTGAATTTTAATCATTTATTGCATGGTAATTATAAAGTCCAGTCATTCCGTTTTACGGCATTTTAATAAACACAATAAAAATTTAGAGTAACAGATGCCGAACATCAATTATAAGACAGAGGTTTAATTGAAGGGTATAGATGATTTATATAAAAATAATGAATATGTGGGAATTATTACAATGTTGCAGAAAAGCATTACATGCTTTGTATAGAGAATAAATACAATAGTAAATACCCGTCAGTGATTATGAGGCAGCATATAATTGAGGTATTCGGAATGAAAATAAGCGTTCATTTTTTAAATTATCATCTGAATCATGAGGTTGGCTTACTGAAATCATCTGTTTTAATATTAACAAATCTTCCATGGTTTTGATCATGAAATGCCTGGAGGATGTTGTTTTATATTTCGGAGGATATTATCAAATGGCAGGAGAAATTTAACCCCTGACTCTGCCCTGATTCTGCCCACTGCCTGAACCCAGTGAGGTCCTTCTTTAAGCACACAGGTTGGATGTTTTTAAAGTTGGTTCAAGCAGGAAAACAGCTGTGGTATACTCAACAGGCCAACGCCGACCAGATTGTGATACCCGGGAGAAGAAGCTTTTCAAGGTACGTTTATTATTTACATTTGTGGTTCAAATGAGTGTCCCTTGTCGCAAACTAATTGTATCACTTGTCTGTCCATCCTCGCTTCCCAAACTGTTCTGTGTTGTTCGTGCAGGATAAACAAATGGAAATGCTGAAGCACTTGGGGTTGAACGCAATTACCAGCAGAGGTTTATTCGATGAATATGAACTGTACAAAGGCTTGATCTAAGCTGAGGCAAAGCCCACGAATGGCCGATTATGTCACGGACTATCACGTGACCAGACTCTTAAAGTACAACAACCCAACAGCAACAACCTACATCCTACCTCTTTACTTCTAAGGTACAACACAACCAATAACTATAGTATTTTTACACAGTGATTAAAACATATATATATATATATATATATATACATGCAAAGGCAGGCAATAAATCATTCTTGCTGGAGTTCAGAAGAATGAGGGGGGATCTCATAGAGACTTATAAAATTCTAACAGGACTGGACAGGGTAGATGCAGAGAAGATGTTACCAATGATGGGTGTGTCCAGAGCCAGGGGTCACAGTCTGAAGGGTCGGGGTAAACCATTTCGGACAGAGATAAGGAGACATTTCTTCACACAAAGAGTGGTGAGCCTGTGGAATTCATTACCACAGCAAGTAGTTGATGCTAAAACTTTGAATATATTCAAGAGGCGGCTGTATATAGCACTTGGGGAGAATGTGATCAAAGGCTATGGGGAGAAAGCAGGATTAGGGTATTGAGTTGGATGATCAGCCATGATTGTGATGGATGGCGGAGCAGGCTCAAAGGACCAAAAGGCCTCCTCCTGCTCCTATCTTCTATGTATCTATGTATTACATAGTAGTAATACTGTTAATAGGAAAGACAGTCTGGTGGGCAGCATCCATTCCGCACTGGTTGCCTGCGCACTTCAGGGATTTGGCTGTTCTTGACCTTCAATGTGCTCCCAGGTTCTTCAGAGGATGTCTCTACCCTGAAAGGCGTTGCAGTCTCTTTTGCAGAAAGAATACTGGTAGCAGCATGGGATTCTTCAACAATCTCTGCTTCAGCAGATTGATCAGAAGTCACAGTCTCAGAATCTGGTAGTATGGATGGTGTTTCATCCTGAGATAATTCTGGTACTGGCACTTGACACATATCGATAACAAATGATCTGTGTGTCATCTTCACACTAACTCATCTTCATCTTCTCCTGTAGAGGAGATTGCACTAGCCTGAGCCAATATAGTTGCAGGAACCCACTTCACGCTAGTAGTATAACTGTGTGCAAAAACTTTCTCTCCTTGTTTAAACAAGCGTCTTCTCAAATTACTTTCTCTTCTCATGATTTACGACTGCTGATTCCATTCTACTATTTTGGACATCTCCTGCGGTTAGACTAGATCGAATGTAGTTCTCAGCTTCCTCCTCACTAGCAGTACAGCAGGGGAACTAGTAGTTGCATGCGAGGTGTTGTGATACGTCGCCAAGAAATTGTTTAAGTGGCGATGTAGCGAATCTTGCTCCTTGGAAGCTTTCAGTACATGGACTGGACAAACCTTTTGGCTAAATCATTCGTGGATAGGTGGTAAGGTGGTGATTTTATATGTTGGATTCATTCATCTTTCAATACTCCTCAAACTCCTGGGCCATAAACGGTGGACCATTGTCACTCACAATTTGCTCTGGTTTCTCAAATCTGGTGAAAATCCCATCAAGCTTTTTGATGGTTCTGCAGTTGTTTACTTCGTTAGGACCACTACAGGCATTTGGAATGTGCACCTACGACAACCATGAACATGTGCTCCCTGAACGGACCAGCAAAGTCAATGTGTAGATGTTGCCAAGGCATGTTACGCCATTCCCATGGGTGCAATGGGGAGAACTGGGTTGCATTCCTTACGCACGTACATGACTATCACAGCCCAGCATATTCCTCCATCTGAGCATCAATTCCTTGCCACCAAAAGTAGTTCCATGCAAGTTCCTCAATTTGAACTATACCTGGGCGTCCTTCATGTAATTATTCCAATATTCTTTGTTGCAAGTTTGGAGGAATTATTACTTTCAGCCCCCAACAAAAGACATCCACCATGTACTGTCAACTCGGGCTTTCTGGAAATAGATGGCTTTAATTCATGATACGATCCTGCTATCTTCCCTTTTAATCCCATTTCCAGTACCTCCCCCATTAAGGGCTCATTTCTGATATATCGTTGGATTTGAGCTGCAGTCACTAGAATGTGATCTATCCGCGCACAATAGAAGATATTTTCATTACTGGGTGATATCTGACAAGCAGGCAAAGGCAAACGTGACAATGCATCCACACTGACATGACTCTGACTGAATGTATTTGATCTCGTAGGAATGTGCATATGATATTGAAGACCATTTTTGAAGTATGCTGGCTGCTAACAAAAACTTTTATGTGGCCCAAATATAGTTGTTAAAGGCCTCTGGTCCCTTAACAATGTGAAGTGCCCACCATAGAGGTATTGGTGTTATTTTATCATACAAAAATAATACTCAGTGCCTCCTTCTCCAACTGAGCATAGTTTGATTCAGCACTTGTTAGGCTATGTGACACAAAAGCTATTGGTCTTGAAGGTAGTCAGTGCCACACCACTGCTCCAACTATGTACGTCAAAGCATCACAGGCAGTTTGTAATGGCAACTTCAAGTTGAAATGTACCAACACTTCTGACTTATTCAACGTTTGTTTAGCTGACTGATATGCTTTTTCGCATTCTAGTGTCTTGTTTTACGCACAACAAGGTATGTAACAGTTTAAATAGCATTGATAGATTTGGGCTAAATTTCCCATAATCTTTAATGCACCTTAGGAATGATCTTAACTGCGTTACATTCATTGGTCGTTGGGCCTCCATCTTTTTAAGTGCCTTGTGTAAACCCTTACTATCGATGACATGGCCTAAATATTCTTTCATTGAAAGAAGTCACACTTATCTTTCCTCACATGGAGATCATGCATCTGAAGGTTTTTCAATGTGGCTTCTAAGTTATGTAAGTGTGTCTGTTCATTGGTACCACGAATCAGTATATCATCAAAAACACTGTCGCTTTTGCAGACTCCAAAGTATCTGGTCTATGGACCGTTGAAATAAAAAAGATGCTGATCTTCCAAAAGATAATCTGTTATAGCGGAAAAGACATTTATGTGTGATAATGGCGAGCAGATGTTGAGATTCAGCTGCAATATTCATTTACAGGTAGTCCTGTGATAGGTCGATCTTGCTGAACTTCTGTCCTTGTGCTAGGCAAATCCTTAATCAATAGTATTGATCCACACACAGAACGGGATTGAGAGTTGTTTTGAAATCTCCGCAGATGCGTATAGTTCCATCCTGCTTCATTACAGGCACAATAGGATTTGCCCAGTCACTTGTAGTGACAGGTTCTAAGACTCCTGTATCTTCAAATCTCATTAGTTCAGGTTCTACTTTAGACATTTGGCATTGGGTACTGTTTGAGCCTTGAGACTTTTGGGCTGGCTGATTTGCTTGAGCTTTAATGACATTTGTACTCCTTTCATAGACCGCAGTGTGTCCTCAAATACACTATTGTATTTCCAAGATGCTCTGTAGCTCCGTCTTTGAATCAACTCAACTGTTCACGGAACTCCAGTTCAACTTTATCTTTTCTAGCCAAGAGCAGCCAAAGAATACTGGAAAACCTCCTTGGACAATATGAAGTGGTAACTTGCCCACTTAGCTCTACTTTGACTATGATGTAGTCTCTTAGAGGCAATATTTCCTCAGTGTTGGTCTTCAGGATGACATCTGCTGGCTTTAATAGAAGGTGATTCAATTTTTATTCATTGGTGGCCTCAGGAATTAGTGAGATAGTAGCCCCCGTATCGATTTCCATTTTTATAGGTTGTCCATTTTGTTTTGGAACTACCCAGAATCAATGTGATTTACCTTGAATTGAAAGTATATTTAATCTCAATTCCTTGTCAGACTGATGTGCTGTGTCAACTTTGTTGTTATTCTATTTTTCTTCCACACTGAATTTTCTTGGTGGAAATCATTTTGTTTCTTCCTTTAGGTGTATTCTGTATTTTTCTTTTAATGCTCTTCTCTGCGTTACTTCAGCAAGCTCATGCTGTGCGGCCAATTCTGCCACTATTTTTGCTTTAGCTAAGCTTGCTCCAGCAATCAGCCTGTGAATGGCATGTTGCTGCGTAGACTCCTTCTCGTGCCTGCTCCAAGCTGAGAAGCCTCTTTAGCAGCAAGCTGATTGGAATGGCTGTATCTAATGTTTCATTCCATTTGCAATCTCCTCTAAATGGCTTCATTCCTCAAACCACAAACCAAGCGATCTCTAGTTGTATCATCCAGCGATTCACCAAGTTCACAATTCACTGCGAGGCACTTTAGGATTGTAACAAACTGTGATATATAAGTCTCCCTTCTAGCTGATTCCTCTGGTGAAACCGAAACTGTGCCACGATTATTCATGGTTTAGGTGCACAATGGTCCTCTAGTATCGTAACCAATTCTTGATAGTTTTTTGTCACCAGTTTTCCCGGGTTGGACCAGATGTTGGAGTAAATTAAAAAATGTGCTGCAATGGTACTGAGGTAAGCAGGAACCATAGCATCTTCTGAAATTGTGTTGGCTATGATATAGTGGTGAAATATTTCTGTATATCATCCTTCCAATTTTCAGATTCTTCCTCAGATGGGCCCATGGTGCCAAATTTTCCCACCATTTTTCAGTGATAACAGGATCTGCTCACAACTTCCCTGATATAAATGGTCCAGTTAATAACATTGAATAAGCCAATTGTAGCAGCTTATGATGCAACATATTTTTTTATCTATCCCACTCTACCGCTATGTCTTACTCTCTACAGCCTGAACTCCTCAAAGTGCCGATTTAAATTTAAGGTATGGATATTTCTTTTTTAATTTGTGCCCAACAACATTACTGCTCTGATGACAGGTACAATTGGTGACCTACTGTTGATCTGCCTCAACGGCGACTGTCGAAAGCTTCAATTTTCTTTTCTCTTGGAAAATAATTTTCTTTCTGATCCTTTCCTTGTCGCCAATTTTCTTTTAAAATCCTGTTTTGTATTGTACTTGCAGGATGAAAGAATGAAATGCTGAAGGACGTGGGATTGAACGCAATAATCAACGGAGGTTTATTAGATGGCTGTGAACTGCACAAAGGCTTGGTCAAAGCCCACGTAAAAGCCGATGATGTCACAGACTATCAGGTGACTAAACTCTTAAGGTGACCATACAAGAACACAATAACAACCCACATATATAACACAAACACTTATTGTTCCATTCCCCACACATACCTCGTGTCCAGCATAGGTATCTAAGCTGCCTGATTTTACCTTCAAGGTACCTACTTTCTGCTGATTTTTCAGCAGTTTTGTTCTGGAGGTTGGTTAGTTGCATGTAAAAAGTTTTGGCATCCATTGTTTGAGAAGTGATGGAGTGCACGTGCACCAGGAAAGGAGACTTCTACTCTCAAACAGAGGGGAGCAGGTAGATGATTTTGCTAAAATAGCTGGATTCTTAACGGTGCAGGGAGCAACAGCATAAGTATGTCCCTGCAGGACTTACATCCAAAAAGGGAGAGGTACAGCAACCACAAAGGGTCATATTCCTTTGACATGCCAAGACCATCCTTGCAGTGAATACCCGCTAAGCTTGCAGCATCCTTGATGTCTTTACCATGAGGTAGTCTACTACTTTGGACCACTGCAATATTTCAGAGGCTGGATACTCTCTGTCTACAATTTACTGGCTATCCAGGAGAATCAGTCTTCTTCTATATACCAGTCTGAATGCAAGGTGAATGCACTGCAGTTGTTAAAGGCAAACAGCCTGGAAAACACTGTTATATGAAGGCTGTCTGTGCCTTCATCCTTCATATAACAGTGTTTTCCAGGTTGTTTGCCTGAGTACAATATT
This sequence comes from Scyliorhinus torazame, assembly GCF_047496885.1. Lineage (NCBI taxonomy): Eukaryota > Metazoa > Chordata > Chondrichthyes > Carcharhiniformes > Scyliorhinidae > Scyliorhinus > Scyliorhinus torazame. The sequence continues at coordinate 68,507,375 of NC_092721.1, read as the reverse complement.
AAGTATCGCGAGTGAGCGAGTAATGCAAATGCAGAAGCTCTTTTGAGACTTCTCGCAGAGACTGATTCATTTCTAGCCAACAAGCTACCTGCGAAATACATAACAGACACACCAGCGTCAGCCAGAAAAATTATTGAGGAAACTTACAAGGATGTAGTACGCAGTAAAGGGTTCAATTATGTCATGAATGGCTGGTTTAAAGTGTCACGATGAGAGATATTTCACATGTAGGAATGAACAGAGTGTAGATCAAGGCTGTCTCCCATATGGTTTAAGAGTCATTATTCCATCAAGGTTGAGAGAAAGATTGTTAGAGAAATTTCATCAAGAACATTTGGGTATAGTCCATTGAATAGCAGTGGCAAGACTGTTAGGCATCCTAAAGTGGATGGACATGTTGAAGAACTGGTGAAAAATTGTGAAGTGTCTTAGAATGAGAACTGACCCACATAAGATTCCTTTCATTTCATGGTCAAACACAAAACAAACATGGAAATGGGTACATGTTGATTTTCTGGGGATGGAAGGGAAAGAATACCTGGTTTTGGTGGATAGATCATAGAATCATAGAATCCCTGCGGTGCAGAAGGTGGCCATTCAGCCCATCTAGTCTGCGCTGACCCCAACCCAGCCCCAATCCCTGTTCCAGCCCTGCATCCTACCCAACCTTTGGACACTAAGGGCAATTTAGCATAGCCGATCCACCTAACCTGCACATCTGTGGACTGTGGGAGGGGACCAGAGCACCTGGAGGAAACTCACGCAGACACGAGGAGAAAGTGCAAACTCCAGACAGACAGTCATCTGAGGTCGAAATCGAACCTGGGTCCCTGGCACTGTGAGGCAGCAGTGCCAACCACTGTGCAACCATCCTGCCATCTCTCAATTGGATTAATGTTGAGTCTATGCCCAGTCCCACAAGTACCAAACCTTACTGAGGTTTTAAGGGATTGGTTTGCAATTTATTGGTTGCCAGATGTGTTGGTGTCAGATAATTGAGAACAGTTTATATCAGAAGAGTTTTTAATATTTCTGAGTAAGAATGGAGGCAAACAGATTCTAAGACTAGCACACCACACAGCAGAAGGAAGTTTTACACATTGTGAAGAGATCTTTGTAATGCGACCATCAATTCACACAAAACCACGAGTAGGAGTAACTGTGGCTTTAATCAACTAGAACAGTGCCTGCCTGTGACTTGTCTGCTAGTGAGAGCCGCCTACAGGGCGACTGCTCTTTATATCTCCCCTCATGGGGTGGAGCCAGGGGCGGAGCCCACAAGGCACCAACATGATACATTACAGGTAATACCTTACAATGGTAGGTGGAGCTCGCACGGGCAACAGCGTGATACAGTTATATCCCAGGGTACCAGGGGATTGGAGAGTGGCGAATGTCGTGCCCCTGTTCAAAAAAGGGACTAGGGATAACCCTGGGAATTACAGGCCAGTTAGTCTTACTTCGGTGGTAGGCAAAGTAATGGAAAGGGTATTGAAGGATAGGATTTCTGAGCATCTGGAAAGACACTGCTTGATTAGGGATAGTCAGCACGGATTTGTGAGGGGTAGGTCTTGCCTTACAAGTCTTATTGAATTCTTTGAGGAGGTGACCAAGCATGTGGATGAAGGTAAAGCAGTGGATGTAGTGTACATGGATTTTAGTAAGGCATTTGATAAGGTTCCCCATGGTAGGCTTATGCAGAAAGTAAGGAGGCATGGGATAGTTGGATAACGAACTGGCTAACCGATAGAACAGTACGAAGTCTTACAACACCAGGGTAAAGTCCAACAGGTTTTTTTCGATGTCACTAGCTTTCGGAGCGCTGCTCCTTCCTCAGGTGAATGAAGAGGTCTGTTCCAGAAACACATATATAGACAGATTCAAAGATGCCAAACAATGCTTGGAATGCGAGCATTAGCAGGTGATTAAATCTTTACAGATCCAGAGATGGGGTAACCCCAGGTTAAAGAGGTGTGAATTGTATCAAGCCAGGACAGTTGGTAGGATTTCGCAGGCCAGATGGTGGGGGATGAATGTAATGCGACATGAATCCCAGGTCCCGGTTGAGGCCGCACTCATGTGTGCGGAACTTGGCTATAAGTTTCTGCTCGGCGATTCTGCGTTGTCGCGAGCAGAATCGCCGAGCAGAAACTTATAGCCAAGTTCCGCACACATGAGTGCGGCCTCGACCGGGACCTGGGATTCATGTCGCATTACATTCATCCCCCACCATCTGGCCTGCAAAATCCTACCAACTGTCCTGGCTTGATACAATTCACACCTCTTTAACCTGGGGTTACCCCATCTCTGGATCTGTAAAGATTTAATCACCTGCTAATGCTCGCATTCCAAGCATTGTTTGGCATCTTTGAATCTGCCTATATATGTGTTTCTGGAACAGACCTCTTCATTCACCTGAGGAAGGAGCAGCGCTCCGAAAGCTAGTGACATCGAAACAAACCTGTTGGACTTTAACCTGGTGTTGTAAGACTTCGTACTGTGCTCACCCCAGTCCAACGCCGGCATCTCCACATCATGGCTATAACCGATAGAAGTCAGAGAGTGGTGGTGGATGGCAAATATTCAGCCTGGATCCCAGTTACCAGTGGCGTACCGTAGGGATCAGTTCTGGGTCCTCTGCTGTTTGTGATTTTCATTAATGACTTGGATGAGGGAGTTGAAGGGTGGGTCAGTAAATTTGCAGATATACGAAGATTGGTGGAGTTGTGGATAGTAAGGAGGGCTGTTGTCGGCTGCAAAGAGACATAGATAGGATGCAGAGCTGGGCTGAGAAGTGGCAGATGGAGTTTAACCCTGAAAAGTGTGAGGTTGTCCATTTTGGAAGGACAAATATGAATGTGGAACACAGGGTTAACGGTAGAGTTCTTGGCAATGTGGAGGAGCAGAGAGATCTTGTGGTCTATGTTCATTCATCTTTGAAAGTTGCCACTCAAGTGGATAGAGCTGTGAAGAAGGCCTATGGTGTGCTCGCGTTCATTAACAGAGGGATTGAATTTAAGAGCCGTGAGGTGATGATGCAGCTGTACAAAACTTTGGTAAGGCCACATTTGGAGTACTGTGTACAGTTCTGGTCGCCTCATTTTAGGAAGGATGTGGAAGCTTTGGAAAAGGTGCAAAGGAGATTTACCAGGATGTTGCCTGGAATGGAGAGTAGGACTTGCGAGGAAAGGTTGAGGGTGCTAGGCCTTTTCTCATTAGAACGGAGAAGGATGAGGGGCGACTTGATAGAGGTTTATAAGATGATCGGGGAATAGATAGAGTAGACAGTCAGAGACTTTTTCCCCGGGTGGAACAAACCATTACGAGGGGACATAAATTTAAGGTGAAAGGTGGAAGATATAGGAGGGATATCAGAGGTAGGTTCTTTACCCAGAGAGTAGTGGGGGCATGGAATGCACTGCCTGTGGAAGTAGTTGAGTCGGAAACATTAGGGACCTTCAAGCAGCTATTGGATAGGTACATGGATTACGGTAAAATGATATAGTATAGATTTATTTGTTCTTAAGGGCAGCACGGTAGCATTGTGGATAGCACAATTGCTTCACAGCTCCAGGGTCCCAGATTCGATTCCGGCTTGGATCACTGTCTGTGCGGAGTCTGCACATCCTCCCCGTGTCTGCGTGGGTTTCCTCCGGGTGCTCCGGTTTCCTCCCACAGTCCAAAGATGTACAGGTTAGGTGGATTGGCCATGATAAATTGCCCTTAGTGTCCAAAATTGCCCTTGGTGTTGGGTGGAGGTGTTGAGTTTGGGTAGGGGGCTCTTTCCAAGAGCCGGTGCAGACTCAAAGGGCCGAATGGCCTCCTTCGGCACTGTAAATTCAATGATAATCTATGATTAATCTAGGACAAAGGTTCGGCACAACATGCCTGTTTACCGACAGAAAGTTTCACACTTGTCAGCCACTGACGGAACACATTTGATTCTAGCCTATGAAGAATTCAATATCTAGATCACTGTTTGCAGTCGCTGCAAGTACTTCGGCCAGCTTCCGTTTCCTGTATGAGAGCATTTAGTACACAAGCCAAGTTCTTCAAATTAATTTAAGGTCAAGAAAAGTTGAAAATTCAACCACAGCTCATGTGAAAGGTCCTTTTTTTAGCGACTGCTTTTTGCGTAGCATTGCATCAAATTGCTGCATTATTTATAGGCTTTTAAATACCGCTGTTCATTTTCGAGATCAAAACCTGTCAGTTTTGCATTCAGCTACTATGCGAATGTAATAATGAAGGAATAAACCTGTAAATTACATCCCGTGAGATTGTTCGTCTATCACTTTTAATTACAGCATTAACTGTTCGTTTGTGCAGTCTGCTTGTTAGGGGAAGCTGATTTGAATTCTGAATTCTAATAAAATCATCATATTTCATTCAGGTAACATCACTTCCTGGAGGCAGGATAGATTTCTGATTTTAAGCAGAATCAAATCTGATCACACAGGGTAGCAGGGGACTAAATATGACTTTTTAAACATGTCATATTGGCTCGTATCTAACTTCAGACAGCGGGTGGGCAGTTACACCTGCTGAGAGTGCATCTCAGAAATTCTAGGTTGCACCAAGTACAATTCACTGACCATTTAAAATGATGGAGAAAGTGGTGAATAGCAAAAGATGCCAAAATTTACACAATGCGCCCTCAGCACCAAGGCTCCCTGCTGCTAATGTGTACGAGGAAGATCCGCTCTCATGGTAAATACAGAATTAGTAAAATAATCAGCATGGTCTCATATTTTAATACAGATTTTCTTTAAATGACTGGGGCTAGGTTATTCAGAAGCCAGCATTCTTTCTTCAGGTCTTCATTCTGCACCATTGACTAGATCAAATATAGAAAATCCCCTACTCGGCAACTTGTTCTGTGTAGAACATAGAACATAGAACATTACAGCGCAGTACAGGCCCTTCGGCCCTCGATGTTGCGCCGACCTGTGAAACCACTCGAAAGCCCATCTACACTATTCCCTTATCGTCCATATGTCTATCCAATGACCATTTGAATGCCCTTAGTGTTGGCGACTCCACTACTGTTGCAGGCAGGGCATTCCACGCCCTCACTACTCTCTGAGTAAAGAACCTACCTCTGACATCTATCCTATATCTATCTCCCCTCAGTTTAAAGCTACGTCCCCTCGTGCTAAACATCACCATCCAAGGAAAAAGGCTCTCACTGTCCACCCTATCTAATCCTCTGATCATCTTGTATGCCTCAATTAAGTCACCTCTTAACCTTCTTCTCTCTAACAAAAACAGCTCAAGTCCCTCAGCCTTCCCTCATAAGATCTTCCCTCCATACCAGGCAACATTCTGGTAAATCTCCTCTGCACCCTTTCCAATGCTTCCACATCCTTCCAATAATGCGGCGACCAGAATTGCACGCAATACTCAAAATGCGGCCGCACCAGTGTTTTGTACAGCTGCAACATGACCTCATGGCTCCGAAACACAATCCCTTGACCAATAAAAGTGAACACACCATACGCCTTCTTAACAACCCTCTCAACCTGGGTGGCAACTTTCAGGGATCTATGTACATGGACACCGAGATCTCTCTGCTCATCCACATTGCCAAGAATCTTACCATTAGCCCATTACTCTGTCTTCCTGTTATTCCTTCCAAAATGAATCACCTCACACTTTTCTGCATTAAACTCCATTTGCCACCTCTCAGCCCAGCGCTGCAGCTTATCTATGTCCCTCTGTAACTTGTAACATCCTTCCGCGCTTTCCACAACTCCACCGACTTTAGTGTCATCTGCAAATTTATTCACCCATCCTTCTACGCCCTCCTCCGGGTCATTGATAAAAATGACAAACAGCAATGGCCCCAAAACAGATCCTTGTGGTACACCACTAGTAACTGGACTCCAGTCTGAACATTTCCCATCAACCATCACCCTTTGTCTTCTTCCAGCTAGCCAATTTCTGATCCAAACTGCTAAATCACCCTGAATCCCATGCCTCCGTATTTTCTGCAGTAGCCTACCGTGGGGAACCTTGGGCGAGATTCTCCGACCCCCCGCCGGGCACTCAGGCACTGAGGTCAAAATCTGCATCGCTGATTCGATTACTTGTTCCAACATGTGCGAGTCAAGCAGCCAAAAGTCAAACTAAGATTATTGTCATATTAATTAAAAGGAAAATCTCCTATTTTGGCCATAAAATAAATAAACTGAGTTGATTATTCAAAAATATTTGAGAAAATCTTTAATTCCTTCCTATCAACCATGGACTCAATGGCTGTGGGTTCAGTGAGACAAGAAGAGTCCAGATGCAGAGATTTCTGATGCTGTGAAACTCCTGGTCCAGTGAAACTCCTGGTGCAGTGAGATTCCTGATACAGTGAAGCTCCTAATACAGAGAGACTCTTAATGCAGAGAGACCCCTGACGCAGAGAGACTCCTGGTGCAGAGAGGCTCCTGGTGTAGTGAGATTGCTGATACAGAGAGACTCCTGACGCAGAGAGACTCCAGACGCAGAGAGACACCTGAATCAGAGAGACTCCTGGTGCAGAGAGACTCCCGATATAGAAAGCCTCATGGTGTAGTGAGAATCCTGATGCAGTGATGCTCCTAATGCAGAGAGACTCCTGGTGCAGAGAGGTGCCAGATGCAGAGGCGCCTGATGCAGAGAGGCGCCTGATGCAGAGAGGCGCCTGATGCAGAGAGGCGCCTGATGCAGAGAGACACCTGAGGCAGAGAGACTCCTGATACAGAGAGGCTCCTGATGCAGAGCCACTCCTGATGCAGAGAGACTCCTGATGCAGAGAGACTCCTGATGCAGAGAAACTCCCGATACAGAGAGACTCCAGGTGCAGTGAGACTCCTGATGCAGAGACTCTTGATGCAGTGAGACTCCTGGTGCAGAGAGGCTCCTGGTGCAGAGAGATTCCTGATGCAGATAGTCTCCTGGTGCAGAGAGGATCCTGATGGCAGAGAGACTCCTGGTGCAGAGAGGCTCCTGATGCAGAGAGGCTCCTGATGCAGAGAGACTCCTGATGCAGAGAGACTCCTGATGCAGAGAGACTCCTGATGCTGAGAGACTCCTGATGCTGAGAGACTCCTGATGCTGAGAGACTCCTGGTGCTGAGAGACTCCTGGTGCAGAGAGGATTCTGATGAGAGTCTCTCTGCATCAGGAATCTCACTGCACCAGGGGTCTCTCTGCATCAGGGGTCTCTCTGCATTAGGAGTCTCTCTGCACCAGGAGTCTCTCTGCACCAGGAGTCTCTCTGCACCAGGAGCCTCTCTGCACCAGGAGTCTCTCAGCATCAGGAGTCTCTCAGCATCAGGAGTCTCTCAGCATCAGGAGTCTCTCTGCATCAGGAGTCTCTCTGCATCAGGAGTCTCTCTGCATCAGGAGTCTCTCTGCATCAGGAGTCTCTCTTAATTTGGGGTCTCTCTGCATCAGGAGTCTCTCTGCATCAGGAGTCTCTCTGCATCAGGAGTCTCTCTGCATCAGGAGTCTCTCTGCATCAGGAGTCTCTCTGCATCAGGAGTTTCTCTGCATCAGGAGTCTCTCTGCATTAGGGGACTCTCTGCACCAGGAGTCTCTCTGCATCAAGAGTCTCTCTGATCAGGAGTCTCTCTGCATTAGGGGACTCTCTGCATCAGGAGTCTCCCTGCACCAGGAAACTCACTGCATCAGGAGTCTCTCTGCACCAGGACTCTCTCTGCATTAGGAGTCTCTCTGCACCAGGAGTCTCTCTGCACCAGAAGTCTCTCTGCACCAGAAGTCTCTCTGCATCAGGAGTCTCTGTGCACCAGGAGTCTCTCTGCACCAGAAGTCTCTCTGCATTAGGAGTCACTCTGCATTAGGAATCTCTCTGCATCAGGAGTCTCTCTGCATCAGGAATCTCACTGCACCAGGGGTCTCTCTGCATCAGGGGTCTCTCTGCATTAGGAGTCTCTCAGCATCAGGAGTCTCTCTGCACCAGGAGTCTCTCAGCATCAGGAGTCTCTCTGCATCAGGAGTCTCTCTGCATCAGGAGTCTCTCTTAATTTGGAGTCTCTCTGCATCAGGAGTCTCTCTGCATCAGGAGTCTCTCTGCATCAGGAGTCTCTCTGCATCAGGAGTTTCTCTGCATCAGGAATCTCTCTGCATTAGGGGACTCTCTGCACCTGGAGTCTCTCTGCATCAGGAGTCTCTCTGCTTAGGGGACTCTCTGCATCAGGATTGTCTCTGCACCAGGAATCTCTCTGCATCAGGAGTCTCTCTGTACCATGAGTCTCTCTGCATTAGGAGTCTCTCTGCATTAGGAGTCTCTCTGCACCAGGAGTCTCTCTGCATCAGGAGTCTCTCAGCATCAGGAGTCTCTCTGCATCAGGAGTCTCTCTGCATCAGGAGTCTCTCTGCATCAGGAGTCTCTCTGCATCAGGAGTCTCTCTTAATTTGGAGTCTCTCTGCATCAGGAGTCTCTCTGCATCAGGAGGCTGTCTGCATCAGGAGTTTCTCTGCATCAGGAGTCTCTCTGCATTAGGGGACTCTCTGCACCAGGAGTCTCTCTGCATCAAGAGTCTCTCTGCATTAGGGGACTCTCTGCATCAGGAGTCTCCCTGCACCAGGAAACTCACTGCATCAGGAGTCTCTCTGCACCAGGACTCTCTCTGCATTCGGAGTCTCTCTGCACCAGGAGTCTCTCTGCACCAGAAGTCTCTCTGCACCAGAAGTCTCTCTGCATCAGGAGTCTCTGTGCACCAGGAGTCTCTCTGCACCAGAAGTCTCTCTGCATTAGGAGTCACTCTGCATTAGGAATCTCTCTGCACCAGGGGTCTCTCTGCATCAGGGGTCTCTCTGCATTAGGAGTCTCTCAGAGTCTCTCAGAGAGACTCCTGATGCAGAGAGATTCCTAATGCAGAGTGACTCCTAATGCACAGAGACTTCTGGTGCAGAGAGACTCCTGGTGCACAGGGACTTCTGGTGCAGAGAGACTTCTGGTGCAGAGAGACTTCTGGTGCAGAGAGACTCCTGGTGCAGAGAGACTCCTAATGCAGAGAGAGTTCTGGTGCAGGGAGACTCCTGATGCAGAGAGTCCCCTAATGCAGAGAGACTCCTGATCAGAGAGACTCTTGATGCAGAGAGATTCCTGGTGCAGAGAGTCACCTAATGCAGAGAGACTCCTGATGCAGAGAGACTCCTGATGCAGAGAGACTCCTGGTGCAGAGAGGGTCCTGATGCAGAGAGACTCCTGATGCAGAGAGAATCGTGGTGCAGAGAGACTCCTGATGCTGATAGACTCCTGGTGCAGAGAGACTTCTGGTGTAGAGAGATTCCTGATGCAGAGAGACTCCTAATCCAGAGAGACTCCTGAAGCAGAGAGCTTCCTGATGCAGAGAGATTCCTGGTGCTGAGAGACACCTAATGCAGAGAGACACCTGGTGCAGAGAGACTCCTGGCGCAGTGAGATTCCTGATGCAGAAAGACTCCCGATGCTGAGAGACGTCTGGTGCAGAGAGACTCCTTGTGCAGAGAGACTCCTTGTGCAGAGAGACTCCTTGTGCAGAGAGACTCCTGTTGCAGAGAGTCTCCTGGTGCAGAGATACTCCTAATGCAGAGAGACTCATGGTACAGAGAGACTCCTGATGCAGAGAGACTCCTGATGCAGAGAGACTCCTGATGCAGAGAGACTCCTGATGCAGAGAGACTTCTGGTGCAGAGAGACTCATGGTACAGAGAGACTCCTGATGCAGAGAGACTCCTGATGCAGAGAGACTCCTGATGCAGAGTGACTCCTGATGCAGAGTGACTCCTGATGCAGAGAGAATCCTGATGCAGAGAGAATCCTGATGCAGAGAGAATCCTGATGCAGAGAGACTCCTGGTGCAGAGAGACTCCTGGTGCAGAGAGACTCCTGGTGCAGGGAGACTCCTAATGCGGAGAGACTCCTGGTGCAGAATGACTCCTAATGCAGAGAGACCCCTGGGGCAGAGAGACTCCTGGTGCAGGGAGACTCCTAATGTGGAGAGACTCCTGGTGCAGAATGACTCCTAATGCAGAGAGACCCATGGGGCAGAGAGACTCCTGGTCCAGAGAGACTCCTAATGTAGAGAGAGTCCTGGTGCAGAGAGACTCCTGATGCAGTGAGATTCCTGGTGCAGAGAGAATCCTGATGCAGAGAGTCCCCTAAGCAGAGAGACTCCTGATGCAGAGAGACTCCTGATGCAGAGAGACTCCTGATGCAGAGAGACTCCTGGTGCAGAGAGACTCCTGATGCAGAGAGACTCCTGGTGCAAAGAGACTCCTGATGCAGAGAGACTCCTGATGCAGAGAGGCTCTTGGTGCAGAGAGACTCCTGATGCAGAGAGACTCCTGATGCAGTGAGTTTCCTGACGCAGAGATACTCCTGATGCAGAGAGACACCTGATACAGAGAGAATCCTGATGCAGAGAGACTCCTGGTGCAGAAAGACTCCTGGTGCAGAGAGACTCCTGATGCAGAGAAACTCCTTCTGCAGTGAGACTGCTGATGCAGAGCGACTCCTAATGCAGAGAGACTCCGAATGCAGAGGGACTCCTGGTGCAGAAAGACTCCTGGTGCAGAGAGACTCCAGACGCTGAGATACTCCTAATGCAGAGAGACTCCAAGTGCAGTGAGACTCCAGATGCAGAGAAACTCCTGATGTAGAGAGACTCCTAATTAAGAAAGACTCCTGGTGCAGTAAGATTCCTGTTGCAGAGAGACTCATAATACACAGGTATTCCTGGTGCAGAAAGACTCCTGGTGCAGAGACTCCTGATGCAGTGAGATTCCTGGTGCAGAGAGAATCCTGACGCAGAGAGTCCCCTAAGCAGAGAGACTCCTGATGCAGAGAGACTCCTGGTGCAGAGAGTCCCCTAATGCAGAGAGATTCCTGATGCAGAGAAACTCCTGATGCAGAGAGACTCCTGATGCAGAGAGACTCCTGATGCAGAGAGACTCCTGATGCAGAGAGACTCCTGATGCTGAGAGACTCCTGGTGCAGAGAGACTTCTGATGCTGAGAGATCCTAATGCAGAGAGATTCCAAGTGCAGTGAGACTCCAGATGCAGAGATGCTCCTGATGCTGAGAGACTCCTGGTGCAGAGAAACTCCTGATGCTGAGAGACCCCTGATGCAGAGAGACTCCTGATGCAGAGAGTCTCCTGGTGCAGAGATACTCCTAATGCAGAGAGACTCCTAATTAAGAGAGACTCCTGATGCAGAGAGACTCCTGATGCAGAGAGACTCCTGATGCGGAGAGACTCCTAATGCAAGAGACCACTGATGCAGAGAGACCCCTGGTGCAGTGAGATTCCTGATGCAGAGAGACTCCTGATGCAGAGAGATTCCTAATGCAGAGTGACTCCTATTGCAGAGAGACTTCTGGTGCAGTGAGACTTCTGGTGCAGAGAGACTCCTGGTGCAGAGAGACTCCTGATGCAGTGAGTTTCCTGGTGCAGAGAGACTCCTGATGCAGAGAGTCCCCTAATGCAGAGAGACTTCTGATCAGAGAGACTCCTGATGCAGAGAGACTCCTGGTGCAGAGAGTCCCCTAATGCAGAGAGTCCCCTAATGCAGAGAGTCCCCTGATGCAGAGACACTCCTGGTGCAGAGAGACGCCTGGTGCAGAGAGGATCCTGATGCAGAGAGAATCGTGGTGCAGAGAGACTCCTGATGCTGATAGACTCCTGATGCAGAGAGACTCCTGATGCAGAGAGACTCCTGGTGCAGAGAGACGCCTGGTGCAGAGAGGATCCTGATGCAGAGAGAATCGTGGTGCAGAGAGACTCCTGATGCTGATAGACTCCTGGTGTAGAGAGACTTCTGGTGTAGAGAGATTCCTGATGCAGAGAGTCTCCTAATCCAGAGAGACTCCTGAAGCAGAGAGCTTCCTGATGCAGAGAGATTCCTGGTGCTGAGAGACACCTAATGCAGAGAGACTCCTGGCCAGTGAGATTCCTGATGCAGAAAGACTCCCGATGCTGAGAGACTTCTGGTGCAGAGTGACTCCTGATGCAGAGAGACTCCTTGTGCAGAGAGACTCCTGTTGCAGAGAGTCTTCTGGTGCAGAGATACTCCTAATGCAGAGAGATTCATGGTACAGAGAGACTCCTGATGCAGAGAGACTCCTGATGCAGAGAGATTCCTGATGCAGAGAGACTCCTGATGCAGAGAGACTCCTGATGCAGAGAGACTTCTGGTGCAGAGAGACTCATGGTACAGAGAGACCCCTGAGCAGAGAGACTCCTGATGCAGAGAGACTCCTGATGCAGAGAGAATCCTGATGCAGAGAGACTCCTGGTGCAGAGAGACTCCTGGTGCAGAGAGACTCCTGGTGCAGAGACCCCTGGTACAGAGAGACACCTGGTGCAGAGAGACGCCTAATGCGGAGAGACTCCTGGTGCAGAATGACTCCTAATGCAGAGAGACCCCTGGGGCAGAGAGACTCCTGGTCCAGAGAGACTCCTAATGTAGAGAGAGTCCTGGTGCAGAGAGACTCCTGATGCAGTGAGATTCCAGGTGCAGAGAGAATCCTGATGCAGAGAGTCCCCTAAGCAGAGAGACTCCTGATGCAGAGAGACTCCTGATGCAGAGAGACTCCTGGTGCAGAGAGTCCCCTAATGCAGAGAGACTACTGATGCTGAGAGACTCCTGATGCAGAGAGACTCCTGATGCAGTGAGTTTCCTGACGCAGAGGTACTCCTGATGCAGAGGTACTCCTGATGCAGAGAGACACCTGATACAGAGAGAATCCTGATGCAGAGAGACCCCTGGTGCAGAGAGACTCCTGGTGCAGAGAGACTCCTGGTGCAGAGAGACTCCTGATGCAGAGAAACTCCTGATGCAGAGAGGCTCTTGGTGCAGAGAGACTCCTGGTGCTGAGAGACTCCTGGTGCAGTGAGTTTCCTGATGCAGAGAGACTCCTGATGCTGAGAGACTCCGGATGCAGAGAGTCTCCTGATGCAGTGAGTTTCCTGACGCAGAGATACCCCTGATGCAGAGAGACACCTGATACAGAGAGAATCCTGATGCAGGGAGACTCCTGGTGCAGGAAGACTCCTGGTGCAGAGAGACTCCTGATGCAGAGAAACTCCTGATGCAGAGAGACTGCTGATGCAGAGCGACTCCTAATGCAGAGAGACTCCTAATGCAGAGGGACTCCTGGTGCAGAAAGACTCCTGGTGTAGAGAGACTCCAGACGCTGAGAGACTCCTAATGCAGAGAGACTCCAAGTGCAGTGAGACTCCAGATGCAGAGAAACTCCTGATGTAGAGAGACTCCTAATTAAGAAAGATTCCTGGTGCAGAGAGACTCCTAATGCACAGGGACTCCTGGTGCAGAAAGACTCCTGGTGCAGAGACTCCTAATGCAGAGAGACTCCTGATGCAGAGAGACTCCTGATGCTGAGAGACTCCTGATGCTGAGAGACTCCTGATGCTGCTAGACTCCTGATGCTGAGAGACTCCTAATGCAGAGAGACTCCAAGTGCAGTGAGACTCCAGATGCAGTGAGACTCCAGATGCAGAGAGACTCCTGGTGCAGAGAGACCCCTGATGCAGAGAGACTCCTGATGCAGAGAGTCTCCTGGTGCAGAGATACTCCTAATGCAGAGAGACTCATGGTACAGAGAGACTCCTGATGCAGAGAGATTCCTGGTGCAGAAAGAATCCTGATGCAGAGAGTCCCCTAAGCAGAGAGACTCCTGATGCAGAGAGACTCCTGGTGCAGAGAGTCCCCTAATGCAGAGAGATTCCTGATGCAGAGAAACTCCTGATGCAGAGAGACTCCTGATGCAGAGAGACTCCTGATGCAGAGAGACTCCTGATGCTGAGAGACTCCTGGTGCAGAGAGACTCCTGATGCTGAGAGACTCCTAATGCAGAGAGACCCCTGATGCAGAGAGACCCCTGATGCAGAGAGACCCCTGGTGCAGTGAGATTCCTGATGCAGAGAGACTCCTGATGCAGAGAGATTCCTAATGCAGAGTGACTCCTAATGCAGACAGACTCCTGGTGCAGAGAGACTCCTGGTGCAGAGAGCCTTCTGGTGCAGAGAGACTTCTGGTGCAGAGAGACTCCTGGTGCAGAGATCCTCCTAATGCAGAGAGAGTCCTGGTGCAGAGAGACTCCTGATGCAGTAAGTTTCCTGATGCAGAGAGACTCCTGGTGCAGAGAGTCCCCTAATGCAGAGAGACTCAGAGAGACACCTGATGCAGAGAGACTCCTGATGCAGAGAGAATCGTGGTGCAGAGACACTCCTGATGCTGATAGACTCCTGGTGCAGAGAGACTTCTGGTGTAGAGAGATTCCTGATGCAGAGAGACTCCTAATCCAGAGAGACTCCTGAAGCAGAGAGCTTCCTGATGCAGAGAGATTCCTGGTGCTGAGAGACACCTAATGCAGAGAGACACCTGGTGCAGAGAGACTCCTGGCGCAGTGAGATTCCTGATGCAGAAAGACTCCCGCTGCTGAGAGACTTCTGGTGCAGAGAGACTCCTGATGCAGAGAGTCTCCTGGTGCAGAGATACTCCTAATGCAGAGAGACTCATGGTACAGAGAGACTCCTGATGCAGAGAAACTCCTGATGCAGAGAGACTGCTGATGCAGAGCGACTCCTAATGCAGAGAGACTCCTAATGCAGAGGGACACCTGGTGCAGAAAGACTCCTGGTGTAGAGAGATTCCAGACCCTGAGAGACTCCGAATTCAGAGAGACTCCAAGTGCAGTGAGACTCCAGATGGAGAGAAACTCCTGGGGCGTCATTCTCCGACCCCCCGCCGGGTCGGAGAATGGCCGTTGGCCGCCGTGAATCCCGCCCCCGCCGAAGTCTCCGAAGGGAGAAAAGTCGGCGGGGCGTTAATGGCGCCGCTGCCGCGGAGAATGTCACGGGTCTGCGCAAGGCAGGCGATTTTCGGCCTGCCGATATTCTCCCTTCCGGATGGGCCGAAGTCCCGTCGACGTGATGACCGTTCACGTCGACGTGAATCAAACCTCCTTTTCATCGGCGTGACCCGGTGCTCCAGGCTCACGCCGACCAGCGAGGAGGTGAGTGACGGCCTGGGGGGTTGGCTCTGGGCAGGAAATGGCGTGGCCGCAGACTGATTGCCTGAGGAGAGGTGTGTCTCGGTTTGTGTGTGTGTGTGTGTGCGGCCGTGGGGGGGGGGGGGGGGGGAGGGGGGGTGGTGGTTAGAGTAGGTTGGGCTCCGGGGGAGTGCCGGGAGGGGGTCCGTGCCGGGGTGGAGGTTGGGGGGGGGGGTCCGTGCCGGGGTGGAGGTTGGGGGTTGGGGGGGGTGTCCGTGCTGGGGTGGAGGTTGGGGAGGGGGTCCGTGCCGGGATGGAGGTTGGGGGTTGGGGGGGGGTCCGTGCTGGGGTGGAGGTTAGGGAGGGGGTCCGTGCCGGGGTGAAGGTTGGGGGTTGGGGGGGGGGTCCGTGCTGGGGTGGAGGTTGGGGAGGGGGTCCGTGCCGGGATGGAGGTTGGGGGTTGGGGGGGGGGGGGTCCGTGCTGGGGTGGAGGTTGGGGAGGGGGTCCGTGCCGGGGTGGAGGTTGGGGAGGGGGTCCGTGCCGGGGTGGAGGTTGGGGAGGGGGTCGTGCCGGGGTGGAGGTTGGGGAGGGGGTCCGTGCCGGGGTGGAGGTTGGGGGGGGGGCGTGCCGGGGTGGAGGTTGGGGAGGGGGTCCGTGCCGGGGTGGAGGTTGTGGGGGGGGGGTCCGTGCCGGGGTGGAGGTTGGGGGGGGGGCGTGCCGGGGTGGAGGTTGGGGAGGGGGTCCGTGCCGGGGTGGAGGTTGTGGGGGGGGGGTCCGTGCCGGGGTGGAGGTTGGGGAGGGGGTCGTGCCGGGGTGGAGGTTGGGGAGGGGGTCCGTGCCGGGGTGGAGGTTGGGGGGGGGGCGTGCCGGGGTGGAGGTTGGGGAGGGGGTCCGTGCCGGGGTGGAGGTTGTGGGGGGGGGGTCCGTGCCGGGGTGGAGGTTGGGGGGGGGGCGTGCCGGGGTGGAGGTTGGGGAGGGGGTCCGTGCCGGGGTGGAGGTTGTGGGGGGGGGGTCCGTGCCGGGGTGGAGGTTGGGGGGGGGGGGTCCGTGCCGGGGTGGAGGTTG
The DNA here is from genome assembly GCF_047496885.1 of Scyliorhinus torazame. Taxonomy (NCBI): domain Eukaryota; kingdom Metazoa; phylum Chordata; class Chondrichthyes; order Carcharhiniformes; family Scyliorhinidae; genus Scyliorhinus; species Scyliorhinus torazame. Next base: position 68,491,315 of record NC_092721.1, on the reverse strand, counting down.
GGGGTTGGGGAGGGGGTCGTGCCGGGGTGGAGGTTGGGGAGGGGGTCCGTGCCGGGGTGGAGGTTGGGGGGGGGGCGTGCCGGGGTGGAGGTTGGGGAGGGGGTCCGTGCCGGGGTGGAGGTTGTGGGGGGGGGGGTCCGTGCCGGGGTGGAGGTTGGGGGGGGGGGGTCCGTGCCGGGGTGGAGGTTGGGGGTTGGGGAGGGGGTCGTGCCGGGGTGGAGGTTGGGGACGGGGTCCGTGCCGCGGTGGAGGTTGGGGGGGGGCGTGCCGGGGTGGAGGTTGGGGAGGGGGTCCGTGCCGGGGTGGAGGTTGTGGGGGGGGGGTCCGTGCCGGGGTGGAGGTTGGGGGGTGGGGGGGTCCGTGCCGGGGTGGAGGTTGGGGGTTGGGGAGGGGGTCCGTGCCGGGGTGGAGGTTGGGGAGGGGGTCCGTGCCGGGGTGGAGGTTGGGGGTTGGGGGGGGTGTCCGTGCTGGGGTGGAGGTTGGGGAGGGGGTCCATGCCGGGATGGAGGTTGGGGGTTGGGGGGGGGGTCCGTGCTGGGGTGGAGGTTGGGGAGGGGGTCCGTGCCGGGGTGGAGGTTGGGGGTTGGGGAGGGGGTCCGTGCCGGGGTGGAGGTTGGGGAGGGGGTCCGTGCCGGGGTGGAGGTTGGGGGTTGGGGGGGGTGTCCGTGCTGGGGTGGAGGTTGGGGAGGGGGTCCGTGCCGGGGTGGAGGTTGGGGGGGCAAATGAGTTGGTCCACCTGGCCAGGTGCCAGCCTCCAACAGTTGGACCCATGCGGTCCATGCCACCTGGCTGGGGGGAGGAGATGATATGGGCAATGATGACATGTCGTCGTTCCCCTCCCCCCCCACCAGGCCGTCATGTTTTCAGACCATCCAGCGATGTTGGCCGCCGTGGTGGCAGCCGCTCATGTCTATGTTGCCCTGGATGAGGAGGAGGAGGAGGAGGGGCGTGCCAGAGAGGCGGCGCAGGCTGCCGCAGAGGGGCAGGCGGCAGCCGCCCAGGCTGGAGGGACACCTGACCGACAGGACGAGGAGGGGGAGGAGGACGTCGCGGCCCCACGGCAACGGAGGCACCCGAGGGCGCCCCGTGTGTACCGGCCCCGGCAGTCATACCAGGACCTCACGGACCGGGAATGCAGGAGGAGACTCCGGATGAGCCGGGAAACCGTGGCACACATCTGCCACCTGCTGGCACACCTGTCACCGCGTGGCACTGGCGGGGGACACCCTCTCCCCGTGTCCGTCAAGGTTACGGTGGCCCTGAACTTTTATGCAACGGGGTCATTCCAGGCACCGAGTGGGGACCTGTCCGGCATATCGCAGACATCGGTGCATCGGTGCATCCGGGCAGTGACAGATGCCCTTTATGCCATGGCGCACCGCTACATCCGCTTCCCCGTGGACCGGGCCAGCCAAGATGCCCGGGCCGTGGGCTTCTCTGCCATTGCCGGGTTCCCCATGGTCCAGGGCGCGATCGATGGGATGCACGTCGCCGTGCGGCCACCTGCAGATAACAGGGCCGTGTTCACTAATAGGAAGGGGACCTATTCGATGAACGTACAGGTGGTCTGCGACCACCGCATGATGATCCTGCACGTCTGCGCCCGTCACCCAGGCAGTGTACACGACTCATTCGTGTTGTCGCGGTCATCCATCCCCGGCATGTACGAGGGACGCCATCCCCGGCTGAGGTGCTGGTTGCTGGGCGACAGGGGCTACCCATTGCGATCGTGGCTGATGACGTCTATACGGAGGCCACGCAATGAGGCGGAGAACCGCTACAATGATGCCCATGTAGCGACAAGGGGAGTGATCGAGAGGTGCTTTGGCGTGCTGAAGATGCGTTTCAGGTGCCTGGACCTCTCTGGGGGCGCCCTCCAGTATCGGTCAGATAGGGTCGGCCGCATCATTGTGGTGTGCTGCGTCCTGCACAACATAGCCCAGCAGAGGGGCGATGTGCCGCAGGCAGAGGAGGGCGGAGTGGAGGAGCAGCAGGAAGAGGCCCAGTCCTCCCCAGATGAGGGGGATGGGGGCAATGGTCAGGGCAGACGGGGTAGACACAGACGGGTGGCTGTCCACCGTTACCGGCTGGCCCAGCGGGCACGGGACAGACTGATAGCCGCCCGCTTCACTGACTAGATGGGCGTGGGAATCGGGTAGTATGGCCACAGACCGGACACCATGACAACAGCCGACCACCCACACCCCCCACCCATCCACCCACCCAGCACCCTCACCCCCCTCCCCAACCCCACACACCCCACCCGCATGCACACCACCCCCCCACCCCCAATTGCCGATCCACCGGCGGCACAACGGGCCGGGCTCACCCAGTTGCGGGTGGACGCGTGTCTATCACAGGCCATGGAGAATGATGACAACCCGCCTCCGATGAGCTCCTGGCTCTACATCGTTGGACTATGTCTGACCCATGGCCACAGTACCACCATCCACCCGGACCATCCCTGCATGCGGCTGTGACACTGCAGCGCACGGTCCCGTCCTCTGCCCGGGGGATGTTGATGGCGGCCCAGGGGGAAGGGGGCAGACTCACCTGGGGCTGAGGTAAGACCACCCCTCACACACACACTTGCGCTCAACGTACATGACACCCCCCGCACACTTTGGACAGAGCACAAAGGCAGCTTCGGTAGGTGTAACATTGACTTTAATAACCAAAGGAGTTCATGCACGTGCCCTAGCGCCTAAAACTCATCTGTGCCCTGCACCCGTGCCAACTTACTCAGTGTCTAATTGTTTGGCCTTACGGGCCCTTTGACTACGTCTACGTGGTTCCCCAGACGGTACAGCAGAACTGGAGGTGGACTCCTGTGATTCCTGCCCTCTGACACTGGATCCCTTTGGCGGCCGTTTCCTGGGGCGTCCTGGCCTAGATGGGCCAGGCTGCGGCCCGGGCGACTGGGATGGCGAGCTGCCAGCCTGTCCTGCCCGTTGCCCACCCGATGCACCTGGGACGGAAGGGGGGGAGTCCGAGGTGTCGCGGTGTACCGGGACCTCCCCTACAGAGGGAGCCGGGACGGACCACACCACCTCCTCCTCCCTCGGGGTGCTCGATGGCCCCCAGGCCTCTACATGGGTGGGGGATGCGAACGGACTGGCCATCCGACGCGCCCCCGACATCTGGCGCTGCCAGTCCTGGAGGCCCGTGCTGGTATCGACAGGGGTCTGCAGGTTTGCAGCCATGGAGCCCAGGGGGTTGTCGAACCCTGTCTGCGACAGTGCGACGCCAGCTCGCACATGGCCACTGGCGCCGATGCCCTCAGCGATGGTCTGCAGAGACTGGGCCATGGCCTGCAGAGACTGGGCTATGGCCTGCTGAGACTGGGCCATGGCCTGCTGAGACTGGGCCATGGCCTGCTGAGACTGGGCTATGGCGTGCTGAGACTGGGCTATGGCGTTGAGCGCCTCTGCCATCTGGCGCTGGCACTGGCTCATGGCCTCCTGTGAGAGGGCAGCCATTTCCTGGGCCACAGACGCCGCCTGCACGGAAGGCCCCAGGCCTCGCAAACCGTTCCCCATGTCTGACACCGTCGCACCCATTGCCTCCACCGCGGACGCCACCCGTGCGGTGTCAGCCTGGGTGGCACGCATGACCGGGACCACTCCCAGCTCCTGGACGCGGGTGGACTCCTCCACCTGTGACCGCAGCCGCCGCAAGCCACCCGTCACCCTATTCGCTCGTCTCCGTGTCAGTGGTTGCATCGGATCTATGTGTGGGTGTGGTAACTGCAGGAACCCGGGATCCATCTGGGCGGCAGATGTTCGCTTGGCCTGGGCTGCCCTCCGACCGCCCGGTCCCTCTGCTGCTCCTACCTCCACCTGCTGTACCGGGACGGCTGTGTTGTGCGCACCAGTGAGTGTACCAGACGCCTCATCACTAAAGTGCCCAACCGTGGTGAGTGTTTCTGCGATGGTGGAGGGTGTTGGTGACAGCAGTGGCGTTGTGTCGTGCTCTTCGTCCCACTCTGAGTCCATGGCACTTTGGGGTGGGGGTTCGTCTCCACCCATCCACTCTGAGTCACTGTCCGGTATTTCGTCTTCCCGGGTAGGGGTGTCCTGGGTAGTGCTGTCCCGGGTAGTGCTGTCCCGGGTAGTGCTGTCCCGGGTAGGGGTGTCCTGGGTAGTGGTGTCCCGGGTAGGGGTGTCCTGGATAGTGGTGTCCTGGGTAGTGGTGTCCTGGCTCGGGTGTGACGGGGGCCTGTGGCTGCCCCCCTCATCGCTGGGTGGTCACTCCCGCACGTGACGGGGGTGTCGTCTCCCTGTTGCTCCAGGTCTCTCCGTCTCCCATGGTGTGCGAGGGGCATCCTGCGGGCGTCGCATGCTGGAGGGTGCGGGTCTCTCCGTCTCCCGTGGTCTCCGAGGGGCATCCTGCGGGCGTCGCATGCTGGAGGGTGCGGGTCTCTCCGTCTCCCGTGGTCTCCGAGGGGCATCCTGCGGGCGTCGCATGCTGGAGGGTGCGGGTCTCTCCGTCTCCCGTGGTCTCCGAGGGGCATCCTGCGGGCGTCGCATGCTGGAGGGTGCGGGTCTCTCCGTCTCCTGTGCTCTCCGAGGGGCAACCTGCGGCGGTCTGCATCTGCGGGGATGGGTGCCTGGACGTTTGGTCCTGCGATACACAATGAAGCATGCATGGTTAGACATCAGGCAGTGATCATGTGATACGGGAGAGGGGGATATAGGGGAGGGGGGATATGGGGACGGGCTGTTGGTGGCTCACTTGCTCGTGGGGCCCCGACCTCTGCATCAGCAACCTCCCGGTCCTCAGGTCCGCCAGCCAGTTCCAGGGCCCTTTCCTCGTGTACGGTCAGTGGCCTCTCATCAGCGGGCCCTCCTCCAGTCCTCACATGCTCCGTATTGTTGTGTGCGCGCTTCTCCTGGGGGGGGGGGGGGGGGGTGGTGGCAGGGGTAAAAGGCAACAGTGTTAGGCAGGTATATGAATGCACGCCATCGGTTGCGCGTGCATTGCAGAGGTTAAGGTTAGGGCTGGATTCACTTGGGGATATGGGGGATATGGGGGAGGGGGGATATGGGGGAGGGGGGGATATGGGGAGGGGGGATATGGGGGAGGGGGGATATGGGGGAGGGGGGATATGGGGAATATGGGGGAGGGGGGATATGGGGGAGGGATGATATGGGGGAGGGGGAATATGGGGGATATGGGGGAGGGGGGATATGGGGGAGGGGGGATATGGGGGAGGGGGGATATGGGGGATATGGGGGAGGGGGGATATGGGGGAGGGAGGAATATGGGGGATATGGGGAGGGGGGATATGGGGGATATGGGGGAGGGGGGATATGGGGGAGGGGGGAATATGGGGGCTATGGGGGAGGGGGGATATGGGGGAGGGGGGATATGGGGGAGGAGGAATATGGGGGATATGGGGGAGGGGGTATATGGGGGATATGGGGGATATGGGGGAGGGGGGATATGGGGGAGGGGGGAATATGGGGGATATGGGGGAGGGGGGAATATGGGGGCTATGGGGAGGGGGATATGGGGGATATGGGGGAGGGGGGATATGGGGGAGGGGGAATATGGGGGATATGGGGGAGGGGGGATATGGGGGATATGGGGGAGGGGGGATATGGGGGAGGGGGGAATATGGGGGATGTGGGGGAGGGGGGATATGGGAGATATGGGGGAGGGGGATATGGGGGAGGGGGATATGGGGGAGGGGGGAATATGGGGGATATGGGGGAGGGGGGATATGGGAGATATGGGGGAGGGGGGATATGGGGGAGGGGGGATATGGGGGATATGGGGGAGGGGGGATATGGGGGAGGGGGGGATATGGGGGAGGGGGGGATTTGGGGGAGAGGGGATATGGGGGATATGGGGGAGGCTCACCCTGCCTGCTCTGACGAGGTCGTTCACCTTCTTGTGGCAGTGGGTGCCTGTCCGTGGTGTTAGGGCCACAGCGGTGATGGCCTCAGCCACCTCCCTCCACAGACGCCGGCTGTGGCGTGGGGCAACTCTGCGGCCGTGCCCGGGATACAGGGCGTACCTCCTCTGCTCCACCGCATCCAGGAGCGCCTCCACATCGCGTGACTCGAACCTCGGGGCTGAGCGACGGCCAGCCATCAAGTCGGGTGTTGCGGTCGGCTGTTCCGGTCGGGTGGGGGGGTGCTGCGCGGCCTTATGAGCCGTCACGCCGTGCAGCGCGTACGGCGCTGCATGGCGTGAACCACTGCGCAAGCGCGGATCCCGTTACGTCGCTGCTAGCCCATTTCGGGCCGCAGACTATCGGCCCATTTTTATGACGTGACGCAAGTGGGATTTGCGCCGTTTTTTGCGCCGATCGGCGGAGTTTCCGCCGATAACGGAGAATTTCGCCCCTGATGTAGAGAGACTCCAAATTAAGAAAGATTCCTGGTGCAGAGAGACTCCTAATGCACAGGGACTCCTGGTGCAGAAAGACTCCTGGTGCAGAGACTCCTGATGCAGTGAGATTCCTGGTGCAGAGAGAATCCTGATGCAGAGAGTCCCCTAAGCAGAGAGACTCCTGATGCAGAGAGACTCCTGGTGCAGAGAGTCCCCTAATGCAAAAAGATTCCTGATGCAGAGAAACTCCTGATGCAGAGAGACTCGTGATGCAGAGAAACTCCTGATGGAGAGAGACGTCTGATGCAGAGAGACTCCTGATGCTGAGAGACTCCTGATGCTGAGAGACTCCTGATGCTGAGAGACTCCTAATGCAGAGAGACTCCAAGTGCAGTGAGACTCCAGATGCAGAGAGACTCCTGATGCTGAGAGACTCCTGGTGCAGAGAAACTCCTGATGCTGAGAGACACCTGATGCAGAGAGACTCCTGATGCAGAGAGTCTCCTGGTGCAGAGATACTCCTAATGCAGAGAGACTCATGGTACAGAGAGACTCCTGATGCAGAGAGATTCCTGGTGCAGAAAGAATCCTGATGCAGAGAGTCCCCTAAGCAGAGAGACTCCTGATGCAGAGAGACTCCTGGTGCAGAGAGTCCCCTAATGCAGAGAGATTCCTGATGCAGAGAAACTCCTGATGCAGAGAGACTCCTGATGCAGAGAGACTCCTAATTAAGAGAGACTCCTGATGCAGAGAGACTCCTGATGCAGAGAGACTCCTGATGCTGAGAGACTCCTGGTGCAGAGAGACTCCTGATGCTGAGAGACTCCTAATGCAGAGAGACCCCTGATGCAGAGAGACCCCTGGTGCAGTGAGATTCCTGATGCAGAGAGACTCCTGATGCAGAGAGATTCCTAATGCAGAGTGACACCTAATGCAGAGAGACTCCTGGTGCAGATAGACTCCTGGTGCAGAGAGACTTCTGGTGCAGAGAGACTTCTGGTGCAGAGAGACTCCTGGTGCAGAGAGACTCCTAATGCAGAGAGAGTCCTGGTGCAGAGAGACTCCTGATGCAGTGAGTTTCCTGATGCAGAGAGACTCCTGGTGCAGAGAGTCCCCTAATGCAGAGAGACTCAGAGAGACACCTGATGCAGAGAGACTCCTGATGCAGAGAGGATCCTGATGCAGAGAGACTCCTGATGCAGAGAGAATCGTGGTGCAGAGACACTCCTGATGCTGATAGACTCCTGGTGCAGAGAGACTTCTGGTGTAGAGAGATTCCTGATGCAGAAAGACGCCCGATGCTGAGAGACTTCTGGTGCAGAGAGACTCCTGATGCAGAGAGACTCATGGTACAGAGAGACTCCTGATGCAGAGAGACTCCTGATGCAGAGAGACTCCTGATGCAGAGAGTCTCCTGATGCAGAGAGACTTCTGGTGCAGAGAGACTTCTGGTGCAGAGAGACTCATGGTACAGAGAGACTCCTGATGCAGAGAGACTCCTGGTGCAGAGAGAATCCTGATGCAGAGAGACTCCTGGTGCAGAGAGACTCCTGGTGCAGAGAGACTCCTGGTGCAGAGAGACTCCTGGTGCAGAGAGACTCCTGTGCAGAGAGACACCTGGTGCGGAGAGACTCCTAATGCGGAGAGACTCCTGGTGCAGAATGACTCCTAATGCAGAGAGACCCCTGGGGCAGAGAGACTCCTGGTCCAGAGAGACTCCTGGTCCAGAGAGACTCCTAATGTAGAGAGAGTCCTCGTGCAGAGAGACTCCTGATGCAGTGAGATTCCTGGTACAGAGAGACTCAAGACGCTGAGAGACTCCTAATGCAGACAGACTCCAAGTGCAGTGAGACTCCAGATGCAGAGAAACTCCTGATGTAGAGATACTCCTAATTAAGAAAGACTCCTGGTGCAGTAAGATTCCTGGTGCAGAGAGACTCCTAATGCACAGGGAATCCTGGTGCAGAAAGACTCCTGGTGCAGAGACTCCTGATGCAGTGAGATTCCTGGTGCAGAGAGAATCCTGATGCAGAGAGTCCCCGAAGCAGAGAGACTCCTGATGCAGAGAGACTCCTGGTGCAGAGAGTCCCCTAATGCAGAGAGATTCCTGATGCAGAGAAACTCCTGATGCAGAGGGACTCCTGATGCAGAGAGACTCCTGATGCAGAGAGACTCCTGATGCTGAGAGACTCCTGGTGCAGAGAGACTCCTGATGCTGAGAGACTCCTAATGCAGAGAGACTCCAAGTGCAGTGAGACTCCAGATACAGAGAGAGACTCCTGATGCTGAGAGACTCCTGGTGCAGAGAAACTCCTGATGCAGAGAGACCCCTGATACAGAAAGACCCCTGGTGCAGGGAGACCCATGGTGCAGAGAGACTCCGAATGCAGAGTGATTCCTAATGCAGAGAGACTCCTGGTGCAGAGAGACTCCTGGTGCAGAGAGACTCCTGATGCAGAGCGACTTCTGGTGCAGAGAGACTCCTGGTGCAGAGAGACTCCTAATGCAGAGAGAGTCCTGGTGCAGAGAGACTCCTGATGCAGTGAGTTTCCTGATTCAGAGAGACCCCTGATGCAGAGAGACTCCTGGTGCAGAGAGACTCCTGGTGCAGAGAGACTCCTGGTGCAGAGAGACTCCTGTGCAGAGAGACACCTGGTGCGGAGAGACTCCTAATGCGGAGAGACTCCTGGTGCAGAATGACTCCTAATGCAGAGAGACCCCTGGGGCAGAGAGACTCCTGGTCCAGAGAGACTCCTGGTGCAGAGAGAATCCTGATGCAGAGAGACTCCTGGTGCAGAGAGACTCCTGGTGCAGAGAGACTCCTGGTGCAGAGAGACTCCTGTGCAGAGAGACACCTGGTGCGGAGAGACTCCTAATGCGGAGAGACTCCTGGTGCAGAATGACTCCTAATGCAGAGAGACCCCTGGGGCAGAGAGACTCCTGGTCCAGAGAGACTCCTGGTCCAGAGAGACTCCTAATGTAGAGAGAGTCCTCGTGCAGAGAGACTCCTGATGCAGTGAGATTCCTGGTACAGAGAGACTCAAGACGCTGAGAGACTCCTAATGCAGACAGACTCCAAGTGCAGTGAGACTCCAGATGCAGAGAAACTCCTGATGTAGAGATACTCCTAATTAAGAAAGACTCCTGGTGCAGTAAGATTCCTGGTGCAGAGAGACTCCTAATGCACAGGGACTCCTGGTGCAGAAAGACTCCTGGTGCAGAGACTCCTGATGCAGTGAGATTCCTGGTGCAGAGAGAATCCTGATGCAGAGAGTCCCCTAAGCAGAGAGACTCCTGATGCAGAGAGACTCCTGGTGCAGAGAGTCCCCTAATGCAGAGAGATTCCTGATGCAGAGAAACTCCTGATGCAGAGGGACTCCTGATGCAGAGAGACTCCTGATGCAGAGAGACTCCTGATGCTGAGAGACTCCTGGTGCAGAGAGACTCCTGATGCTGAGAGACTCCTAATGCAGAGAGACTCCAAGTGCAGTGAGACTCCAGATGCAGAGAGAGACTCCTGATGCTGAGAGACTCCTGGTGCAGAGAAACTCCTGATGCAGAGAGACCCCTGATGCAGAAAGACCCCTGGTGCAGGGAGACCCATGGTGCAGAGAGACTCCGAATGCAGAGTGATTCCTAATGCAGAGAGACTCCTGGTGCAGAGAGACTCCTGGTGCAGAGAGACTCCTGATGCAGAGCGACTTCTGGTGCAGAGAGACTCCTGGTGCAGAGAGACTCCTAATGCAGAGAGAGTCCTGGTGCAGAGAGACTCCTGATGCAGTGAGTTTCCTGATTCAGAGAGACCCCTGATGCAGAGAGACTCCAAGTGCAGTGAGACTCCAGATGCAGAGAAACTCCTGATGTAGAGAGACTCCTAATGCAGAGAGACCCCTGATGCAGAGAGACCCCTGGTGCAGTGAGATTCCTGATGCAGAGAGACTCCTGATGCGGAGAGACTCCTGGTGCAGAATGACTCCTAATGCAGAGAGACCCCTGGGGCAGAGAGACTCCTGGTCCAGAGAGACTCCTGGTCCAGAGAGACTCCTGGTCCAGAGAGACTCCTGGTCCAGAGAGACTCCTGGTGCAGAGAGACTCCTGGTGCAGAGAGACTCCTGTGCAGAGAGACACCTGGTGCGGAGAGACTCCTAATGCGGAGAGACTCCTGGTGCAGAATGACTCCTAATGCAGAGAGACCCCTGGGGCAGAGAGACTCCTGGTCCAGAGAGACTCCTGGTCCAGAGAGACTCCTAATGTAGAGAGAGTCCTCGTGCAGAGAGACTCCTGATGCAGTGAGATTCCTGGTACAGAGAGACTCAAGACGCTGAGAGACTCCTAATGCAGACAGACTCCAAGTGCAGTGAGACTCCAGATGCAGAGAAACTCCTGATGTAGAGATACTCCTAATTAAGAAAGACTCCTGGTGCAGTAAGATTCCTGGTGCAGAGAGACTCCTAATGCACAGGGACTCCTGGTGCAGAAAGACTCCTGGTGCAGAGACTCCTGATGCAGTGAGATTCCTGGTGCAGAGAGAATCCTGATGCAGAGAGTCCCCTAAGCAGAGAGACTCCTGATGCAGAGAGACTCCTGGTGCAGAGAGTCCCCTAATGCAGAGAGATTCCTGATGCAGAGAAACTCCTGATGCAGAGGGACTCCTGATGCAGAGAGACTCCTGATGCAGAGAGACTCCTGATGCTGAGAGACTCCTGGTGCAGAGAGACTCCTGATGCTGAGAGACTCCTGATGCTGAGAGACTCCTAATGCAGAGAGACTCCAAGTGCAGTGAGACTCCAGATGCAGAGAGAGACTCCTGATGCTGAGAGACTCCTGGTGCAGAGAAACTCCTGATGCAGAGAGACCCCTGATGTAGAAAGACCCCTGGTGCAGGGAGACCCATGGTGCAGAGAGACTCCGAATGCAGAGTGATTCCTAATGCAGAGAGACTCCTGGTGCAGAGAGACTCCTGGTGCAGAGAGACTCCTGATGCAGAGCGACTTCTGGTGCAGAGAGACTCCTGGTGCAGAGAGACTCCTAATGCAGAGAGAGTCCTGGTGCAGAGAGACTCCTGATGCAGTGAGTTTCCTGATTCAGAGAGACCCCTGATGCAGAGAGACTCCAAGTGCAGTGAGACTCCAGATGCAGAGAAACTCCTGATGTAGAGAGACTCCTAATGCAGAGAGACCCCTGATGCAGAGAGACCCCTGGTGCAGTGAGATTCCTGATGCAGAGAGACTCCTGATGCGGAGAGACTCCTGGTGCAGAATGACTCCTAATGCAGAGAGACCCCTGGGGCAGAGAGACTCCTGGTCCAGAGAGACTCCTGGTCCAGAGAGACTCCTGGTCCAGAGAGACTCCTAATGTAGAGAGAGTCCTGGTGCAGAGAGACTCCTGATGCAGTGAGATTCCTGGTGCAGAGAGAATCCTGATGCAGAGACACACCTGATACAGAGAGAATCCTGATGCAGAGAGACTCCTGATGCAGAGAGACTCCTGATGCAGAGAGACTCCTGATGCAGAGAGACTCCTGATGCAGAGAGACTCCTTGTGCAGAGAGACTCCTGATGCAGAGAGACTCCTGATGCAGAGAGACTCCTGATGCAGAGAGGCTCTTGGTGCAGAGAGACTCCTGGTGCTGAGAGACTCCTGGTGCAGAGAGTTTCCTGATGCAGAGAGACTCCTGATGCAGAGAGACTCCTGATGCAGTGAGTTTCCTGACGCAGAGATACTCCTAATGCAGAGAGACACCTGATACAGAGAGAATCCTGATTCAGAGAGACTCCTGGTGCAGAAAGACTCCTGGTGCAGAGAGTTCCCTAATGCAGAGAGACTACTGATGCTGAGAGACTCCTGATGCAGAGAGACTCCTGATGCAGTGAGTTTCCTGATGCAGAGATACTCCTGATGCAGAGACACACCTGATACAGAGAGACTCCTGATGCAGAGAGGCTCCTGATGCAGAGAGACTCCTGGTGCAGAGAGTTCCCTAATGCAGAGAGACTACTGATGCTGAGAGACTCCTGATGCAGAGAGACTCCTGATGCAGAGAGACTCCTGATGCAGAGAGGCTCTTGGTGCAGAGAGACTCCTGGTGCTGAGAGACTCCTGGTGCAGAGAGTTTCCTGATGCAGAGAGACTCCTGATGCAGAGAGACTCCTGATGCAGTGAGTTTCCTGACGCAGAGATACTCCTAATGCAGAGAGACACCTGATACAGAGAGAATCCTGATTCAGAGAGACTCCTGGTGCAGAAAGACTCCTGGTGCAGAGAGACTCCTGATGCAGAGAAACTCCTGATGCAGAGAGACTGCTGATGCAGAGCGACTCCTAATGCAGAGAGACTCCTAATGCAGAGGGACTCCTGGTGCAGAAAGACTCCTGGTACAGAGAGACTCAAGACGCTGAGAGACTCCTAATGCAGACAGACTCCAAGTGCAGTGAGACTCCAGATGCAGAGAAACTCCTGATGTAGAGATACTCCTAATTAAGAAAGACTCCTGGTGCAGTAAGATTCCTGGTGCAGAGAGACTCCTAATGCACAGGGAATCCTGGTGCAGAAAGACTCCTGGTGCAGAGACTCCTGATGCAGTGAGATTCCTGGTGCAGAGAGAATCCTGATGCAGAGAGTCCCCTAAGCAGAGAGACTCCTGATGCAGAGAGACTCCTGGTGCAGAGAGTCCCCTAATGCAGAGAGATTCCTGATGCAGAGAAACTCCTGATGCAGAGAAACTCCTCATGCAGAGGGACTCCTGATGCAGAGAGACTCCTGATGCAGAGAGACTCCTGATGCTGAGAGACTCCTGGTGCAGAGAGACTCCTGATGCTGAGAGACTCCTAATGCAGAGAGACTCCAAGTGCAGTGAGACTCCAGATGCAGAGAGAGACTCCTGATGCTGAGAGACTCCTGGTGCAGAGAAACTCCTGATGCAGAGAGACCCCTGATGCAGAAAGACCACTGGTGCAGGGAGACCCCTGGTGCAGAGAGACTCCGAATGCAGAGTGATTCCTAATGCAGAGAGACTCCTGGTGCAGAGAGACTCCTGGTGCAGAGAGACTCCTGATGCAGAGCGACTTCTGGTGCAGAGAGACTCCTGGTGCAGAGAGACTCCTAATGCAGAGAGAGTCCTGGTGCAGAGAGACTCCTGATGCAGTGAGTTTCCTGATTCAGAGAGACCCCTGATGCAGAGAGACTCCAAGTGCAGTGAGACTCCAGATGCAGAGAAACTCCTGATGTAGAGAGACTCCTAATTAAGAAAGACTCCTGGTGCAGTAAGATTCCTGGTGCAGAGAGACTCCTAATGCACAGGGACTCCTGGTGCAGAAAGACTCCTGGTGCAGAGACTCCTGATGCAGTGAGATTCCTGGTGCAGAGAGAATCCTGATGCAGTGAGTCCCCTAAGCAGAGAGACTCCTGATGCAGAGAGACTCCTGTTGCAGAGAGTCCCCTAATGCAGAGAGATTCCTGATGCAGAGAGACTCCTGATGCAGAGAGACTCCTGATGCAGAGAGGCTCCTGATGCAGAGAGACTCCTGATGCTGAGAGACTCCTGGTGCAGAGAGACTCCTGATGCTGAGAGACTCCTAATGCAGAGAGACCCCTGATGCAGAGAGACCCCTGGTGCAGTGAGATTCCTGATGCAGAGAGACTCCTGATGCAGAGAGATTCCTAATGCAGAGTGACACCTAATGCAGAGAGACCTCTGGTGCAGAGAGACTCCTGGTGCAGAGAGAGTCCTGATGCAGAGAGACTTCTGGTGCAGAGAGACTCCTGGTGCAGAGAGACTCCTAATGCAGAGAGAGTCCTGGTGCAGAGAGACTCCTGATGCAGTGAGTTTCCTGGTGCAGAGAGACTCCTGATGCAGAGAGTCCCCTAATGCAGAGAGACTCCTGATCAGAGAGACTCCTGATGCAGAGAGACTCCTGGTGCAGAGCGTCCCCTAATGCAGAAAGACTCCTGATGCAGAGAGACTCCTGATGCAGAGAGACTCCTTATGCAGAGAGACTCCTGGTGCAGAGAGACTCCTGGTGCAGAATGACTCCTAATGCAGAGGGACCCCTGGGGCAGAGAGACTCCTGGTCCAGAGAGACTCCTGGTCCAGAGAGACTCCTAATGTAGAGAGAGTCCTCGTGCAGAGAGACTCCTGATGCAGTGAGATTCCTGGTACAGAGAGACTCAAGACGCTGAGAGACTCCTAATGCAGACAGACTCCAAGTGCAGTGAGACTCCAGATGCAGAGAAACTCCTGATGTAGAGATACTCCTAATTAAGAAAGACTCCTGGTGCAGTAAGATTCCTGGTGCAGAGAGACTCCTAATGCACAGGGACTCCTGGTGCAGAAAGACTCCTGGTGCAGAGACTCCTGATGCAGTGAGATTCCTGGTGCAGAGAGAATCCTGATGCAGAGAGTCCCCTAAGCAGAGAGACTCCTGATGCAGAGAGACTCCTGGTGCAGAGAGTCCCCTAATGCAGAGAGATTCCTGATGCAGAGAAACTCCTGATGCACAGGGACTCCTGATGCAGAGAGACTCCTGATGCAGAGAGACTCCTGATGCTGAGAGACTCCTGGTGCAGAGAGACTCCTGATGCTGAGAGACTCCTGATGCTGAGAGACTCCTAATGCAGAGAGACTCCAAGTGCAGTGAGACTCCAGATGCAGAGAGAGACTCCTGATGCTGAGAGACTCCTGGTGCAGAGAAACTCCTGATGCAGAGAGACCCCTGATGCAGAAAGACCCCTGGTGCAGGGAGACCCATGGTGCAGAGAGACTCCGAATGCAGAGTGATTCCTAATGCAGAGAGACTCCTGGTGCAGAGAGACTCCTGGTGCAGAGAGACTCCTGATGCAGAGCGACTTCTGGTGCAGAGAGACTCCTGGTGCAGAGAGACTCCTAATGCAGAGAGAGTCCTGGTGCAGAGAGACTCCTGATGCAGTGAGTTTCCTGATTCAGAGAGACCCCTGATGCAGAGAGACTCCAAGTGCAGTGAGACTCCAGATGCAGAGAAACTCCTGATGTAGAGAGACTCCTAATGCAGAGAGACCCCTGATGCAGAGAGACCCCTGGTGCAGTGAGATTCCTGATGCAGAGAGACTCCTGATGCGGAGAGACTCCTGGTGCAGAATGACTCCTAATGCAGAGAGACCCCTGGGGCAGAGAGACTCCTGGTCCAGAGAGACTCCTGGTCCAGAGAGACTCCTGGTCCAGAGAGACTCCTGGTGCAGAGAGACTCCTGGTGCAGAGAGACTCCTGTGCAGAGAGACACCTGGTGCGGAGAGACTCCTAATGCGGAGAGACTCCTGGTGCAGAATGACTCCTAATGCAGAGAGACCCCTGGGGCAGAGAGACTCCTGGTCCAGAGAGACTCCTGGTCCAGAGAGACTCCTAATGTAGAGAGAGTCCTCGTGCAGAGAGACTCCTGATGCAGTGAGATTCCTGGTACAGAGAGACTCAAGACGCTGAGAGACTCCTAATGCAGACAGACTCCAAGTGCAGTGAGACTCCAGATGCAGAGAAACTCCTGATGTAGAGATACTCCTAATTAAGAAAGACTCCTGGTGCAGTAAGATTCCTGGTGCAGAGAGACTCCTAATGCACAGGGACTCCTGGTGCAGAAAGACTCCTGGTGCAGAGACTCCTGATGCAGTGAGATTCCTGGTGCAGAGAGAATCCTGATGCAGAGAGTCCCCTAAGCAGAGAGACTCCTGATGCAGAGAGACTCCTGGTGCAGAGAGTCCCCTAATGCAGAGAGATTCCTGATGCAGAGAAACTCCTGATGCAGAGGGACTCCTGATGCAGAGGGACTCCTGATGCAGAGAGACTCCTGATGCAGAGAGACTCCTGATGCTGAGAGACTCCTGGTGCAGAGAGACTCCTGATGCTGAGAGACTCCTGATGCTGAGAGACTCCTAATGCAGAGAGACTCCAAGTGCAGTGAGACTCCAGATGCAGAGAGAGACTCCTGATGCTGAGAGACTCCTGGTGCAGAGAAACTCCTGATGCAGAGAGACCCCTGATGCAGAAAGACCCCTGGTGCAGGGAAACCCATGGTGCAGAGAGACTCCGAATGCAGAGTGATTCCTAATGCAGAGAGACTCCTGGTGCAGAGAGACTCCTGGTGCAGAGAGACTCCTGATGCAGAGCGACTTCTGGTGCAGAGAGACTCCTGGTGCAGAGAGACTCCTAATGCAGAGAGAGTCCTGGTGCAGAGAGACTCCTGATGCAGTGAGTTTCCTGATTCAGAGAGACCCCTGATGCAGAGAGACTCCAAGTGCAGTGAGACTCCAGATGCAGAGAAACTCCTGATGTAGAGAGACTCCTAATGCAGAGAGACCCCTGATGCAGAGAGACCCCTGGTGCAGTGAGATTCCTGATGCAGAGAGACTCCTGATGCGGAGAGACTCCTGGTGCAGAATGACTCCTAATGCAGAGAGACCCCTGGGGCAGAGAGACTCCTGGTCCAGAGAGACTCCTGGTCCAGAGAGACTCCTGGTCCAGAGAGACTCCTAATGTAGAGAGAGTCCTGGTGCAGAGAGACTCCTGATGCAGTGAGATTCCTGGTGCAGAGAGAATCCTGATGCAGAGACACACCTGATACAGAGAGAATCCTGATGCAGAGAGACTCCTGATGCAGAGAGACTCCTGATGCAGAGAGACTCCTGATGCAGAGAGACTCCTGATGCAGAGAGACTCCTTGTGCAGAGAGACTCCTGATGCAGAGAGACTCCTGATGCAGAGAGACTCCTGATGCAGAGAGGCTCTTGGTGCAGAGAGACTCCTGGTGCTGAGAGACTCCTGGTGCAGAGAGTTTCCTGATGCAGAGAGACTCCTGATGCAGAGAGACTCCTGATGCAGTGAGTTTCCTGACGCAGAGATACTCCTAATGCAGAGAGACACCTGATACAGAGAGAATCCTGATTCAGAGAGACTCCTGGTGCAGAAAGACTCCTGGTGCAGAGAGTTCCCTAATGCAGAGAGACTACTGATGCTGAGAGACTCCTGATGCAGAGAGACTCCTGATGCAGTGAGTTTCCTGATGCAGAGATACTCCTGATGCAGAGACACACCTGATACAGAGAGACTCCTGATGCAGAGAGGCTCCTGATGCAGAGAGACTCCTGGTGCAGAGAGTTCCCTAATGCAGAGAGACTACTGATGCTGAGAGACTCCTGATGCAGAGAGACTCCTGATGCAGAGAGACTCCTGATGCAGAGAGGCTCTTGGTGCAGAGAGACTCCTGGTGCTGAGAGACTCCTGATGCAGAGAAACTCCTGATGCAGAGAGACTGCTGATGCAGAGCGACTCCTAATGCAGAGAGACTCCTAATGCAGAGGGACTCCTGGTGCAGAAAGACTCCTGGTACAGAGAGACTCAAGACGCTGAGAGACTCCTAATGCAGACAGACTCCAAGTGCAGTGAGACTCCAGATGCAGAGAAACTCCTGATGTAGAGATACTCCTAATTAAGAAAGACTCCTGGTGCAGTAACATTCCTGGTGCAGAGAGACTCCTAATGCACAGGGAATCCTGGTGCAGAAAGACTCCTGGTGCAGAGACTCCTGATGCAGTGAGATTCCTGGTGCAGAGAGAATCCTGATGCAGAGAGTCCCCTAAGCAGAGAGACTCCTGATGCAGAGAGACTCCTGGTGCAGAGAGTCCCCTAATGCAGAGAGATTCCTGATGCAGAGAAACTCCTGATGCAGAGAAACTCCTCATGCAGAGGGACTGCTGATGCAGAGAGACTCCTGATGCAGAGAGACTCCTGATGCTGAGAGACTCCTGGTGCAGAGAGAC
The DNA here is from genome assembly GCF_047496885.1 of Scyliorhinus torazame. Lineage (NCBI taxonomy): Eukaryota > Metazoa > Chordata > Chondrichthyes > Carcharhiniformes > Scyliorhinidae > Scyliorhinus > Scyliorhinus torazame. Next base: position 68,473,195 of record NC_092721.1, on the reverse strand, counting down.
TCCTGATGCTGAGAGACTCCTAATGCAGAGAGACTCCAAGTGCAGTGAGACTCCAGATGCAGAGAGAGACTCCTGATGCTGAGAGACTCCTGGTGCAGAGAAACTCCTGATGCAGAGAGACCCCTGATGCAGAAAGACCCCTGGTGCAGGGAGACCCCTGGTGCAGAGAGACTCCGAATGCAGAGTGATTCCTAATGCAGAGAGACTCCTGGTGCAGAGAGACTCCTGGTGCAGAGAGACTCCTGATGCAGAGCGACTTCTGGTGCAGAGAGACTCCTGGTGCAGAGAGACTCCTAATGCAGAGAGAGTCCTGGTGCAGAGAGACTCCTGATGCAGTGAGTTTCCTGATTCAGAGAGACCCCTGATGCAGAGAGACTCCAAGTGCAGTGAGACTCCAGATGCAGAGAAACTCCTGATGTAGAGAGACTCCTCATTAAGAAAGACTCCTGGTGCAGTAAGATTCCTGGTGCAGAGAGACTCCTAATGCACAGGGACTCCTGGTGCAGAAAGACTCCTGGTGCAGAGACTCCTGATGCAGTGAGATTCCTGGTGCAGAGAGAATCCTGATGCAGTGAGTCCCCTAAGCAGAGAGACTCCTGATGCAGAGAGACTCCTGTTGCAGAGAGTCCCCTAATGCAGAGAGATTCCTGATGCAGAGAGACTCCTGATGCAGAGAGACTCCTGATGCAGAGAGACTCCTGATGCAGAGAGACTCCTGATGCTGAGAGACTCCTGGTGCAGAGAGACTCCTGATGCTGAGAGACTCCTAATGCAGAGAGACCCCTGATGCAGAGAGACCCCTGGTGCAGTGAGATTCCTGATGCAGAGAGACTCCTGATGCAGAGAGATTCCTAATGCAGAGTGACACCTAATGCAGAGAGACCTCTGGTGCAGAGAGACTCCTGGTGCAGAGAGAGTCCTGATGCAGAGAGACTTCTGGTGCAGAGAGACTCCTGGTGCAGAGAGACTCCTAATGCAGAGAGAGTCCTGGTGCAGAGAGACTCCTGATGCAGTGAGTTTCCTGGTGCAGAGAGACTCCTGATGCAGAGAGTCCCCTAATGCAGAGAGACTCCTGATCAGAGAGACTCCTGATGCAGAGAGACTCCTGGTGCAGAGCGTCCCCTAATGCAGAAAGACTCCTGATGCAGAGAGACTCCTGATGCAGAGAGACTCCTTATGCAGAGAGACTCCTGGTGCAGAGAGACTCCTGGTGCAGAATGACTCCTAATGCAGAGAGACCCCTGGGGCAGAGAGACTCCTGGTCCAGAGAGACTCCTGGTCCAGAGAGACTCCTAATGTAGAGAGAGTCCTCGTGCAGAGAGACTCCAGATGCAGAGAAACTCCTGATGTAGAGATACTCCTAATTAAGAAAGACTCCTGGTGCAGTAAGATTCCTGGTGCAGAGAGACTCCTAATGCACAGGGAATCCTGGAGCAGAAAGACTCCTGGTGCAGAGACTCCTGATGCAGTGAGATTCCTGGTGCAGAGAGAATCCTGATGCAGAGAGTCCCCTAAGCAGAGAGACTCCTGATGCAGAGAGACTCCTGGTGCAGAGAGTCCCCTAATGCAGAGAGATTCCTGATGCAGAGAAACTCCTGATGCAGAGAAACTCCTGATGCAGAGGGACTCCTGATGCAGAGAGACTCCTGATGCAGAGAGACTCCTGATGCTGAGAGACTCCTGGTGCAGAGAGACTCCTGATGCTGAGAGACTCCTAATGCAGAGAGACTCCAAGTGCAGTGAGACTCCAGATGCAGAGAGAGATTCCTGATGCTGAGAGACTCCTGGTGCAGAGAAACTCCTGATGCAGAGAGACCCCTGATGCAGAAAGACCCCTGGTGCAGGGAGACCCCTGGTGCAGAGAGACTCCGAATGCAGAGTGATTCCTAATGCAGAGAGACTCCTGGTGCAGAGAGACTCCTGGTGCAGAGAGACTCCTGATGCAGAGCGACTCCTGGTGCAGAGAGACTCCTGGTGCAGAGAGACTCCTAATGCAGAGAGAGTCCTGGTGCAGAGAGACTCCTGATGCAGTGAGTTTCCTGATTCAGAGAGACCCCTGATGCAGAGAGACTCCAAGTGCAGTGAGACTCCAGATGCAGAGAAACTCCTGATGTAGAGAGACTCCTAATTAAGAAAGACTCCTGGTGCAGTAAGATTCCTGGTGCAGAGAGACTCCTAATGCACAGGGACTCCTGGTGCAGAAAGACTCCTGGTGCAGAGACTCCTGATGCAGTGAGATTCCTGGTGCAGAGAGAATCCTGATGCAGAGAGTCCCCTAAGCAGAGAGACTCCTGATGCAGAGAGACTCCTGGTGCAGAGAGTCCCCTAATGCAGAGAGATTCCTGATGCAGAGAGACTCCTGATGCAGAGAGACTCCTGATGCAGAGAGACTCCTGATGCAGAGAGACTCCTGATGCTGAGAGACTCCTGATGCAGAGAGACTCCTGATGCTGAGAGACTCCTGGTGCAGAGAGACTCCTGATGCTGAGAGACTCCTAATGCAGAGAGACCCCTGATGCAGAGAGACCCCTGGTGCAGTGAGATTCCTGATGCAGAGAGACTCCTGATGCAGAGAGATTCCTAATGCAGAGTGACTCCTAATGCAGAGAGACCTCTGGTGCAGAGAGACTCCTGGTGCAGAGAGAGTCCTGATGCTGAGAGACTTCTGGTGCAGAGAGACTCCTGGTGCAGAGAGACTCCTAATGCAGAGAGAGTCCTGGTGCAGAGAGACTCCTGATGCAGTGAGTTTCCTGGTGCAGAGAGACTCCTGATGCAGAGAGACTCCTTATGCAGAGAGACTCCTGGTGCAGAGAGACTCCTGGTGCAGGGAGACTCCTGATGCAGAGAGACTCCTGGTGCAGAGAGACTCCTGATGCAGAGAGACTCTTGGTGGAGAGAGACTCCGAATGCGGAGAGACTCCTGGTTCAGAATGACTCCTAATGCAGAGAGACCCCTGGGGCAGAGAGACTCCTGGTCCAGAGAGACTCCTAATGTAGAGAGAGTCCTGGTGCAGAGAGACTCCTGATGCAGTGAGATTCCTGGTGCAGAGTGAATCCTGATGCAGAGAGTCCCCGAAGCAGAGAGACTCCTGATGCAGAGAGACTCCTGACGCAGAGAGACTCCTGGTGCAGAGAGTCCCCTAATGCAGAGAGTCCCCTGATGCTGAGAGACTGCTGATGCAGAGAGACTCCTGATGCAGAGAGACTCCTGATGCAGATAGACTCCTGATGCAGAGAGACTCCTGGTGCAGAGATACTCCTGATGCAGAGAGACTCCTGATGCAGTGAGATATCCTGACGGAGAGATACACCTGATGCAGAGACACACCTGATACAGAGAGAATCCTGATGCAGAGAGACTCCTGGTGCAGAGAGACTCCTGGTGCAGAGAGACTCCTAATGCAGAGAGACTCCTAATGCAGAGACTCCTGATGCAGAGAGACTCCTGATGCAGAGAGACTCCTGATGCAGAGAGACTCCTGATGCAGAGAGACTCCTGATGCAGAGAGACTCCTGATGCAGAGAGACTCCTGATGCAGAGAGACTCCTGGTGCATAGATACTCCTAATGCAGAGAGACACCTGGTGCAGAGTGACTCCTAATGCAGAGAGACTTCTGGTGCAGAGAGACTCCTGATGCAGAGTGACTTCTGGTGCAGAGAGACTTCTGGTGCAGAGAGACTCCTGATGCAGAGTGACTTCTGGTGCTGAGAGAATCCTGATGCAGAGAGTCCCCTAAGCAGAGAGACTCCTGATGCAGAGAGACCCCTGACGCAGAGAGTCCCCTAATGCAGAGAGACTCTGATGCTGAGAGACTCCTAATGCTGAGAGACTCCTGATGCTGAGAGACTCCTGATGCAGAGAGACTCCTGATGCAGAGAGACTCCTGATGCAGAGAGACTCCTGATGCAGAGAGACTCCTGGTGCAGAGAGACTCCTGGTGCAGAGAGACTCCTGGTGCAGAGATACTCCTGATGCAGAGAGACTCCTGATGCAGTGAGATATCCTGACGCAGAGATACTCCTGATGCAGAGACACACCTGATGCTGACAGAATCCTGATGCAGAGAGACCCCTGATGCAGAAAGACTCCTGGTGCAGAGAGACTCCTGATGCAGAGAGACTCCTGGTGCAGAGAGACTCCTGATGCAGAGAGACTCCTGATGCAGAGAGACTCCTGATGCTGAGAGACTCCTAATTAAGAGAGACACCTGGTGCAGAGAGATTCCTGATGCAGAGAGACTCCTGATGCAGAGAGACTCCTGATGCAGAGAGACTCCTGATGCAGAGAGACTCCTGATGCTGAGAGACTCCTGATGCAGAGAGACTCCTGATGCTGAGAGACTCCTGGTGCAGAGAGACTCCTGATGCTGAGAGACTCCTAATGCAGAGAGACCCCTGATGCAGAGAGACCCCTGGTGCAGTGAGATTCCTGATGCAGAGAGACTCCTGATGCAGAGAGATTCCTAATGCAGAGTGACTCCTAATGCAGAGAGACCTCTGGTGCAGAGAGACTCCTGGTGCAGAGAGAGTCCTGATGCAGAGAGACTTCTGGTGCAGAGAGACTCCTGGTGCAGAGAGACTCCTAATGCAGAGAGAGTCCTGGTGCAGAGAGACTCCTGATGCAGTGAGTTTCCTGGTGCAGAGAGACTCCTGATGCAGAGAGACTCCTTATGCAGAGAGACTCCTGGTGCAGAGAGACTCCTGGTGCAGGGAGACTCCTGATGCAGAGAGACTCCTGGTGCAGAGAGACTCCTGATGCAGAGAGACTCTTGGTGGAGAGAGACTCCGAATGCGGAGAGACTCCTGGTTCAGAATGACTCCTAATGCAGAGAGACCCCTGGGGCAGAGAGACTCCTGGTCCAGAGAGACTCCTAATGTAGAGAGAGTCCTGGTGCAGAGAGACTCCTGATGCAGTGAGATTCCTGGTGCAGAGTGAATCCTGATGCAGAGAGTCCCCGAAGCAGAGAGACTCCTGATGCAGAGAGACTCCTGACGCAGAGAGACTCCTGGTGCAGAGAGTCCCCTAATGCAGAGAGTCCCCTGATGCTGAGAGACTGCTGATGCAGAGAGACTCCTGATGCAGAGAGACTCCTGATGCAGAGAGACTCCTGATGCAGAGAGACTCCTGGTGCAGAGATACTCCTGATGCAGAGAGACTCCTGATGCAGTGAGATATCCTGACGCAGAGATACACCTGATGCAGAGACACACCTGATACAGAGAGAATCCTGATGCAGAGAGACTCCTGGTGCAGAGAGACTCCTGGTGCAGAGAGACTCCTAATGCAGAGAGACTCCTAATGCAGAGACTCCTGATGCAGAGAGACTCCTGATGCAGAGAGACTCCTGATGCAGAGAGACTCCTGATGCAGAGAGACTCCTGATGCAGAGAGACTCCTGATGCAGAGAGACTCCTGATGCAGAGAGACTCCTGGTGCATAGATACTCCTAATGCAGAGAGACACCTGGTGCAGAGTGACTCCTAATGCAGAGAGACTTCTGGTGCAGAGAGACTCCTGATGCAGAGTGACTTCTGGTGCAGAGAGACTTCTGGTGCAGAGAGACTCCTGATGCAGAGTGACTTCTGGTGCTGAGAGAATCCTGATGCAGAGAGTCCCCTAAGCAGAGAGACTCCTGATGCAGAGAGACCCCTGACGCAGAGAGTCCCCTAATGCAGAGAGACTCTGATGCTGAGAGACTCCTAATGCTGAGAGACTCCTGATGCTGAGAGACTCCTGATGCAGAGAGACTCCTGATGCTGAGAGACTCCTGATGCAGAGAGACTCCTGATGCAGAGAGACTCCTGATGCAGAGAGACTCCTGGTGCAGAGAGACTCCTGGTGCAGAGAGACTCCTGGTGCAGAGATACTCCTGATGCAGAGAGACTCCTGATGCAGTGAGATATCCTGACGCAGAGATACTCCTGATGCAGAGACACACCTGATGCTGACAGAATCCTGATGCAGAGAGACCCCTGATGCAGAAAGACTCCTGGTGCAGAGAGACTCCTGATGCAGAGAGACTCCTGGTGCAGAGAGACTCCTGATGCAGAGAGACTCCTGATGCAGAGAGACTCCTGATGCTGAGAGACTCCTAATTAAGAGAGACACCTGGTGCAGTGAGATTCCTGGTGCAGAGAGACTCCTGGTGCAGAAAGACTCCTGGTGCAGAGAGACTCCTGATTCAGAGAGACTCCTGATGCATAGATACTCCTAATTAAGAGAGACTCCTGATGCAGAGAAACTCCTGATGCAGAGAGACTCCTGATGCAGAGAGGCTCCGGATTCAGAGAGACTCCTGATGCTGAGAGACTCCTGATGCTGAGAGACTCCTGATGCTGAGAGACTCCTGGTGCAGAGAGACTCCTGATACAGAGAGAATCCTGATTCAGAGAGACTCCTGGTGCAGAAAGACTCCTGGTGCAGAGAGACTCCTGATGCAGAGAAACTCCTGATGCAGAGAGACTGCTGATGCAGAGCGACTCCTAATGCAGAGAGACTCCTAATGCAGAGGGACTCCTGGTGCAGAAAGACTCCTGGTACAGAGAGACTCAAGACGCTGAGAGACTCCTAATGCAGACAGACTCCAAGTGCAGTGAGACTCCAGATGCAGAGAAACTCCTGATGTAGAGATACTCCTAATTAAGAAAGACTCCTGGTGCAGTAACATTCCTGGTGCAGAGAGACTCCTAATGCACAGGGAATCCTGGTGCAGAAAGACTCCTGGTGCAGAGACTCCTGATGCAGTGAGATTCCTGGTGCAGAGAGAATCCTGATGCAGAGAGTCCCCTAAGCAGAGAGACTCCTGATGCAGAGAGACTCCTGGTGCAGAGAGTCCCCTAATGCAGAGAGATTCCTGATGCAGAGAAACTCCTGATGCAGAGAAACTCCTCATGCAGAGGGACTGCTGATGCAGAGAGACTCCTGATGCAGAGAGACTCCTGATGCTGAGAGACTCCTGGTGCAGAGAGACTCCTGATGCTGAGAGACTCCTAATGCAGAGAGACTCCAAGTGCAGTGAGACTCCAGATGCAGAGAGAGACTCCTGATGCTGAGAGACTCCTGGTGCAGAGAAACTCCTGATGCAGAGAGACCCCTGATGCAGAAAGACCCCTGGTGCAGGGAGACCCCTGGTGCAGAGAGACTCCGAATGCAGAGTGATTCCTAATGCAGAGAGACTCCTGGTGCAGAGAGACTCCTGGTGCAGAGAGACTCCTGATGCAGAGCGACTTCTGGTGCAGAGAGACTCCTGGTGCAGAGAGACTCCTAATGCAGAGAGAGTCCTGGTGCAGAGAGACTCCTGATGCAGTGAGTTTCCTGATTCAGAGAGACCCCTGATGCAGAGAGACTCCAAGTGCAGTGAGACTCCAGATGCAGAGAAACTCCTGATGTAGAGAGACTCCTAATTAAGAAAGACTCCTGGTGCAGTAAGATTCCTGGTGCAGAGAGACTCCTAATGCACAGGGACTCCTGGTGCAGAAAGACTCCTGGTGCAGAGACTCCTGATGCAGTGAGATTCCTGGTGCAGAGAGAATCCTGATGCAGTGAGTCCCCTAAGCAGAGAGACTCCTGATGCAGAGAGACTCCTGTTGCAGAGAGTCCCCTAATGCAGAGAGATTCCTGATGCAGAGAGACTCCTGATGCAGAGAGACTCCTGATGCAGAGAGACTCCTGATGCAGAGAGACTCCTGATGCTGAGAGACTCCTGGTGCAGAGAGACTCCTGATGCTGAGAGACTCCTAATGCAGAGAGACCCCTGATGCAGAGAGACCCCTGGTGCAGTGAGATTCCTGATGCAGAGAGACTCCTGATGCAGAGAGATTCCTAATGCAGAGTGACACCTAATGCAGAGAGACCTCTGGTGCAGAGAGACTCCTGGTGCAGAGAGAGTCCTGATGCAGAGAGACTTCTGGTGCAGAGAGACTCCTGGTGCAGAGAGACTCCTAATGCAGAGAGAGTCCTGGTGCAGAGAGACTCCTGATGCAGTGAGTTTCCTGGTGCAGAGAGACTCCTGATGCAGAGAGTCCCCTAATGCAGAGAGACTCCTGATCAGAGAGACTCCTGATGCAGAGAGACTCCTGGTGCAGAGCGTCCCCTAATGCAGAAAGACTCCTGATGCAGAGAGACTCCTGATGCAGAGAGACTCCTTATGCAGAGAGACTCCTGGTGCAGAGAGACTCCTGGTGCAGAATGACTCCTAATGCAGAGAGACCCCTGGGGCAGAGAGACTCCTGGTCCAGAGAGACTCCTGGTCCAGAGAGACTCCTAATGTAGAGAGAGTCCTCGTGCAGAGAGACTCCAGATGCAGAGAAACTCCTGATGTAGAGATACTCCTAATTAAGAAAGACTCCTGGTGCAGTAAGATTCCTGGTGCAGAGAGACTCCTAATGCACAGGGAATCCTGGAGCAGAAAGACTCCTGGTGCAGAGACTCCTGATGCAGTGAGATTCCTGGTGCAGAGAGAATCCTGATGCAGAGAGTCCCCTAAGCAGAGAGACTCCTGATGCAGAGAGACTCCTGGTGCAGAGAGTCCCCTAATGCAGAGAGATTCCTGATGCAGAGAAACTCCTGATGCAGAGAAACTCCTGATGCAGAGGGACTCCTGATGCAGAGAGACTCCTGATGCAGAGAGACTCCTGATGCTGAGAGACTCCTGGTGCAGAGAGACTCCTGATGCTGAGAGACTCCTAATGCAGAGAGACTCCAAGTGCAGTGAGACTCCAGATGCAGAGAGAGATTCCTGATGCTGAGAGACTCCTGGTGCAGAGAAACTCCTGATGCAGAGAGACCCCTGATGCAGAAAGACCCCTGGTGCAGGGAGACCCCTGGTGCAGAGAGACTCCGAATGCAGAGTGATTCCTAATGCAGAGAGACTCCTGGTGCAGAGAGACTCCTGGTGCAGAGAGACTCCTGATGCAGAGCGACTCCTGGTGCAGAGAGACTCCTGGTGCAGAGAGACTCCTAATGCAGAGAGAGTCCTGGTGCAGAGAGACTCCTGATGCAGTGAGTTTCCTGATTCAGAGAGACCCCTGATGCAGAGAGACTCCAAGTGCAGTGAGACTCCAGATGCAGAGAAACTCCTGATGTAGAGAGACTCCTAATTAAGAAAGACTCCTGGTGCAGTAAGATTCCTGGTGCAGAGAGACTCCTAATGCACAGGGACTCCTGGTGCAGAAAGACTCCTGGTGCAGAGACTCCTGATGCAGTGAGATTCCTGGTGCAGAGAGAATCCTGATGCAGAGAGTCCCCTAAGCAGAGAGACTCCTGATGCAGAGAGACTCCTGGTGCAGAGAGTCCCCTAATGCAGAGAGATTCCTGATGCAGAGAGACTCCTGATGCAGAGAGACTCCTGATGCAGAGAGACTCCTGATGCAGAGAGACTCCTGATGCTGAGAGACTCCTGATGCAGAGAGACTCCTGATGCTGAGAGACTCCTGGTGCAGAGAGACTCCTGATGCTGAGAGACTCCTAATGCAGAGAGACCCCTGATGCAGAGAGACCCCTGGTGCAGTGAGATTCCTGATGCAGAGAGACTCCTGATGCAGAGAGATTCCTAATGCAGAGTGACTCCTAATGCAGAGAGACCTCTGGTGCAGAGAGACTCCTGGTGCAGAGAGAGTCCTGATGCTGAGAGACTTCTGGTGCAGAGAGACTCCTGGTGCAGAGAGACTCCTAATGCAGAGAGAGTCCTGGTGCAGAGAGACTCCTGATGCAGTGAGTTTCCTGGTGCAGAGAGACTCCTGATGCAGAGAGACTCCTTATGCAGAGAGACTCCTGGTGCAGAGAGACTCCTGGTGCAGGGAGACTCCTGATGCAGAGAGACTCCTGGTGCAGAGAGACTCCTGATGCAGAGAGACTCTTGGTGGAGAGAGACTCCGAATGCGGAGAGACTCCTGGTTCAGAATGACTCCTAATGCAGAGAGACCCCTGGGGCAGAGAGACTCCTGGTCCAGAGAGACTCCTAATGTAGAGAGAGTCCTGGTGCAGAGAGACTCCTGATGCAGTGAGATTCCTGGTGCAGAGTGAATCCTGATGCAGAGAGTCCCCGAAGCAGAGAGACTCCTGATGCAGAGAGACTCCTGACGCAGAGAGACTCCTGGTGCAGAGAGTCCCCTAATGCAGAGAGTCCCCTGATGCTGAGAGACTGCTGATGCAGAGAGACTCCTGATGCAGAGAGACTCCTGATGCAGAGAGACTCCTGATGCAGAGAGACTCCTGGTGCAGAGATACTCCTGATGCAGAGAGACTCCTGATGCAGTGAGATATCCTGACGGAGAGATACACCTGATGCAGAGACACACCTGATACAGAGAGAATCCTGATGCAGAGAGACTCCTGGTGCAGAGAGACTCCTGGTGCAGAGAGACTCCTAATGCAGAGAGACTCCTAATGCAGAGACTCCTGATGCAGAGAGACTCCTGATGCAGAGAGACTCCTGATGCAGAGAGACTCCTGATGCAGAGAGACTCCTGATGCAGAGAGACTCCTGATGCAGAGAGACTCCTGATGCAGAGAGACTCCTGGTGCATAGATACTCCTAATGCAGAGAGACACCTGGTGCAGAGTGACTCCTAATGCAGAGAGACTTCTGGTGCAGAGAGACTCCTGATGCAGAGTGACTTCTGGTGCAGAGAGACTTCTGGTGCAGAGAGACTCCTGATGCAGAGTGACTTCTGGTGCTGAGAGAATCCTGATGCAGAGAGTCCCCTAAGCAGAGAGACTCCTGATGCAGAGAGACCCCTGACGCAGAGAGTCCCCTAATGCAGAGAGACTCTGATGCTGAGAGACTCCTAATGCTGAGAGACTCCTGATGCTGAGAGACTCCTGATGCAGAGAGACTCCTGATGCAGAGAGACTCCTGATGCAGAGAGACTCCTGATGCAGAGAGACTCCTGGTGCAGAGAGACTCCTGGTGCAGAGAGACTCCTGGTGCAGAGATACTCCTGATGCAGAGAGACTCCTGATGCAGTGAGATATCCTGACGCAGAGATACTCCTGATGCAGAGACACACCTGATGCTGACAGAATCCTGATGCAGAGAGACCCCTGATGCAGAAAGACTCCTGGTGCAGAGAGACTCCTGATGCAGAGAGACTCCTGGTGCAGAGAGACTCCTGATGCAGAGAGACTCCTGATGCAGAGAGACTCCTGATGCTGAGAGACTCCTAATTAAGAGAGACACCTGGTGCAGAGAGATTCCTGATGCAGAGAGACTCCTGATGCAGAGAGACTCCTGATGCAGAGAGACTCCTGATGCAGAGAGACTCCTGATGCTGAGAGACTCCTGATGCAGAGAGACTCCTGATGCTGAGAGACTCCTGGTGCAGAGAGACTCCTGATGCTGAGAGACTCCTAATGCAGAGAGACCCCTGATGCAGAGAGACCCCTGGTGCAGTGAGATTCCTGATGCAGAGAGACTCCTGATGCAGAGAGATTCCTAATGCAGAGTGACTCCTAATGCAGAGAGACCTCTGGTGCAGAGAGACTCCTGGTGCAGAGAGAGTCCTGATGCAGAGAGACTTCTGGTGCAGAGAGACTCCTGGTGCAGAGAGACTCCTAATGCAGAGAGAGTCCTGGTGCAGAGAGACTCCTGATGCAGTGAGTTTCCTGGTGCAGAGAGACTCCTGATGCAGAGAGACTCCTTATGCAGAGAGACTCCTGGTGCAGAGAGACTCCTGGTGCAGGGAGACTCCTGATGCAGAGAGACTCCTGGTGCAGAGAGACTCCTGATGCAGAGAGACTCTTGGTGGAGAGAGACTCCGAATGCGGAGAGACTCCTGGTTCAGAATGACTCCTAATGCAGAGAGACCCCTGGGGCAGAGAGACTCCTGGTCCAGAGAGACTCCTAATGTAGAGAGAGTCCTGGTGCAGAGAGACTCCTGATGCAGTGAGATTCCTGGTGCAGAGTGAATCCTGATGCAGAGAGTCCCCGAAGCAGAGAGACTCCTGATGCAGAGAGACTCCTGACGCAGAGAGACTCCTGGTGCAGAGAGTCCCCTAATGCAGAGAGTCCCCTGATGCTGAGAGACTGCTGATGCAGAGAGACTCCTGATGCAGAGAGACTCCTGATGCAGAGAGACTCCTGATGCAGAGAGACTCCTGGTGCAGAGATACTCCTGATGCAGAGAGACTCCTGATGCAGTGAGATATCCTGACGCAGAGATACACCTGATGCAGAGACACACCTGATACAGAGAGAATCCTGATGCAGAGAGACTCCTGGTGCAGAGAGACTCCTGGTGCAGAGAGACTCCTAATGCAGAGAGACTCCTAATGCAGAGACTCCTGATGCAGAGAGACTCCTGATGCAGAGAGACTCCTGATGCAGAGAGACTCCTGATGCAGAGAGACTCCTGATGCAGAGAGACTCCTGATGCAGAGAGACTCCTGATGCAGAGAGACTCCTGGTGCATAGATACTCCTAATGCAGAGAGACACCTGGTGCAGAGTGACTCCTAATGCAGAGAGACTTCTGGTGCAGAGAGACTCCTGATGCAGAGTGACTTCTGGTGCAGAGAGACTTCTGGTGCAGAGAGACTCCTGATGCAGAGTGACTTCTGGTGCTGAGAGAATCCTGATGCAGAGAGTCCCCTAAGCAGAGAGACTCCTGATGCAGAGAGACCCCTGACGCAGAGAGTCCCCTAATGCAGAGAGACTCTGATGCTGAGAGACTCCTAATGCTGAGAGACTCCTGATGCTGAGAGACTCCTGATGCAGAGAGACTCCTGATGCTGAGAGACTCCTGATGCAGAGAGACTCCTGATGCAGAGAGACTCCTGATGCAGAGAGACTCCTGGTGCAGAGAGACTCCTGGTGCAGAGAGACTCCTGGTGCAGAGATACTCCTGATGCAGAGAGACTCCTGATGCAGTGAGATATCCTGACGCAGAGATACTCCTGATGCAGAGACACACCTGATGCTGACAGAATCCTGATGCAGAGAGACCCCTGATGCAGAAAGACTCCTGGTGCAGAGAGACTCCTGATGCAGAGAGACTCCTGGTGCAGAGAGACTCCTGATGCAGAGAGACTCCTGATGCAGAGAGACTCCTGATGCTGAGAGACTCCTAATTAAGAGAGACACCTGGTGCAGTGAGATTCCTGGTGCAGAGAGACTCCTGGTGCAGAAAGACTCCTGGTGCAGAGAGACTCCTGATTCAGAGAGACTCCTGATGCATAGATACTCCTAATTAAGAGAGACTCCTGATGCAGAGAAACTCCTGATGCAGAGAGACTCCTGATGCAGAGAGGCTCCGGATTCAGAGAGACTCCTGATGCTGAGAGACTCCTGATGCTGAGAGACTCCTGATGCTGAGAGACTCCTGGTGCAGAGAGACTCCTGATGCTGAGAGACTCCTAATGCAGAGAGACTCTTAATGCAGAGAGACTCCAAGTGCAGTTAGACTCCAGATGCAGAGATACTCCTGATGCTGAGAGACTCCTGTTGCAGAGAAACTCCTGATGCAGAGAGACCCCTGATGCAGAGAGACCCCTGATGCAGAGAGACTCCTGGTGCAGTGAGATTCCTGATGCAGAGAGACTCCTGATGCAGAGAGACTCCTAATGCAGAGTGACTCCTAATGCAGAGAGACTTCTGGTGCAGAGAGACTTCTGGTGCAGAGATACTCCTGATGCAGAGAGACACCTGATACAGAGAGAATCCTGATGCAGAGAGACTCCTGGTGCAGAGAGACTCCTGATGCAGAGAGACTCCTGACGCAGAGAGACTCCTGGTGCAGAGAGTCCCCTAATGCAGAGAGACTCCTGATGCTGAGAGACTCCTGATGCAGAGAGACTCCTGATGCAGAGAGACTCCTGATGCAGAGAGAATCCTGGTGCAGAGATACTCCTGATGCAGAGAGACTCCTGATGCAGTGAGTTATCCTGACGCAGAGATACTCCTGATGCAGATACACACCTGATACAGAGAGAATCCTGATGCAGAGACTCCTGGTGCAGAGAGACTCCTAATGCAGAGAGACTCCTAATGCAGAGAGACTCCTAATGCAGAGACTCCTGATGCAGAGAGACTCCTGATGCAGAGAGACTCCTGATGCAGAGAGACTCCTGATGCAGAGAGACTCCTGATGCAGAGAGACTCCTGATGCAGAGAGACTCCTGATGCAGAGAGACTCCTGGTGCATAGATACTCCTAATGCAGAGAGACACCTGGTGCAGAGTGACTCCTAATGCAGAGAGACTTCTGGTGCAGAGAGACTCCTGATGCAGAGTGACTTCTGGTGCAGAGAGACTTCTGGTGCAGAGAGACTCCTGATGCAGAGTGACTTCTGGTGCTGAGAGAATCCTGATGCAGAGAGTCCCCTAAGCAGAGAGACTCCTGATGCAGAGAGACCCCTGACGCAGAGAGTCCCCTAATGCAGAGAGACTCTGATGCTGAGAGACTCCTAATGCTGAGAGACTCCTGATGCTGAGAGACTCCTGATGCAGAGAGACTCCTGATGCTGAGAGACTCCTGATGCAGAGAGACTCCTGATGCAGAGAGACTCCTGATGCAGAGAGACTCCTGGTGCAGATAGACTCCTGGTGCAGAGAGACTCCTGGTGCAGAGATACTCCTGATGCAGAGAGACTCCTGATGCAGTGAGATATCCTGACGCAGAGATACTCCTGATGCAGAGACACACCTGATGCTGACAGAATCCTGATGCAGAGAGACCCCTGATGCAGAAAGACTCCTGGTGCAGAGAGACTCCTGATGCAGAGAGACTCCTGGTGCAGAGAGACTCCTGGTGCAGAGAGACTCCTGATGCAGAGAGACTCCTGATGCAGAGAGACTCCTGATGCTGAGAGACTCCTAATTAAGAGAGACACCTGGTGCAGTGAGATTCCTGGTGCAGAGAGACTCCTGGTGCAGAAAGACTCCTGGTGCAGAGAGACTCCTGATTCAGAGAGACTCCTGATGCATAGATACTCCTAATTAAGAGAGACTCCTGATGCAGAGAAACTCCTGATGCAGAGAGACTCCTGATGCAGAGAGGCTCCGGATTCAGAGAGACTCCTGATGCTGAGAGACTCCTGATGCTGAGAGACTCCTGATGCTGAGAGACTCCTGGTGCAGAGAGACTCCTGATGCTGAGAGACTCCTAATGCAGAGAGACTCTTAATGCAGAGAGACTCCAAGTGCAGTTAGACTCCAGATGCAGAGATACTCCTGATGCTGAGAGACTCCTGTTGCAGAGAAACTCCTGATGCAGAGAGACCCCTGATGCAGAGAGACCCCTGATGCAGAGAGACTCCTGGTGCAGTGAGATTCCTGATGCAGAGAGACTCCTGATGCAGAGAGACTCCTAATGCAGAGTGACTCCTAATGCAGAGAGACTTCTGGTGCAGAGAGACTTCTGGTGCAGAGATACTCCTGATGCAGAGAGACACCTGATACAGAGAGAATCCTGATGCAGAGAGACTCCTGGTGCAGAGAGACTCCTGATGCAGAGAGACTCCTGACGCAGAGAGACTCCTGGTGCAGAGAGTCCCCTAATGCAGAGAGACTCCTGATGCTGAGAGACTCCTGATGCAGAGAGACTCCTGATGCAGAGAGACTCCTGATGCAGAGAGAATCCTGGTGCAGAGATACTCCTGATGCAGAGAGACTCCTGATGCAGTGAGTTATCCTGACGCAGAGATACTCCTGATGCAGATACACACCTGATACAGAGAGAATCCTGATGCAGAGACTCCTGGTGCAGAGAGACTCCTAATGCAGAGAGACTCCTAAAGCAGAGAGACACCTGATGCAGAGAGACTCCTGATGCAGAGAGACTCCTGATGCAGAGAGACTCCTGATGCAGAGAGACTCCTGATGCAGAGAGACTCCTGGTGCTGAGAGAATCCTGGTGCAGTGAGTTTCCTGATGCAGAGAGACTCCTGGTGCTGAGTGACTCCTGGTGCAGAGAGACTCCTGGTTCAGAGAGACTCCTGGTGCATAGATACTCCTAATGCAGAGAGACACCTGGTGCAGAGTGACTCCTAATGCAGAGAGACTTCTGGTGCAGAGAGACTCCTGATGCAGAGTGACTTCTGGTGCAGAGAGACTTCTGGTGCAGAGAGACTCCTGATGCAGAGTGACTTCTGGTGCAGAGAGACTCCTGGTGCAGAGAGACTCCTAATGCAGAGAGACTCCTGATGCAGTGAGTTTCCTGGTGCAGAGAGACTCCTGATGCAGAGAGTCCCCTAATGCAGAGAGACTCCTGATCAGAGGGACTTCTGATGCAGAGAGACTCCTGGTGCAGAGAGTCCCCTGATGCAGAGAGACTCCTGATGCAGAGAGACTCCTGATGTAGAGAGACTCCTGATGTAGAGAGACTCCTGATGCAGATCGACTCCTGGTGCAGAGAGACTCCTGGTGCAGAGAGACTCCTGGTGCAGAGAGTCTCCTGGCGCAGAGAGACTCTTGGTGCAGAGAGACTCCTGATGCAGAGAGACTCTTGATGCAGAGAGGCTCTTGGTTCAGAGAGACTCCTGGTGCTGAGAGAATCCTGGTGCAGTGAGTTTCCTGATGCAGAGAGACTCCTGGTGCTGAGAGACTCCTGGTGCAGAGAGACTCCTGGTTCAGAGAGACTCCTGGTGCATAGATACTCCTAATGCAGAGAGACACCTGGTGCAGAGTGACTCCTAATGCAGAGAGACTTCTGGTGCAGAGAGACTCCTGATGCAGAGTGACTTCTGGTGCAGAGAGACTCCTGGTCCAGAGAGACTCCTAATGTAGAGAGATTCCTGGTTCCAGAGAGACTCCTGATGCAGGGAGATTCCTAGTGTAGAGAGAATCCTGATGCAGAGAGTCCCCGAAGCAGAGAGACTCCTGATGCAGAGAGACTCCTGGTGCAGAGATACTCCTGATGCAGAGAGACTCCTGATGCAGCTAGATATCCTGACGCAGAGATACTCCTGATGCAGAGACACACCTGATACAGAGAGAATCCTGATGCCGAGAGACTCCTGGTGCAGAGAGACTCCTGGTGCAGAGAGACTCCTGGTGCAGAGAGACTCCTAATTCAGAGAGACTCCTGATGCAGAAAGACTCCTGATGCAGAAATACTCCTGATGCAGAGAGACTCCTGGTGCTGAGAGACTCCTGGTGCAGTGAGTTTCCTGATGCTGAGAGACTCCTGGTGCAGAGAGACTCCTGGTTCAGAGAGACACCTGGTGTATAGATACTCCGAATGCAGAGAGACACCTGGTGCAGAGTGACTCCTGATGCTGAGAGAATCCTGATGCAGAGTGACTCCTGGTGCAGAAAGACTCCTGGTGCAGAGAGACTCCTGATGCAGAGAGACTCCTGATGCTTAGAGACTCCTAATTAAGAGAGACACCTGGTGCAGTGAGATTCCTGGTGCAGAGAGACTCCTAATGCAGAGGGATTCCTGGTGCAGAAAGACACCTGGTGCAGAGAGACTCCAGGTGCAGTGTAATTCCTGGTTCAGAGAGACTCCTAATGCAGAGGGACTCCTGGTGCAGAAAGACTCCTGGTGCAGAGAGACTCCTGATGCAGATAAACTCCTGATGCAGAGAGACTGCTGATGCAGAGCGACTCCTAATGCAGAGAGACTCCTAATGCAGAGGGACTCCTGGTGCAGAAAGACTCCTTGTGCAGAGAGACTCCTGGTGCATAGAGACTCCTGATGCTGAGAGACTCCTAATGCAGAGAGACTCCAAGTGCAGTGAGACTCCAGATGCAGAGAAACTCCTGATGTAGAGAGACTCCTAATTAAGCAAGACTCCTGGTGCAGTAAGATTCCTGGTGCAGTAAGATTCCTGGTGCAGAGAGACTCCTAATGCAGAGGGACTCCTGGTGCAGAAAGACTCCTGGTGCAGAGACTCCTGATGCAGTGATATTCCTGGTGCAGAGAGATTCCTGATGCAGAGAGTCCCCTAAGCAGAGAGACTCCTGATGCAGAGAGACTCCTGATGCAGAGAGACTCCTGATGCAGAGAGACTCCTGATGCAGAGAGACTCCTAATTAAGAGAGACTCCTGATGCAGAGAAACTCCTGATGCAGAGAGACTCCTGATGCAGAGAGACTCCTGATGCAGAGAGACTTCTGATGCAGAGATACTCCTGATGCTGAGAGACTCCTGATGCAGAGAGACTCCTGATGCAGAGACTCCTGGTGCAGTGAGACTCCTGGGGCGAAATTCTCCGTTATCGGCGGAAAGTCCGCCGATCGGCGCAAAAAACGGCGCAAATCCCACTTGCGTCACGTCATAAAAATGGGCCGATAGCCTCCGGCCCGAAATGGGCTAGCAGCGACGTGACGGGATCCGCGCTTGCGCAATGGTTCACGCCGTGCAGCGTCATACGCGCTGCACGGCGTGACGGCTCATAAGGCCGCGCAGCTCCCCCGCACCCGACCGGAACACCGGACCGCAACACCCGACTGGATGGCTAGCCGTCGCTCAGCCCCGAGGTTCAAGTCACGCGATGTGGAGGCGCTCCTGGACGCGGTGGAGCAGAGGAGGGACGCCCTGTATCCCGGGCACGGCCGCTGAGTTGCCCCACGCCACAGCCGGCATCTGTGGAGGGAAGTGGCAGAGGCCGTCACCGCTGTGGCCCTAACACCACGGACAGGCACCCAGTGCCACAAGAAGGTGAACAACCTCATCAGAGCAGGCAGGGTGAGCCTCCCCCATATCCCCCATATCCCCCCCTCCCCATATCCCCCCTCCCCCATATCCCCCATATCTCCCCCTCCCCCATATCCCCCCTCTCCCATATCCCCCCTCCCCCATATCCCCCATACCCCCCTCCCCCATATCCCCCCTCCCCATATCCCCCCTCCCCCATATCCCCCATATCCCCCCTCCCCATATCCCCCCCTCCCCCATATCCCCCCTCCCCCATATCCCCCCTCCCCCATATCCCCCTCCCCCATATCCCCCATATCCCCCCTCCCCCATATCCCCCCTCCCCCATATCCCCCCTCCCCCATATCCCCCATAACCCCCCTCCCCCATATTCCCCCCTCCCCCATATCCCCTATATCCCCCCTCCCCCATATCCCCCCTGCCCCATATCCCCCCACCCCCATATCCCCCATATCCCTCCTCCCCCATATCCCCCCTCCCCCATATCCCCCCCATATCCCCCCCTCCCCCATATCCCCCCCTCCCCCATATCCCCCATATCCCCAAGTGAATCCAGCCCTAACCTTAACCTCTGCAATGCACGCGCAACCGATGGCGTGCATTCATATACCTGCCTAACACTGTTGCCTTTTACCCCTGCCACCACCTCCCCCCCCACCACAGGAGAAGCGCGCACACAACAATAGGGAGCATGTGAGGACTGGAGGAGGGCCCGCTGATGAGAGGCCACTGACCGTACACAAGGAAAGGGCCCTGGAACTGGCTGGCGGACCTGAGGACCGGGAGGTTGCTGATGCAGAGGTCGGGGCCCCACGAGCAAGTGAGCCACCAACAGCCCGTCCCCATATCCCCCCTCCCCTATATCCCCCTCCCCTGTATCACCTGATCACTGCCTGATGTCTAACCATGCATGCTTCATTGTGTATCGCAGGACCAAACGTCCAGGCACCCATCCCCGCAGATGCACACCGCCCGCAGGATGCCCCTCGGAGACCACAGGAGACGGAGAGACCCGCACCCTCCAGCATGTGACGCCCGCAGGATGCCCCTCGGAGACCACGGGAGACGGAGAGACCCGGACCCTCCAGCATGCAACGCCCGCAGGATGCCCCTCGCACACCACGGGAGACGGAGAGACCCGGACCCTCCAGCATACGACGCCCGCAGGATGCCCCTCGCACACCACGGGAGACGGAGAGACCTGGAGCAACAGGGAGACGACACCCCCGTCACGTGCGGGAGCGACCACCCAGCGATGAGGGGGGCAGCCACAGGCCCCCGTCACATCCGAGCCAGGACACTACTACCCAGGACACCACTATCCAGGACACCCCTACCCGGGACACCACTACCCAGGACACCCCTACCCGGGACACCACTACCCAGGACACCCCTACCCGGGACAGCACTACCCGGGACAGCACTACCCGGGACAGCACTACCCAGGACACCCCTACCCGGGAAGACGAAATACCGGACAGTGACTCAGAGTGGATGGGTGGAGACGAACCCCCACCCCAAAGTGCCATGGACTCAGAGTGGGACGAAGAGCACGACACAACGCCACTGCTGTCACCAACACCCTCCACCATCGCAGAAACACTCACCACGGTTGGGCACTTTAGTGATGAGGCGTCTGGTACACTCACTGGTGCGCACAACACAGCCGTCCCGGTACAGCAGGTGGAGGTAGGAGCAGCAGAGGGACCGGGCGGTCGGAGGGAAGCCCAGGCCAAGCGAACATCTGCCGCCCAGATGGATCCCGGGTTCCTGCAGTTACCACACCCACACATAGATCCGATGCAACCACCGACACGGAGACGAGCAAATAGGGTGACGGGTGGCTTGCGGCGGCTGCGGTCGCAGGTGGAGGAGTCCACCCGCATCCAGGAGCTGGGAGTGGTCCCGGTCATGCGTGCCACCCAGGCTGACACCGCACGGGTGGCGTCCGCGGTGGAGGCAATGGGTGCGACGGTGTCAGACATGGGGAACGGTTTGCGAGGCCTGGGGCCTTCCGTGCAGGCGGCGTCTGTGGGCCAGGAAATGGCTGCCCTCTCACAGGAGGCCATGAGCCAGTGCCAGCGCCAGATGGCAGAGGCGCTCAACGCCATAGCCCAGTCTCAGCAGGCCATGGCCCAGTCTCAGCAGGCCATGGCCCAGTCTCAGCAGGCCATGGCCCAGTCTCAGCAGGCCATAGCCCAGTCTCAGTAGGCCAAAGCCCAGTCTCTGCAGGCCATGGCCCAGTCTCTGCAGGCCATGGCCCAGTCTCAGCAGGCCATCGCTGAGAGCATCGGCACCAGTGGCCATGTGCGAGCCGGCGTCGCACTGTCACAGACAGGGTTCGACAACCCCCTGGGCTCCATGGCTGCAAACCTGCAGACCCCTGTCGATACCAGCACGGGCCTCCAGGACTGGCAGCGCCAGATGTCGGGGGCGCGTCGGATGGCCAGTCCGTTCGCATTCCCCACCCATGTAGAGGCCTGGGGGCCATCAGGCACCCCGAGCGAGGAGGAGGTGGTGTGGTCCGTCCCGGCTCCCTCTGTAGGGGAGGTCCCGGTACACCGCGACACCTCGGACTCCCCCCCTTCCGTCCCAGGTGCATCGGGTGGGCAACGGGCAGGACAGGCTGGCAGCTCGCCATCCCAGTCGCCCGGGCCGCAGCCTGGCCCATTTAGGCCAGGACGCCCCAGGAAACGGCCGCCAAAGGGATCCAGTGCCAGAGGGCAGGAATCACAGGAGTCCACCTCCTGTTCTGCTGTACCGTCTGGGGGACCACGTAGACGTAGTCAAAGGGCCCGTAAGGCCAAACAATTAGACACTGAGTAAGTTGGCACGGGTGCAGGGCACAGATGAGTTTTAGGGGCTAGGGCACGTGCATGAACTCCTTTGGTTATTAAAGTCAATGTTACACCTACCGAAGCTGCCTTTGTGCTCTGTCCAAAGTGTGCAGGCGTGTCATGTACGTTGAGCGCAAGTGTGTGTGTGACGGGTGGTCTTACCTCAGCCCCAGGTGAGTCTGCCCCCTTCCCCCTGGGCCGCCATCAACATCCCCCGGGCAGAGGACGGGACCGTGCACTGCAGTGTCACAGCCGCATGCAGGGATGGTCCGGGTGGATGGTGGTACTGTGGCCATGGGTCAGACATAGTCCAACGATGTAGAGCCAGGAGCTCATCGGAGGCGGGTTGTCATCATCCTCCATGGCCTGCGATAGACACGCGTCCACCCGCAACTGGATGAGCCCGGCCCGTTGTGCCGCCGGTGGATCAGCAATTGGGGGGGGGGGGGGTGGTGTGCATGCGGGTGGGGTGTGTGGGGTTGGGGAGGGGGGGGAGGGTGCTGGGTGGGTGGATGGGTGGGGGGTGTGGGTGGTCGGCTGTTGTCATGGTGTGCGGTCTGTGGCCATACTACCCGATTCCCACGCCCATCTAGTCAGTGAAGCGGGCGTCTATCAGTCTGTCCCGTGCCCGCTGGGCCAGCCGGTAACGGTGGACAGCCACCCGCCTGTGTCTACCCCGTCTGCCCTGACCATTGCCCCCATCCCCCTCATCTGGGGAGGACTGGGCCTCTTCCTGCTGCTCCTCCACTCCGCCCTCCTCTGCCTGCGGCACATCGCCCCTCTGCTGGGCTATGTTGTGCAGGACGCAGCACACCACAATGATGCGGCCGACCCTATCTGACCGATACTGGAGGGCGCCCCCAGAGAGGTCCAGGCACCTGAAACGCATCTTCAGCACGCCAAAGCACCTCTCGATCACTCCCCTTGTCGCTACATGGGCATCATTGTAGCGGTTCTCCGCCTCATTGCGTGGCCTCCGTATAGGCGTCATCAGCCACGATCGCAATGGGTAGCCCCTGTCGCCCAGCAACCAGCACCTCAGCCGGGGATGGCGTCCCTCGTACATGCCGGGGATGGATGACCGCGACAATACGAATGAGTCGTGTACACTGCCTGGGTGACGGGCGCAGACGTGCAGGATCATCATGCGGTGGTCGCAGACCACCTGTACGTTCATTGAATAGGTCCCCTTCCTATTAGTCAACACGGCCCTGTTATCTGCAGGTGGCCGCACGGCGACGTGCATCCCATTGATCGCGCCCTGGACCATGGGGAACCCGGCAACGGCAGAGAAGCCCACGGCCCGGGCATCTTGGCTGGCCAGGTCCACGGGGAAGCGGATGTAGCGGTGCGCCATGGCATAAAGGGCATCTGTCACTGCACGGATGCACCGATGCACCGATGTCCACGATATGCCGGACAGGTCCCCACTCGGTGCCTGGAATGACCCCGTTGCATAAAAGTTCAGGGCCACCGTAACCTTGACGGACATGGGGAGAGGGTGTCCCCCGCCAGTGCCACGCGGTGACAGGTGTGCCAGCAGGTGGCAGATGTGTGCCACGGTTTCCCGGCTCATCCGAAGTCTCCTCCTGCATTCCCGGTCCGTGAGGTCCTGGTATGACTGCCGGGGCCGGTACACACGGGGCGCCCTCGGGTGCCTCCGTTGCCGTGGGGCCGCGACGTCCTCCTCCCCCTCCTCGTCCTGTCGGTCAGGTGTCCCTCCAGCCTGGGCGGCTGCCGCCTGCCCCTCTGCGGCAGCCTGCGCCGCCTCTCTGGCACGCTCCTCCTCCTCATCCAGGGCAACATAGACATGAGCGGCTGCCACCACGGCGGCCAACATCGCTGGATGGTCTGAAAACATGACGGCCTGGTGGGGGGGGAGGGGAACGACGACATGTCATCATTGCCCATATCCCCTCCTCCCCCCAGCCAGGTGGCATGGACCGCATGGGTCCAACTGTTGGAGGCTGGCACCTGGCCAGGTGGACCAACTCATTTGCCCTCCCATCACCCACCCCGGCACGGACCCCCTCCCCAACCCCCAACCTCCACCCCAGCACGGACCCCCCCCCCAACCTCCACCCCAGCACGGACCCAGCCCCCCAACCTCCTCCCCGGCACGGACCCCCTCCCCAACCTCCACCCCAGCACGGACACCCTCCCCAACCTCCACCCCAGCACGGACCCCCCCCAACCCCCAACCTCCACCCCAACACGGACCCCCCCTCCCAAACTCCACCCCAGCACGGACCTACCCCCAAACTCCACCCCAGCACGGACCCCCTCCCCAACCTCGACCCCAGCACGGACCCCCACCCCCCCAACCTCCACCGCGGCACGGACCCCCACCCCCCCAACCTCCACCGCGGCACGGACCCCCTCCCCAACCTCCACCCCCTCACGGACCCCCTCCACAACCTCCACCCCAGCACGGACCCCCCCCAACCCCTAACCTCCACCCCAGCACGGACCCCCCCCCCCAACCTCCACCCCGGCACGGACCCCCTCCCCAACCTCCACCCCAGCACGGACCCCCCCTCCCAACCTCCACCCCAGCACGGACCCCCACCCAACCTCCACACCAGCACGGACCCCCTCCCCAACCCCCAACCTCCACCCCAGCACGGACACCCCCCCCCCAAGCTCCACCCCAGCACGGACCCCTCCCCCCAACCTCCACCCCGGCACGGACCCCCTCCCCAACCTCCACCCCAGCACGGACCTCCTCCCCAACCTCCACCCCAGCACGGACCCCCCCCAACCCCCAACCACCACCCCAACACGGACCCCCCCTCCCAACCTCCACCCCAGCACGGACCCACCCCCAACCTCCACCCCAGCACGGACCCCCTCCCCAACCTCCACCCCAGCACGGACCCCCCCCCCAACCTCCACCCCGGCACGGACCCCCTCCCCAACCTCCACCCCCTCACGGACCCCCTCCCCAACCTCCACCCCAGCACGGACACCCCCCAACCCCTAACCTCCACCCCAGCACGGACCCCCCCCCAACCTCCACCCCGGCACGGACCCACTCCCCAACCTCCACCCCAG
This sequence comes from Scyliorhinus torazame, assembly GCF_047496885.1. Lineage (NCBI taxonomy): Eukaryota > Metazoa > Chordata > Chondrichthyes > Carcharhiniformes > Scyliorhinidae > Scyliorhinus > Scyliorhinus torazame. The sequence goes on along the minus strand of NC_092721.1, from coordinate 68,448,705 downwards.
CACGGACACCCCCTCCCAACCTCCACCCCAGCACGGACCCCCCCCAACCTCCACACCAGCACGGACCCCCCCCAACCTCCACCCCGGCACGGACCCCTCCCCAACCTCCACCCCAGCACGGACCCCCTCCCCAACCTCCACCCCAGCACGGACCCCCTCCCCAACCTCCACCCCAGCACGGACCCCCCCTCCCAACCTCCACCCCAGCACGGACCCCCCCCCAACCTCCACCCCAGCACGGACCCCCCCCAACCTCCACCCCGGCAGGGACACCCTACCCAACCTCCACCCCAGCACGGACCCCCCCCAACCCCCAACCTCCACCCCCGCACGGACCCCCCCCAACCTCCACCCCCGCACGGACCCCCCCCAACCTCCACCCCGGCACGGGCCCCCTCCCCAACCTCCACCCCAGCACGAACCCCCCCTCCCAACCTCCACCCCAGCACGGACCCCCACCCAACCTCCACCCCAGCACGGACCCCCCCCACCAACCTCCACCCCGGCACGGACCCCCTCCCCAACCTCCACCCCAGCACGGACCCCCTCCCCAACCTCCACCCCAGCACGGACCCCCCCCAACCCCCAACCTCCACCCCAGCACGGACCCCCCCCCAACTCCACCCCGGCACGGACCCCCTCCCCAACCTCCACCCCAGCACGGACCCCCTCCCCAACCTCCACCCCAGCACGGACCCCCCCCAACCCCCAACCTCCACCCCAGCAAGGACCCCCCCCCAACCTCCACCCCGGCACGGACCCCCTCCCTAAACTCCAACCCAGCACGGACCCCCCCCAACCCCCAACCTCCACCCCAGCACGGACCCCCCCCCAATCTCCACCCCGGCACGGACCCCCCCCCCAACCTCCACCCCGGCACGGACCCCCTCCCCAACCTCCACCCCAGCACGGACCCCCCCCCAAACCTCCACCCCGGCACGGACCCCCTCCCCAACCCCCAACCTCCAACCCAGCACGGACCCCCCCCCAACCTCCACCCCGGAACGGACCCCCTCCCCAACCTCCACCCCAGCACGGACCCTCCTTCCCAACCTGCACCCCAGCACGGACCCCTCCCCAACCTCCACCCCAGCACGGACCCCCCCCCAACCTCCACCCCGGCACAGACCCCCTCCCCAACCTCCACCCCAGCACGGACCCCCTCCACAACCTCCACCCCAGCACGGACCCCCCCCAACCTCCACCCCAGCACGGACCCCCCCCCAACCTCCACCCCGGCACGGACCCCCTCCCCAACCTCCACCCCAGCACGGACCCCCCCCAACCCCCAACCTCCACCCCAGCACGGACCCCCCCTTCCAACCTCCACCCCGGCACGGAACCCCTCCCCCAAACCTCCACCCCGGCACGGACCCCCTCCCCAACATCCACCCCAGCACGGACCCCCCCCAACCCCCAACCTCCACCCCCGCACGGACCCCCCCCCCAACCTCCACCCCGGCACGGACCCCCTCCCCAACCTCCACCCCAGCAGGAACCCCCCCTCCCAACCTCCACCCCAGCACGGACCCCCACCCAACCTCCACCCCAGCACGGACCCCCCCCCCCCAACCTCCACCCCGGCACGGACCCCCTCCCCAACCTCCACCCCAGCACGGACCCCCTCCCCAACCTCCACCCCAGCACGGACCCCCCCCAACCCCCAACCTCCACCCCAGCACGGACACCCCCCCAACCTCCACCCCGGCACGGATCCCCTCCCCAACCTGCACCCCAGCACGGACCCCCTCCCCAACCTCCACCCCAGCACGGACCCCCCCCCAACCCCCAACCTCCACCCCAGCACGGACCCCCCCCCAACCTCCACCCCAGCACGGACCCCCCCCCCAATCTCCACCCCGGCACGGACCCCCCCCCCCAACCTCCACCCCGGCACGGACCCCCTCCCCAACCTCCACCCCAGCACGGACCCCCCCCAAACCTCCACCCCGGCACGGACCCCCTCCCCAACCCCCAACCTCCAACCCAGCACGGACCCCCCCCAACCTCCACCCCGGAACGGACCCCCTCCCCAACCTCCACCCCAGCACGGACCCCCCCTCCCAACCTCCACCCCAGCACGGACCCCCCCCCCAACCTCCACCCCAGCACGGACCCCCCCAACCTCCACCCCAGCACGGACCCCCCCCCAACCTCCACCCCGGCACGGACCCCCTCCCCAACCTCCACCCCAGCACGGACCCCCCCCAACCCCCAACCTCCACCCCAGCACGGACCCCCCCCTCCCAACCTCCACCCCGGCACGGAACCGCCCCCCCCCAAACCTCCACCCCGGCACGGACACCCCCAACCCCCAACCTCCACCCCGGCACGGACCCCCTCCCGGCACTCCCCCGGAGCCCAGCCTACTCTAACCACCCCCGCCCCCCCCCCCCCCGCCGCGCACACACACAAGCCGAGACACACCTCTCCTCACGCAATCAGTCTGCGGCCACGCCATTTCCTGCCCAGAGCCAACCCCCCAGGCCGTCACTCACCTCCTCGCTGGTCGGCGTGAGCCTGGAGCACCGGGTCACGCCGATGAAAAGGAGGTTTGATTCACGTCGACGTGATCGGTCATCACGTCGACGGGACTTCGGCCCATCCGGAAGGGAAAATATCGGCAGGCCGAAAATCGGCTGCCTTGCGCAGACCCGTGACATTCTCCGCGGCAGCGGCGCCATTAACGCCCCGCCGACTTTTCTCCCTTCGGAGACTTCGGCGGGGGCGGGGGCGGGATTCACGGCGGCCAACGGCCATTCTCCTACCCGGCGGGGGGTGCGGAGAATGACGCCCCTGATGTTGAGAGACTCCTGATGCAGAGAGTATCCTGATGCAGAGAGATTCCTGGTGCAGTGAGATTCCTGATGCAGAGAGGCTCCTGATGCAGAGAGACTCCTAATGCAGAGGGACTCCTGATGCAGAGAGACTCCTGATGCAGAGAGACACCTAATGCAGAGCGACTCCTAATGCAGAGAGACTCCTAATGCAGAGCGACACCGAATGCAGCAAGACTCCTGATGCAGAGAGACTTCTGATGCAGAGAGACTACTGGTGCAGAGAGACTCCTGGTGCAGAGAGACTTCTGATGCAGAGAGGCTCCTGATGCAGAGAGACTCCTGGTGCAGTGAGATTCCTGGTGCAGAGAGATTCCTAATGCAGTGGGTCTTCTGATGCAGAAAGACTCCTAATGGAGAGCGGGTCCTAATGCAGAGAGACTCCTGATGCAGAGAGACTCCTGATGCAGAGAGACTCCCGACGCAGAGATACTCCCGACGCAGAGATACTCCTGATGCAGAGAGACACCTGATACAGAGAGACTCCTGGTGCAGAGAGACTCCTGGTGCAGAGAGACTCCTGGTGCAGAGAGACTCCTGATGCAGAGAGATTCCTGGTGCAGAGAGACTCCTAATGCTAAGAGACTCCTGATGCAGAGAGACTCCTGAAGCAGAGAGGGTCCTGGTGCAGAGAGACTCCTGCTGCTGAGAGACTCCGGGTGCAGAGTGACTCCTGGTGCAGTGAGTTTCCTGATGCAGAGAGACTCCTGATGCTGAGAGACTCCTGGTGCAGAGAGACTTCTGGTGCAGAGAGACTCCTAATGCAGAGAGACACCTGGTGCAGAGTGACTCCTAATGCAGAGAGACACCTGATACAGAGAGAATCCTGGTGCAGAGAGACTCCTGGTGCAGAGAGACTCCTGATGCAGAGAGATTCCTAATGCAGAGAGACTCCTAATGCAGAGAGACTCCTGATGCAGAGAGACTCCCGGTGCTGAAAGGCGCCTGATGCAGAGAGACCCCTGATGCAGAGAGACTCCTAATTAAGAGAGACTCCTGATACAGAGAAACTCCTGATGCAGAGAGACTCCTGGTGCCGAAAGACTCCTGACGCTGAGAGACTCCTGATGCAGAGAGACTCCTGGTGCAGAGAGACTCCTGGTGCAGAGAAACTCCTGATGCAGAGAGACTCCTGATGCAGAGAGACTCCTAATCCAGAGAGACTCCTGATGCAGAGAAACTCCTGATGCAGTGAGTCTCCTGGTGCAGAGAGACTCCTGGTGCAGAGATACTCCCGACGCAGAGATACTCCTGATGCAGAGAGACACCTGATACAGAGAGAATCCTGGTGCAGAGAGACTCCTGGTGCAGAGAGACCCCTGGTGCAGAGAGATTCCTGGTGCAGAGAGACTCCTAATGCTGAGAGACTCCTGATGCAGAGAGACTCCTGATGCAGAGAGGGTCTTGGTGCAGAGATACACCTGCTGCTGAGAGACTCCGGGTGCAGAGTGACTCCTGGTGCAGTGAGTTTCCTGATGCAGAGAGACTCCTGATGCTGAGAGACTACTGGTGCAGAGAGACTCCTGGTGCAGAGAGACTCCTAATGCAGAGAGACACCTGATACAGAGAGAATCCTGGTGCAGAGAGACTCCTGGTGCAGAGAGACTCCTGATGCAGAGAGATTCCTGGTGCAGAGAGACTCCTGATGCAGAGAGACTCCTGATGCAGAGAGACTCCTGATGCAGAGAGACTCCTGATGCAGAGAGGGTCTTGGTGCAGAGAGACTCCTGGTGCTGAGAGACTCCGGGTGCAGAGTGACTCCTGGTGCAGTGAGTTTCCTGATGCAGAGAGACTCCTGATGCTGAGAGACTCCTGGTGCAGAGAGACTCCTAATGTAGAGAGACACCTGGTGCAGAGTGACTCCTAATGCAGAGACTCCTGATGCAGAGAGAATCCTGATGCTGAGAGACTCCTGATGCTGAGAGACTCCTGGTGCAGAGAGACTCCTGATGCAGAGAGACTCCTGGTGCAGAGAGACTCCTGGTGCAGAGAGACTCCTGGTGCAGAGAGACTCCTGGTGCAGAGAGATTCCTGGTGCAGAGAGATTCCTGGTGCAGAGAGACTCCTGGTGCAGAGAGACTCCTGATGCAGAGAGACTCCTTATGCAGAAAGACTCCAGGTGCAGAGAGACTCCTGATGCAGAGAGACTCCTAATCCATAGAGACTCCTGATGCCGAGAGTCTCCTTGTGCAGAGAGACTCCTGATGCTAAGAGACTCCTGATGCAGAGAGACTCCTGGTGCACTGAGACCCCTGATGCAGAGAGACTCCTGGTGCAGTGAGACTCCTGATGCAGAGAAACTCCTTGTGCAGAGAGACTCCTGGTGCAGATAGATTCCTTGTGCAGAGAGACTCCTAGTGCTGAGAGGCTCCTGATGCTGAGAGGGTCCTGGTGCAGAGAGGCTCCTGATGCAGATAAACTCCTGATGCAGAGAGACTCCTGATGCAGAGAGACTCCTGACTCTGATAGAATCCTGTGTTGACCGACTCCTGTCGTCATGCGTCTCTGAGCACTGTGTGTGTGTGAGCTGGTGGATAGGAGGGGCGGAAGTGGAGGTGGTGGGGGTGGGATGGGTGTGTTCCTATGGGAGGGTGGCTGGAGTCGGGATGGGTTTTTGGTGTGAGCAGTCAGGGTATTGGTGGTGGGGGGGGGGGGGGGGGGGGTGGTTGTTGGAGGAGGGAGCGTGGGGTTGTATTTCATCGGGGTGGTATATTCAGGGGCAGGGAGGGTAGTGTCCGGAGATGTGGCTGGTCAGGGGGGTTGTCCATTTGGTGGGGGTGGTTTGGGGGCGGAGAATGTAGTCAGAAGAGGGAGGGTAGCGAGGAGAATGGTGGATATCCGGGGAGTGTGGTGTCGTCAGGGAGATAGGTCAGGGCTGGGAAGGGTAGCCATGGGTGTGTGTGTTTGGAAGATGCGGCGGGTAGACGTTGGTGAGAGGATGGGTAATCAGGTGTTAGTCAAGTGGAGAACAGTCTGCCGTCCGAAGTTTGGTTGAGGGTTTGTCATGTGGTCCCCAGGTGGGGGGAATTACCATCCCCCGTGGGCCAGTTATAATTACCTGGAAGTTATAAGTGGTTTTCATTCTTCTAACTTTTTCTGCGTAACTATTCCTGTAAGACAATCCGAACCCTCGGAAGTTTGCAGTTTATATTGCAGTGTCAGATATTCCCAGTGCAGGGCAGTTGCACAATGGATGTTTTAACTTCTTGGGCAATTGCCATGACATCTTTACATGTAGACTCCTGTGGAGGGTGGCAGAGGGGCTCCCAGCAGACTTTGGGTACCTTGCAAGGAGGATATTCTGGAGCTCGGAAGTTATTGGCCTTTCTTGATAACAACTTGGTACAAAAGTGCTCTCTTTGCTAGCTGTGTTGGACAGTAGCAGGATGATCACAGCTCTCTTTTTCCTGAGTGGGTGAACATTCTCTTGAGGTCAAGATGGCAGTAAAAAGGTTCCTGCCAGCTTGGCATTTACACTCAGCTTCTCTGCCTCTCCTGTGTTATCCTTCTTCCCGATTTGCAGGCATGTATATAACCTGTTTAGTTTCCTCCTTCCATTGTTACCATCCTCTGTTCACTCGTTTACAAAGTAAAGCTATCTGGTTTGAAGTAGAATGAGTTTCCATTAAAACAGAGATTTCATTTTTGGAAGATCCATAAGCCACTTGATTAAGCAAATACATTTCCTGTGTTGATTGGTTGGGGCAATTTCATCTGGAGCTGGTCATATTTGGAGATGAGGGGCGAAATTCTCCCCCAACGGCGGGATGCCCGCCGACTGGCGCCAAAGCCGGCGGCAATCAGACGGGCATCGCGCCGGCCCAAAGGTGCGGAAGTCTCCGCATCTTTGGCGGCCTAGCCCCAACATTGAAGGGCTAGGCCGACGCCGGAGGGATTTCCGCCCCGCCAGCTGGCGGAAATGGCGTTTGTTGCCCCGCCAGCTGGCGCGGAAATGCGGCGCATGCGCGGGAGCGTCAGCGGCCGCTGTCAGTTTCCCAGCGCATGCGCGGGAGCGTCAGCGGCCGCTGTCAGTTTCCCGCGCATGCGCAGTGGGGAGAGTCTCTTCCGCCTCCGCCATGGTGGAGGCCGTAGCGGAGGCGGAAGGGAAAGAGTGCCCCCACGGCACAGGCCCGCCCGCGGATCGGTGGGCCCCGATCGCGGGCCAGGCCACCGTGGGTGCACCCCCCGGGGTCAGATCGCCCCGCCCCCCCCCCCCCCCCCAGGACCCCGGAGCCCGCCCACGTCGTCTGGTCCTGCCGGTAAATACCAGGTTTGATTTACGCCGGCGGGACAGGCAATTCCTGGGCGGGACTTCGGCCCATCCGGGCCAGAGAATCCAGCGGGGGGTCCCGCCAACCGGCGCGGCCGGATTCCCGCCCCCGCCCAATCTCCGGGAGCGGAGACTTCGGCGGGGGCGGGGGCGGGATTCACGGCGGCCAACGGCCATTCTCCGACCCGGCGGGGGGTCGGAGAATGACGCCCGAGAATAGTGAACATGGAAAAATATTCTGAATTTTACAAGCTAATCTTTGAGAATCAAGCAGGATAAAAGCAAAATTTTCGTTCAAATACTTAAATAGATGGAATATTATCCAAGGATTAGTAAGTTTGCAGACGACACAAAGGTTGGTGGAATTGCGGAGAGCGATGAGGACTGTCGGAGGATACAGCAGGATTTAGATTGTTTGGAGACTTGGGCGGAGAGATGGCAGATGGAGTTTAATCCGGACAAATGTGAGGTAATGCATTTTGGAAGGTCTAATGCAGGTAGGGAATATACAGTGAATGGTAGAACCCTCAAGAGTATTGAAAGTCAAAGCGATCTAGGAGTACAGGTCCACAGGTCATTGAAAGGGGCAACACAGGTGGAGAAGGTAGTCAAGAAGGCATACGGCATGCTTGCCTTCATTGGCCGTGGCATTGAGTATAAGAATTGGCAAGTCATGTTGCAGCTGTATAGAACCTTAGTTAGGCCACACTTGGAGTATAGTGTTCAATTCTGGTTGCCACACTACCAGAAGGATGTGGAGGCTTTAGAGAGGGTGCAGAAGAGATTTACCAGAATGTTGCCAGGTATGGAGGGCATTAGCTATGAGGAGCGGTTGAATAAATTCGGTTTGTTCTCACTGGAACGAAGGAGGTTGAGGGGAGACCTGATAGAGGTATACAAAATTATGAGGGGCATAGACAGAGTGGATAGTCAGAGGCTTTTCCCCAGGGTAGAGGGGTCAATTACTAGGGGGCATAGGTTTAAGGTGAGAGGGGCAGGGTTTAGAGTAGATGTACGAGGCAAGTTTTTTACGCAGAGGGTAGTGGGTGCCTGGACCTCGCTACCGGAGGAGGTGGTGGAAGCAGGGACGATAGTGACATTTAAGGGGCATCTTGACAAATACATGAATAGGATGGGAATAGAGGGATACGGACCCAGGAAGTGTAGAAGATTGTAGTTTAGTCGGGCAGCATGGTCGGCACGGGCTTGGAGGGCCGAAGGGCCTGTTCCTGTGCTGTACATTTCTTTGTTCTTTGTTCTTCGATTTAAGAAGCCCGAAGAAAGAATAACAGAGCTTGACTTTATAGAGCACCTATCGACAACCTGAAGCACTTCACAGCCAAAGACGTATTTTTTGAAGTGTAGTCATTTCTATAATATGGGTAAATATGGCACACAAGATGTACAGACCAAGTTACCACAAACAGTATGGAGATAAATGATCAGATAATCTGTTTTGTGGTGTTGTTAGTTGGGAGTTCAATGTCAGCGAACTCCCCCGTTCATTTTTGAATAGTGTCATGTTATACATAACAGACAAGTGGGACCTCATTTTACATCTCAATTGAAAACCAGCATCTCTGTCCGTACTGAACTCCTTCAGTACTACATTGAATTGTTCACCAAGTTTATGTGCTTCAGTCTCAAGTTACAGAAATAGATTAGCACGGGGCAGATGGCAGATGCAATTTAATGTGGAGAACTGTGTAATAATACAGCTCGCGAAGGAAAATAACTGCTGGGAAGAAATGTTCAGTGGAAAGATGTCAATGGATGCAGACGAACAAAGAAACCTGGGGCACAAATGCAAAGTTGCCCGAACATATGACTGCAGGTAGATGAACCTTTAAAATGAGGAAGTTGGTTTTATTAAAAGGAGTTTTGTAGTAAATCACAACGCTGAGGTTTATAAGATGGCTGTGTTTTGGGACTATGTATTAAATTTAAGGCAAAATGAAGGGTGTCATGTGACCTATCCTGACAGCAAACCTGTGTGATTTGACCATGATTTAAGGGAGCCAATTGTTTTACTGGTAAGAAGATGTAAAGTGTTTACACTTTGAGACACTGGTCATAGCCTGTGTGCTAATAGCACATAACCTATGAATCTCCAAAGTCCCAGAAAAGTGTTGAGAATGTCCAATGGTAAACAGTTGTGCTTTAAACTGTTCGTTTGGTTTCAAGATGAAAAAGATTTGGGTTCTCAAGTATAGCTAATCAGCTTCTCTACCTGGATACAAGGCACATGTGATTCAAGTCGCTACAGTAATGGGTTTTGACAAAGACGGTGTACAGAGAGGTTGTTGTAATATTGAGTTACAGATGTTCCTAAAATATCATTGACTATCACAATAAGGCTAGTCTTCCATAGTCTGGATGAGAGAGAGAACAGCATGAGGACAAAAGTCTTGATGGTCACTATGCAGATTGTGGGTGGAGGTTAGTGTTTAGACTGAAAATACCAACATTTTGGGCAGTGAAAACAATGCTGGAAGACTCGCATAGCTTGTGCTAGAGAGGGAGGATCTCTAGCAATACTCCACTGTGGAAGACAGTTCTGGGTTTCGAAGGTACCAGGTTAAGAAAGGAAAAAAACATACAAGTAAATCCTTGGGAGGGAAGAAACACTTTGGATTGATACTGGGAGAATTGAATGTCTACCTAAAGGACAATGTAACTTATACCTGATGGTGGATTTTTTTGCTTTTGTTAGAAGTTCTGTCCTGTAGTTTAAATTATAAGTCGCCCAAAAAAACGGTGTTCGGTCAGTGGTGCATTTGGTCTATTGTTGGAATAAATGTCTCAAAATATAAAATCCTGTCATATTATCCTTTCAGATGTAAGCTGGAAGCTCGGATATTTCTTTTTCGTATCATAGGAACAGGAATAGGCCATTCAGCCTCTTGAGCCTGCTCCGCCACCATTCAATGAGACTATGGCTGATCTGTGGCTTGACTCCATATATCTGTTTTTGGCCCATATCATTTGTATTAAATGATTTGCTGAACAAAACATTATCCCTTTCAGATTTTAAATGAACAATTGCTCTCGCATCAATTGCCTTCTGTGGAAGTGAGTTCCAAACCACTACCACCTTTTATGTGAACCACAATGCTTCCTAACATCTCTCTCCTAAATGGTTTGACCCTAATTTTTAGACTCTAGTTTCAGAATTTCCAACCTGTGAAAACGGTTGGGGCGGATTCTCCGGTCCGTCAGCCGCGTTTTCCTGCGTGGTGCACCCCCGCTGGTAATGGGATTCTCTGTTCCTGCAGCCAGCCAATTGGGGTTTCCCATTGTGGCCACCCCCACGTTGCTATTTACCTTTATCTACCCTTTCATTTCCTGATAATATCTTGAAAGTTTTGAAAAGGTCACCCCATAACCTTTTAAATTCTGAAGAAAACATGCCTAATTTGTGTAATCTCCCCTCATAACTTAACCCCTGAAGTCCAGGTATCATTCTTGTAAACCTCCAAGGCCAAAATACCCTTCCTAAGGTATGGTGTCCAGAGCTCTCACAGTTCTCCAAGTGGGGTCTAACCAGAGTTTTGTAAAGCTGCAGCAGAACTTGTGCGTCCTTATACTCCAGTCCTCTAGCTATAAAGGCCTGCATTCCATTAACATTCTTGATTATTTTCTTCTCTTATTTGTGGCATTTTAAAGATCTAGCAACTAAACCCCCAGGTCTCTTTGGCCACCCATTGAACTTATCTTCATATCACTTAGAGAGTACCCTGATCTATCCTTTTTTGGTCCAAAATGAATAATCTGACACTTGCTTTCATTGAAATCCATCTGCCACAATTTTGCCCATTCACCTGGCCCATCAATATACTTTTGTAATTTTATGCTGCCATCTACACTGTCTACAATGTCACCTAACTTTGTGTCATCACCTATTTTGTATATATGAATTTCTATGCCATTATCCAAGTCATTAATGAATAATGTGAACAACTGAGGCACTAACACTGTGGGACATCACTAGTTACATCCTGCCAGTTTTAGTCCCTACCCATTATCCCTACTTTCTGTTGCCTGCCACTCAACCACTTTTTACGTTATTGGTCTCTTTGGGGATCAAAACAAGTACAATAATAATCAAGCGATGATAAAATTGTGCCAAATATTAGTTTAGCCACATTTGAAACTGTGTACAATTTCAGGAGCCATATTATATAGAGGAGATTAAAACCACTGAAGGTTTACTGTGTATATTCATCAGGATGTTGCCAGGGATGTGCAATAATAGATATGAGGAAATGTTTGAGATACTGCGGCAAATCTTAATTAAAGCAGAGAAAACTGAGAGCTTTAATGTGAGGTGTGAATCAGGAAAGAATATTTCTGTATTTTCTACCAAAGGTCATCTCATGTTTACTTATGTTAAAGATAATTTGCCACTTATGGCTGCAGGTTTCCTGATGTTTTCTTGCATTAGATTGCAGTGTACAGTTTTATATCAGCTGTAAATGATATTATGTTACTGATTGTTTTTATCTTCCTCCAATTAGAATAACTACCCTTTACCCATATTCTTTGTTTGCTATTTTAGCTAATTTTCTATCCACTCAGTCATTTGATCCTCACCGCCACTTGCCCTAATGTTTGCCTTGAGCCTACCATATTGTAGCTTATCAAGCGGGGGGGGGGAAACTGAGGGAGATCAATATTAGTCGAGAAATAATGCTGGGAAAATTGATGGGATTGAAAGCGGATAAATCCCCAGGGCCTGATAATCTGCATCCTAGAGTGCTTAAGGAGGTGGCTCTGGAAATAGTGGATGCATCGGTGGTCATCTTCCGGGATTGTATAGACTCTGGAAGAACCCCTGTAGATTGGAGGGTAGCTCATGTCACTCCGATATTCAAAAAGGAAGGTAAAGAAAAAACAGGGACTTATAGAACTGTAAGCCTAACATCGGTAGTGGGAAAAATTCTTGAATCCATTATCAAGGACTTTATAGCGGAACATTTACAAAGCAGTGGCAGGATCAGTCAGAGTCAGCATGGATTTATGAAGGGGAAGTCATGCTTGACAAATCTGTTGCAATTCCTTGAAGATATAACTCGTACAGTTGACAAGTGGGAGCCAGTCGATGTGATATATTTGGACTTTCAGAAGGTGTTTGACAAAGTCCCACATAAGAGATTATTGTACAAGATTAAAGCGTATGGGATTGGGGGAAATGTATTGAGGTGGATAGAAAACTGGTTGGCAGAGCGGAAACAAAGAGGAGGAATTAATGAGTCCTTATCAAATTGGCAGGCAGTAACTATGGGGTGCCACAGTGATCAGTGCTGGGACCCCAGCTATTCACAATATATATTAATGATTTGGATGAGGGAACAAAATGTAACATCTCAAAGTTTGCAGATGATACCAAGTTGGGTGGGAGGGTAAACTGTGATGAGGGTGCAGAGATCCTACAGCAAGATCTGGACAGTTTGGGCGAGAACACATCTGTGGCAGATGCAGTATAATTTGGATAAGTGTGAGGTTATTCACTTTTGAAGCAAAATCAGGAAGGCAGATTACTACCTGAATGGTTGTAAATTGAGAGAGGGGAGTGTGCAGCGGGACCTGGGTGCCCTTGTGCACCAGTCACTGAAGGTAAGCATGCAGGGGCAGCAGAAAGTAAAGAAGGCTAATAGTATGTTGGCCTTCATTGCGAGAGGTTTTGAGTACAGGAGCAGGGATGTGTTGTTGCAATTATGCAGGGGGCGGGATTCTCTGACCCTCCGCCGGGCCGGAGAATCGCCGGTGGAGGATGTGAATCTTGCCCCGCCGCCCCGACGCTGGCTGCCGGATTGTCCGTCGCCGGATTTTTGGCGGAGGCGGGAATCGCGTTGCACTGGTCGGGGGCCGTTGGCAGCAGCCCCCCTGGAGATTCTCCACCCCGCGATGGGCCGAGTGGCCTCCCATTTCTGGCGGGTCACGCCGGCGTAAATCAAACCAAGTCCGTACCGGCGGGACCTGGCTCTACTTGCGGCCTGCGGAGTCCTTGGGGGGGCGTGGGGGGTTCTGGCCCCAAAGGGGGCCCCCACAGTGGCCTGGCCTGCGATCGGGGCCCACCGATCCGCGGGCGGGCCTGTGCCATGGGGGCACTCTTTCCCTCCGTGTCGGCCGCTGTAACGGTCCTCCATGGCCGGCCCGGAGAAGAACGCCCCTGCGCATGCGCTGGGATAAGCCAGCACACGCTGGTGCTCCCGCGCATGTGCCAACTCGCGCTGGCCGGTGGAGGCCCTTCGGCGCCAGTTGGCGTGGCGCCAAGCCCTTTCCACGCCGTTGGCGTGGCGCCAACCCCACCTGCACCGGCCTAGCCCCTGAAGGTGCGGAGGATTCCTCACCTTCCGGGTGGCCCGATGCCGTAGTGGTTCACGCCACCCCTCAGCGACGGTACGACCCGCCCCGCCGGTTAGGGGAGAATCCCGCCCAGGGTCTTGGTGCAGCCACATCTGGATTACAGTGTGCAGTTTTGATCTCCTTTTCTGAGGAAGGATGTCCTTGCTCTCGAGGGAGTGCAGCAAAGGCTTACCAGACTGATTCCAGGGATGGCGGGACTGCCATATGAGGAGAGATTGACTAGGTTAGGATTGTTCTCGCTGGAGTTCAGAAGAATGAGGGGGGATCTCATAGAAACTTATAAAATACTAACAGGACTGGACAGGGTAGATGCAGGGAAGATGTTACCAATAATGGGTGTGTCCAGAACCAGGGGTCACAGTCTGAGAGGTCAGGGTAAACCATTTCGGACAGAGATGAGGAGACATTTCTTCGCCCAAAGAGTGGTGAGCCTGTGGAATTCATTACCACAGAATGTATTGATGCTGAAACATTGAACATATTCAAAATGCAGCTAGATTTGGCAGTTGGAGCGAATGGGATCAACGGTTAGGGGGAGAAAGCAGGATTAGGCTATTGAGTTGGATGATCAACCATGATCGTGATGAATAGCGGAGCAGGCTCAAAGGGCCAAAAGGCCTCTTCCTGCTCCTATCTTCTATGTATGTATCTGTGTATCGACAGTCCTTGTAAAACATCCAAGTATATATTGTCTACCCTTCTGATGCGCAATCAATTACTCTCGAGACAAGGTGAGTCATAACTAATAGGCTTTAATCTGCTAGAACTGTACCCCAGCAGCTTCAATACAGAAAGTGAAGGCTGCTGGGATGGCATTGGTTCTTATACTCCGCCTCTCAGGGCGGAGCTATGTACATCAGCCAATGGTAGACTCCTAGGTCTAGCCAATCACCTCTCAGGTACCGCAATACCTGGTATTACCACACCTTCTCTACTCTTTCTGTTACTTATTTAAAGAATTTTTTCAGGTTTATTAAATCTTTCTGAATCTCTACTTTATTATTATTATTTGTCTCTAGGTCCTGCCCTATCACTTATTTAGTATAACTTCCCTTTATCTTTCCTATCACTGATGTTAGCTCTCTGGTCTAACATTCACAGGTTTCATTCCATCTCCCTTTTTATATACATGAATAATATTAGCTGCCCACCTGTTCTATCAGTGCTTTGGTACTGTTCTCTCTTCTATGTTTTTTTCAATTCAAACAAATGTGTTTGCTACCTCTTCCCTCATTTGGTTTGAGTTTTTGTGGGTACATATCATCTAGAATTGGGGTTTTATTCTCCTTAACTTTTGTCAATAGCTTTTTCTTTTTCTATTACTTTAGTGAGGTGCCCATTTTGGTATCTTCAGTAAAAGTTGAGGTGAAGCAGTTATTCAATACTTGTGCCATTTCTGTCCTGAACTGTGGCTTATCTCGTTCAGTGCCCTTTCCCTACTTTAATTTCCCTTTTTTCATTTATGGGTCAATAGAATCCTTTGATATTTCTTTTTATATTCCAAGATAATTTAATGTTATAATTTCTCTTTCTGATGGCTTTTTAACTTCTCTCCTAAGCTCATTGTATTCACTTTGGTCTTCCTCACTAAGTACTTTTTCTTTAGATTCAAATTCCCTTTTAGTTTTTTTTATGCACCATGCCCTAAACGTTCCGCTGATTAGCTTTCTTTCTTTTCATGGAATACTTTGCTCTTGATCTCCATTGAATATCCTTTTAAAGATTTCCTACTGTTTTTCTGTCTCTCTGCCACGATGATGATGGATCTTCGACAAGTTAAGACTTTCTCCCACCTGTCATACCTACCCCTGACCAGGTCCACTTTGTAGAGTCAGGGGAATTGCAGATGGACAGATGATCATTCACAGCTGAACAAGGGTAGCCGCCTCTGGTGATGAAGGAAGGAGCGAGGGCTCAATTAAAAAAATGTTTTTTAAAATTGACCCACTTTCAAGCAGGTCAATTTTGATACGACCAATAATTGCTTTGGAGTAGGGTTGTTTAAATTTGTATGTTTTCCAGAATGCTCTTTGCAATGAAGCACACACTGAAGGGTACAACTGCAAGCCTTTGCACCTAGTGATCGTAATTTTGAGTTTGTGTAAAAACTGGTGATATCAATCAATGTCAACAAAAATGAAAATCAGGAGACAAACAGCATGGGTAACTGATTCGCGATTGCCAGTTATACATTACCACCAAAATACACAATTGGCTCTTGTGTTTCTTGGGTGTGAATGCAAAACAAACGAAAGACTGGCATTTATATGGCACCTTTCATGACCTCAGGGCATCTCAAAGCACTACGCAGGCAATTGAGCACTTTCGAAATGTAACCACTGTTGTAATGTTGGAAATTCAGCATCAAATCTATACATGGTGCGATCCCACAAACAGTAATCAGATAGTGGCCAGATAAGCTTCTTTTTAGCAATGGTGGTTGAGGGATAAACATTTACTAAGCACCAGGAAGAACTTCCTTGCTGTACTTTGAAATTATGCAGAAGGATCTTTTTTGTGTACATCTGAGGGCCAACAACTCAATGTCTCATCCAAAAGATGACATTTCAGATCAGCACTGGGGTGTCAGCCCAGTTTATAAATTCAAGACTCTGGGTGGAACTTGAAACAATGACCTTCTGAGGTAGAAGTGCTGTTATTGACCCATGACTAATGTAGAAAAATATATCATGTCAGCTATTTCCCTCCTTTCTGTGGTGTTATAATACAGCTGTCCATTTGTGCAAAGGATATTAGAGGGTCTGAAGTGTTTAGTTTTCTATTTATTTGTTTTCAGTTGCCAGTAAAAATCTGAACATACTTGTAGGATCTTGCTCCCAATGAAGGTCAGGATCTGTTAATTAGCCATTCACTGAGTCCCATCCATCATAGTTTGTCCTCTCTAAACGTTTGGCTGATGCTCAATGGATGTTTTACTGATTTTTTTGCTGTCTTGGGGAGAAGGCTGACTTTGCGGAAAAATATGGGATTTGATTTGTGGTTTGAGCTCATTGCTCTGGTTTTGTGATTGAAATTGGAATGGATACGCTGCTCGTGGAACAAAGCATTTATTCTGTACATAATACACAAGCAAAATTCAATCTGTGCACATGACTGACAGAACAATAATGAGAAGGTATTCTGGGATGTTCAAAGCAGTCCTCAGTGTCACCTTTGCCAGCAATGTTAATGAGATGTCAATTAGCATTATGTTTACAGCCTAGATAGATACAGCTAATTAAAAAGTGAAAGTTTTCGGTGGTCCAGTGATGCTCCAATATGGAATGTTGCAGTGGTAGAAAATATGGTTCGATGTTGGTATTGGCCCTGTGGTGAGTTCCCAATTTAACATGGAATTTGGGGGATTGGAGGGATCTTAGAGGGCATATCAACTGGGGCTGCTCTTGCACACCTTCCGGAATTAGGTTACAGGCTAAAACATTGGCAAGAACCTGGGAGCAGATTCTCTGTCCAGCATGTCAGCCAGAGAATGGCATGGAGGCAGAATTGGAAAGAAATTGCCAGCTGGCTCACTCAGTAAGGGAATGGTAGGAACGTAAATGCCTCACTAACTTGATTAAGTTTTCTGAGGAAGTGACGTAGGAAGGGCAGTGGATGTTGTCCACATGGACTTCAGTAAAGAGTTTGACAAGGTCCCTCATGGCAGACTGGTGCAAAAGGTGAAGTCAAACGGGATCAGAGGTGAGCTGGCAAGGTGGATACAGAACTGGCTCGGTCATAAAAGGCAGAGAGTAGTGGTGGAAGGGTGCTTTTCTGAATAGAAGGCTGTGACTAGTGGTATTCTGCAGGGATCTGTGATGGGACTTTGTTGTTCGTAGTGTATAGAAATGATTTTGAGGAAAATTTAGCTGGTCTGATAAGTAAGTTTGCGGATGGCACAAAGATTGGTGGAATTGCGGATTGTGACGAAGATTGTCAGATGATACAGCAAGATATAGATTGGTCAGAGACTAGGGCGGAGAAATTACAGATAAAGTTTAATCCAGACAAATGTGAGGTAATGCATTTTGGAAGGTCTAATATAGATGGGAATTATACAGCAAATGGCAGAACGCTTAAGAGTATTGACAGGTTGAGAGGTCTGGACGTACAGATCCACAGATCAATGGAAGTCTCAACGCAGGTGGAGAAAGTCGCAACGCGGGTGGATAAGGTAGTCAAGAAGGCACACGGCATGCTTGCCTTCATCAGTCAGTGCATTGAGTATAAAAATTGACAAGTCATGCGACAGCTGTACAGAACCTGAGATAGGTCACATTTGATATACTGTGTACAATTCTGGTCGCCACGCTACCAGAAAAATATGGTTGCTTTGGAGAGGGTTTACCACAATGTTGCCTGGTCTGGAGGGTATTAGCCATGAGGAGAGGTTGGATAAACTCAGATTGTTTTCACTGGAACGAAGGAGGTTTAGGGGCAATGCTATTCAATGTTAATTGGTCCACTTAATGAGGCTCCACGGACTTCTCACCGCAAATAACGGCAGCCAGCTGATTTGACTGCACTGCGTTCGCCAGCCCCCCGCTAAGAAGGTCGAGCAGCACTTAAGCAGCACTTGCTCAGCCAACCACAGAGAGCTTGCGACAATGGCGTCCAGGAGACCGGCCCAAGATTCAGGGCTGCAGATCTCGGAGGATCCTGGACTCAGTGGAGGCCAGGAGAGATGTCCTCTTCCCCCGAGAGCCCTGGAGGGTCAGCCATAGGACAGCCAGTGCTGCCTGGGACAGGGTGGCAGTGGCTGTGAGCGCCGGGAGTGTGACCAGGAGGATGGGCCTCCTGTGCCGGAAAGAGATCAATGATCTACACCGGGCAGTATGAATGAGTAGACACCAATGAACCCTCCTGCCCCTGCCTCGCCCCCCCCCACCCTGTTAAGAAATGGGTTAAGAGACATTCCAATTAGTTGTCTCATTTATGTTAAGTATCCAATAATTGACACTGAAATGTAAAGGGGCTTCAGGTGGCCCTTGTGTCAGGTGATGTGATGTTAGAATTTTGTGCAAAGTCTGTTGAAGTAAATTAAAGGTGTTTGTGGAAAAGCAGCAGAACCTTTGACTCTTTACACTACAGCAGCTAAACGTCTAACAAATGTGAGCAGAGGACAGTTGCTGTGCAAATGTAAAGGGTTGAAAGATACAACTTTTCCAGACCAAACCAAGGAGTGAGTGAGAAGAAACAAAACAAAACAGATATGTGGCTGAACCGAGGATAAAGATGGTTGGATATGATTACCTCCCCCCCGCCCTCCTTATTTTCTGAAAGGGGATTGTACGATCAATGGAGAAGTGCAGTAGTTATGTGGACTAAGGTAACTGTCTTGGGAAAGAGAAAACAAGGTATGGCATTGGCTCTTTCTTTACCTTATGACAGTAAAATCCGAAGCAAAGTGATTTCTGAGCTGAAATTGGAAGAGTTAGACTCAGAAGAAGGTCTGCAGACTCTATTATGTTACATGGATAAGATTTATAACAAGGATGACTTGTTAAGTGCGTATGAAGCATGGTCGGATTTTGATAGGTTCCGGAAAATAGAGGAATTCTGCATGGAAGACTATATAATGGAATTTGGAAGACTATATAAAAGGCTGCAGAAACACAACCTGGAATTTCCACAGTCTGTGTTGGCCTTTAAATTACTTGACTGTGCTATAGTGAGCAACATGGATAGGCTCCTGGTTTAGACAGGAGTTCAGTTTGCGGATAAGGATCCCTTATTCGATCAGATGACAGAAGCTTTAAAAATGTTTCTGGGGAAACATTCGATTCTGATGGCACTGATGACCCACATAGGTCAGTCTGCAATAAAGCAGAATATGGAAGACACACTATTAACAGGATGGCGAAATCGCACGGCTACAAACAGGTTCCAAGACTTTAGAGGGAGATCGGGACCTGGAAAGTATGAAGACAGAAACCCAGTTAGAACCTACAATAGGAAGATGAACCCCAGAAATGCCCAGGGTATGATAAATCGATGTTTTCGATGTGACTCTCAATACCATTATATTTTCAACTGTCCAACTCGTTATGATAGAGTGAAGCGACACATGACACGGAAGAGTCCGAAGAGGAAAAAGATAGTGACCAGAAAGAAGGCATTGTCCTGTTGACAAGCAGTTTTATGCCGGTAATGAGGGTGTTGGTTGCAGAATCCTTCAACTGTGCTGTATTGGACAGTGGCTGCAAATCTACTGTGTGTGGAATTGACTGGTTAAAATGTTACCTGGACTCCTTGAATGCTGAAAATCGTAACAAGGTTAAGGAATTTGCAAGTTCCACAAGTTTCAGGTTTGGGGATGATAATACTCTGAAGTCGCTGAAAAGAGTGGTGATCCCTTGCAATATTGTCGGAGTGAATCATTTCATTAGCACGGATGTTGTATCAAGTGAGATATCTTTGCTTCTGAGCAGACCGTCGATGAAGAAAGCACACATGAAACTGGATCTGGAACAGGATAAGGCAACAGTTTTTGGAAAGACAGTGGACTTACAATTTACACAATCAGGACACTATTGTATTCCATTACTGACAAATAATATTTCAAGTACAGTTGTTAAGGATGTGTTAATGGCAGTTGAAAATGGAACTTTAGCTGATAAAAAGCTTGTTGTATTAAAACTGCATAGGCAATTTGCGCATCCGTCTCCTCGGAGGCTGAGAAATTTATTAAAGGATGCAGGGGTAAGGGATGAAGACTATACTAAACTGATAGAACAAGTTAGTGATCGCTGTGAAGTTTGTAGGAAGTACAGAAGGACACCAGCACGACCAATAGTAACCTTAACTTTGGCCAAGGATTTTAATGACATTGTGGCCATGGACCTTAAGATCTGAGATAAAGCCAATAATATATTTATTTTGCATTTTGTAGATTTAGCAACCAGATTTAGTCAATCAACGATTGTACGAAGTAAAGAAAAGAGAGTAATTCTGGATCAAATTGTGGAAAAATGGATAGGGACAGGAATGGGCCCACTGGCAAAATTCCTCACGGAAAATGGGGGAGAATTTGCTAATGATGAGTTTAGGGATATGTGTGAAAATGTGAATATCACAGTTATGAATACGGCTGCGGAAAGCCCATATAGTAATGGTGTGTGTGAAAGAAACCACGCGGTAATAGATGAATTGCTCCAGAAAACTTTGGCGGATAGACCAAACTGCAAGTTAAATTCAGCTTTAGCATGGGTGGTACATGCAAAGAATTCATTGCAGATGGTTGCGGGCTATAGCCCCTATCAATTAGTGTTTGGTAGAAATCCTAAAATTTCGTCCATCTTAGATGACCAGCCTCCAGCTTGGGAAGGGACTACAATTAGCTCTGCTTTTGTTGAGCATTTAAATGCATTACATAGCAGTAGAAAAGCTTTTTTGTAAGCAGAAGTCTCTGAAAGAATTCCCAGAGCTTTAAGACATACTGTACGGCCATCAGATGCCGTTTTTCAGCAGGGTGACATGGCATACTATAAGAGAGACAATTCTAATGAATGGAAAGGCCCAGGGAAGATCATAGGCATAGATGGCAAAACAATTATTTTGCAACATGGTAATCAAACTGTTATTAGTAGAGCAGGGAAGGCCACTGGAAAGTATAAACATTGGTTGAATGTACAGCATTCAGGGGAGGCAGTCAAGACAATGGGTTGGGAATGCAAATCTATAGATATAAAAGCTGCCTCTTTGCAGGGGCATCAGCTCCAAAGAAACATTTTTCTCCATCATCTGAAAGAGGCAGCGAACACAGAGGGGTACTCTGGAAGTTGAACATATGTGTATATGGATTGAATGATGCGTCTAGAGTCTGGTACTTTTCGGTAAGGTCAGTTTTGTTAAAGTTAGGCTGTTGCCAGTTGATAGCAGGTCTGGCAATGTTTTACTGGCACTATAAAGGAAATTTTTCTGGCATCTTTATGATGCATGTCGATGATTTTTTGTGGGGTGGGACTAGTGATTTTGAAGCGATTGTAATCTCTGGTTTGAGGAAAGAATTCAGGGTTGGAAGTCAGGCTTGGTGCATTTAAATATATTGGACTGGAAATCAGGCAGACTAAGTCAGGGGCAACTTTACGTCAGCAATCATATTTGGAAAGCATCAGCCCAATAGCAAATAGTCGTGGCCGGGTTTCACAAAAAAACACAATGGTTTCAAAGATGGAAAAAGAGCAACTGCGAAGTTTAATTGGGCAACTGAATTGGTTAGGTAGGCAAACTAGACTGGACGTGAGTTTTGATGTCTTAGAGTTGAGTACAAAAATGAATGATCCCAAAGTGGAAGACATAATATGAGCAAATAAAGCGTTGGTGAAACTAAAAATGCAGGAGTGTGTTTTGAGGTTCCCGGTTTTAGGTGACCTTAGGCACTTGAAACTCATAGTTTATAGTGATGCGTCCTATGCAAATTTATGTGATGGGGTTTAAAGCGCAGGAGGTTTTATAATTTTCCTTTTGGGGAACAATGGTAAATGTTGCCCTCTTGTGTGGGAAACAAAGAAAATAAGGAGAGTGGTCAAAAGCACTTTGGCTGCTGAGACGTTAAGCCTTGTAGAGGCGGTGGATATGGCCTTTTATATATCTCAGATATTGACAGAAATTTTGGGATTAGGGGATTTGGGAAAGATACTTATTGAGTGTCACATTGACAATAAATCCCGATGGGAAATTGTGCACTCCACAAAAAGTGTCAATGAAAAAAGGTGAAGGATAGACATCGCAAGTTTGAAGCAGATGTTGGACAGATGGGAGATAGCAAAAATTAAATGGGCTGACAGTAGCTATCAATTGTCAGATTGTTTTACAAAAAGAGGGGCTAGCTCACAGAAACGTTTGGATATTGTTGATGAAGGCCGCCTGTTTCTGTGACTTTTTTATCTTCTTCAAAAATTTTTTAAAAAGAAGGGGGGAACTTGACAGTGTGTTTTTGAGTTTCTTCTAATGTTGTTTCACCTAATTTTTTTTTTCCTCCAAGGACGGGGAGGCTGTTAAGTAATGGGTTAAGAGGCATGCCAGTTAGTTGTCTCATTTATGTTAGGTATCCAATAATTGACACTGATACGTAAAGGGGCTTCAGGTGGCCCTTAGTATCCGGTGATGTGATGTTAGAGTTTTGTGCAAAGTTTGTTGAAGTAAATTAAAGGTGTTTGTGGAAAAGCAGCAGAACCTTTGATTCTTTATACTACAGCAGCTAAACGTCCAACACATCCCACCCCAAGACTTTTCTGCCTCCATGCGAGCAACCAGCCCCCAAATCTCCATGCGATTCCAACCCTCCCTCCATTCCCCTGTCCCTTCAATGTCCCACCACTGTGAGCCACGTGTATGGCTAATGATGCCCACTCTGTGTCTCCTCAGGAAAAACTCTCCCACAACCTTCGGGAAGAGGCCCAGACTGGCGGTGGTGTGCCGAACATAGGAATCCTCACCACCTTCGTCCCCTGGTGATGATGGGGGTGGTCGAGGACAGAGCAGTCACTAACGTGGTGGCTGGCGGACGCTGCAGGGGTGAGGAACCAACGGGGCCAACCCGGAGGACTTGTCAGCTTTACTGGCTGACCCATCCCTCCCACTGACCACATGTCCATTCTCCCACAAGTCCTCCAGCCGATGGCGCCGGCCCATCCCCGGTGGCCCCCTGTCAAGCCTCCCAGGACATCACCTCAGAGGGGAGCTCTGAGGAAGACATGATCGAGGTGTTACATCTGTCAACCCCACCCTCCATCAGTGCAGATACACACACCTCGGTTGGAAATGCTAGTGGTCAGGCTTCTGAGGCACAATCTGGTGAGCACCACACTGCTGATGATGCACATCAGGTGGAGGCAGGAACTCTCAGGCAAGTCAGCAGTTGGAGGTCTGTTGGATCCCAGGACCCTCCTGGGTCCCAGACTGATGCTGAGCCTGTGGAACAGGTTACCCTGGAGCTAATGGAGATGTTAGGGAGTGGTTGGAATATTCAGAGCGAGATGTTAGCGACACTCCAGCAGGTCCATAGCGACTTGGAGGAGTCCCAGAGGTTATGGATGCAGGAGATGTTGCCGGCATTGCGTGGCACTGAGGCCAACACTGCTAGGGTCGCAACCACCGTGGAGAGCTGGTGCACAATGTCGACACCATTAGTGAAGTGTCCAAGGCGTGGCACAGTCGGTGACAGCCATGGCTGAGGATCTCGACTGACTGTCCGACTCGATGGGGGACCTGACCCAATACCGGGCTAACCTTGATGAGATTCTGTGGGACATTTCCGGCTCTCGGATGGGATTGGCCAAGGCACTGTGGAATTTGTCCCAGTCGCAGGTTGGTACTGCCGAGGTGCTGCAGAGCATGTCCTAGTAACTGAGGAGCATCGCTATGGGCAATGACACAATGGTGCAGACCATGGAGAACCGCCAGTGCTGGCAGAGCCAGATGATGCAGGGGCAGAGGGACTAAAACCAGCTGCCCCTATGTCCCAAGGTGAACCCCAGGGCCCTATGGGCACTGAGAGGGAGGAGGGGACGCTTGGTGGAGTGGCGATGGTGGCCACTAGCTCCCCTGATGAGATTGCATCTCACAGGCAGCACATGGGACAGGGCGGCATGGCTGTGCATTTGCTGCCGGCAAGTGAGCTGTGGCCCTCCTGCCCCAGAGCCCTCAGAGGACGCCCACCAGAGGGGATCGAAGGCCACGGGGCATGGTAAGCAGCTGTGATTTGCATCTTGGGGACATACCTAGACACAGTGGCAGAGCTAGGAGAGCCAAGCACACCGATGATCACTGAGGGCACTGGGGGAGGGGGATGGCACCATCGGGAGAGTGGGGAATTGTTACATACCTTGTGCACTACGAGTATGATTCCTCTGTCATTTTCTTCCTCAATGCGGGCGAACCTCCGAACCTTTCACTCATATCTCCAGGCATCCCCCTCCCTCCCAATGGTACTCACCCACCCTCTGGTCTTGGACATGTCCCCAAAGCTGTGTCCCACCCCCTGGGTGTTCAGATGTTGGCTGCTGCGTATGTGGTGTTGCCTCCCTGTGGCGCACAAAGACTCCGTGAGACAAACAGAGTGAAGTCGATGAGGCTTTATTAAGCGTGTCTGTTCCCCAGCAGCCCGATAGTAAACTGGCATGCGGGGGAAGGCACCGGCTTCTTATACTTCGCCTTCAGGGCGGAGTATGAGGTCAACGGCCAACCAGGACCCGGGATCTGTCAGCCAATGACATTAGGGCTTCCAGTCCCACATGACCCCCAATACATACTACCACATTCACCCCTTGTCAAAAATGAACCCGGCGGGGTAATGCTTCGTATGGTGGTAAGGGTTTACAGTACTGGTCCTGGGAGGAGAGAACAGTTACATGGTAGGACCGTATTGGACAGTATCGTCCTGTTACAACTATTTACAGAGGATATATGAAAACAAAATGTTCATTGGACAGTCCATCTTTGTTTTACATCGACGCCACGAGTCGGTCGGGCGGTCTGGTCGTCCGTGTCGATCGCCTCGGCCCCGGCGGTGGTGGTAGTGCTTGTACCAGCGTTGTCGCCTCCGGGAACCGCACGGTTTTAGCTGTCGGTGCAAAGGGGAGGGGGGCTGATCCTCCTGGGAAGGGGGCGGTCGCGGGGTGCGGCGGTGGCAGGAAGGGGGGCGGTTGGGTTGATGGTGCCGGGGGGGTGTGCGTGGTGCCGGCGGGCGCCAGATCCCGCAGGGAGACCGTGTCCTGTCGGCCGTCGGGGTACTCCACGTAGGCGTACTGGGGGTTTGCGTGGAGGAGGTGAACCCTTTCGACCAACGGGTCCGCCTTATGTGCCCGCACGTGCTTTCGGAGCAGGATGGGTCCTGGGGCCGCCAGCCAGGTCGGCAGCGACGTTCCAGAGGAGGACCTCCTAGGGAAGACAAGGAGACGCTCGTGAGGCGTTTGATTAGTGCTCGTACATAATAACGACCGGATGGAATGGAGAGCGTCCGGGAGGACCTCCTGCCACCGTGAAACTGGGAGATCCCTGGACCGTAGGGCCAGTAGGACGGCCTTCCAGACCGTGCCGTTCTCCCTTTCTACTTGCCCGTTCCCCCGGGGGTTGTAGCTGGTCGTCCTGCTTGAAGCTATACCCTTGCTGAGCAGGAACTGGCAGCGTGTCTGTTCCCCAGCAGCCCGATAGTAAACTGGCATGCGGGGGAAGGCACCGGCTTCTTATACTTCGCCTTCAGGGCGGAGTATGAGGTCAACGGCCAACCAGGACCCGGGATCTGTCAGCCAATGACATTAGGGCTTCCAGTCCCACATGACCCCCAATACATACTACCACACTCCCACAGTGTTCAAGCACAGTGTCCATGCATCAAGATGTGATTGGGATGCTAGGCAATGAGTTGCACATGATACATGGCCCACCCACCCATGGGAATTCCCCCCATTGTGTTTCAATTATAATATAATTTTTTGGGCTGGATCTCATATGACTTATTCTAGGAATTGTTCTGGGGGCTAATTATAAAATTGGATCATGCTTTAAAATGGATAATATCAGATTGGCTGCTCTCGAAGTCAACAGAAGAAAGAATCTGGTGAGGTATATAACGTATGGCTGATTCACTATCGCCCATTTTAGTCATTGTCCAATGTTAAAATGACTTTGTATAACTTCAGAGTATAGTGACTGCCAGACTAGATTGGAATGCCAACCTGAAAACTTTGACGTTTCCGCAATTCATTGATATTATGAAGAAAGAGACAGACAGCTACTGAGATACTGATGTAAACAAGACAACAAAGGGGATTTTCCAATGTTGTCGTAAATCCCTTAATAATAATCTTTCAAATAAAAAAAACAGACAGGAACTTTGTGTTATTGCTCTAACATGCGAGTGTATCACAGATAAATCTGTATCAAACAGCCGTGGAGGGACTTTTCAATCAACCACCAAAAAGACACAAGTAGGGAATATCATTTGATACTCTTTGTTCTAGTTTTTGCTGTGGTGTTTGTCAAACAGTGGGTTACACTGAGGCTCATGTCCTCACAGTCAATGAGGGGAAAGAAAAGCAATCATCCCATGGTCGTACCACGTCGAATAAAGCACACAGGAATTTGTACTTTGTTAATTAAAACAGTCAGAGTTTTGAACTGCTGCCCATTCTGATGCAGCTGGAGGGTTCGATTCATTTTCTCATTTAGTGTAAATTAGACAGAATTCTTTGAACCATCAAGCTAACTCACCTCGGGAAATCAATTTCAGCAGGCAGTTAGATCCAGCGAAAATCCTGGCAAATGTACAAAAGATTTTGCATCTTTAAATAAACTAAATTTTATTGGAACAAATGTTTGCATGAAATTACTTGACTGATTTTTATGTTAGAATTTGATTTCACCGCACAATACAAGATGTCACTAAACATTTTCACTTTATTTGCCCAACTCTTTCAGTTTTATCCAACCACTGAAAACTTTATTCAGCTGAGATTCCCTTCAACTTTCCCAGTTCACTATTCCATTATGTAGATAAGAAAGGACTAAGTACAATAATTATACTGCTGTTTATAGAGATTAGAATTTGAAACTGCAATTACTGCTGAATAATGCACCCTTTCATCATATGAAACCTCTCTTTATTACAGTAACATTTCATTTTTTGCAAAGAGTGTTTGATGCTCATTTTGTAAATTAATCACAAATTAACTGTTTGAGGGATTGTGGTCTAATTCCAGAACAGCATTGAAATTATGAGGGAGAAAGTCGGGAGGCCGAATTCTCTGTTGCCCGACGGCGATTTTGTAATCGGTGATCAGGCAGAGAATCCCTTCCAACACCTAAATCGGGGGGTGGCATCAGTTTGATGCTGGATTTCAAGTCTCCGCCCCCTCCAAAATGGTGTCATCGCGTCGTGCGGCGTACGCCGTTGAAATGGCGTTGGGCGTCATCGGAAGGCCCTCCCCCAATGCTCCGCCCCAATGGGCCCAATGAGTTCCCGACCGTGCGGTTGACGTGTGGCCTGAGTGGTAGTGAACCCGGCAAGTTGGCCACGGACTGTGTCCAGTGCCGTCACACTCAGCCAGGAGTCATGTTGCTGGCCGGGGGGCTTCTGCAATGGCTGGCGGAACTGGTGGGAGGTGGCCAGGGGGTGGCCTCTGGGGCCATATTTGGCGGGTCAGGTCTGCACACGACCGGTGCCATGTTGTACGGCACGACTACTGTAGGTCGTCTTCGTGCGCATGCGCAGCCACGGACCTGGCCATTCTCTGCCCGTTTTTGGCGTGGGAGCCGGGAGTCTTACCCGCCACCCCTGCCAACCCCTCACCGGCCGCAGAATCGATGATGGTTCAGTGCCGATTTTGGCGTCGTAAAACGCCTGGGAATTCTCCTTTTCAGCTGGCACTTAACCGCTGAAATGGAGAATCCAGCCCGCGTTCTCTACTTGTCATTTTCAAGACACTTTACAGCCTCCTAATCTACAAAAATGGAATCCAAAATGCATGTGCACCCACTTCCATCAGCAACAAATAGAGTAGAAGGCTCCACAAATAAATGATGGGGGGGACCCAAAGACATCAGGACAGAAGAACCCACATTGATAGATTTGCAACCATCTTCAGACAGCTGTATGTTGCATCTCGACCTCCTCCTGCGCTCCTCAGCATCACACCGGTCCACAAAACGCAGGAAGCTTCCAACCCAGCCATTTGTGGCTTCATCAGACTAATAGTAATAATCTTTATTAGCGTCACAAGTAGGCTCACATTTACACTGCAATGAATGTACTGTGAAAATCTCCGAGTTGCCACACACCGGCGCCTGTTCGGGTACACTGAGGGAGAATTCAGATGGTCCAGTTCACCTAACAGCATGTCTTTCGGGATTGTGGGAGGAAACTGGAGCACCCGGAGGATATCCACATAGACACGGGGAGAATGTGCAGACTCTGCACAGACGGTGACCCAAGCCAAGATTTGAACCCGTGTCCCTGGCGCTGTGAAGCAACTGTGCTAACCACTGTGCTACCGTGCCACCCTACTCTTAACCATCTGCAAAGTGATGGAAGATGTCGTCAATAGTGCTATCAATTATCACTTACACAGCAATAATCTGCTCACTGATGCTCAGTTTGGACTCCACCAGGACCACTCAGCTCCTGACCGCATTACAACGTGGTCCAAACAGGGGGAAAAGAACTGAACTCAAGTGGTGAGGTGCAGGTGACTGCCCTCGACATCAAGGTAGCATTTGACTGTGACAACTGTACCCACCTGGGTTGGCCAACTCCCGATGTAAAATGGAGAACAGCAAAGGCTGCAGGGAAATTCAGCCAACACAGGCAGAAACCAGCAGGCGCAAGTTTACTGTGTATTAAACTCTGCAAAAGCCCAGACAGCATCGATACAAGCAGCCATCTGCATAATAATGTAGCAGCCATCTACATACTAATAAGCAATCCCCGGGAACTATCGCAACATTTGGGACAAACAAAGCTAAGCCAGACTCCCCGGCGCCAGCAAGAGCCAACACAAAAGAGGTTAACGGACACCTCAAGACCGCCCATCGATCAGGGAACTGCTCCAATATTGGAGAAATCGAACCAAGCGATTGGAATGATCTCCAATCACCTGGAACCAGGTACAGGGTCCGCCCCGAAAGGTGGGAAGCCCCTGGGGACTATAAAGTTAAGCCCCCAAGCTCAAATCATTCTTCTTGACCGGGTCACCCAGCAACGTGAACCAACCTTGACTGTGACCGGTTCAACTGCCGCCGATATCCAGTAAGTCTTAAGTCAACGCTCGCTACGAGATAGGCACTCCTAGCTACCAATCCATACCAACTTCGAATCCCGCAGACTCAGAACCCGAACAAAAGGCCATTTGTTCCCCTGACCTGGTCCGAAGCTAAGTATAGGCCTGTTAGTCGTAGAAGTAGCTTAGATGTAGAATTTGTGCATGAGTAGCGATTACTGTGTATAATATATGTGCTTTGATTTGAATTTTACTAATCGGTGTATTGAGTTATTGATCATTACTTGAACTTGAACCTCGTGGCGGTATCATAAAGATACCTGGCGACTCGTGAGCAACGGTTATAAAACAGAGCCAATTGAACCAACCAAAAGTTAGCAACATATTACTGGCGACATCCTGACGGGACCCGAACTAGAATTGGCTTAACCACACCGGGAGAACCCAAAAATTTGAATTAGAGATCCAATTGGGAACAGAAAACCACAAGTGTTCAAGCAGTTCTGATCAATCCTCATAATTCGGAAGTGTGTGTATGCATGCGTAACTAACAGGGCGATAAGGTAAACTGATAGAATTTTTGTTGCGACAAAACTGTCGGGAGTTTGTATTTCGGAAATTAGCGAAAGCCGTACCCGTATTTACAGCACTGCCTTAGTCCCCCCGTTCCAAATTTAAAAGAAGCATTCAGGTAAGAAAGATGGCAATGCAGGCAATGCAGCGCCTCATGAACCCAGAAGAATCTGCGGTCGCAGCGACCAGCAGCAGTAGAGTAGGACAGTGTCCCGTATGGGAGGAAGAAATCAGGAAGTACCTCAAAGGGAAAGGAGGGTCCCTTTGGAGCGAATTCTGTAGCAATGAGGAAACAGGTCCCGGGAGCATAGGACATACTTGGTGGGAGAACCTGAGCGAGATCCACAAGAAGAGCTTAGGGAAAGCTCCCAAGCCGATGGCAATCGTGTCCTGCTTGGCACAATTGCGAGGCAAAGAGGAGGTCGTTAGGACGCTCCGGAAAGAGATAGAAGGCATACATCGAATGAGTAAGGTCGATGTGAGTGAGGTAGAAAGAGAGAACTTAGAGTTAAGGAGGAAGTTGGCAGCAAAAGACGGAGAGGTGGATGATGCCAGTGGGGCACACCAGTCTTGTCTGGTGCACTTAAGCAGCTTCCAGTCCCAGTATGAAATGGCCTATCAGGACACGCAACGTGCAGTCCTGGTATGGGAAGAAACCGAGAAGCAGGTAGAGGCATTGCAGAGGCAGTGTAGTGACCTGAAGGCAGCGTTAAGAGCACTCCATGCTGCCACCATGGAGCAAAGACAAAGCTCTCTAGACCACGCAAAGTGCCGGAAGCAGATTGCAGAGCTGCAATCTCTGCTTTCAGTTCAAAAAGGATTCCAGGAAACCTTCAGAGCAAAATTAGATGAGGAAGACGGCCCTGATTGGGAAGAGTTAAATGAGACAGTGCAGAGATATGTTCAGGGAACATGTGCGCAGGGAAAGCCCCAAAAGAGAAAAGCGCCCCAACCCCCCACAGAGCAGATAGTTCAGGCTCCAATGAACCCAGTCACCACCCACCACACAGCCACATCGGACAATACGGAATTTTTGTACACCACCCCCTTAACAGTGATCCAATTACAGGACGCGTGCGAGAAAATCACACCGTTCCTCCCGACCTCAGACCCCCACCACTTCTTTGCCAGAGTAAAGCAGCAGGCGACCATGTACGGCCTGGATGAGTGAGAGCACGTAAAGCTCACAGTTTTAAGTTTAGACCCTTCGGTCGTAGCAGCCCTTCCCGACCCACAGAATGTAGGAGGAGGCACCCTTGCAGAAATGCATACCGCAGTCCTAGACACAATCGGGTATAACCGGGGTGACCCCATAGATGGCCTCAATAAATGCAGGCAAAAGAAAACCGAGCAACCACAGCATTTGCTGGACGCCTGTGGATCCACTTTGCAGCAGATTTCGGAGACTTAGACCGAGCCCATTTGTCCCCAGACAACATGGCCAAATGGACCCGCACCCTTATCTCCCATGCCACAGAAACAGGACAAAAAGCTTGTACGAAATAAGATCCCACAGAGGAGGCTCATAATGAGAAATGGGTCATAAAAAGATTGTCCCGTGCCTGGGAGCAGTCTGTACAAAGCAAACCCGCCGTTAAAAATCCCGAAGAAAAACAGGCAGAAGTAGACATACAAGCAGTTAAAACACACCAGAACCCCGCATGGGTAAATGAAAGCAAGAACAGCCCCCACCAAAGTCACAGGAGTGTTACAACTGTGAACAGTTGGGACACTTTGCAAGGGAATGCAATGCCCTACGAAAGCCACAGAGAGCCCAGCAGGCAGGCATTCTGAATAAGAATAGGACAGAGCCCATACATATTGTGAGCACCCGTTCAGATCAGACGGACCTGAACGGAACGGACTGACGGTGTTCGGGCTCCCCCAGTTGGGTCTGTGACACCCTTTGGGATAGGTCCGGACGACCGGTAGTTGCAGCGAAAATACGGGGACAGCCCATCGAGTTTCTCTGGGACACAGGAGGGTCCCGCACCACAATAAATTCCTCCACAATGTTTCAAAAAGACACGTGGCCCACTACAGCCGCTATCACCCTCAGCGGCTTTACAGGCCACTCACAGCAGGGACACATCACAGCCCCTGTACCCATTCAAATCGGTAACATCACCATCAAGCACCCTGTAGTTTTAGTTGACCTGCCCCACACAGCAGAACACATTCTGGGAATCGATTTTATAAATTCCCACAATCTATCCTTTGATCCAGTCAACCAGTGTGTCTGGAAAATGGCAAAGTCTGCACGAGCCCCCGCAACGTTCAACATAGGAGAATACGCGAACAAGATTAGCGCAGTAGGCGAATTTTGGTTTAACCCGACGACACTTAGCACGGACAAGCAGGTTAGGGCAGTTTTACAAGGGAACAGGACAGCATTCGCGACCCACAAGCACGACTGCGGCCGGATGACTGGTTCAGTACAAATCACAGGACCTGACCCTAGACCCCCAAAACAGTATGGATTTCCCCAAGAGTCAGAGGGAGAAATCTCAAAGGTAATCGACAGCTTATTAGAGCAGGGCGTACTTAGATCAGTAGCCTCCACTAATAATGCCTCGATTTGGACAGTGAGAAAGCCCGATGGATCATGGCGACTGACCATCGATTACCGGGAACTCAACAAAATCACCGCCGCAGCAGCTCCCACAGTAGCAACAATACTTTACGGTTTTGGATATCAGTAATAGATTCTGGTCCATTCCATTGGCAAAGGCGTGCAGTACAAATTTGCCTTCACCTTTAAAAACCAACAGTACACGTGAACATGCCTTCCACAAGGATTTCACAACTCCCCCTCCATTTTCCACCGACAGCTGGCAAATGATTTAGCCAAATTTTCTCGCCCCGAATGTCTGGTCCAGTACGTAGATGACCTACTAATGCAGACAGACACCAAGGAAGAGCACATCGAGCTTCTGTCCGAACTCCTGGAACTCCTACAAGCAATTGGATGTAAAGTTAACCCCCAAAAGGCCCAGATTTTGGAAGATAAGGTGATATATTTGGGTACAATTATCACACATGGTAAACGTGAGATTGAGCACAAAATAATTGACTCGATTGCTAAATTGCCCCTTCCCCAAAACGTTTCAGCCCTCTGATCATTTTTAGGACTGGTTGGCTACTGCCGAAACCACATTGACGGTTTCGCCAGCAAGGCAGCACCCCTCTCAGACCTTCTAAAGAAAGGAGCCCCCTGAGAATGGCTTCCGCAGCATACGGATGCTGTGAACTCTTTGAAACAAGCACCCATAGCAGCCCCTGCCCTACAAGTTCCAGACCTGCTTTCCCCCTTTGCGATAGAGGTGCACAGACCGCAACCTTTCGGCCGAGCTCCTTCAGGAACGGCACGACCAGTTAAGGCCCGTGGCTTACGCCTCCAGAGTTTTAGATGCTGTGGAGCAGGGATTTTCAGCCTGTGAAAGGCACCTGCTCGCAGTATTCTGGGCAGTACAGTATTTTCGTACATTGCCGGACTAAACCCCATCACAATCCTCACAGAACACACCCCCACCCAACTTTTACTGGACGGATGACTCAAGGACGGTACAATTAGTCAGATAAGAACAGCCAGATGGACCCTTCTTTTGCAGGGACAGGACATCACTGTTAAAAGGACAAAGACCCACACCTTTTTAGCCGACAACTTACAGTACCCCGGAACCCCCCTTGAATGTGAAATTATATCTCCACACCACAACACAGGCCACTTTATTGCTAAAACACCCCCCAGAAAGATAGGTAGTTCAATCCAGAGCCCCAAGCACACAGACACGTGCGAGCCCATAAGGATATATATGGATGGATATTCCACAATATTAGAAGGGAAGCGCAGAACAGGATGCGGTATTTATGTCGAGGACGTGCAGGGGCGCGCCATGGAAGAAGTAGCAATAAAACTTCCAGGATACTTGGCGCGCAGGCGGCAGAACTTGCGGCCATTGCATACGTAGTGGAACACCCAGATTCCTTCCCCAGCCCAGCAGACATATATTCGGACAGCCTCTATATCTGCAACAGCCTTACGGAATTCCTACCCCTGTGGAAAGCAAGAGGATTTGTTTCCGCAGGTAACAAACCCCTCCCTTCAGCCCCATTGCTCCGTCACATTTTAGAGAGAGCACAGAACAGGACTTTTGGGATAGTCCAAGTTCGTAGTCACCATCGTTCCTCCCCCCCTGGAAATGTAAAAGCCGACGCACTGGCTAAAGCAGGTTCCAGGCATGGATATTTTTGGACACCTCCCGAAAGCGCACCAGTGAATGCAGTTCAGGTCTCCCAGACTAATATTGAGGATTTAGTGCAGGCCCAGAAGCAGGACAGCAATCTCAGGGAGATTTTGAAAGGAAACTATCCAGCCCCCTATGAGAGGTTTAAAAATGCTCTGACCACACATGACGGTGTGGTGCTAAAAGACACCCTTTATGTGGTTCCTGAACAGGCCAGGAATCAACTGATTTGTTTATTCCATGACGGTCATGGACATCAGGGAATTGATCCCACTACAGCCCACCTCAGGCAGCTCTGCTGATGGCCGGCTTTAAAGGACGATGTAAATCACTACATTGAGAATTGCCTTATCTGTGCCCAGAACAACCCGGACAGGGACGCTAAAAAGGCTCAGCTCAGTCACACCCGGCCCATTAATGGCCCCTGGACTAACCTCCAGATTGATTATATAGGACCATTGGCCCCTTGCAGGAATGGTTATCAATATATACTCGTGGTGATAGACACGTTTACCAAATGGATGGAAGCATTCCCATCCAGAACAAACACTGCAAAGACCACAGCCAAGGTCCTAACCCACCACATCTTTACGAGATGGGGACTCCCCCGCAGCATTGAATCTGACCAAGGTTCCCATTTTACGGGACGTGTCATGTAGAATGTCCTCACGATATTTGGCATTACCCAAAAATTCCACATTGCATACCACCCCCAGTCGAGTGGTATCGTGGAGCGCATGCATCGGACCCTAAAATCCACCCTCAGAAAAATGGTCCAGCAAAACAACACCACTTGGGACTCAGTCCTACCTTTTGTGCTGATGTTTTTGCGAAACACGGTTTTCACATCTATAGGTTACACCCCATACACCCTCATGACCGGACGCCTCAGGAAAGGCACAGAATTTTTATTAGGCTTAGACTTGACCAGCCCTGAAGTGGCGGCCCTCATACACGAGAACGCAGTCAAACAATTAGTGGAGAATGTTAAAATAGCTCAGCTAGCAGCCGCAGTGAAATTGGGCACAAGAAAGAAACAGAGCAAGGCCTGTTTCGATAAGACAGTGCATACGACTGAGTTCAGTGTAGGACAGCAAGTCATGCTCTCCGTATACAACCCCAGCACATTCCTGTCACCAAAGTACTCGGGTCCATACTCCATTGCGGACAAAGTAAGCCCTTCCGTCTACAAAATAAAGTATCCCAACGGTAAGACTGCATGGTTCCATATCAACCAGCTGAAGACATATGGAACACAGTCTAACCACGCACACCACATCATGCTCGACGCAGCACACCACGCCCCACCCACAGCCAACGTAACCCTACCCTCCCCCAACACATCCAGCCCAGCCATGGATTCAACCTCGACTCCACCCCCGAAATATACACTCCGCCCTGGTACGCCCACAGACTGCAGCAGCAGCGACAGCGACTGTGACTCGGACAATAGCCACAGCACACCTCCCTACTATCCCCATGCAACAGGCCCCACACCCACCGAATCTGACCACGATTCGAATGATCCCTTCACGATCACTTTCCTAAACAAACCCCACCACCGACCTACAATGACGACCCCGATTCCGTCCCCACAGAACTAGACACCAACTTTTGGCACTGAGATAATTCGTACAGACTCGTCCGGAATAACGAGAGCGATCCCAAATCACACCATGCAGCCCTATCAGCCCTGATACACTCGAGAGTTTTGCATCCGGGAGAAGATGACGACTTGGAGTCTGACTCCCAAAACGAGAACCCCTTTGTAACCCTGTTCGCAACCGATAACTGAGGTGTCCAGATGATATTTCAAAAGGAACCGCTTGGGAGAAACGGTGTCCTTTCTGATGGAACCTGCAGCATGTTTTATGTTGTTTGTAGTGTTTTGTTAAATGTTGTATGTGAAGACCGGAAACATTTTTTTCACGGCCCCACACCTTTTCGGCCGAAACCTCTGAGAATTTGTCCGCAGCGACTTGTTAATGTCCCAGATGCCAGTTCAGCGGAACTCATCTGTCGACAGATACACAGACCCCCGTTCATAACTGCCCTTCTGGTTCGAGGGAAGAACCACTACGGCAGCCCCCCCACGATGACTACATTTCTTGCCTGTTCTTGTCGGTTGCTCAGGCAGTGGAGAAACGGCATTGGGACCCGCCCTGCCTGGGAACCCCCCCTCTGGTCAGCTACGCTCGAGAAGAGCACACACGGCATTGGTCGCCGTCCTACCCGGGGACTCCAACCAAAACGTACCCGTCGCGGCCCATACGCACCTCATTTCATCAAGTTTTGTTCAAAACGTTTTCTTTTGTTTTCAGGTAACCCTTCGGTTGTCAACCCTCTGCTATTTACATCCTCAAACATTTGGATGGTAAATCGCACAGTCTGCGAGACGGCTCACACTGGTTCATTATTTGTAAGTGTGTCTTGTCCTGAAATTCGGTTTTTGAAAATGAGGGAGTAACATAGTGACCAATTATAAAGGGAGTAATTGGCACTAAAGGACAGACAGGCTATTGTACAAGATATTAAACCAAGACACTATGCTTGATTACACAGAACTCCAGAAGCTCCAGGACCAGAGAAGAGAAGAGAAGAGAAGTGGAAGAAGAAGGACCATGACGACATCCTCCGCATTGCTCATAACCCCAATGGACATTTGGTTGCGCGCGAACGCGAACCCCCTGACCTCAACTCCCCCAGCCGTTAATGATTCACTTCCCCACAGTACCCAGAGCCCAGTCACAAGCGACACCACACCATCTTGGTGTGACAGGTTTATAACCTGGTACTCACTGTCCTACGTGATAGAATCCCTATTGGTATTGGCGATACTCTGCTGCATCGTGCAGACTATTCGTCTGAGAAAATGGAGAAGGAGAGCCTACCGCGCTCGCACCCCGGTATACAGGATAAGATCCCCTATTTTCGGATAATGACCAGACCCCCGACCCCCGCGATCGATAATAAAGAGCATTCATTTGCGATTTGCTGTAAATAAAGAAATGCTCATGAGCAATTGTACAATCCTGAGCTTGACTGCCAAGCCAGAAAATGTGTATAAAACTGCTATGATTTTGTTTGTATGGTTTAGGAAGTTAGTGTGATGAAATGTTTGAGTGAGTGTAGTATATTAAGACTAGTTAGAGGTTCCCAGTTTTTTTGTTTTGTAATGCATGTCCCTGTTTGACATAGCGCCCCTCAGAATTGTCAGTTAAAATGTTGTTGCATAGTTATGGTCTGTGTAGAGGCCTTCGAAGAGTGCTCGCTGGGTCAGGGAATGAAAACCAACACAGTTATGTGATCCTTCACGCTTCGCGTTAGGATCACAAGGAGGGTGTGTAGCCACCTGGGTTGGTCAACTCCTGATGTAAAATGGAGAACAGCAAAGGCTGCAAGGAAATTCAGCCAACACAGACAGAAACTAGCAGGTGCAAGTTTACTGTGTATTAAGCTCTGCAAAAGCCCAGACAGCATCGATACAAGCAGCCATCTGCATAATAATGTAGCAGCCATCTACATACTAATAAGCAATCCCCGGGAACAATTACAACATTTGGGACAAACAAAGCTAAGCCAGACTCCCCGGCACCAGCAGGAGCCAACACAAAA
This sequence comes from Scyliorhinus torazame, assembly GCF_047496885.1. NCBI lineage: Eukaryota > Metazoa > Chordata > Chondrichthyes > Carcharhiniformes > Scyliorhinidae > Scyliorhinus > Scyliorhinus torazame. Next base: position 68,411,075 of record NC_092721.1, on the reverse strand, counting down.
GAGGTTAACGGACACCTCAAGACCGCCCATCGATCAGGGAACCACTCCAGTATTGGAGAAATCGAACCAAGCGATTGGAACAAAGTCCAATCAGCTGGAACCAGGTACAGGGTCCGCCCCGAAAGGCGGGAAGCCCCTGGGGACTATAAAGTTAAGCCCCCAAGCTCAAATTGTTCTTCTTGACCGGGTCACTTTGTATCCATACGCAGAAAGACCTGGACAATATTCAGGCTTACTCTGCTAAGTGGCAAGTATAATTCATGCCATGCAAGTGCCAGGCAATTATCATCTCCAACAGTAGGGAATCTAACCATCTACCCTTGATATTCAGAGGCAGGTAAGCTATGAACCACAGTGATACTTAAAAAAAAATAATTCATTGATTTTTGCATAGTAACAGCTACGAGGCCTGTTAATATTGGGCCCCCAGTAATCAGTTACCACAATCATACTGTTTGACGATTTACATCTGGCCCCATGGTATTAAAACATACCAGGGGTGTGTTTGTGGCCACCCAGGCATACACAGTTGTTGTTGCCTTGGTCGCACCCATGGGCACTCTTTCCTTTGGTTCCTCTGCCCTGCTGGGTGGTTTAATCCCTCCTCCCTTCTCCTATTTCACCCCCTCTTCTTCCTTTGTCTATTTCGGTCCCCGTCCCTGCTTCCCCCCAACCCCTCCCTTACTGGTTGCTGGTCACGAGCAGCTCCTTGAATAGTTTGGTAAATTACTTCCATGTATTGCGGAAGCCTTCCTCCGATCTTCTGATGGTGAATTTCATCTCTTCCAATTCGAGGAATTGCGCTACGTCGGACAGCCAGTCTGCAGCCTTGGGTAGTGCTGCTGAACTCGAACTTAGCAGGAGTCTCCAGCAGGGAGCCCCCTCTGCCCCTCCCCACAGAAAGAGTTCTGGCGGTTCCAAAACCCCGAAGACCACCACTAGTGGGAATGGCTCCACCCTCATTCCCACAGCCTTGAACATGGCCTCATAAAATGTGGTCCAGTGCCCAACAAGTCTGGGACAAGGCCAGAACATGTGGGTGTGGTTAGCTGGGCCTCCCTGGCACCATTCACATTTGTCCTCCACCTCCGGGATAACCCACTCATTCATGTTCTGGTCAAGTCCGCACTGTACACTACCTTTAGCTGCGATAGGTTTAGCCTGACGCATGAGGAGGTGGAGTTTGCTCTGTGCAGTGCTTTGATCCAGAGTCCTCCCCCTATCTCCATGCCTAGCTATTCCTTCCATTTTTCTCATCCAGTGGTGCCCTTACTTCCTCTAGCAGTCAGCCGTACATATTTGCACAGCTACCGTCCCCGAGTGCATCCGATGTCAGATGTTTGTCCAGTCGGGTGTGTCTGGGATGCTGAGGGAAAATTACAGTCTCCTTGTGAGGGAAGTTCCTTAGTTGCATGTACAGGAGTCCATTCCCTTTCAGGAGCTGGAGCTTGTCCGTTAGTTCCCCAGAGTCGTTACTCTGCCATCTACGTACAGGTTCTCTACCGTCAGTACCTCTTTGTCCTGTCTCAACCTTTTAAAGGAGGCATCTATTCTTGCAGGGGTGAATTTATGGTTTCTGCAGATGGGGCCTATAGTGGACATTCCACCCAGATGGAAATAGCGCCTGAATTGATTCCCTGTCCCCAGAGTACAGACTACCACCGGGCACCATGTGTAGTTGGCTGGGGGAAATGGGAGTGAGACCGTTGCTAGTGCTCGGAGGGATGTCCTCATGCAGGGGGTCTCCTCCGTACTGATACATTCCACCTCCGGCTCCTTGATCCATCCCTGTATCCTTTCTGCGTTGGCCACACAGTGGTATAACAGAAGGTTCGGAAGGGCCAACCCTCACATGTTCCTCCTTCTTTGCACGACAGTTTTATGTATCCTGGGATTCTTCCCTCCCCCGCCCCCCCCATGCAAATGCCATGATTAGGTTGTCTACTTAGGTGAAGAAGGCCTTGGGGATGAAGATCGGGAGGGATCTGAATAGGAAGCGGGATCTTGACAGCATGTTCATTTTGATTGTCTACACTCTCCCTGCAAGGGAGAAGGGAAGTGGTTCCCACCTCCACAAGTCTCTCCTAACCTCTTCCAATAGACTTGATAGGTTCTACCTGTGGAAATGTGTCCAGTTATGGTCTATCTGGATTCTCAGGTATCGGAATCTGGTTTGGGCCAGCTTCCCCAGATCGATTCCCCCCCCCTGTGGGTTCACAGGGAAGACTTTGCTCTTGCTCAGATTAAGTTTGTAACCTGAGAAGGCTCCGAACTCCCTTGGGAGTTCCATTATTCTTCCCATGCTGGCTCGAGAGTTTGAGACATAGAGGAGCAGGTCATCCGCAAAGAGTGAGACTCTGTGCTCCTTGTCTCCCCTCTCAATGCCTTTGCACCCCTCTACACCCCTTCACTGCTCTCAGGGCGATAGCCAGTTGCTCGATTGCCAAGGCAAACAGCAGGGACAATGGGCATCACTGTCTCTGTGCAACCAGAAATATTCAGAACTGGTTATGTTTGTCTGTACGCTCACCAGGGAAGCTCTTGTTTAGTAGCTTCACCCACGAGGTGAACCCCGGCCCAAACCTAAACCATTCCAGTACCTCCATGACTCTGTCGAACGCCTTCTCTGCGCCTAGGGATATGATCACTTCTAGTGACCCATCTCTGGGTGGGTATGTGCCACATCAGCCAGTAACTATGCCACCTCCTTCTGGGTCTGTGCCATGTTGGCCAGTGCCCGGGCAATGCCGCTGACGCGCTCAGCCATTGCCCGCTGTGACTGGGCCACGCTCTGGAGCGCCCCTGCAATGTCCGAGTGGCCCTGGTACACGGCTGCCTGTGATATGGCAGCCCTCTCCAGGGCCTCGGTCACCGCCTGTACAGAATGCCCCAGGACTTCGGCATCCTGACCCATGACCGAAACCTTCGCCTCCAAGGCCTCCACAATGGAGGTCTTGTACCTCCTCCACTTGCACCTGCAGGTGTTGGATGGGTTGCCGTCACTACCTCAAGTTCTGAGACTATACCTCGACAATTGATGGGACTACCCTTTCTAGAAGCCTGAAAACCGTCCGATGGGCAGTTAGTTCCTGGAGTCGATCCGCCCTCCGACTGTTTGCACCCGCGGGGGTTCCTACCTCTACCTGATGTACCGCTCCACGTGTGTGGTGTGCACCAGATAGTGCCCCAGGAGCCTCTTCATTAACATGCCCAACCAAGGTGAGTGTCTCTGGGATGGTGGAGCGTGCCAAAGACAGCTGTGACGGGATGTCAGCGTTGTCCCCGGACTGGTGCTCCAGTGTGTCTGGGACTGTGTATCGAGGGCTCCAGTTGCAGTCCGTATCCTTCTCCTGCTCGCTGCTCTCCTCCTGGGGTTCTGTTTGGGATCGGTGGTGGGGGGCACCAGAAGGGCCTTCCTCATTGCCAGAAGGGGGTGGTGACACACGTGCCATGGAGAACTGCAATTCAGCAGGGTCTCACTTGCTCGCCCGATGCCGACCTCCGTCTCAGTGACTGTACTCGCCCTGGGCCCAGCGATTAAGTCCAGTGCCCGCTGCGCTGCTGCACTGAAGGGCCGCAAGTCCGGTGGTCCCCCTCAGGTCCTTTTCATTGCAAAGGCGGTTGTGGGTCAACTATTCCTTGGAGTGAGGTGGGGGAGACAGGAAACGCACAGTGTTAGAAAATCGATCGTATGCAGCAGAGGGTGGGTAGCTGGTGGTCTTTGTGGCCAAGGCACCTTGCCATGGTGGCTGGTATGAGTGCTGGCACATGGCTCAGGGTGGGAGTTAGGTCGCCCTCTGGGTGGGGATGGGGTGAGGAGTGGGTTTACAGGTGTGTGGGCCGGAGATTAGTGCTAGGGGCGCAGTGATGCCTACTCACCGTGGCCGCCCTCAGGAGGTTGTGCATTCTCTTACGGCAGAACTGGTCAGTCCTGTAGGTGTTCCCCATGGCTCTCATGGCCTCTCCCATCTGCGCCCATGCCCGGTGCACAGCAGTGTGTGGCAACCTCCGTTCCACCCCGGCGTACAGGTTGGCACACTTCTCCTCCACGGCATCCAGTTCCGCGTCGGTGAAACAGGGTGCCGCTCTTTCTGGCTGGGTTGAGTGTGTGTGGGGAGTGGAGTGCTTTTCTGTGGCTGCAGCTTGTCAGCCCCTCGAATGTCAATCCTGACTCTGGCGAATCAGGCACCGTCTTTCATTGGAATCAGTCGTGTTCTACATGGCGCCAGTGCTAGCCCATTAACGGTTGACAAATTGCTCTGGGAGTAGCACAATTTTCCTGTTGTGGAACACCACGATTCAGCCCCGACATCAACACTTCTGAAATGGTGAATCCCGTCGATGGAGTTTCACTATGATCGCCCGCAGTGTTTCTCCTGGTTTGGGCCTTGGCTGGAGTGACCTGTGGACGCGGTCTACCTCTGGGGGCTTGACAAAACCTTCCCCACCGACCAGCTTTCCAAGCATCCTCGCGACATATTCTGTCAGGTTTCTGACCTCTTTGCCCTCAGGTAGCTCGTAAATCCTTCGGTTCTGGAGGAGAGATCTGGTTTTTGATCTTCCACCTTTCTCTTGAGCACTCTCTGCGTTGTACCAACTTTTCCACCTTGGCCTTGAGTGAGGTGATCCGATCGCTCTGGTCGGTGGCTGCTTTCTCCAGGTTCCACACCGTTGCTTCCAGGGTCTCCAGTCTCCATTCCGCTCTTTCCAACGCCTCTTTGATGGGGGCCAGAGCGGTATCTATGGCTGTCCTCCTGGCCTTTATAGAGCCCCTGTGTTTTTGGAGCTCTATTGAAAGAAGCTCCATCTACTGCTCCATCAGTGGGTGGACTGGCGTTTGCGTTAGTGATGCTGCTCGGTCCACTCTGCTCTGCTCTGCTTCGCTCCGCGTGTCTCCTCACTCTGAGGTCTGGATCTTCTTCTCCTGACTTCTACTATTACTATTATTTTTCCAGCTCCGTGGCTGGTTCAAAGGTATTTCCTTGGATGATTGTTAGCAGCTGCAGGAGGCAACACATCTCTGCTTAATAAAGCCTCGATTACTCTCTACTCTCGTCTCGTCGTAATTGATAGTGCATCAATTTATTAAGCAGAGATGTTACAGCGATGGAACTATGCATCAAGCCAGATCGCCTACAGCTGCACCCTCAAGCAGACAATGCCAAGTCGGCCTTCGACCACTGGCTAGCTTGCTTTGAAGCCTACATCGGATCAGCGACAGAACAACCCTCAGAAGCACAGAAACTCCAGATCCTGTACTCACGGGTGAGCTCTGATATTTTTCCCCTTATCTGGGATGCGCCCAACTACACTGAGACCATGGCGCTTCTGAAAGGGAACTACATCTGGCCGATCAACAAACTCTATGCCAGGCACCACCTGTCCACGCGGCAACAACTCCCTGGTGAGCCATTGGACGATTCCAGGCCTGCCCTGCACATCCTGGCGAGGAACTGCGATTGCCAAGCAGTTTCGGCCGTTGAACATACTGAACTCTTAATCAGGGATGCTTTTGTTACGGTCATGGGGTCGGTGTGCATCTGCCAGCGCCTCTTAGAAGGGGGTACGCTCGACCTCACGGTAGCCAAGCAACTCGCGACCTCACTAACGGTAGCCTTCCGTAATGTACAATCGTACGCCCCTGACTGCACGGCGCCCCCCTCATGGACATCGTGGGCCCCACCAGCGGCCGCCCCCAGCTAACCCCAAACCTGCGCTGCGCGGCAGCCAGCCAACCCCGGGGGGCCCAAGCGCTATTTCTGCGGGTAGACAAAGCACCCCAGGCAGCGCCGCCCGGCGCGGAGTGCAATCTGCGGGAAGAAGGGACATTTTGCTGTGGTGTGCCAGGCCCGGTCAATCGTCGCTGTGTCCAGGCCCATTGTTCCTGCACCCCCACGTGCGACCCGTGGGTGCTGCCATTTTCATCCCCGCAGCCCACGTGCAGCCCATGGGTGCCGCCATCCATTACGCCGCCCGCCATGTGTGCCCCGTGGGCGCCGCCACCTTCGGCGCCATTTTGGACGGTGCCTCAGGACCCCTGCTAGTCGGGCAACTCACCTGGCCACTCATCACCCGCCACTGCCGCCGACCAGCCGGGGGCCCACCAACACCAGCCGCAGCTCGCCTCCATCACGCTCAACCAGTCCCGGCCGCATAACCTCGTAACCGCGACGACGACGGTGAAAGTCGATGGCCACAAGAAACCTTGCCTTCCCAACTCCGGGAGCACGGAGAGCTTTATCCACCCCTCTACGGTAAGGCACTGCTCCCTCGCGGTACACCCCGTTACCCAGAGAATCTCCCTGGCCTCCAGATCCCACTCTGTGGAAATCCGGGGGTACTGCACCGCCACCCTCACCGTCCAGGGCGTAGAGTTCAGCAACGTCCGGCTCTACGTCCTCCCCAACCTCTGCGCTGCCTTGCTACTTGGCCTGGACTTCCAGTGCAACCACCAAAGTCTAATTCTAAAATTCGGTGGACCCTTACCACCCCTCACCGTATGCGGCCTCACGACCCTTAAGGTTGACCGACCTTTCCTGTTTGCGAACCTCACCCCGGATTGCAAACCCGTCGCCACCAGTCCTCCTCCGCAACATGTGCGGCTTCACAAGGCAGGCCCGTTGGTCGAAAGGGTACAGCTGCTGCATGCGAACCCGCAGTACGCCTACATGGTGTAACCTGACAGCCGCCAGGACACAGCCTCCCTCAGGGACCTGGCACCAGCTAGCTCCCCACCGCCCCCGTCGATTTCCCCGGCGCCGCCCATCCTCCCCCCAGCGCACCTCACTACAGCCCCCGCCCCAGGACGATCTGTCCTCCCATTGGTTCCACCCGCGGATGAAGATGAGGACACGCTCCCGGAGTCACAGGCGACCAAGCCGGCGCCTGCCTCGCCACCGGGACTGTGGTGCTCACAGCGGAGGATCAAGGCACCCGACCAGCTAAATTTGTAAACTTCCACCAAACTGTACACTTTAAAAATTCTCACCTACCTGTAAATAGTTTTTCCACCCCCCCACCCCCCCCCCCCCCCCCCCCCCCTCCTCCGCTGGACTCCTTTTTTTAATAGGGGGGAAATGTGGTAGTCACCACTGTTTGTATAATACGTGTATTAGAGGTAATACGGTAAGGCTCCTGTACTACAGGTACGGGGTTAGATCCCTGCCTGCTGGCTCCGCCCAGTAGGCGGAGTATAAATGTGTGTGCTCACCGAGCTGCTGCCATTTCGGTAGCAGCTGCAGGAGGCAACACATCTCTGCTTAATAAAGTCTCAATTACTCTCTACTCTCGTCTCGTCGTAATTGATAGTGCATTATTGGGATGAAGGTATTTTTTTCTGTTACTTTGGTATCCGATGTATGGGTTAAAAAGGTCCTAAATTGGAGTTCCCAAGGGAGAGCCCCCTTCCGTCGACCGCTCAGCATATCGCCACCACCGGAAGTCCACAAATGATTCTTTTATCCTAAAGCTGTATAATTACGATCATTGAGGCTCTCAAGATAAAGAGAGGCAGCTTCATCTCATTACCATTTGCCAGACTAACCAAACAGAGTGAGCATGAAGGTTTGCATGAATTGCTGTCTTCTCCATGGTGCGATTGATATTTATTGCATGCACATTGCCTTGCATGTGCTTCATCTAAACTTGGCCATTTTCATGAACTGCAAAGGATTCTACTCCTTCAATTTGTATTATTCTGTATTTTATGGCTTCAAGTGACTATTTCAAAAGAAAAAAAATCATCCTCTCAATAAACCTGTTGAAGTGGCACAGTTGCAACAGGTGAAAAAATAATAATGCCTTTAGTTTGAAAACCAGGTGACCAGATTTAATGGTTGTGAACATTATTGTTTGTAACATAACTGAAATGAAAAATTATAATGAACATTCTATTAGAAGCTTTTTTTTATCACAAAAATCAACAGCCAAAGAAATGGTCTTAATTCTATACATCCTAAATTACAATTAGATTTAGAGATAATTTTACAGACAAAACTATTGTGAAAAAGTCAAAAAATTTGATAATTCAGAATTACGTCTATTCAAGATTTTTTTCTATTGAAATGTAAATCAATGCATAAGAACATAAGAACATAAGAACTAGGAGCAGGAGTAGGCCATCTGGCCCCTCGAGCCTGCTCCACCATTCAATGAGATCATGGCTGATCTTTTGTGGACTCAGCTCCACTTTCCGGCCCGAACACCATAACTCTTAATCCCTTTATTCTTCAACAAACTATCTATCTTTATCTTAAAAACATTTAATGAAGGAGCCTCTACCGCTTCACTGGGCAAGGAATTCCATCCATAAATGCATGTATTTGATGCATTAAAAAGGCAAACAATGCATTCTACCAGGGACACTTGACATTTGCCAAATTTTCATTTGCTGCTCCCGAGAGTTTTTATTTTGGGAATTTCTAAAAACAAATGGTTACTGATCCCTGGCTGAGCATCTTAGCAGCTGAAGGCAAAGCTGCCAATGGTGGATCGATTAAAATTGGGGGTGCTCAAGTGGTCACAATTGAACAAATGCAGATATCTTGGAGTATTTTGAGCTGGAGGATGTTTGAACAATAGGGCAAGGTCAGGATTTTGAAAAAAATGAGGGAGAATGTTAAACTAAATGACTGACTGTAGTGGGAGTCAATGTGGGTCAGTGAGCACAGGGGTGGTGGATGAATGAGATTTGGAGTTAGGACACAAGGAATAGATTTTCGGATGACCTCACATTTACTCAGGGGAAAATATGGGATGCTGACCAGAACTGCTTTGGAATTTACAAATTTACAGCTCTAAAGGTTGTCATAATATCCACTCATGTATATAATGAGATACAGACATGCAGTGACTGACACACAGAATAACCAATAAACACACAGGACACAGAACAACCAATCACCAGACAGGACACTGCAGGGGACGCCACCACTATAAAACACATGAGGCATCAAGTCTCTGCCTCCTGGATACAGCGACAGAGATAGTCAGGGTGCACAGCACAGTGAGTACCGTCTCCATGTGACAGAGAACCAGTCTGGTCAAGCCAGACAGAGGTTATCAGTTTAGATTAATAGAGTGTCAACCACAGCAGATTATATACAGCAATCAGCAGGTTCAATAAAACAGTGTTGGACCATCTCCTGTGTCGGAAGCCTGTTTCTCGTCTTATTGCATCCAGTTGCAGTCACAGTCAGTGTTAAACCAACTCATATAACACATCAAAGGTAACAACTGTATGAATGAGGGCTTCATCAGCGAATACGTTGAAGGCTGGGATAGAGCTGGACAATGTTACAGAGGAGAAATAAACAGCCTTAGTGATGGCGCGAAGAAGTGGTCAGAAATTCAACTCAGCGTCGAATACAACACCAAGTTTGCCAATGTCTGGTTGAACCTCAGACAGTAACTAGGTAGAGGGATGGAGTCGGAAGCTAGGGAGCGGAGTTTGTGGCAGGAACTGAAGATAATGTTGTGGCTTTAATCTTTCCAATATTTAGTTTCAGGCAATTTCTGCCCCTCCAGGATGTTGGATACACAATCAAATGATTCAGAGACAGTGGAGAGTTTGAGATTTGTGCAGATCAAGTCGAGCTGGATATCATCCATGTATATCATCCAGAACTCTACATGGTTAACGGCAGGGTTCTGAAGAATGTGGAGGAGCAGAGAGATCTTGGAGTTCATGTCCATAGATCTCTGAAAGTTGCCATCCAAGTGGATAAAGCCGTGAAGAAAGCCTATAGTGTGTTAGCATTTCTTAACAGGGGGATTGAGTTTAAGAGCAGTGAGGTTATGCTGCAACTGTACAAGACCTTGGTTGGACCACATTTGGAGTATTGTGTGCAGTTCTGGTCGCTTCATTCGAGGAAGGATGTGGAAGCATTGGGAAGGGTGCAAAGGAGATTTACCAGGATGCTGCCTGGGTTGGTGGTTGGGTTTTATGAGGAAAGGTTGAGGGAGCAAGGGATTTTTTCATTGGAGCGAAGGAGGATGAGAGGTGACTTAATTGAGGTGTATCAGATGATGAGAGGGATAGATAGAGTGGACGTTCAGCGACTTTTTCCTCGGGTGGATGTAGCTGTTACAAAGGAGCATAACTATAAGGTTCATGGTGGAAGATATAGGAGGGATGTCAGAGGTAGGTTCGTTACTCAGAGAGTGGTTGGGGCATGGAACGCACTCCCAGCTATGGTAGTGGAGTCGGACACTTTAGGAACTTTCACGTGGTTATTGGATAGGTAGATGAAGTGCACTAGAATAATTGGGAGTAGGTTAATTTGATCTTAGCTTCAGACTAGTTCGGCACAACATCGTGGGCCGAAGGGCCTGTACTGTGCTGTACAGTTCTATGTTCTGTATGTGCTTTGGAAGATGCCATTGAGGGAAGTGAGTGGATGAAAAAGAGGAGAGGGAAGGATAAATCTATGGATTCAACAGGGATAATTATGTTGGAACAGAAAATAACGCATGTGAATTGTCGAGGTGAGTGCTAATTGATAGGTTAGTGGTGGGGCAAGAGTGAATTGAGAGTGAATAAGACAAGCAATGCAGTTAGTAGGTGGGCCATTTGAACAAACAGACCTTGACAGTGACGATTAAAATTCTACTAGCACTGAATCCATGACTGAATCATAGAATATAGTGCAGAAGGAGGCCATTCAGCACATCAGTTTTGCACCGACCCTCTGAAAGAACACTCAACCCAGGCCCACTGACCCACCCTATCCCCGTAACACTGCAGCCCCAATTAACCTGTGGACACTAAGGGACAATTCAGCATGGTAAATCTGCACCTCTTTGGACTGTGGGAGCAAACAGGAGCACCCAGACTAAACCAACGCAGACACGAGGAGAATGTGCAGACTCCACACAGTCACCCAGGGTCGGAATCAACCCCGGATCCCTGGTGCTGTGAGTCAGCAGAGTAAACTACCGTGCCACTGTGCCGCTCCAACATTTTGCAGCAACACCCCTGGCATTGACGTCTCACATGTTCAGCCATTGTTCCAAGTAAAAGGCTGTCTGCTCCTTGATGTAATTCAGCCCTTTCCATGGAGAGTTATTATATCCAGAAAATGTAACACAGTCTAGTTCATGGATGGAAGACAGTCTATTCTGTGGATTGAACAACGCATGTTCCATGGATCTAACAACCTGTTCCATGGACAAAACATAGTCTGTTCCATGGATACAACACAGCCTGTTCTATGGATATAATACATCCTGTTCCATGGATATAACACAGTCTGTTCCATGGATATTACAGTCTGTTCCATGGAGGTAATTCCATGCATGTAACACAGTCTGTTCCAGGGATATTACACAGTCTGTTCCATGGACATTACGCAGTCTGTTATATGGATGTAAACACAGACTGTTCCATGGATATTACACAGTCTGTGCCATGGATATAACACAGTCTGTTCCATGGATATAACAGGGACTGTTTCATGGATAGAACACAGTCTGTGCCATGGATATAACACAGTCTATTCCATGGATATAAACGAGGCTGTTCCCTGGAAATAACACAGTCTGTTTATGAATAGGAAAAATCCTGTTCCATGGATATAACACAGCTGTGCCATGGATATAACACAGTCTGTTCCATGGATATAACAGGGACTGTTTCATGGATAGAACACAGTCTGTGCCATGGATATAACACAGTCTGTTCCATGGATATAACAGAGGCTGTTCCTGGAAATAACACAGTCTGTTCCATGGATAGAAAACATCCTGTTCCATGGATATAAAACAGCCGATTCCAAGGATATAACAGAGTCTTTTCTACGGATGTAACAAAGTCTGTTCCATGGATATAACTCTGTCTGTTCCATGGATATAACACAGTCTGTTCCATGGATATTAGATATACTATTCCATGGATATAACAGAGTCTTTTCCACGGATGTAACACAGTCGGTTCCATGGATATAACACAGCTTGTTCCACGGATGTAACATATCTGTTCCATGGATGTAACATAGTGTGTTCCATGGAAGTAACACAGACTGTTCCAAGGATATAACAGTGTAAGTACCATGGGTATAACACAGTCTGTTCCATGGGTATAACACAGACTGTTCAGGGATGTAACAGAGTCTGTTCCATGGATATAACACGGTCTGTCCCATGGATATAACACAGACTGTTCCATGGATATAAGACAGCCTGGTCCAAGGATATAACACAGCCTGTTCCATGGATATTACATAGCCTGTTCCATGGATATAACACAGTCTGTTCCGTGGATATTAGATATCCTGTTCCATGGATATAACACAGTCTGTTCCATGGAGATAACACAGCCTGTTCCATGCATATAACACAGCCTGTTTCACGGATGTAACACAGTCTGTTCCGCGAAGAAACAGAGTCTGTTCCATGGATATAACACAGTCGGTTCCATGGATATAACACAGCCTGTTCCACGGATATAACACAGTCTGTTCCATCGATATAACACAGACTGTTCCATGGATATAACACAGTCTGTTCCATGGATGTAACACAGTCCGTTCCATGGATGTAATACAGTCCGTTCCAGGGATATAACCCAGCCTGTTCCATGGATGTAACATAGACTGTTCCAGGGATATAACTGAGTCTGTTCCATAGATATAACGCAGTCAGTCCCATGGATATAACACAGACTGTTCCATTGATATAACACAGCCTGGTCCATGGATATGCCACAGTCTGTTCCATGGATATAACACAGACAGTTCCATGGACATAACACAGCCTTTTCCATGGATATAACACAGACAGTTCCATGGATATAACACAGCCTGTTCCATGGATATGCCAAAGTCTGTTCCATGGATATAACACAGTCTGTTCCATCGATATAACACAGACTGTTCCAGGGATTAAACACAGCCTGTTCCATGGATATGACACAGTCTGTTCCACGGATATAACACAGTCTGTTCCATGGGTATAACACAGACTGTTCCATGGATATAACACAGCCTGGTCCAAGGATATAACACAGTCTGATCCATGGATATAAAACAGACTATTCCATGGATATAACACAGCCTGTTCCATGGATATTACATAGCCTGTTCCATTGATATAACAAAGCCTGTTCCATGGATATTACACTGTCTGTTCTATGGATATAACACAGTCTGTTCCATGGATAATAATATCCTGTTCCATGGATATAACAGAGTCTGTTCCATGGAATTAACACAGTCTGTTCCATGTATATAACACATACTGATCCATGGATATAACACAGTCAGTTCCATGGATATAACATAGTATGTTCCGTAGATATATCACAGATTGTTCCATGGATATAACACAGTGTGCTCCACGCATATAACGTAGTCTGTTCCATGAATATAGCACAGTCAGTCCCATGGATATAACACAGTCTGCTCCATGATATAATATAGTCTGTTTCATGGATATAACACAGTCTGTTGCATGAATATAACACAGTCTGTTCCAGGTATGTAACACAGCCTGTCCCATGGATATAACACAATCTATTCCATGGATATAACACTGCCTATTCCATGGATATAACACAGATTGTTCCATGGATATAACACGGTCTGTTCCTTTGATTTAACACAGACTGTTCCATGGATATAACACACTTATTCCATGGATATATCACAGTCAGTTCGATGGATATAACACAGCCGGTTCCACTGATTCAGCACACTATGATCCTTGTGTACAACACAGTTTTTTCATGGATCTAACACAATCTGTTTCATGGATAGAACACAGACTGTTCTATGGATGAAAACACAGTCTGTTCCATGGATATAATACAGTCTGTTCCATGGATATAACACAGTTTGTTCCATGCATACACCACAGTCTGTTCCATGGGTATAACACACTGTTCCATGGATATAACACAGTCTGTTCCATGGATGTAAGACAGTTTGTTCCATGGATATAACACAGTCTGTTCCATGGATATAACCGTCTGTTCCATGGATGTAACACAGTCTGTTCCATGGATATAACACCGTCAGTCCCATAGATATAACACAGCCTGTTCCATGGATATTACATAGCCTGCTCCATAGATATAACACAGTCTGTTCCATGGATATTAGATATCCTGTTCCATGGATATGACAGAGTATGTTCCATGGATGTAACACTGTTTGTTCCATGTATATAACACAGACTATTCAATGGATGTAACACAGTCCGTTCCACGGATATAACACAGCCTGTTCCATGGATATAACATAGACTGTTCCAGGGATATAACAGAGTCTGTTCCATTGATATAACAAAGCCTGTTCCATGGATATTACACTGTCTGTTCTATGGATATAACACAGTCTGTTCCATGGATATTAATATCCTGTTCCATGGATATAACAGAGTCTGTTCCATGGATGTAACACATACTGATCCATGGATATAACACAGTCAGTTCCATGGATATAACATAGTATGTTCCGTAGATATATCACAGATTGTTCCATGGATATAACACAGTGTGCTCCACGCATATAACGTAATCTGTTCCATGAATATAGCACAGTCAGTCCCATGGATATAACACAGTCTGCTCCATGATATAATATAGTTTGTTTCATGGATATAACACAGTCTGTTGCATGAATATAACACAGTCTGTTCCAGGTATGTAACACAGCCTGTCCCATGGATATAACACAATCTATTCCATGTATATAGCACAGCCTGTTCCATGGATATAACACTGCCTATTCCATGGACATAACACAGACTATTCCATGGATATAACACGGTCTGTTCCTTTGATTTAACACAGACTGTTCCATGGATATAACACACTTATTCCATGGATATATCACAGTCAGTTCGATAGGTATAACACAGCCGGTTCCACTGATTCAGCACACTATGATCCTTGTGTACAACACAGTTTTTTCATGGATCTAACACAATCTGTTTCATGGATAGAACACAGACTGTTCTATGGATGAAAACACAGTCTGTTCCATGGATATAATACAGTCTGTTCCATGGATATAACACAGTCTGTTCCATGGATGTAAGACAGTTTGTTCCATGGATATAACAGCCTGTTCCATGGATATAACACACTGTTCCTTTGATATAACACAGTCTGTTGCATGGATGTAAGACAGTTTGTTCCATGGATATAACACAGTCTGTTCCATGGATATAACCTTCTGTTCCATGGATGTATCACAGTCTGTTCCATGGATATAACACAGCCTGCTCCATGGCTATAACATAGACTGTTCCAGGGATATAACAGAGTCTGTTCCATGGATATAACACCGTCAGTCCCATGGATATAACACAGCCTGTTCCATGGATATTACATAGCCTGCTCCATGGATATAACACAGGCTGTTCCATGGATATTAGATATCCTGTTCCATGGATATGACAGAGTCTGTTCCATGGATGTAACACTGTTTGTTCCATATATATAACACAGACTATTCAATGGATGTAACACAGTCCGTTCCACGGATATAACACAGCCTGTTCCATGGATATAACATAGACTGTTCCAGGGATATAACAGAGTCTGTTCCATGGATATAACAGAGTCTGTTCCATGGATATAACAGAGTCTGTTCCATGGATATAACAGAGTCTGTTCCATGGATATAACACAGCCTGTTCCATGGATATAACACAGACTATTGAATGGAAGTAACACAGTCCATTCCATGGATGTAACACAGTCTGTACCATAGTTAGAACATAGATCATAGAACATAGAACAATACAGCGCAGTACAGACCCTTCGGCCCACGATGTTGCACCGAAACAAAAGCCATCTAACCTACACTATGCCATTATCATCCATATGTTTATCCAATAAACTTTTAAATGCCCTCAATGTTGGCGAGTTCACTACTGTAGCAGGTAGGGCATTCCACGGCCTCACTATTCTTTGCGTAAAGAACCTACCTCTGACCTCTGTCCTATATCTATTACCCCTCAGTTTAAAGTTGTGTCCCCTCGTGCCAGCCATTTCCATCCGCGGGAGAAGGCTCTCACTGTCCACCCTATCCAACCCCCTGATCATTTTGTATGCCTCTATTAAGTCTCCTCTTAACCTTCTTCTCTCCAACGAAAACAACCTCAAGTCCATCAGCCTTTCCTCATAAGATTTTCCCTCCATACCAGGCAACATCCTGGTAAATCTCCTCTGCACCCGCTCCAAAGCCTCCACGTCCTTCCTATAATGCGGTGACCAGAACTGTACGCAATACGCGGCCGTACCAGAGTTCTGTACAGCTGCAACATGATCACTCGACTCCGGAACTCAATCCCTCTACCAATAAAGGCCAACACTCCATAGGCCTTCTTCACTACCCTATCAACCTGGGTGGCAACTTTCAGGGATCTATGTACATGGACACCTAGATCCCTCTGCTCATCCACACTTCCAAGAACTTTACCATTAGCCAAATATTCCGTATTCCTGTTATTCCTTCCAAAGTGAATCACCTCACACTTCTCTACATTAAACTCCATTTGCCACCTCTCAGCCCAGCTCTGCAGCTTATCTATATCCCTCTGTAACCTGGTACATCCTTTCGCACTGTCGACAACACCACCGACTTTAATGTCGTCTGCAAATTTACTCACCCACCCTTCTGCGCCTTCCTCTAGGTCATTGATAAAATCGACAAACAGCAACGGCCCCAGAACAGATCCTTGTGGTACGCCACTTGTAACTGAACTCCATTCTGAACATTTCCCATCAACCACCACCCTCTGTCTTCTTTCAGCTAGCCAATTCCTGATCCACATCTCTAAATCACCCTCAATCCCCAGCCTCCGTATTTTCTGCAATAGCCCTATGGAGTGTTGGCCTTTTTTGGTAGAGGGATTGAATTCCGGAGTCAGGAGGTCATGTTGCAGCTGTACAAAACTCTGGTATGGCCGCTTTTGGAGTATTGCGTACAGTTCTGGTCACCACATTATAGGAAGGACGTGGAGGCTTTGGAGCGGGTGCAGAGGAGATTTACCGGGATGTTGCCTGGTATGGAGGGAAAATCTTATGAGGAAAGGCTGATGGACTTGAGGTTGTTTTCGTTGGAGAGAAGAAGGTTAAGAGGAGACTTAATAGAGGCATACAAAATGATCAGGGGGTTAGATAGGGTGGACAGTGAGAGCCTTCTCCCGCGGATGGAAATGGCTGGCACGAGGGGACATAGCTTTAAACTGAGGGGTAATAGATATAGGACAGAGGTCAGAGGTAGGTTCTTTACGCAAAGAGTAGTGAGGCCGTGGAATGCCCTACCTGCAACAGTAGCGAACTCGCCAACATTGAGGGCATTTAAAAGTTTATTGGATAAACATATGGATGATAATGGCATAGTGTAGGTTAGATGGCTTTTGTTTCGGTGCAACATCGTGGGCAGCGATACTGCGCTGTATCGTTCTATGTTCTATGTTCTATAACACAGCCTGTTCCATGGATATAATACAGTCAGTTCCATGTGTATAACACAGCCTGTTCCATGGATATGACACAGTCTGTTCCATGGATATAACACAGACAGTTCCATGGATATGCCACAGTCTGTTCCATGGATATAACACAGTCAGTTCCATGGGTATAACACAGCCTGTTCCATGGATATGACACAGTCTGTTCCATGGATATAACACAGTCAGTTCCATGGATATAACACAGTTAGTCCCATGAATATAACACAGACTGTTCCATGGATATAACACACTCATTCCATGGATATGTCACAGTCAGTTCGATGGATACAGTACAACACAGTTTTTTCATGGATATAACACGATCAGTTCCATGGATATAACACAGCCCCTTCTATGGATATAATAGTGAGTTCTATAGATAGTATGAGGCCCTGTGGGACATGCCCCAGTCTCAGATTGGAACAGCCGAGGTGCTGCAGAGCTTATCCCAGTTAAAGGCAGGCATTGCTGGAGTACTGTCCCAGTCATTGAGGAGCACCGCCGAGGGTGTCGACACCATGCTGCAGACATTGGGGAGTTGCCAGTGCTGGCATAACCAAATGAGGTGAACCCCAGGGCCCTATGGACACTGAGTGGGAGGAGGGGGAGCTGGTTGCGAACCCGGACCCATCCAATGGAGTGGAGACGAAGTTCACCAGCTGCCCCGAATTCCATCCCTCTGATGAGGCCATGTCTTGCAGTTAACACCTGGTACAGTGCTGTACAGTAGGGTATGTGCCGCCAGCAAATTCGCTGAGGTCATATGGCCCCAGAGAATGCCCGGCCCGGGGCATCAAAGGCAATGTGGTAATCATCAATGTGGTAAGCAGCTGACTGCCTCCACCTCTGATGTACATCCTGGAGTAACACCTAGACGCAGTGGTTGAGCTCGGAAGGCTAAGCACTTCGAGGATCACTGTGAGGGCATGGCGGGGAGGGGTGGGGGTGTCATAATATACTTGCAGGTATATGATGGTGCACAGACAGGCAATGATTGACACACAGGATGACCAGTGAACACACAGAACACAGCAGCCAATCACCAGACAGGACACGACCACTATAAAGCCAGAGGGCACATGTTTTGCCGCTCTCTTGGGATCCAGCCTCTGAGACAGTCAGAGCCCATGAGCCGCAACTAGAACATACACCATGTGGTAGTAAGATAGTCTGGTCAGGTTAGCCTCAGGTCTCCAGTCAAGTCAGCACAGTGTCAACCCACAGTTAAAGTATGTATGATAGTTAAGAGTTCAATAAAATCGAGTTGCATTTCTTCAAGTGTTGGAAGCCTGTCTCTCTCACTGCTGCAGTAAACGCAGTCCTCCCAGACCCAGCATACCCAACACATCATGGGGGATGGTAAGTAGGGGGTAAGGGGGTGGCTTTGGGGGAAGTGGTGATGTGGAGACAGGGGCGGCACCATTGGGAGATTGGGGTAGTCGTGTGCACTTGTTTGAGGTATTATTAAAAAACCTTCATCGCAACTAGTATGACGCCTCTAGCACTTTCTTCCGCAATGTGGGCCAAGCATCAAACACATGCCCCATCCCCTCCAGACATGGGGGTCCTGGACCTACTGTCCTTCCCCCCCATTCTCCTCGGCACACCGCATGCAGGTGACGGATGTGAGTGTGCACTCAGCAGACAGGCAGGGGTCAGACTTTGGCGTAGAATGAGGAGCACCAGCGCTTAGCTCTCTGTGGGTTAGCATCACCCCCTCCTTCCCTTGACAGTGACCTGCTGACAGCGCCGACACAGTCCCAGCACCCTGGAGTGATGCAACACAGACACTGGGAGGGTGAAAAATGAGGAGGGGGGGGGTGTCTGGAGGCAGGAGGGGAGGATAGTGAAGGTGGAAGGTGCGCAGAGGGATGGGGGAGGGAAGGGGAGTGAAGGGAAAGAGACTGTGATGATGGACTAGATCATGTCTTATGTAAAGCGTGCGTTGATGAGGGCCTCCCTACACTTCAGGCTTACTGGATCCTTGCCGCAGCCGCTTGTCCTCCAGCGTCCGGCTGGACCTTCGGTTCCTCCCCGGGGTCATCTTCCAACCTCTCCTGGTTTGGTGGCTCCTCATTGCCTAACCCCCCCTCCTCAGAGGTGACCACATGTTCCTCCACCAGCACGTATACCTGCTGCAATGCCAGGTTGTGGAGAACACAGACGACCACCACAGACCCTCCAGAGTACCACTGGAGTGGTCAAGGGATTGGGACTGCATTTTGAGGAGTCCGATGCACCGCTCAATGACAGCCCGGGTGACCGCATGGGTCTTGTTGTATCGGATCTCTGCATCGGTCACTAGCCTCCACACTGGCATTAACGAGGTTCTCAGCGGGTACCCCTTATCCCCCAAGAGCCAACCCCAACCGGCCATCTTGGGGTGGTCCTCGAAGAGGCCGGGGATGTCTGACTGCTCAGGATGTAGCTGACGAGCACACTCCCTGGGAAGCGTGCACACACGTGTATGATCTTCATGAGGTGGTAACATGTGAGCTGGACTTTCAGGGACTGGAACCCCTTCCTGTTGATGTAACGCCTGGGCAATGCCGCTGATGCTCTAAATGATGCTTTTGTTCTTTAAGATTGTAGTTGTTCTTTAAGATTGTAGTTTAGTCGGGCAGTATGGTCGGCACGGGCTTGGAGGGCCGAAGGGCCTGTTCCTGTGCTGTACATTTCTTTGTTCTTTGTTCTTTGTTTAAACCATGGCCCGCTGTGACTGGGCCATGTTCTGGAATGCCGCTGAAATGTCCGGGTGGCTCTGATACACAGTTGTCTGTCATAGGGCAGCCCAGTCCTTGGCCTTGGCCTCTGGCTGCAGAGTGCCCCAGGACTTGGACTTGTTGACCCGTGACCGAGACCTTCACCCCCAGGCCTCCACCGTGGACGCCACCCGTGTGGTTTGGCCTGGGTGGCATGCATGGTCGGCACCACCTCCTGCTCCTGCATGTGGTTGGACTCCTCCAACTGCACCTGAAGGTGTTGGATTCTCGCCGACAACCCTTCATGCAGTCCCTAGCTCTGCGACTGCCTTTCCACAATCGATGGTACCGTGCGTTCCAGAAGCCAGAAACTTGCCTAGACGACAGCTATTCCCTGAGGTCAACCCGCCCTTCGACCATCCACCCCTCGGGAGTTCCTACCTCCACCTGTTGTACCGGATTATGTGTGTGATGTGCACCACATAGTGTCGTGGGAGCCTCTTCACTAAATTGCCCAATCGAGGAGTGTGACCCTGGGATGGTGGAGGGTGTTGTGGACAGCTGAAATGGGAAGTCAGTGTCTTCCCCGGACTCAAGCTCCGTGGTGTCTTGGGATGCGGGTTGAGGGCTCCCGTCTGTGTCGGTCTTGTCTTCATCGCCTGTTAATGCACGGGGTTCTCGTTGTGGTTGGGGTTGGGGGCCAAGGACACCAGAAGGGCTCGCCCATCACCAGCAGCTCCTGCAAGACACAAGTCAAGACCCATGATTGGGAGGGAGTAGAGCGTGAGTGTGGGAATGGTGGTTGGCTGGTGATGGGTCAGGGTAGGATGTGGGGTGGGTGTGGGTGTGTAGGTGGTATGGGTGGGGGGGGAGAGAGACACACGTGTCATGGGGAACCGCCACTCAGCGGGATCTCACTTCCTCGCCCGATGCCTACCTCCGCCCCGGCCACTGCCCTGTCTTCAGGTCCTCTGACCAAGTCCAGTGTCCCCTGTTCTGCTGCGGTGAGGGCCGCAGGCCCTGTGGTTCCCCCTCCAGTCTTCTCCTGCTCTCAGTGGTTCTGAGCCGCCTCCTCCTGGTGGGGGGAACAGAAAATGCACAGTGTTCGACAGTCCGACGCATGCAGGCCAGGGGGTGGGTATCTGGTGCCTTCCTTAGCCGGGGCACCCGGTCATAGCGGCTGGTATGGGTGCTGGCATGTGGTGCATTCAACATCTCCACGAATGGGGGGGGGGGGTACAGATGTGTGGGACGGGGGATGGTGCCAGGCGCACAGTGTTGCCTACTCGCCCTGGCCGCCCTGAGGAAGCCATGCAGTTTTTTCAGCATTGCTGGCCGGTCCGGATGGTGTTGCCCATGGCGCTGATGGCCTCTGCCACCTGCTCGGCAAATGGTGGCGGCTGGCAGCTTCCTTCCCTCCCTGGAGTACAGGGTCACCCGCCTCTCCTCCACGGCTTCCAGCAGTGTCTCCAGTTCCGCATCATTAAAGCTTGGTGCCGCGCGTCTTACTGCCATCTTGTTGGCTGGGATAGTGTGTATGGGGGGTGCAGTGTATATATGCGGCTGCAGCTTGTCAGCCTCCTGAGTGACAATCCCAGACCCGGCGAATCCAACACTGTTTCTCATTGGAATCGACTGAGTTCCATGTGGCGCCGGTGCTAGCCCCTTAATGGACGTTGAATTGGTCCAGATGTGGCGGCAGTTTTGCTGTCATGGATCTCCACTAATCCTGCCCCGGCGTTAGCACTTCGTCTCAGGAATGGAGAATGCGGCCACATGTGATTTCTCTGCAGTTGAAGGAAAAGTGTGTTCAGCGTGTACACCTCAAGGACAATAAAAGGACACTTAAATACATATTCTGTTACCTTTTATTTATTGGACTCTAATTTTTAATATATGTGTCCATACATGCATGTGTGTGTGTGTGTGTGTTTGTGTGTGCACACACATGATGTTTGACATTATTTTTCTTGATGTGGAGATGCCAGCGTTGGACTGGGGTGGGCACAGTAAGAAGTCAGCGAAAACAGCGCGGGAGCAGAGAGAGCCGGGACAGCGAAAACAGCGCCGGAGGAGAGAGCCGGGAGATTTTAAAAGCGCGGGAGGAGAGAACCGGGACAGCGAAAACAGCGCGGGAGCAGAGAGAGCTGGGACAGCGAAAACAGCGCCGGAGGAGAGAGCCGGGAGATTTAAAAAGCGCGGTAGGAGAGAGCCGGGACAGCGAAAACAGCGCGGGAGCAGAGAGAGCCGGGACAACGAAAACAGCGCCGGAGGAGAGAGCCGGGAGATTTAAAAAGCGCGGGAGGAGAGAGCCGTGCTGGGAGAGGTGAGTGCACAAAAGGTGTGGCAGGAGTGCCTTTAGTCACGGAGTGCTGATTGGAACAGAGTGCATCTGAGTTTAGGTGAGTGACTGAGTTCGGGTGAGTGGCTGTGTTTTTGTTGGTGTTCGGGTTTACCCTTGAGGTTCTGTAAAGAAAATAAAAACATTTTAAAAATATTTAAATTAATTAACTAGTTGAATATGGCTGGACAGGTGATGTGCTGTTGCTGTATGATGATGGAACTGGTGGATCCCATTGAGACCGTCAGTGACCACATCTGCAGCAAGTGTTGGCTGCTCGAGGAACTTCGGCTCAGAATTGATGAGCTGGAGACCGAGCTGCACACACTGCGGCACATCAGGGAGGGGGAACATTACCTGGACGCTTTGTTTCAGGAAGCAGTCACACCCGGTAGAATAAGTTCTGTTAATTCGGACAGTGGTCAGGGACAGAGTGGTGTGACTGCAAGGGAGGCAGGTAGGGGGATCCTGAGTTTAGGAGTTGAGGAGCCTCAGCCCTTGACCTTGTCCAACAGGTATGAGGTACTTGCTCCCTGTGTGGATGAGGAAGAGGGCTGTAGGGAGGATGCGTTGACTGACCACTGCACTGTGGTACAGGAAGCCATTCAAGAGGGGGGAGCAAAAAGACAAGTGGTAGTTGTAGGGGATTCTATAATTAGGGGGATTGATGGCATCCTTTGTAAGCCAGATCGAGAGTCCCGCATGGTATGTTGCCTGCCCGGTGCCAGGGTGAGGGACATCTCTGATCGGCTTGAAAGGATTTTGGAGAGGGAGGGGGAGGATCTAGTTGTTGTGGTCCACGTTGGGACTAACAACATAGGTAAGACTAGGAAAGAGGACCTGTTTGGGGATTAGCAAACACTAGGGACTAAATTAAAGAGCAGGTCCTCCAGGGTTATAATCTCTGGATTACTACCCGAGCCACGTGCCATTTGGCATAGTGTTGAGAAAATTAGAGAAGTTAACACGGGGCTAAAGGAGTGGTGCGGGAAAGAGGGATTCCATTTCATGGGGCATTGGCATCAGTACTGGGGCAGGAGGGACCTGTACCGTTGGGACGGTCTTCACCTGAACCATGCTGGGACCAGTGTTCTAGCGAATAGGATAAATAGGTTGGTCACAAGGACTTTAAACTAGCAAGTTGGGGGGAAGGGAAGTGTAAAGCTATGGACAGTATAATGGTTAATGGAGATCAAGGCAGCAGGTTACGTGACAGGTTATTATGTAGAGATATGGGTTCAAAGACAAAGAAAATTAGGAGAAAGGGTAAGAGGAAAAATAAATTGCGAAAAGTTACTGATCAAGGTGTTAGGATTCATAACAAAGGCATAAAAAACAGCAGAAGTGTACTTTTCCTGAATGCTCGTAGTATACGAAATAAGGTAAATGAGTTGATGGCGCAAATCATCGTGAATGACTATGATTTAGTGGCCATTACTGAAACATGGTTAAAAGATGGTCACGACTAGGAGTTAAATATCCAAGGGTATCAGACTATACGAAAGGATAGAATGGACGGGAAGGGCGGTGGTGTAGCTTTGTTGTTTAAGGATGGCATCCGGGCAATAGTAAGGAATGATATTGGTGCTATGGAGGACAAGGTTGAATCAATTTGGGTGGAAATCAAGGCAAAAAGGTCACTGATAGGAGTAGTCTATAGGGCACCAAATAGTAACAGGATGGTAGGGCAGGCAATAAGCAAAGAAATAACGGATGCATGTAGAAATGGTACAGCGGTTATCATGGGAGATTTTAATCTGCATATCGATTGTTTTAACCAGGTTGGTAAAGGCAGCCTTGAGGAGGAGTTTATAGAATGTGCCCGGGATAATTTCCTGGAACAGTACGTAATGGAACCTACAAGGGAACAAGCGGTCCTAGATCTGGTCCTGTGTAATGAGGCAGGATTGATTAATGATCTCATAGTTCGGGATCCTCTTGGAAGGAGTGACCACAATATGGTGGAATTTAAAATACAGTTGGAGAATGACAAGGTAAAATCAAACACTAGTGTTTTGTGCTTAAACAAAGGCGATTACAATGGGATGAGAGAAGGACTAGCTAAGGTAGACTGGGAGCAAAGACTTCATGGTGAAGCAGTTGAGGAACAGTGGAGAACCTTCCGAGCGATCTTTCACAGTGTTCAGAAAAGGTTCATACCAACAAAAAAGAAAGACGGTAGAAAGGGGAAAAATCGACCGTGGATATCTCAGGAGGTGAGGGAGAGTATCAAATTGAAGGAAAAAACATACAAAGTGGCAAAAATTTGTGGGAGACTAGAGGACTGGGAAGTCTTTAGGGGACAACAGAAAGCTACTAAAAACGCCATAAAGAAGAGTAAGGTAGACTATGAAAGTAAACTGGCTCAGAACATAAAAGCAGATAGTGAAAGCTTCTACAAATATATAAGACAAAAAAGAGTGGCTAAGGTAAATATTGGTCCTTTGGAAGATGAGAAGGGAGATTTAATAATAGGAGACGGGGAAATGGCTGAGGAGCTGAACAGGTTTTTTGGGTCAGTCTTCACAGTGGAGGACACAAATAACATGCCAGTGACTGATGGAAATAAGGATATGATAGGTGAGGACCTTGAGATGATTGTAATCACTAAGGAGGCAGTATTGGGCAAGCTAATGGGGCTAAAGGTAGACAATTCTCCTGGCCCTGATGGGATGCATCCCAGAGTGTTAAAAGAGATGGCTAGGGAAATTGTAAACGCACTAGTGATAATTTATCAAAATTCACTAGACTGGGGTGGTCCCAGAGGATTCGAAAGTAGCAAACGTGACACCACTGTTTAAAAAAGGAGGTCGGCAGAAAGCGGGTAATTATAGGCAGGTATGCTTAACTTCGGTTGTAGGGAAAATGCTGGAATATATCATTAAGGAGGAAATAGCGGGGCACCTGGAGGGAAATTGTCCCATTGGGCAGACGCAGCATGGGTTCACAAAGGGTAGGTCGTGTCTGACTAATTTGTTAGAATTTTTTGCGGCAGTTACCAGTGCAGTAGATAATGGGGAGCCAATGGATGTGGTATATCTGGATTTCCAGAACGCTTTTGACAAGGTGCCACACAAAAGGTTGCTGCTTAAACTAAAGATGTATGGCATTGAGGGTAAAGTGGTAGCATGGGTAGAGGATTGGTTAACTAACAGAAAGCAGAGAGTGGGGATAAATTGGTGTTTCTCTGGTTGGCAACCTGTAACTAGTGGGGTCCCTCAAGGATCAGTGTTGGGCCCGCAGTTGTTCACAATTTACATAGACGATTTGGAGTTGGGGACCAAGTGCAATGTGTCAAAGTTTGCAGACGACACTAAGATGAGTGGTAAAGCAAAAAGTGCAGAGGATACCGGAAGTCTGCAGAAGGATTTGGATAGGTTAGGTGAATGGGCTAGGGTCTGGCAGATGGAATTCAATGTTGCCAAGTGTGAGGCTATCCATTTTGGGAGGAATAACAGCAGAATGGATTATTATTTAAACGGTAAGATGTTAAAACATGCTGCTGTGCAGAGGGACCTGGGTGTGCTGTTGCACGAGTCGCAAAAAGTTGGTGTGCAGGTGCAACAGGTGATTAAGAAGGCTAATCGAGTTTTGTCTTTTATTGCTGGAGGGATGGAGTTCAAGACTAGGGAGGTTATGCTGCAATTGTATAGGGTGTTGGTGAGGCCGCATCTGGAGTATTGTGTTCAGTTTTGGCCTCCTTACCTGAGAAAGGACATATTGGCACTGGAGGGAGTGCAGAGGAGATTCACGAGGTTGATCCCAGAGTTGAGGGGATTAGATTATGACGAGAGGTTGAGTAGACTGGGACTGTACTCATTGGAGTTTAGAAGGATGCGGGGGGATCTTATTGAGATATAAAATTATGAAGGGAATAGATAGGATAGATGCGGGCAGGTTGTTTCCACTGGTCGGGAAAGCAGAACTAGGGGGAATAGCCTCAAAATAAGGGGAGGTAGATTTAGGACGGAGTGTAGGAGGAACTTCTTCACCCAAAGGGTTGTGAATCTCTGGAATTCCTTGCCCAGTGAAGCAGTTGAGGCTCCTTCTTTAAACGTTTTTAAGAAAAAGATAGATGCCTTACTAAAGAATAAAGGGATTCGGGGATATGGTGTACGGGCCGGAGAGTGGAGCTGAGTCCACAAAGATCAGCCATGATCTCATTAAATGGTGGAGCAGGCTCGAGGGACCAGATGGCCTACTCCTGTTCCTAATTCTTATGTTCTTTTGTTCTTACAACATCAGGTTAAAGTCCAACAGGTTTGTTTGGAATCACTAGCTTTCGGAGCACTGCTCACCTGATGAAGAAGCCATGCTCCGAAAGTTATTGATTCTGAACAAACCTGTTGGACTTTAACCTGGAGTTGTGAGACTTCTTGGGCGAAATTCTCCGTTATCGGCGGAAAGTCCGCCGATCGGCGCAAAAAACGGCGCAAATCCCACTTGCGTCACGTCATAAAAATGGGACGATAGTCTCCGGCCCGAAATGGGCTAGCAGCGACGTAACGGGATCCGCGCTTGCGCAGTGGTTCACGCCGTGCAGCGTCATACGCGCTGCACGGCGGGACGGCTCATAAGGCCGCGCAGCTCCCCCCCAACCGACCGGAACACCCGACCGCAACACCTGACTGGATGGCTGGCCGTCGCTCAGCCCCGAGGTTCGAGTCACGCGATGTGGAGGCGCTCCTGGACTCGGTGGAGCAGAGGAGGGATGCCCTGTATCCCGGGCACGGTCGCAGAGTTGCCCCACGCCACAGCCGGTGTCTGTGGAGCGAAGTGGCAGAGGCCGTCACCGCTGTGGCCCTGACACCACGGACAGGCACCCAGTGCCACAAGAAGGTGAACGACCTCGTCAGAGCAGGCAGGGTGAGCCTCCCCATATCCCCCCTCCCCCATATCCCCCATATCCCCCAACCCCATATCCCCCCTCCCCCATATCCCCCCTCCCCATATCCCGCCTCCCCATATCCCGCATATCCCCCCCTCCCCCATATCCCCCCTCCCCCATATCCCCCCTCCCCCATATCCCCCCTCCCCCATATCCCCCATATCCCCCCCTCTCCCATATCCCCCCTCCCCCATATCCCCCCTCCCCCATATCCCCCATATCCCCCTCCCCATATCCCCCCTCCCCATATCCTCCCTCCCCCATATCCCCCATATCCCCCCTCCCCCATATCCCCCCTCCCCCATATCCCCCTCCCCATATCCCCCTCCCCCATATCCCCCCTCCCCCATATCCCCCTCCCCATATCCCCCCTCCCCCATATCCCCCCTCCCCCATATCCCCCATATCCCCCCTCCCCCATATCCCCCCTCCCCCATATCCCCCCTCCCCCATATCCCCCCTCCCCCATATCCCCCATATCCCCCCTCCCCATATCCCCCCTCCCCCATATCCCCCCTCCCCCATATCCCACTCCCCATATCCCTCCTCCCCCATACCCCCCCTCCCCCATATCCCCCATATCCCCCCTCCCCATATCCCCCCTCCCCCATATCCCCCCTCCCCCATATCCCCCCTTCCCATATCCCCCCTCCCCCATATCCCCCATATCCCCCCTCCCCCATATCCCCCCTCCCCCATATCCCCCATATCCCCCCTCCCCCATATCCCCCCTCCCCTATATCCCCTTCCCCCGTATCACCTGATCACTGCCTGATGTCTAACCATGCATGCTTCATTGTGTATCGCAGGACCAAACGTTCAGGCACCCATCCCCGCAGATGCACACCGCCCACAGGATGCCCCTCGGAGACCACAGGAGACGGAGAGACCCGGACCCTCCAGCATGCGACGCCCGCAGGATGCCCCTCGGAGACCACGGGAGACGAAGAGACCCGGACCCTCCAGCATGCGACGCCCGCAGGATGCCCCTCGGAGACCACGGGAGACGAAGAGACCCGGACCCTCCAGCATGCGACGCCCGCAGGATGCCCCTCGGAGACCACGGGAGACGAAGAGACCCGGACCCTCCAGCATGCGACGCCCGCAGGATGCCCCTCGCACACCACGGGAGACGGAGAGACCCGGACCCTCCAGCATGCGACGCCCGCAGGATGCCCCTCGGAGACCACGGGAGACGGAGAGACCCGGACCCTCCAGCATGCGAATGCGACGCCCGCAGGATGCCCCTCGCACACCACGGGAGACGGAGAGACCTGGAGCAACAGGGAGACGACACCCCCGTCACGTGCGGGAGCGACCACCCAGCGATGAGGGGGGCAGCCACAGGCCCCCGTCACATCCGAGCCAGGACACCACTACACAGGACACCACTACCCAGGACACCACTACCCAGGACACCACTACCCAGGACACCACTATCCAGGACACCCCTACCCGGGACAGCACTACCCAGGACACCCCTACCCGGGAAGACGAAATACCGGACAGTGACTCAGAGTGGATGGGTGGAGACGAACCCCCACCCCAAAGTGCCATGGAGTCAGAGTGGGACGAAGAGCACGACATAACGCCACTGCTGTCACCAACACCCTCCACCATCGCAGAAACACTCACCACGGTTGGGCACTTTAGTGATGAGGCGTCTGGTACACTCACTGGTGCGCACAACACAGCCGTCCCGGTACAGCAGGTGGAGGTAGGAGCAGCAGAGGAGCCGGGCGGTCGGAGGGCAGCCCAGCCCAAGCAAACATCTGCCGCCCAGATGGATCCCGGGTTCCTGCAGTTACCACACCCACACATAGATCCGATGCAACCACCGACCCGAAGACGAGCGAAGACGGTGACGGGCGGCTTGCGGCGGCTGCGGTCGCAGGTGGAGGAGTCCACCCGCGTCCAGGAGCTGGGAGTGGTCCCGGTCATGCGTGCCACCCAGGCTGACACCGCACGGGTGGCGTCCGCGGTGGAGGCAATGGTTGCGACGGTGTCAGACATGGGGAACGGTTTGCGAGGCCTGGGGCCTTCCGTGCAGGCGGCGTCTGTGGGCCAGGAAATGGCTGCCCTCTCACAGGAGGCCATGAGCCAGTGCCAGCGCCAGATGGCAGAGGCGCTCAACGCCATAGCCCAGTCTCAGCAGGCCATGGCCCAGTCTCTGCAGGCCATGGCCCAGTCTCTGCAGGCCATGGCCCAGTCTCAGCAGGCCATCGCTGAGGGCATCGGCGCCAGTGGCCATGTGCGAGCCGGCGTCGCACTGTCACAGACAGGGTTTGCCAACACCCTGGGCTCCATGGCTGCAAACCTGCAGACCCCTGTCGATACCAGCACGGGCCTCCAGGACTGGCAGCGCCAGATGTCGGGGGGGCGTCGGATGGCCAGTCCGTTCGCATCCCCCACCCATGTAGAGGCCTGGGGGCCATCGGGCACCCCGAGGGAGGAGGAGGTGGTGTGGTCCGTCCCGGCTCCCTCTGTAGGGGAGGTCCCGGTACACCGCGACACCTCGGACTCCCCCCCTTCCATCCCAGTCGCCCGGGCCGCAGCCTGGCCCATCTAGGCCAGGACGCCCCAGGAAACGGCCGCCAAAGGGATCCAGTGTCAGAGGGCAGGAATCACAGGAGTCCACCTCCAGTTCTGCTGTACCATCTGGGGAACCACGTAGACGTAGTCAAAGGGCCCGTAAGGCCAAACAATTAGACACTGAGTAAGTTGGCACGGGTGCAGGGCACAGATGAGTTTTAGGGGCTCGGGCACGTGCATGAACTCCTTTCGTTATTAAAGTCAATGTTACACCTACCGAAGCTGCCTTTGTGCTCTGTCCAAAGTGTGCGGGCGTGTCATGTACGTTGAGCGCAAGTGTGTGTGTGAGGGGTGGTCTTACCTCAGCCCCAGGTGAGTCTGCCCCCTTCCCCCTGGGCCGCCATCAACATCCCCCGGGCAGAGGACGGGACCGTGCGCTGCAGTGTCACAGCCGCATGCAGGGATGGTCCGGGTGGATGGTGGTACTGTGGCCATGGGTCAGACATAGTCCAACGATGTAGAGCCAGGAGCTCATCGCAGGGCGGGTTGTCATCATCCTCCATGGCCTGCGATAGACACGCGTCCACCCGCAACTGTGTGAGCCCGGACCGTTGTGCCGCCGGTGGATCGGCAATGGGGGGTGGCGTGCATGCGGGTGGGGTGGGTGGGGTTGGGGAGGGGGGGATGAGGGTGCTGGGTGGGTGGATGGGTGGGGGGTGTGGGTGGTCGGCTGTTGCCATGGTGTGCGGTCTGTGGCCATACTACCCGATTCCCACGGCCATCTAGTCAGTGAAGCGGGCGTCTATCAGTCTGTCCCGTGCCCGCTGGGCCAGCCGGTAACGGTGGACAGCCACCCGCCTGTGTCTACCCCATCTGCCCTGACCATTGCCCCCATGCCCCTCATCTGGGGAGGACTGTGCCTCTTCCTGCTGCTCCTCCACTCCGCCCTCCTCTGCCTGCGGCACATCGCCCCTCTGCTGGGCTATGTTGTGCAGGACGCAGCACACCACAATGATGCGGCCGACCCTATCTGACCGATACTGGAGGGCGCCCCCAGAGAGGTCCAGGCACCTGAAACGCATCTTCAGCACGCCAAAGCACCTCTCGATCACTCCCCTTGTCGCTACATGGGCATCATTGTAGCGGTTCTCCGCCTCATTGCGTGGCCTCCGTTTAGGCGTCATCAGCCACGATCGCAATGGGTAGCCCCTGTCGCCCAGCAACCAGCCCCTCAGCCGGGGATGGCGTCCCTCGTACATGCCGGGGATGGATGACCGCGACAACACGAATGAGTCGTGTACACTGCCTGGGTGACGGGCGCAGACGTTCAGGATCATCATGCGGTGGTCGCAGACCACCTGTACGTTCATCGAGTACGTCCCCTTCCTATTAGTGAACACGGCCCTGTTATCTGCAGGTGGCCGCACGGCAACGTGCATCCCATCGATCGCGCCCTGGACCATGGGGAACCCGGCCACGGCAGAGAAGCCCACGGCCCGGGCATCTTGGCTGGCCCGGTCCACGGGGAAGCGGATGTAGCAGTGCGCCATGGCATAAAGGGCATCTGTCACTGCCCGGATGCACCGGTGCACCGATGTCTGCGATATGCCGGACAAGTCCCCACTCGGTGCCAGGAATGACCCCGTTGCATAAAAGTTCAGGGCCACCGTAACCTTGACGGACACGGGGAGAGGGTGTCCCCCGCCAGTGCCACGCGGTGACAGGTGTGCCAGCAGGTGGCAGATGTGTGCCACGGTTTCCCGGCTCATCCGGAGTCTCCTCCTGCATTCCCGGTCCGTGCGGTCCTGGTATGACTGCCGGGGCCGGTACACACGGGGCGCCCGCGGGTGCCTCCGTTTCCGTGGGGCCGCGTCGTCCTCCTCCCCCTCCTCGTCCTGTCGGTCAGGTGTCCCTCCAGCCTGGGCGGCTGCCGCCTGCCCCTCTGCGGCAGCCTGCGCCGCCTCTCTGGCACGCTCCTCCTCCTCCTCCTCCTCCTCCTCCAGGGCAACATAGACATGAGCGGCTGCCACCACGGCGGCCAACATCGCTGGATGAGCTGAAAACATGACGGCCTGGTGGGGGGGAGGGGAACGACGACATGTCATCATTGCCCATATCCCCTCCTCCCCCCAGCCAGGTGGCATGGACCGCATGGGTCCAACTGTTGGAGGCTGGCACCTGGCCAGGTGGACCAACTCATTTGCCCTCCCATCACCCTCCTCGGCACGGACCCCCTCCCCAACCTCCACCCCAGCACGGACCCCCTCCAACCCCCAACCTCCACCCCGGCACGGACCCCCCCCCAACCTCCACCCCGGCACGGACCCCCTCCCCAACCTCCACCCCAGCACGGACCCCCCCCCCAACCTCCACCCCGGCACGGACCCCCTCCAACCCCCAACCTCCACCCCGGCACGGACCCCCCCCCCCAACCTCCACCCCGGCACGGACCCCCTCCCCAACCTCCACCCCAGCACTGACCCCCCCCCAACCTCCACCCCGGCACGGACCCCCTCCAACCCCCAACCTCCACCCCGGCACGGGCCCCCTCCCCAACCTCCACCCCAGCACGGACCCCCCCCCCAACCTCCACCCTGGCACGGACCCCCTCCAACCCCCAACCTCCACCCCAGCACGGACCCCCTCCCGGCACTCCCCCGGAGCCCAGCCTACTCTAACCACCCCCCCCCCCCCCCCGCCGCACACACACACACACAACCCGAGACACACCTCTCCTCACGCAATCAGTCTGCGGCCACGCCATTTCCTGCCCAGAGCCAACCCCCCAGGCCGTCACTCACCTCCTCGCTGGTCGGCGTGAGCCTGGAGCACCGGGCCACGCCGATGAAAAGGAGGTTTAATTCACGTCGACGTGAACGGTCATCACGTCGACGGGACTTCGGCCCATCCGGAAGGGAGAATATCGGCAGGCTGAAAATCGGCTGCCTTGCGCAGACCCGTGACATTCTCCGCGGCAGCGGCGCCATTAACGCCCCGCCGACTTTTCTCCCTTCGGAGACTTCGGCGGGGGCGGGGGCGGGATTCACGGCGGCCAACGGCCATTCTCCGACCCGCTGGGGGGTCGGAGAATGACGCCCCTTATTCTTCTTGTGAATAGTGGTTAACAAATTGCTCTTCGTTTGACTCAAGAAAACCTTGATTGATTGGCTACTTATTGCTCACAGCCTAAATCATGAAATACATTTCTGATTTGGAAAAGATATGTTCTCACTAAAATCACAGAATCACAGAAAATACAGTGCCGAAGAGTCCCTTCGGCCCATCGCATCTGTAACGCGACATAAAAAACACCTGGCCTACATACCCAATCCCATTTGCCAGCACTTGGCTCATAACCTTGAATGTTATGATGTGCCAAGTGCTCATCCAGGTACTTTTTAAAGGATGTGAGGCAATCTGCCTCTACCACTCCCCAGGTAGCGCATTCTGACTGACACCACACTCTGGGTAAAAAGGTTTTTCCACAACTCTCCCCTAAACCTCCTCCCCCTCACCTTGAACTTGTCTCCTCTCGTGACTGACCCGCCAACTGAGGGGAATAGGTCAGCAGATCTGGCAGCATCTGTAGGGAGAGAAAAGAGCTAACGTTCCGAGACCGGACGACCCTTTGTCAAAGCTAAAGATAGAGATAGTGGGAAATTTAAGCATAACGCAAACTGGAGGAACAACATCTCATCTTCCGGATAGGCCTTCCGGTCTCAACATCGAATTCAACAACTTCAGATGATTAGCTCTACCCCATCTCAACCAATTTGGTTTCATCCCATTTCATTTTAACTGTCTTTTACCATATCTTTCTCTCTTGTATTTCTTTATATATATCCCCCCCCCCCCAATCTTATCCACCTTTCATTACCCTTTCTCCCCTTTGCTTCCCCCTTCCCTTCCCCCCCCCCCCCCCCGTCACAGTTACCCTCTGATGTTAGATTCTCTGCAGTTTGGCCTTTCACACCTTTTGTTTTCTCTGGAGACTGACATTAGCACCCTTGCTTTCTGTGACTATTAGCACCCCGTTTCCCTGGGTGTCTGTGGCTATGAATCATCTTTCATTCTCACTCCACAGTATAAACATTTCCCACTTTCTCTGTCTTTAGATTTGACAAAGGGTCATCTGGACTCGAAACGTTAGCTCTTTTCTCTCCCTACAGATGCTGCTAGACCTGCTGAGACGTTCCAGCATTTTCTTTTTGGTTTCAGATTCCAGCATTCGCAGTAATTTGCTTTTATTAAGGGGAACAGCTGCTCCCTATCCACCCTGTCCACATCCCTCATAATCTTGCACACCTCGATCAGGTTGTCTCTTAGTCTTCTCCAACAAAAACAACCCAAGCCTATCCAACCTTTCTCCATAACTTAAATGTTCCATCCCAAGTAACATTCTGGTGAATCTCTTCTACGCTCCCTCCAGTGTAATCACATCCTTCCTATAATGTGGTGACCAGAATTGTACAGAGTACTCCAGCTGTGGCCAACATGACGTCCCTGCTTTTGTAACCGATGCTTCGATTGATAAAGGTAAGTGTCCCATATGCCCTTTCACCACCCTATTAACTTGTCCTTCTGCCTTCAGAGATCTATGAACAAACATGCCAAGGTCCCTTTGTTCCTCAGAACTTCCCAGTGTCAAGCGGTTCATTGAATACTTCCTTGTCAAATTTCTCCTTCCAAAGTTTATCGCCTCACACTTTTCAGGGTTAAATTCCATCCGCCACCTTTCTGCCCTTTGGCCATCCCGTCTATATCCTCCTGTAACCCCAGACACTCAACCCTCACCCTTAACCACCCAATCAATCTTTGTGTCATCCGCAAACTTACTGATCCGACTCCCCTCATAGGCATCTAAATCATTTTCTTATTTTATTTGGTATACATACATAGATACATAGAAGATAGGAGCAGGAGGAGGCCTTTTGGCCCTTTGAGCCTGCTCTGCCATTCATCACGATAATGGCTGATCATCCAACTCAATAGCCTAATCCTGCTTTCTCCCCATAGCCTTTGATCCCATTCTCCCCAAGTGCTATATCGAGCCGCCTCTTGAATATATTCAAAGTTTTAGCATCAACTACTTCCTGTGGTAATGAATTCCACAGGGTCACCACTCTGTGTGTGAAGAAATGTCTCCTCATCTCTGCCCGAAATGGTTTACCCTGAATCTTGCTGACAAATGGCAACTAACCTTCGCACCACACAAGTGCCAGGCAATGACCATCCCCAACAAGAGAGAATCTAAATCATCACCATTTGATGGACTCCCCGTGTCCTTATTAAAGTGCCCACACTCTGGATTCTTGCAAACATGATGAGAGGTTTTATTCAGACATGTTACTCATACAATCTAAGATGGAAATCCAGGAACGAGTACGGAAAGCCATCAGGGATGCAAAAAGACAATACCGCATCACACTAGAGTCCCAGGCCAACGACACTAACCCACCATGACTATGGCGTGGCCTACACAAGATCACAGGCTATAAAGGAAGGCCAGGCGGAATATCTGGGGCTGGAGCATCCCGATCATCTGAACAAGTTCTATGCCCGCTTTGAGCAGTCAGCCAATGTATCAGTGCCACCCGCCCCAACGGCCCAGGACACCACCATAGCCACTATTACAGCCTCAGAGGTAAGAGCTGCCTTCTTGGAAGTGAATCCCTGGAAAGCGACGGACCCTTACGGAGTCCTTGGGTGAGCACTTAGAGCCTGCACAGACCAGCTGGCGAGTGTATTCGCAGATATATTCACCACCTCACTCCTCTGCTCTGAGGACCTCCGAGGACCTACCTCCTTCAAGAAGATCACCATAATACCAGTACTAAAGAAGAACAAGGTAGCCTGCCTCAACTACTACTGACCGGTGGCCCTGACGTCTGTTATCATGAAATGCTTCGAGCGGCTAGTCATGAGACGGATCAATGCCAGCCTCCCAGACGGTCTCGATCCACTGCAGTTTGCCTATCACCACAACCAGTCCACAGCAGATGCTATCTCCTTGGCTCTACAATCAACACCCGAACACCTCGCCAACAAGGACACCTATGTAAGACTGCTGTTCATAGACTACAGCTCCGCCTTCAACACCATTATCCTAACAAGACTAATAACCAAACTCCACACTCTTGGACTTGACCCCTCCTTGTGCAGCTGGATCCTCGACTTCCTCACCAACAGACTGCAATCTATCAGGATAGGCAACAGCACCTCCTCCTCAATAGCCCTCAACACCGGAGCGCCGCCAGGATGTGTGCTCAGTCCTTTACTGTACTCCCTATACACACATGACTGTGTGGCAAGATTTAACTCCAACTCAATCTTTAAGTTTGCGGATGAAACGACTGTGGTGAGCCTGATCTTAAACAATGACCAATCAGACTACAGGAGGGAGATAAATCACTTGGTTGCATAGTGTACCGAAAACAACCACTCTCTAAATGTTGGGCAGCACCGTAGCACAAGTGATAGCACTGTAGCTTCACAGCGCCAGGGTCCCAGGTTCGACTCCCCGTGTCTGCGTGAGTAGTAGTTGTGATTTTGCAACCACATTCATTTGTAAATACGCCTGTGAAAGATAGGGGGCGGGATTCTCCCATCGGGTGTCGGCGCCGGCGTAAAAATGGGAGTGTTTTACTTCAGCGTTGGTGCCCATTCCGGGACCCCTATCTCCGGCCCACAGGAGGCTAGCACGGCGCTGGAGTGGCCCACACCGCTGCAGCTGCCGATTCCGGTGTGAACCTGGAGCCGCAGGGTCCACGCATGTGCAGCTGGGCCAGTGCCAATTAGCGCATGTGCAGTGACTTTCTTCCCCGCGCCGGCCCCGACGCCAAATGGCGTAGGGCTGCAGGAGCTGGGGCGGAGGAAACGAGACCCCTGCCAGAGAGGCTGGCCCACCAATTGGTGGCCCCAGATCGTGGGCCAGGCCACTACGGAGGTCCCCCCTGGGGTCGGACCCCCCTGCCCCCCGCACAGGCCACCACCGGAGCTTTCAATGCCGAGGTCCCGCCTGCTCAGAGGATGTTAGAACGACACCGACGGGACTCGGATTTATTTTGATTGCCGGAGACCAAGTGAGAACAAACCGAGTTTATTCAACCGCTCCTCATAGCTAATGCCCTCCATACCAGGCAACATTCTGGTAAATCTCTTCTGCACCCTCTCTAAAGCCTCCACATCCTTCTGGTAGTGTGGAGACCAGAATTGAACACTATACTCCAAGTGTGGCCTAACTAAGGTTCTATACAGCTGCAACATGACTTGCCAATTCTTATACTCAATGCCCCGGCCAATGAAGGCAAGCATGCTGTATGCCTTCTTGACTACCTTCTCCACCTGTGTTGCCCCTTTCAATGACCTGTGGACCTGTACTCCTAGATCTCTTTGACTTTCAATACTCTTGAGGGTTCTACCTCTGTATATTCACTGTATATTCCCTACCTGCATTAGACCTTCCAAAATGCATTACCTCACATTTGTCCGGATTAAACTCCATCTGCCATCTCTCCGCCCAAGTCTCCAAACAATCTAAATCCTGCTGTATCCTCTGACAGTCCTCATCGCTATCCGCAATTCCATCAACCTTTGTGTCGTCTGCAAACTTACTAATCAGACCAGTTACATTTTCCTCCAAATTATTTATATATACTACAAAGAGCAAAGGTCCCAGCACTGATCCCTGTGGAACACCACTGGTCACAGCCCTCCAATTAGAAAAGCATCCTTCCATTGCTACTCTCTGCCTTCTATGACCTAGCCAGTTCTGTATCCACCTTGCCAGCTCACCCCTGATCCCGTGTGACTTCACCTTTTGTACTAGTCTACCATGAGGGACCTTGGCAAAGGCCTTACTGAAGTCCATATAGACAACATCCACTGCCCTACCTGCATCAATCATCTTAGTGACCTCCTCGAAAAACTCGATCAAGTTAGTGAGACACGACCTCCCCTTCACAAAACCATGCTGCCTCTCACTAATACGTCCATTTGCTTCCAAATGGGAGTAGATCCTGTCTCGAAGAATTCTCTCCAGTAATTTCCCTACCACTGAAGTAAGGCTCACCGGCCTGTAGTTCCCTGGATTATCCTTGCTACCCTTCTTAAACAGAGGAACAACATTGGCTATTCTCCAGTCCTCCGGGACATCCCCTGAAGACAGTGAGGATCCAAAGATTTCTGTCAAGGCCTCAGCAATTTCCTCTCCAGCCTCCTTCAGTATTCTGGGGTAGATCCCATCAGGCCCTGGGGACTTATCTACCTTAATATTTTTTAAGACACCCAACACCTCGTCTTTTTGGATCTCAATGTGACCCAGGCTATCTACACACCCTTCTCCAGACTCAACATCTACCAATTTCTTCTCTTTGGTGAATACTGATGCAAAGTAGTCATTTAGTACCTCGCCCATTTCCTCTGGCTCCACACAAAAATTCCCTTGCCTATCCTTCAGTGGGCCAACCCTTTCCCTGGCTACCCTCTTGCTTTTTATGTACGTGTAAAAAGCCTTGGGATTTTCCTTAACCCTATTTGCCTATGACTTTTCGTGACCCCTTCTAGCCCTCCTGACTCCTTGCTTAAGTTCCTTCCTACTTTCCTTATATTCCACGCAGGCTTCGTCTGTTCCCAGCCTTTTAGCCCTGACAAATGCCTCCTTTTTCTTTTTGACGAGGCCTCTTCAATCCTTGGCCTGATGGCATATGTTGCGGTTCTAGCTTTTCGACATTTTGGTGCACTGTATGGCTTGACTTTTAGCTGCACTTCAACTCTAGTCATTGAGCCTAGTGAATCTTCGACCACCTTCTCATACTTCCCCACAAATTGTTGCAAATTGCCCTATGAGTCCAGTAGTTAATTTATTACTCCTCGGTTGAGTTTAACCTTGGACAACCATACTCTACCAAATAAACCTGGAAGATTTCCATGGACAGCGTGAAGAGGCCATTCTGCCGTTTGTCAATTTGCTTCGATTTTCACCATAATGCATCCTTTTAATGGTATGACTTCTTCAGTGCACGTCCTTAGGATCAAACTTTATGGTTTTAAAGGCAGATGCTTCAATTTTTGATTATAATTTGTTTCAGGTATTAATGATGTAGCTGAACTTGTATCCACATTGTTTTCATTTGCGACCCTCCAGTTTTGGATGTGCCCAAAAATATTGTAGATCGCCCCGCACTGACAAGACACCTAGTTTCACTTCCTGAAGTTGCTTGAGTATGTCCTTTTCTGAGTGGTCTTGAACTCCGTCTACTAATTTATAGACATGGCTGTTCGGCTTAGGTGTGCTTATTTTCTTGCACATTCCTGGTATTCGGGGTGTGCTCTGAGCTCAACGTGCCTTAGCAATAAGGCCCTTTTTGCCACAGTTCTTGATCTTATTTTCTCTACTCCAGTGTTCCAACCTGTGTATATCAGTGGCATGGCTGTACCCTTGCAGCCTTGTTCGTTATGGCACCATTTTGTGCATCTTTGTTCCAATCCCTATCTGTGAAGCTTCTTTTATTGCTAGCTTCATTGATGTGACAACTTCCACAGCAGCTTTGAGAGTTAAATCACTTACAGTAAGCAGCTTTCTCTGAATAGCTTCACTGTGGAGTCCACAAACCATTCTGTCATGAAGAGTGTCATAAATTGTTGCACCAAACTCGCAGTATTTTGCAAACTTTCTTGAAGTCGCTACAAATTGTAAAATGCTTTCACCTTCTTCCTGACTATGGTAGTGGAAACAAAACTTTTCTGTCGGTGAGAAATGCATTTCCAAAATGTTCATGAGTTCAATAGAAATCTTTTCTCCCGGTTTTGCTGGGTGAACTAAATTTTGTTGCAGCATAAAAGTTTTACCCCCAACTGAACTGAGAAATATTGTGACCTTTAGGCCCTCTGGTGTTTGATTCGCTATGGGGCATAATTGGAATCTTTCCTCAGATGAGTTCCAAGTCTCATGTTCTTCATCAAAGGCATCCCTGGTGCCCGTTTTTCCCCCCAGTTTGGATAGCGGCTCCGAGATTCTCTACTTCAACCAACTTCCTCCTTTCCAATTATTTAAATGTACGGCACAAATTATCCCCTTATCCACAATATGCAACTAAGAATTTTTTTATTTATGTTTGACTGTGGTTTGACTTTTCCCCCAAATAGTGGCCTGTACAGAGTTGGAAGACTTCTGAATCCCAGTTCCCAACAGGCCGTTTAGATTAGCCCCTGCAGCTTAGACTCTTCCCATTTCAACAGTAAGCAAGTTTTCGAAATGTAGTTCTTACTCATGGTTGTGTTATTTTTTAAAAAACCTTCAGTATGGATGGCTTGCTTCGTCCAACATGTGTGTGTGTGTGTGTGTGTGTGTGGTACTGGTCCTGAGTATCTTTTTCTGCTCCCGAAGCCATCTCCACTCTTTTTGTCAACAGTTTTATTCTTCAGCAATTTGTTCTCTTGCATCCCATCCTCATCGCCAGTTCTCTCTTTTGTTACATCTCTGAGGTAGCTGCAAAAAGAAAAGGTATGGAGGTTTTATTAAGAGGTGTTGCTCATACAATGTAAGACAGAGAATTGAAAGCTCGCGCAAAACACTCTGCTGACGTCACTACAGTTCAAGTGACGCTTCACCAGAAGGGAAGTATTCTCTGATACATAATAATGTAGAAGAATTAGAATTTTTAAAATTTGTGCCATTCGTGAGCCAGGGGCCAGTATGTGTGTGTAATCACAGGGCTTGGATAAACTCGGTTTGTTCTCACTGGAACGAAGGAGGTTGAGGGGCGACCTGATAGAGGT
The DNA here is from genome assembly GCF_047496885.1 of Scyliorhinus torazame. Taxonomy (NCBI): domain Eukaryota; kingdom Metazoa; phylum Chordata; class Chondrichthyes; order Carcharhiniformes; family Scyliorhinidae; genus Scyliorhinus; species Scyliorhinus torazame. The sequence goes on along the minus strand of NC_092721.1, from coordinate 68,370,370 downwards.
CTACAAAATTATGAGGGGCATAGACAGAGTGGATAGTCCGAGGCTTTTCCCCAGGGTAGAGGGGTCAATTACTAGGGGGCATAGGTTTAAGGTGCGAGGGGCAAGGTTTAGAGTAGATGTACGAGGCAAGTTTTTTATACAGAGGATAGTGGGTGCCTGGAACTCGCTATCGGAGGAGGTGGTGGAAGCAGGGACGATAGTGACATTTAAGGGGCATCTTGACAAATACATGAATAGGATGGGAATAGAGGGATATGGACACAGGAAGTGTAGAAGATTGTAGTTTAGTTGGGCAGCATGGTCGGCACGGGCTTGGAGGGCCGAAGGGCCTGTTCCTGTGCTGTACATTTTTTTGTTCTTTGTTCTTTGGTGTGAGCTAGCATATAAGCAGTAAATTTGGAGAGTTTGTATGAGAACGTAGAAGTTGTAACACCAACCAGGAGATCATTGGAATAGGCAAGTCAGAATATAACAAAATCAGAGAATCCAAGAAGAAAGAGCCTATTTTATCGATCAAGTTTTGCAAGCATATTTTCCCATGAGCCAGTAAGCACAATCTTAATTCATTGCTTGTTTCTGATAACTTTAAGTACTATTATTTATTCAACAGCTGTTTATGCTCTTTAAAAGTATTTAGGGACTGCTTCAATGTGGTTCATTCCAGTAAATTCCACATTCTCATCACCCTTGTGTAAAGGATGTCTTTATTACCTCGGCTGCAAATCCAATTGCTGCCTTTCCCTCTCATTGTCATCTGACCTACCAGTGGAAAATTTCCATCAGCATTTACCCCATCATGGCTATTTGTCATCTTGAAGAACTCTCTCAATCTGTAGCCACTCGTCCTCAGCAAATACTGTCTGAATTCATGCTGCATATTGTCCATTTCTTTTATATTTACCTATAAAGGGATACACAAAACTGCAACTTCATTGAAATTATGTCCCCAATAAGGTCCTGTACACGTTCAAGGTGACCATTGTACAGTATTTAATGTCCTTAAATTGAAAATGTTCATCCCATTGATTTCCTTCCCATTGATCAGGGGCCAAAAATACACTTCAGGTGATCTATGTGCACGGTTGCCACATTCACTGATTTCCCTCCACGTTATTTTTTTTCATACCGGTATGATAATAATAATCTTTATTAGTGTCACAAGCCGGCTTACATTAACACTGCAATGAAGTTATTGTGATAATCCCCTAGTCACCACACTATGGCGCCTATTCAGGTACACTGAGGGAGAATTCAGATTGTCCAATTCACCTAACAAGCACATATTTCGGAACTTGTGGGAGGAAACTGGAGCGGCAGGAGGAAACCCACACAGACACGGGGAGAACATGCAGAATCTGAATAGGCAGTGACCCAAGCTCGGAATCGAACCTGGGTACCTGACGTTGTGAGGCAACAGTGGTAACCACTGTGCTACCATGCCTCCCCGACTGAAGTGGCTCACATGTAAAGCAAGGGTAATGGAAGTGAGGAGCATGCTGATTGAACACAACATTGGCTTTGAGATCTTTGGCTGCATCCAAAGTGGAAATATTTATTTTGTTTTTATCATTTGAAGTTAATGAAACTTCTTTTAATATATAAATGATTAAGCACTTTCTATAAATCGTTCTGAAATATTTGGTACATATTAAACATACTTAATCTTATTCATGGGGTCATGGTTAGTGAACAAGCCTGATTTCAATCTTGCAGCCCACTGAGATGAAGGAGGGCCATTCATGCGGCCCACTCACTAGCCTACATTTCCCATCACTGCCTTAGTTCAATCCAGTTCGGATAGGACGACTTCCCTATGTCAGATGATTCCTTGCTCTGGACCAGGAGCTGTTCTTAAAGGAAACACCAGTCAGGGTATTAGATCTACAGAGTTTTTACTCTACCTCCACCCCATGCTCCTTTCCAACTGGGAGTTAAATATCCTTTGAATTTAGCAAGGACTGGAGTACAAAGGGGAGGAAGCTACTATTCTGTTCTGTAGAGGCTCGGTCAGACCCCAGTCTTCAGATTACAGCATTCAGTTATGCGCATTACACCTCAGGAAAGATATATTGAACTTGCACGAGTACAGAGTCAATTCATCAAAATGATACTGGAGTTTAGAGAGTTACATCATGCAGCCAAATTGCATGAACGTGGCTTGTATTCCCTTGAATATAAAAATTCTAAGGTGGTCTTGTCAGTGTTTCAAATGTTAGAAGTATTCAATAGGGTAACTAAATGAGGCAAACAATTTTCTCTGATGGAAGAATCAATAAGGAAAAGGCCTAACATTAAAATCAGAGCCAAGCCAATTAGGAGGAAAATAAGGAGACAGGTATTCACACAAGGCACGTAACAAACCCTGGAAGTTGCCTCCTTAAATGTTTGTGGATGCTAGGACATTACCTTTCAAGACTTTGATTGATAGACTTGTATCATGTGTCAAGGAATATTAATTTAAGGTGAGTAATTAGAGCTGAGGTCAGAATAGCCACAATCTAAATGCAGGTTGTGGGGACTGACTAGCCTACTCATGTCACGATATTCCAAGGCACTTCTTGGAATAAAATTCATGAAAATCATTCAGATTTTCAAGCTAAAACGAGTAATCCTCACTTCAATCAATTGAGAACTGACAGATCCATAGAAACCCTACTGTGCAGGAGGAGGCCATTTGGCCCATCGAGTCTGCACCAACACTCTGAAAGACCACTCTACCTAGGCCCACTCCCCATCCCCATGACCCCGCATATCGATTATGACCAATCCACCTATCTTTGAACACTAAGGGTGAAATGCACGCAGACATGGTGTTGCGTGTTTCTTTTACTTTGGCTTTCTGTGGCTCTGTTCCAATTATGGCAATCAGTGAGTTTGCCCTTCTTTTTGTGTTATCTATGTCTTAATGCTTAGAGTCGGCAGGTATCAAGTGATACCACCACAAGTTTCAACCAGCTAGCGATCAAAGCGCCAAACACCAGTTAGTCAGTTCAAGGTCAAGGGTACTTTATTTACACACAATTACTCATGCAACATAAACACTACTAGTTAACTATGCCTATCAACAAAGACAACCTGTACTTAAGGTCGGGCACCCGGCTTAGGTCAGAAAACAGTGGCCGCCGTCGATTCTGGATCTATTGGGTTCGAAGGGAGTAACTGCTGCTCAGCTGGGCTCATCCGTCTGGTAGCGGGCGTTGAACTTGTCCTTGCTTCTGGCGTTGCTGCACTTGGCGATGGCCGTGACCGGGGTACCAAGACCAAGAGAGAGCGAACATATGGCGAACTCTTCTTCTTATACTCAAGGTGTTTTCCCGCTCTTTTGGGCGGTCCTTCGATTTGGGCCTTACTAATTGGGTGATCCCTGATCACTCTGTTCGATTCTTTAGCCAATAAGTGGGCGGGGATCTGGATGGCTGGGCATGTTCCAAGCGGTCACTGACCCTGTTGTTTGCGTTTCCCTTGAACAGGGAGCGGCGCCAAAATGTCTGGGACTGTCCCGGTTGCTTGAGTACCAGTCCTTTGTTTTGGTGAAGATGGGCCATCAATTGCTAATCGGCCCCCTTACAATGCTAATTGGATGGAATTTCGATACCGTCTGTTCTTCCAGCTTACGAATATGCATTTCAGGCTCTGAGCCTGCCTGAGTCTTGGCTTGTCCATTTTACCCGCTAGGCTTTGCGAGTTTCTCTGTACCTAGTTGTAAGTGGCCATCCCAGATGGCTACAATGGGGAGAACATGCAAACTCCACACAGATAGTCACCCAAGGCCAGAATCAAACCCGGGTCCCTGGTGCTGCGAGGCAGCAGTGCTAACCACTGTGCCACTGTGCTGCTTTGTTCTCACTCCATGCATTGTTAAATAGCCACTGGAAGGTTTCAGTATCAGTTGCACTCTTTCTTGCCCAGTTTCCTGAGGAAAACAATATGGAGCTCGTTGTTATTAACATTTAAAAACCTGACGTTAAAGAAATCTTCAAAGTGTGGCACCTTTAAAGCTATCTCAGTTATTACATTTAAGCATTAATTTGAAATTACATTTACTTTTTTATTTGCACATAACTGCCAAACTGAGTCAGAGTGCATTGCAAAGCAAACATAATTAACATAGCAAATTTACTAAAATATTTTCATATATTGCTATCAATGAAGTTAGTCAGGAGTGTAAAGAAACAAATTTGGTTATTAAAACCAGCAAAGGGCACTGGCAATTTTATAATTGAAACCAAGTAATTTAATAGGTGAATGTCATGCTTCTTCTGTACAATAATTATTGCTAACCCATGTAAGAAAACACAACTTTACAATTCTAATGCGTATGTGTGCATTTATCTATAATTGTAAGAATGTTTTATGAACTGGTAATAATATTTTACAATAATATGGAATGCATTTTTTCTTATTGTTCAACAGAATGTGGGTGTCACTGGCTCGACCAACATTTATTACCCACCCCTAATTACCCTTCCAAGGTTGTTTTAGCCACCTTCCTGAAATGCTGCAGCGCATGTGGTGTCAGAACATGCACAGTGCTATTAGGGAGGGAGTTCCTAACTTTGACCAAGCAACAGTGAATGAACGACAATAATTCCAAGTCGGGATGGTATGTGACATGGGGGGGAACTTGAAGAGGTGGTTTTCCCATGCGTCTGCAGCCCTTGTCTTTCTTTGAGGTAGAAGTCACGGGTTTGGAAAATGCTGTTGAAGTGAGTTTAGGTGAGTTGCTGCAATGCATTTTGTGCAGATTGTTGTCACTGTATGGCAATGGTGGAAGGAGTGAATGTGGTAGATGGGGCGTTGATCGAGCAGGCTGCTTTATCGTGGATAGTGTCAAGCTTTTTGAGTATTGTTGGAGCTGCACTCACCTGTAAAGTGGAGAGTATCCCATCACAATCCTGACTTGTGTCTTGTAGATGGTGGACAAGCTTTGAGGGAATGAGGAGGTGAGATACCCGCCACAGAATTCTTAGCTTCTGCCCTGCTCTTGTAGCCACGGTTTTTTAAATGGCTGGTCCAGTTCAGGTTCTGGTCAACGGTAACATCCACCGTGTTGTTGGCAGAGGAATACAGCAATGGGAATGTTATTGAATGTCATAGGGAGATAGTTAGATTCTCTCTTGTTGGAGATGGCCATTGCATGGCAGTTGTGTGGCATGAATGTTACACGCCACTTATCAGCCCAATTTAGATTATGTCCAGGCCTGGCTGCATTTGGACACAGATTACTTCAGTCTCTGAAGATTCACGGCTGGTGCTGAACATTGTGCAATCATCAGCGAACATCCCCACTTCTGGCCTTATGATGGTAAGAGACTCATAGGAACATAGAAAATAGGAGCAGGAGTAAACCATTTGGCCCTTCAAGACTGCTCCACCATTCATTATGGTCATGGCTGATCATCCAACTCAATAGCCTTGCCCAGCCTTCCCCCCCCCATATCTTTTGATCCCCTTCGACCCAAGTGTTATATCTATCTGCTTCTTGAAAACATACAATGTTTTGGCATCATCTATTTCCTGTGGTAATGAATTCCACAAGCTGCCCATTCTCTGGGTGAAGACATTTCTCCTCATCTCTGTCCTAAATGGTCTCCCCACGTCCTCTGCGATCCCTGGTTCTGGACACACCCACTATCGGGAACATCCTTCCTGTGTCTACCCTGTCTAGTCATGTGAGAATTTTAGAGGTTTCTATGATAACCCCTCATTCTTCTCAACGCCAGTGAATACGATCCTAACTGACTCAATCTCTCCTCCATCCTGCCATCCCATGAATCAGTCTGGTAAAGCTTCACTGCTCTCCCTCTAGAGCAAGAACATCCTCCCTCAGATAAGAAGACTAAAACTGCACACAGGGTTCCAGGTATGCCCTCACCAATGCCCTGTGTTATTGCATCTAGGCATTGCTGCTACTGTACTTATATCCTTCAATGACTGGTGTACGAGGATACCCAAGTCTTGTTGCACATTCCCCTCTCCTAATTTATGGCCATTCAGATAATAGTATGCCTTCCCATTTTTGCTACCAAAGTGGATAACCTCGCATTTATCCAAAGTATACTACACCTGTCATACATTTGTCCACTCATTCAACTTGTCCAAATCACATTGAAGAATCTATGTATCCTCCTCACAACTAATTTGAGTTGCGCAATCTATATGCAGATTAAAATCACCCATAATTACAGATGTTCCTTTATTGCATGCATGTTTAATTTCCTGTTTAATGCCATTCCCAACATCACCACTATAGTTTGGGGGTCTATATACACGGCAACTAACATTTTAGCCGCTTGGTGCTTCTGAGCTTGAATCAGAAAGGTTCCACATTTTCTCTTTAACCAGCACCTCAATCCATCGCCTTTTCCTATCTGTCTGTCCTTCCTAAATACTGAAAAACTCTGGATATTCAGTTCCCATCGCTGATCACACCACAGCCATGCCTCCATAATCCCAATTGTATTATACCCATTTACATCTGTTTGTGTCATTAATTCATCTGCTTTAATGCGAAGGCTCCACGCGTTACAACAGAAAGCATGTCTTTTTAACATAGATATTATAGAAATCATAGAAATTACAGTGCAGAAGGAGGCCATTCAGCCCATCGAGTCTACACCGGCGCCTGAAAGAGCACCTTCCCTAAGCCTACACCTCCACCCTATCCCAGTAACCCATCAACACCACCTAACATTTGCACACTATGGGGCAATTTAGCGTGACCGACCTACCTAACCCGCACATCTTTGGACTTTGGGAGGAAACCCATGCAGACACGGGGAGAACGTGCAGACTCCGCACAGACAGTGACTGAAGCCAGGAATCAAACCCGGGTCCCTGGCGCTGTGAAGCAACAGTGCTATACATTGTGTTACCGTGAGGTCCCTAGAATTTACAGTGCAGAAGGAGGCCATTCGGCCCATTGAGTCTTTCTCTGCGCATTGAGAGCCTTAGTGACCTTCTTTATCACACAGTGTATGAACAAGTGAGATGTTGCTCATAACTCCAGTAGCAACCTGGAAGAAGCCAGGTGACTAAAGGTTAAGAGCCACAGCCACTTTGCCAGTAACAGAAGAAATGCTAATTTTTATGCTTTGGGGTTATAGTTGTAGCTGCAACAAATGAGGTAAGGACATTTAATTCATTGGTTCTTGCTGAATTACGCCTTATAGATCCTTACCAGGTATGACCTCCAGTTGAAAGACCTTCACCGCCATGTCCTTCAGCTTCGAGAAGTTTGTCTGGCTCTGGTTAACCTTTCTTCAGTCTCACAGCCACACTCAATGTCAAGAAGAACCTGTATCAGATCACAAATGTCTGGAGGCAGCTTGTTTTGGCACAAGCTTTTGAATCAACAGAAATGTGTGTCAGCAGCAACACTAATTCTCTCAAGAATACTTAAAATGTTATGCAAGTAGAGGAAAGCTCCACAAATATCTACAATTGCACTCGCAGAGAAGTACTGATGGGGTGGGATCTGCAAAGTTCAGACAAGGTGAGGGCCTTTACATTCCACAGTTAGCACTAACATCAATAAGCTTTTCGCTGATTAACTCCATAGTCCACCTACACTGCATACTACCAGCAAGCGTTAGATGCATGTTCACAAATTATTGTGCCGGGAGGTTGTCCAGCACATTTTCCTTCATAAATGTGCACTTGAATGTAGGAGCTAATTTCAACCTTTAAGAGAACGCTTAATGCCTAAAAAACAGGTACCACCAAGTCCAGTTTCTCGCTGGATAACTGTGATTTTTACAATCGGAGAGGATTTTCATTGGTAATCCAAATGACAACAATATGCATCTATAAAGAGTTGCTAAATATGTTCAAAATCTATCCAATTGAACATAGTGGTCGAACCTCACACCACCATAGAGCATATAACTATGATTATTAATTCCAGATTATTAATTGAACTGATGTTCCACCTGCTGCCCTAGTAACATTTGAATCCATGGGTGGGGTTCTCCGACCCCCCGCCGGGTCGGAGAATCGCCGGGGACAGCGTGAATCCCGCCCTCTTCGGCTGCCGAATTCTCCGGCACCAGGGTTTTGGCGGGAGCGGAAATTGTGCCGCCCCGTCACGGCCGCTGGCAGCGCCCCACCCCCGGCGATTCTCCGGCCCGTGATGGGCCAAGTGGCCGCCCGTTTTCGGCGGATCCTGCCGGCGTAAATCACAGCAAGTCCTTACCGGCGGGACCTGGCTCCACGGGCGGCATGCAGAGTCCTCGGGGGGGGGGGGGGGGGGGGGGGGGGGGGGGGGCACGGGGGGATCTGGCCCGGGGGGTGCCCACCCGGTGGCCTGGCCCGCGATCGGGGCCCACCAATCCCCGGGCGGGCCTGTGCCATGGGGGCACTCTTTCCCTCCGCACCGGCCGCTGTCAACCTTCGCCATGGCCGGTGCGGAAAAGAACCCCCCTGCGCATGCACTGGGATGACGCCCGCACATGGTGGCGCTCTCGTGCATGTGCCAACTCGCACCGGCCGGCGGAGGCCCTTCGGCGCCGGTTGGCATGGCGCCAAACACTCCAGCGCCAGCCTAGCCCCTGAAGGTGTGGAGGATTCCACACCTTCAGGGCAGCCCGACGCCAGAGTGGTTTACGCAACTCCTCGGCGCCGGAGTGGCTCATCCCGTCGGTTCGCGGAGAATCCCGCCCCATGTCTCCAAAGCATTACCTGGGCTTCTGGGTTACTGATCCAGTGACATTACCACTATGAAAGCCCTTACTAAATACTACTGACTGTAGCGCACAAAGACTCCATGAGACGAATATAGTGAAGTCGATGAGGCTTTATTAAGCGTGTCTGTTCCCCAGCAGCTCGATAGTAAACTGGCCTGCGGGGGAAGACACCGGCTTCTTATACTCCGCCTTCAGGGCGGAGCTTGAGGTCAACGGCCAACCAGGACCCGGGATCTGTCAGCCAATGACATTAGAGCTTCCAGTCCCACATGACCCCCAATACATACTACCACATTCACCCCTTGTCAAAAATGAACCCGGCGGGTGATGCTTCGTATGGTGGTAAGGGTTTACAGGACTGGTCCTGGGAGGATAGAACATTCACATGGTAGTACAGTATTGGACAGTTTCGTCCTGTTGCAGCTATTTACAGAGGGTATAGGAAAAAAACAAAATGTTCTTTGAACAGTCCATCTTTGTTTTACATCGACGCCACGAGTCGGTCGGGCGGTCTGGTCGTCCGTGTCGATCACCTCGGCCCCGGCGGTGGTGGTGGTGCTTGTACCAGTGTTGTCGCCTCCAGGAGCCGTATGGTTTCAGCTGTCGGTGCAAAGGGGAGGGGGACTGATCCTCCTGGGAAGGGGGCGGTCGCGGGGTGCGGCGGTGGCAGGAAGGGGGGGGTTGGGTTGATGGTGTCGGGGGGGTGTGCATGGTGCCGGCGGGCTCCAGATCCCGCAGGGAGACTGTGTCCTGTCGGCCGTCGGGGTACTCCACGTAGGCGTACTGGGGGTTTGCGTGGAGGAGGTGAACCCTTTCGACCAACACATGCTTTCGGAGCAGGATGGGTCCTGGGGCCGCCAGCCAGGTCGGCAGCGACGTTCCAGAGGAGGACCTCCTAGGGAAGACAAGGAGACGCTCGTGAGGCGTTTGATTAGTGCTTGTACATAATAACGACCGGATGGAATGGAGAGCGTCCGGGAGGACCTCCTGCCACCGTGAAACTGGGAGATCCCTGGACCGTAGGGCCAGTAGGACGGCCTTCCAGACCGTGCCGTTCTCCCTTTCTACTTGCCCGTTCCCCCGGGGGTTGTAGCTGGTCGTCCTGCTTGAGGCTATGCTCTTGCTGAGCAGGAACTGGCGCAGCTCGTCACTCATGAAAGAGGACCCCCTGTCGCTGTGGACGTATGTGGGGTAACCGAACAGTGTGAAGATGCTGTTCAGGGCTTTAATGACTGTGGCCGCGGTCATGTCGGAGCAGGGAATGGAAAAAGGGAAGCGGGAGTATTCGTCCACTACATTAAGAAAATATGCGTTGCGGTCGGTGGAGGGGAGGGGCCCTTTGAAATCGAGACTGAGACGTTCAAAGGGGCGGGAAGCCTTAATCAGGTGCGCTCCATCTGGCCTGAAAAAATGCGGCTTGCATTCCGCGCAGATGTGGCAGTCCCTTGTGACTGTACGGACCTCTTCTAAAGAGTATGGGAGATTGCGGGACTTGATGAAGTGGTAAAACCGAGTGACCCCCGGGTGGCAGAGGTCCTCGTGGAGGGTTTGGAGGCAGTCAATTTCTGCATTGGCACATGTGCCGCGGGATAGGGCATTGGACGGCTCGTTCAGCTTTCCGGGCTGGTACAAGATCTCATAGTTGAAGGTGGAGAGCTCGATCCTCCACCTTAAGATCTTGTCATTTTTAATTTTGCCCCGCTGTGCATTATCGAACATGAAAGCTACCGACCGTTGGTCAGTGAGGAGAGTGAATCCCCTGCCGGCCAGGTAATGCCTCCAATGTCGCACAGCTTCCACTATGGCTTGGGCTTCCTTTTCCACTGAGGAGTGGCGGATTTCTGAGGCGTGGAGGGTTCGGGAGAAAAAGGCCACGGGTCTGCCCGCTTGGTTAAGGGTGGCCGCTAGAGCTACGTCGGAGGCGTCGCTCTCGACCTGGAAGGGGAGGGACTCGTCGATGGCGCGCATCGTGGCCTTTGCGATGTCCGCTTTGATGCGGCTGAAGGCCTGGCAAGCCTCTGTTGACAGAGGGAAGGTCGTGGTCTGTATTAGGGGGCGGGCCTTGTCTGCGTACTGGGGGACCCACTGGGCGTAGTACGAAAAGAACCCCAGGCAGCGTTTCAGGGCTTTTGGGCAGTGCGGGAGGGGAAATTCCATGAGTGCGCGCATACGTTCGGGGTCGGGGCCTATTATCCCATTGCGTACTATGTAGCCCAGAATGGCTAGCCGGTCGGTGCTAAAAACGCACTTGTCCTCGTTGTACGTGAGGTTCAAGGCTTTGGCGGTCTAGAGGAATTTTTGGAGGTTGGCGTCGTGGTCTTGCTGATCGTGGCCGCAGATGGTTACATTGTCGAGATACGGGAACGTGGCCCGTAACCCATGTTGATCAACCATCCGGTCCATCTCCCGTTGGAAGACCGAGACCCCGTTTGTGACGCCAAAAGGGACCCGTAGGAAATGGTATAATCGCCTGTCTGCCTCGAAGGCTGTGTACTTGCGGTCACTTGGGCGGATGGGGAGCTGATGGTAGGCGGACTTGAGGTCCACGGTAGAGAAGACTTTATACTGGGCAATCCGATTGACCATGTCGGATATGCGGGGGAGAGGGTACGCGTCTAGTTGTGTGTACCTGTTGATGGTCTGGCTATAGTCAATGACCATCCTTTGTTTCTCCCCTGTCTTCACTACTACCACCTGCGCTCTCCAGGGACTATTGCTGGCCTGGATTATGCCCTCCTTTAGTAGCCGCTGGACTTCGGACCGAATGAAGGTCCAGTCCTGGGCGCTGTACCGTCTGCTCCTAGTGGCGACGGGTTTGCAATCTGGGGTGAGGTTCGCAAACAAGGACGGGGGTTGCACCTTGAGGGTAGCGAGGCCGCAGATAGTGAGTGGGGGTATGGGGCCGCCGAATTTAAACGTAAGGCTCTGTAGATTACATTGGAAATCTAATCCCAGCAAGGTGGGGGCACAGAGTTGGGGAAGGACGTTAGGTTTGTAGTTTTTGAACTCCCTCCCCTGCACCGTTAGGGTAACTATGCAGAATCCCTGGATCTGTACGGAGTGGGATCCTGCAGCTAGGCAAATCTTTTGTGCGCTGGGATAGGTGGTCAAGGAACAGCGTCTTACCGTGTCGGGGTGTATAAAGCTTTCCGTGCTCCCGGAGTCGACTAGGCATGGCGTTTCGTGGCCGTTAATTAGGACCGTTGTCGTCGTCGTCTGGAGTGTCCGGGGCCGAGCCTGATCGAGCGTAACCGAAGCGAGCCGTGGTTGTAGTAGTGGGGTGGGGTCCGTTGTTGCCGTCCAAGATGGCGTCGGGGATGGACAAAATGGCCACCCCCCTACATCGCACGTGGCTGGGGGGTCACAAATGGCGGCGGGGGTGGACAAAGTGGCCGCCCCCATGCGTCGTACAGGTCGGGGGCGGTCCAAGATGGCGGCGCCCCTCCTCCCCTCGTGGTGGTCAGGACCCAAAATGGCGGTGTCTGCGGGTCGCACAACGGCGCCCCTCCTCCCCTCGTGGTGGTCGGGACCCAAAATGGCGGCGTCTGCGGGTCGCACATGGTGTGCTGGGGGGTCTGGGAGCGCTAGGACCGCGAGCGCTAGGACCGCGCGGAGCTCCCTCACCGTGAGCGCTAGGACCGCGAGCGCTAGGACCGCGCGGAGCTCCCTCACCGGGGACAGCGGTGGTCGGGGCCCAAGTCGGCGGTGCCGGCGGGTCAGGCGTGGGGCCGCGAGCGCAAGGACCGCGAGGAGCTCCCTCACCGGGGACAGCAGTGGTCGGGGTCCAAGTAGGTGGCACCGGCGGGTCAGGCGTGGGGCGCGGGACGGGGGTGAGGGTGGCGTTAGGGACATGAAAAACTCCCTCCTCTCCGTGGAGAGTGTTGGCCGGGACCCAAAGCGATAGCGCCGGCGGCGGTTCATACATGGGCTGCGGGGAGGGGGGTTGGGGAGCGTAGGCGGCGTGCAGGGCTCCCAGTTCTCCCGGGACCGCGGTGGTCGGGAACCAAAGCGGCTGCGCCTGCGGGTCGCACATGGCGTGCTGGGGGGGTTGGGACGCATAGACTGCTTGTAGGGCTCCCTGTGGCCCCGGGACGGCGGCGAACACGCGGGATCGGCACACCACCGCATAATGGCCCTTTTTCCCGCAGCTTTTGCAGATGGCTGCGCGGGCCGGACAGCGCTGTCAGGGGTGTTTCGCCTGGCCGCAGAAATAACAGCGGGCGCCCCCGGTGCGACTCGGCGTTTGGACTGCGCAAGCCTGTGGGGTGTCCGGGGGGGGGGCTAGGGGGTTTGCCGCGACGGGTACGGACGGGGCCCAATGGCCTGCCGCGCGGTCGGGGCCGTAGGCGCGGGTATTACGCGCGGCCACGTCTAGGGAGGCTGCTAGGGCCCGTGCCTCTGAGAGTCCTAGCGACTCTTTTTCTAGAAGTCTTTGGCGGATTTGGGAGGATTGCATACCTGCCACAAAAGCGTCGCGCATTAACATGTCCGTGTGTTCGTTTGCATTCACCGACGGGCAGCTGCAGGCTCGTCCCAAAATCAGCAGCGCGGCGTAGAACTCGTCCATCGATTCTCCGAGAGCTTGCCGTCTTGTCGCGAGCTGGTAGCGAGCGTAGATTTGGTTAACTGGGCGAACGTAGAGACTTCTGAGTGTTGTGAACGCCGTCTGGAAATCGTCGGTGTCTTCAATGAGGGTGAAAATCTCCGTGCTCACCCTCGAGTGCAGGACCTGCAGTTTTTGTTCGTCTGAGACTCGGCCGGTGGTCGTTCTGATGTAGGTCTCGAAGCAAGCCTGCCAGTGTTTGAAGGCTGCTGCCGCATTCACTGCGTGGGGGCTGATCCTCAGGCATTCTGGAATGATCCTGAGCTCCATAGTCCTTTTTAGGCACGCTTAATAAATTGTAGCGCACAAAGACTCCATGAGACAAATATAGTGAAGTCGATGAGGCTTTATTAAGCGTGTCTGTTCCCCAGCAGCTCGATAGTAAACTGGCCTGCGGGGGAAGACACCGGCTTCTTATACTCCGCCTTCAGGGCGGAGCTTGAGGTCAACGGCCAACCAGGACCCGGGATCTGTCAGCCAATGACATTAGGGCTTCCAGTCCCACATGACCCCCAATACATACTACCACACTGACCATCAAAATATTATCGATATTCCTTCATCTTCACAAGTACACTATCCAATCCCAGCATTTTCCCTTTGACCACAACAACTTTCTTTTACTTACGTCCCAGGTGCAAACAACACAGAGGCCTGTGTGTCCTGGGGAACATTTAATTATCTCGGTCTATACTTATCCTTCGCAGCTTTTTTCCATCCTTTGGTATCTGATAGTCTGTAAATATTGTTTCAGTCCTTGTTTTGCCCAAACAATGGTTGTATAAATGATGTTTCCTGTTCTTGCTCGTGTTTTCTCTGTTACAGTGTTGGTCTCAGGGACTTCAATCGCTGTACACAAATAGCTTCCGTTATTCATTTCAAACAGGCTTGGCAAGATCTGAAAGAAAAGGTTTCAAAAACTTTCTATTATTTTCAAGTTTATTCTGCAGTAAGATAGAACATTGAATAGTGCCAGTAATCACGGATGATAAACTTTTGTGATTGGATTTCACACTGCAATTAAAAATTGGCAGTATTTTAGTGAACATCTGTTTTTAAGGATTAAATTGAACAGAAGGTAAAACTGACAACATTCTGCCTCTTAACAAATTACACCTCCTGAACAACACCTAGGTGTATTTGTAGGAAATGCATATCTCATTGTACCATTTGCAAATTCAGAAAGAAATAGGCAAATTTTGCCAGTCCAAAAATAAAATGTTGATTCTTTGTTTAATTGTAGTTGATGAAGCCAAAGATGCAAATAGATATAGCCCTCTAAATTGGTAGGCCTCAGAAATAGCATGGAATAAGGTGAAATAATATAATTCATGCAGGCCAGTCATGATAATGTGCCAGCAATGGATGTGGGAAGGGCCCAAGGGCATACTTTGATAAGCGTCTCTGACTATTTCCAGTTTAGCCATTAACTCTTTCATGGCTCTTGGCAGGAATCTTGCTCTTACATGAAAAATGCTTACATTGTTAAAAATCATATTGAGGATGCATCATGTGAAATGGGTTTGAACTCTGGGACACAGTATCAGAATATCTGACAGAGCATGTCCACTTTGCTGCTTGCTTGATTTTCACTCTGTTAAATCCCACACCAAGAGAGACACACAAATCAGGGCTGTGAAACTGAGCTCTGCTGGTGCTGTGAAAGTCCCAAACTAAACCATTTTGACTGGAATGCTTCTGGCATGGCTCATGTAGTGCACCAGAAGCATGCTGAGCAGGCGGACTGCAACATCAAACAGCCTTTAACGATAACTTGGCAGACAAACATTGCTGCAAGAGGTCCTCAGGGCAATATACTGAGCCCAAACATCTCATTCAATGATCTTCCCTCCATCAGAGGGTAGGAAATGGGGATGTTCCTCGATGGTCAGATAATAATCAGCACCACTCATTGTTCCGCATGTACTGAAGCAGTCCATGTCCATATGCAGTGAGCTACGCCACTCCCTACAACCTGACCTGCAAATGCACTGTTGCACAAGTGTGGCACTGCCAGTGGCTGTCAAGGTCACCATCATCCGAAAGCAGTAGATTCTTCTGCATGGATTGGGAGATATTAACAATGTCTCATAGTTCAGCAACTATTGCTGCATTAGGGAGATCACAGAGGCCCTTTATAGAGGAGCACTTCATAATCTTCTGACCAGAGAGAGCAGGAGACCACATATGGTTTTGATAGGCCGAAGGGATTCCCAATGTTACAAAGTACAGTCAACTGTGCACAAATGACTCTGACAACGCCACATGTTAAGTAGGAAAGGGTCCACTGCAGCAAGGGCTACTGCTCCATTAACGTCAGTTGCTGAGTGACCAGTAACTCATCCTAACCTGGCAGCACTCAGAATACATTCATCCTGTGTCAGGCATCTGCACACTCCATCTCTGGGCTGCCACATTCATCCTGTGTCAGGCAGCTGTATACACCATCTCTGGGCTGCCACAAAGGTTGTCTGCTGGGTGACAAGTGCTACCCATAATACATCTGGCTTACAGCTCCCTTTTGTCACCCCACCAGGCAAAAGCAGTACATCTAAAATGAGAACCATGTAGTAGAAGGAACAACCATTTGGTGCCCTGAAACAAGTGTTCTGTTGCCTGGACCACTCCGGGTGCACCCTCCAGTGTTCAATGGAGTGTGTGTCCAATTTGTGCTGTTCTGTTATGTCCCTCATAATATAACTATGATGTGAGTGCAGCCCTTTTCATCATTACATAACAATGTTATTTCTCTATTTATATTTTTTGCTCTTGCTATGTGAACACCTCTGTTAGAGCCAGCATTTATTGCCCATTCATAATTATCCTTGAGAGGTGGTGGTGAGCTGCTTCCTTGAACCGCTGTGACTTGTGGTGGTGGTGGTGGTGGGGGGAGGTGGGGGGTGCGGGTAGGTACACCCACAGTGCTGTGAGGAAGGTAGGTCCAGGATATTGATTCAGCGACAGTGAAGGAATGCTGATATAGTTACAAGTCAGGATGGTCTGTGACCTGCAGGCAATTTTCAAGCAGTGGTGCTCCCATGTATCTGTTGCTCTTGACTTTTAAGCACTGCTCCCACTGTGCACTGGTGGCTGACAGAATGAATTTCCAAAATGGAGGATGGGGTGCCAATAAGCTGTCTGCTTTGTCTTGGATGGTCTCAAGCTGGTTTCATGTGACTGGAGCTGCAACAGGCAACTGGACAGTATTTCGTCACATTCCTGACTTGTGCCTTGTAGATGATGTACAGGCTTTGGAGAGTTACCTGCACAGAACTCCAAGTTCTTGACCTGCTTTTGTAGCCAAAGTATTTATATGGCTTGCCCAGTTCAGTTTTTGGTCAATGGTATCCCCAGGATGTTGATGCTGAGGAATCAACAATGGCAATGATTGTCCATGGGAGATGGTTCGATACACTCGTGTTGAAGTGGTCATTACCTGCCACTTGCATGGCCCAAATATTACTTGCAACTTATCAGGTCAAACCTGAATGGTGTCCAGGTCTTGCTGCATGTAGGCATGGACTGCTTTAGTAAGTGAGGAGTCATGGTGCTGAACATTGTGCAATCATCAGCGAATCTCTTCACTTCTGATCTTATTGTGGAAGGAAGGTCATTACAAACACAACCATCTTCATTTGTGCGAGGCATGATTCCAACATGCAGAGAGTTTCCCGCCTGATTCCCATTGATTCCAAACTTTAATTGAGTTCTGTGATGCCACAATCAAATGCTTACCTTGTTGTCAAGGGCAGTTATTCTCACCTCATCACTTGAATTCACTTCCATTGTCCATGTTGAGATCAAGGCTGTCATGAGTGTTAAAGCCAAGTGGTCCTTTTGGAACCCAAACTGAGCATCACGGTGCAACCTAGTGCTGATATGGTTCAGTTGAGAATATCTTCCAACACTCTGCTGGTGATTAAGAATAAACGGATGGGGTGATAATCAGGTGGATTAAATTTCTTCTGTTTTTGAAGAAGGATCAGATCTGGTGATTTTTCATTTTGTCGGTTCCCTCGCCCATGTTTTGACCTGAAGGCATGGGACTTCATCAGATTTGGAGTCAATGTTTAAGGCAATGTTGAGGGCGCCCAGGGCAACTCCATTCCAACTGTATAACCACATCTGGTGAGTCAGCTGGTGGGACAGGATACATTCAGCAATGGTGATGAAGGAGTCTTGGACATTATTAATAATAATAATAATAATAATAACAATAATAATAGTCACAAGTACATTAATACTGCAATGAAGTTACTGTCAAAAGCCCCTAGTCGCCACATTCTTGCACATGTTTGGGTCCACAGAGGAAGAATTGAGAATGTTACCGAACAAGCACGTATTTCGGGACTTGTGGGAGGAAAGCAGAGCACCCAGAGAAAACCCACGCAGACACTGGGAGAACGTGCAGACTCCACACAGACAGTGATCCAAGCCGGGAATCGAAGCTGGGACCCTGGAGCTGTGAAGCTACAGTGCTACCCACTGCCCTAACGTAAGGTAGCTAGGGTGATCATGACTATGTCAGACTGTTGCTTGATGAGTCTTTTAGGACAGCTCTCCCAAGTGCTCCGAGATGTTCATGAAGAGAATTTTGCAGGATTCACCGGACAAGGTGTGCCGCTGTTACATCTGGGGCGGGATTCTCCGACCCCCCGTCGGGTTGGAGAATCGGCAGGGGGCGGCGTGAATCCCGCCCCCGCCGTCTGCCGAATTCTCCGGCGCCTGGGTTTTGATGGGGGTGGGAATCGCGCCGCGCCAGTCGGCGGCCGCTGGTAGTGGCCCCCCCCGGCGATTCTCCGGCCCGCGATGAGCTGAGCAGCCGCCCGTTTTAGGCCAGTCCCACCGGCGTAAATTAGACCTGGTACTTACCGGTGGGACCTGGCTCTGCGGGCCCCGGGGAGTGCCCCCACGGTAGCCTGGCCCACGATCGGGGTTCACCAATCCACGGGCGGGCCTGTGCCATGGGGGCACTCTTTCCCTCCGCAACGGCTGCTGTGGACCTCCGCCATCGTCGGTGCGGAGAAGAAACCCCTTGCACATGTGCTGGGATGACGCCAGCACACACGGGCGCTCCCGTGCTTGTGCCAACTTGTGCTGGCCGGTAGAGGCCCTTCGGAGCTGGTTGGCGTGGTGCCAAGCCCCTTCCATGCCGGTTGGCATGGCGCCAACCCCGCCAGCGCCGGCCTACCCCCTGAAGGTGCAGAGGATTCCGCACCTTCTTGGCGGCCCGACATCAGACTGGTTCACGCCACTCCTCGGCGCCATGACCGCCTGCCCCGCCCTGGTAGGGGAGAATCCCGCCTGAGGTGTCTCAGCTGCGGCCAGGTTAGCTGTCCAATTTTTCTGCTATTTGAATTTTTTATAGCACTTTAATATAACTGAGAGACGTGGAGGACCATTTCAGAGTGAATTCGGTATTCTTGGTTTGGGGTCATATGAAGGCTAGATCAGGTCGGGAGGGCAGATTTCTTTTCCTAAAGGACATCAGTGAAGCAGATGGGTTTTTAATTATATGGTTGTTTCACAATCCTCATTACTGAAAGTAGTTTTTTTTTTCAGATTTCATAATTTAATTGAACTTAATTTGCTCCAGCTGCTGTGGTGGAGTTTGAATTCTTGTTTCTGGAGCATTGGCCTGGGCCTCTTGATTACTGGTGCTGTAACAAAGGGCGCGATTTAATGAGGCGGGGGAAATAGTCCTGTTGTGGGTGGGTTTAGTGGGGTGTTTCCCAGCACTTGGAGCTCCGGGACTAACCCCACTATCGAATGGGACCCTGTTATTTTTTTCAGGCCTAGGCGGGGAAGGGCTTGCGGAGGCTGCACTTCCCTTTATTTCCTGCGCTGAGGAGCTCCATTTGTCAGTGCAGGAAGAAGTTGGAAGATGGCGCCCCGATCTCTTGATCTCCAAACACGACCACCTGTTGGGGGTCCTCGAACCACCTTTACCGCGCCTCATAAGAGCAGGGCACTCCCGGGCCCGATCCCTGACGCAGGCAGAATGCCACCACAGCACTGCCAGCCTGGTAGAGCCTCTGCCAGCCTGACATTGCCACCTGGACACCATGGCACTGCCAGAGTGGCAAGGTGGCAGTGCCAGGTTGGCTGTGCCAATGTGACATTAGCAGTGCCTGCATGGCACGCTGCCCAGAAGCCAGCTACCCGGGGCCTCCAATCATCAGGGAGACCACCGCCCCCCCCCTCCCCAAATGCCATAAGACCATAAGGCAGAGGAGCAGAAGTATGCCATTCGGCCCATCGGGTCTGCTCCACCATTCAATCACGGCTGATATGCTTTTCATCCCCATTCTCCTGTCTTCTCCCCATAACCCCTTGTTGTGTTATGCCGCTTCAGATAACACAGGCTGCTACTTGATGCCGTCTTAACTAAAGGATGCTCCAGACTCTGAAATTAGTTCAACGTGTTTATTGAACTATTAACTCAGTTCTCAAATGAGTTAGACTCTCTGCTAATCTAACTGTAGTAACTCAGTCTAACTGTACCAGCTTGCTCTAAGCCACGTGCTGGGGTGTGATGCTGCTGATCAACCCTGTCTAACTCTCTAGATGTCTGTCTGTGGAAAGAGGCAGGTTGTGAGTGCCTCATCCCTTTTAAAGTGTTTATGTCATGCTCCCTTGTGGTGATGCCACCTCTGAGTGTCCTGACTTCCCATTGGTTGTGTCCAATTCTGAGTGTTCATTGGTTGCATGTTTGCATATCATGACACCCCTGATCCCCCTATTAATCAAGAATCTATCTTTCTCTGTCTTTAAGGCACAGTAAGAAGTCTTGCAACACCAGGTGAAACTCCATCAGGACATTGAGTGTCTGAAAGACGCTCAGTGATTTGGCCTCCACAGCCTCTGTAGCCAAGAGTTCACAGATTCACCACCTCATTGTGGAGATCAGTGCTAAATGGCACCCAGTGGGGCTTCCTCAGCGAGGCCATTAGATCCCGGGCACTAGTTAGCTTGGCAGAAACAAATTTAAGTGTGCCCAACTGCACACTAAAATATGCAAATTTAAGTCCCACCCATTACAGGTGAGATCCAGATCGTGAAGTCTCATGAGATCCCGTTAGATCCTGAATCGAACACAACGTGCCATTAGATTGTGCCCATTATCGCTATTGTTACCATTCCATTGGAAGTACCTTCCAACAATGTACTGGAAAGATTTGTGATGATACGCTCAAACGATCTCATGACTTCTGTCTGAGCTTCCACTTCAGACTCATGGGCAAGAGGTAGGAATATCCCATCATCCATAATGCTCTTGGCCATCAAGATGTGGCCCCATGCGCCAGTCACAGGTGGTCCCATGATGTGGAGCATCACCTTCCCCGAGAAGCTTTAGTTAGGGCATTGTGCTGGTTCCCTGCCAGTTCTACTCTGCTCCTTGATTCATGTGCTGTGTGCCATGCAAGAGAGTGAAGAATGTCAGTGTCATGTTACAATATATTTGGCTGAAGAATCTGTCATAGCTGACTAGCTGGAGTTATGTGGAAGCACCAAGAGGTGGGTATTGTTTCCTTTTCTGTGGCTCTGCTGTAACTAAAGTAATCAGTGAGTTTGCCCTCCTTTCTCTTGATATCTATATTCTAATGCTCAGGGTCGGCAGGTATCGAATGATACCGCCACAAGGTTCAACCAGCTATCGATCAAAGAGCCAAACACCCGTTAGTTAGTTCAAGGTCAAGGGTACTTTATTTACACACAATTATCATGCAACATAAACACTACTAGTTAACTACACCTATCGACTAAGACAACCTGTACTTAACTTCAGGCACCCGGCTTAGGTCAGAGGAACAGTGGTTGTTGTTCGCTTCTGGATCTATCGAGTCTGGAAAAGTAATTGCTGCTCAGCTGGGCTCATCCATCTGGTAGCGGGCGTTGAACTTGGACTTGCTTCTGGTGGTGCTGCGATTGGAGATGGTCGTCGCCAGGACGCCAGGTCCAAAAGAGGACGAACATATGGCGGACTCTCTTCTTATGTTTGGGGGTTTTCGCGCTCTTTTGGGCGGTCCTTCAGTTTGGACCCCACTAATTGGGTGATCCCCGATCACTATGTTCAATTTCTAACCAACAAATGGGCGGGTGCCTGGATGGCTGGGCGTGTCCCAAGCGGTCACTGACCCTGTTGTTTATGCTTCCCTAGAACAGGGCATGGCGCAGAAATGTCTGGGACTGTACCGGTCGCTCAAGTACCAGTCCTTTGTCTTGGTGGAGATGGGCCATCAAATGCTAATCGGCCCATCAAAATGCTAATTGGTCGGAGTTTCGATACCGTCTGGACTCCTTGATTGCAAATATACATTTCAGGCTCTGAGCCTGCCTGAATCTTGCTTTGTCCATTTTACCCGCTATGCTTTGCGAGTTTCTCTGTTCCTGGTTGTAAGTGGCCATCCCAGATGGCTACAGTATGAGGCTGGCAGCGTTGTTAAGAGTGTGAGTGTAAGGTGGAGTATCATGTTGGGCATGAGTTATGACTGCTAGAGGTTGCTGATGGGTGAGTGATGGGGATGTGGGCATTGAGCTGTGTGAGATGTTGTTGGTGCAGTGGGTAGGAATTGTCATGTGACGGTGCAGTCGCTGACTTTCACCACCTGTGTGAAGTCATTGAATTTGTTCCAGCACTGCTGCCAGATCTTCAGGGCCAGACTCTGAGAATTGACCTCCCTAGCCATCTGCTCCCATTTCTTTCACAAGATTTGCTTCAGGGCCTCCTGGCTCCCTGAGGAAACCTGGCATCTCCTGCTTTTGACCTCCATCACTAAGTCTTTCAATGCCACATCAGAAACCCTCTCTAGGCTGCTGTTCCATTTATTTTGCTTTTCCTTCCAGCCAGGTTTTTCACAGTCTGTCGCAGCTGCCATTGAATGAATGTAGTGCCACTTTAAGAGGGGCAGGCTACCTTAAAAAGGCCCAGGTTAGCTGTGCACCATGCTAGCCACACGCACTGTTGGGTCCCACATCGAGTGAGCAAACAATCAGCAGTGTGTTCCGTGCTGGGCTACATGTTGAAGTCATTTGGATGAGCAAGAATCTCCCAGTTTGCTTGCTGCCTTTCTGAATGGGACCAGTTATGTGGTAGTCATGCATAGCGACGCCCATGCCCCAAAACAGGCCTGATTAATATTCCCCCGATGTAACACTTAACTGTATCAAATAACAAACAACCAATGCAATTATTGAAATCTTAACTGATCATTGCTCAATTTACTTTTCCAAAGTTCATCTTGAATTAGTATCTGTTTAAAATAGACATACGATAACTCAAACAACAATTTTGCATGTACGCATAAATTTAAACTGTTAATGTTTGAAATTTCTTCAGTGAAGTCCTTTTCTGGAGCATTGATTTCAGTTCTGCCTCTGTACCATGTTTCGAAATTCAATTAAAGACTTTGGTGCTGAGCAACTAATTCCAGCAACTATTACAGATTGGAAGAAAAATTGGGTGACCAACATACATTATAAATGGCATTGAAATAGCCAAGTGGACTTGATTCTCATACCAAGGGGGAATTGCTGAAGCTGACAATTACAATACAATACATTAAAAAGTCAGTGAAAAGAACAATGACCTGAAAAATTAGGGAGAAGATTCACCTCTATAAATGGCAGGAAATGAAAATTAAAAGATTTCAAACCTGACCCCAGTCTGCCAGCTTTAATAGAGGCAGGGTATGAGACATATTCTTAATTTAAATGGTTTAAGGAGGCTGCATGCCTCAGTTTTGTTTCGCTCTGATCCAGTTTTAATGTTGCCTCTGTTATGGGCCAGGGTTTAGAGAACCCCAAAATGCAACATGGAGTTCACCTGACTCACAACATTTAATAGATTGTGGTATGGGGAGTACACGGCCCACTCCACAGCAGAAATGGAAAAGTATTTTTTTAAACAAAACAATGTTTATTCTAATAACTCAAGTTAACCTTTTTTAAAACATACAGTGAACAACTTAGCAACCATGAATTCAAATACAACCCCTTAAGAATACAACACTAAGTAATCCGCAAGCTGTCCTTTTACTATCCAGAAGACTTAAGAAACACCTTTTAACAGAAGCACATTAGGTTTACATTCACGACTGAAAACATTTATAATTCTGAATTCACCAAATGATCAAGAGACGGTCCTTTCATGGCAGAGAGATCAACAGCGCACCCGCTCTGTCTGGCTTCAGCTCCAACACTGAAAACTAAACTAAACCACACCCTGCAGCAAACAGACTAAAACAAAAGTAAAAAGCTGACAGACAGCCCAGCTCCACCCCCTCGCTGACATTACTGCAGTAATAAACACCCATTTCTTAAAGGTACTCTAACTACAGATACTTATATACACACCCATTTATAAACACCCATTTCTTAAAGGTACTCTCACATGACACCTCGCTGACCTTGAAAAACTTAAATGCTAAAGGGAGGTAAGGACTGCTTCATGGAGCAGGTAAGCGCTATTCCGGCTCTGCTTGTGGGTAAGAAGGAGCAGGAATGACACCACCCAGCCTGATGCCTTCCAAATGTCCTCTTTGGTCTGTGATATTCTCCTTGGGCTTCACGCTTATGTCCTCCACGTGCCCTCCAGAATGTTTACCCTCCCACCACGATCTTCCTGGTCCTCCAAATTCTTCTCAAGTCCTCCCTCGCCCTCTTCTATGCTCCTGCCATCTAACTAGCCCCTCATTATTTGCAGCCAGGAGACATTTTTTTAAAAAAGTATCCAATTCCTGCCATTAAATTATACAGCACCTGAACCCTAATGATTCCTATTTGCCCCCCTGTAAGTGTTGGGAATAGATCAGGGAATGTTACTGAAAATGTACAGATAACAAGGATGATGCGCAGGCAGAAAGATAATTGACCTGAAATGTTAACTCAGTTTCTAACAACAGATGTTGCTTATTTAAATGTGAGTGACTGGAAACAGATAACTTGACAAAACACATGTTTTTGGTGAGAGAAATGTAGCTGTGTATGTCTTAAGCTTCTTTTCTAAAGTAACTAAATAGTATAATAACAACAGCAACCTGCATTTATACAGCGCTTTTGTAAGGGCCCCGAAGAATCCAGCACGAGTTTTAAGGATACAAAATAATAAAGTTTATTTACTATAACAATATATACATAGCAGTAACTTCCCTTGCTACCTTCTCCTTCCTCTTGGTTCCTGGACTGGCCAGCTTATTTATAGTAGGAGTTTCTCCGCCCCCCTCATTGGGGAAGTTCATACTCCCATAGGATTGTGGGATAGTCATTAGTCCCCAGCCAATCGTCAGTAGGCAGGTTATAACAAGCGCCCTTAAAGCTGGGATCTTTGCATGCTGTACTCAGACAAAAATTGACCTCAGATGTTAAGTAATGGGTTAAGAGACATTGCAATTAATTGTCTCATTTATATTAAGTATCCATTAATTGACACTGATATGTAAAGGGGCTTCAGGTGGCCCCTGGCAGGTGCTTTGGTGAGAGTTTTGTGCAAAGGCTGTTGGAAGGAAATAAATGTGTTGGTGAAAAAGGAACAGAACTTTAGACTCTTCATATCACAGCAACTAAAACATCTAACAATTGGTAGCAGAGGATGGTTGCTGTGTAAATGTGAAGGGTTGAAAGATACAACTTTTCCAGATCAAACCAAAGAGTGAGTGAGAAAAGAAAAAAAAAGGGGATATATGGCTGAACCGAGGATAAAGATGGCTGGATATGACTATCCTCCCTTATTTTCTGAAAGGGAATCGTACGACCAATGGAGAAGTGCAGTAGTTATGTGGACTAAGGTAACTGCTTTGGGAAAGAGAAAACAAGGTATGGCATTGGCTCTTTCTCGACCATATGGCAGTAAAATCCGAAACAAAGTGCTTTCTGAGCTGGAATTGGAGGAGTTAGACTCAGAAGAAGGTCTGGAGACTTTATTACATTATATGGATAAGATTTATAAGAAAGATGACTTGTTAAGTGCGTATGAAGCATGGTCGGATTTTGATAAGTTACGGAAAATGGAGGATATCTCCATGGAAGACTATATAATGGAATTTGGAAGACTATATAAAAGGCTGCAGAAACACAACCTGGAATTTCCACAGTCTGTGTTGGCCTTTAAATTACTTGACTGTGCTGGCGTGAGCAACATGGATAGGCTCCTGGTTTTGACAGGAGTTCAGTTTACGGATGAGGATACCTAATTCGAACAGATGACAAAAGTTTTACAAAGGTTTCTGGGGAAACATTCGATTCCGATGGCTCTGATGACCCAAATAGGTCAGCCTGCAATAAGGCAGAATATGGAAGATACACTACTAACAGGATGGCGAACTTGTATGGCTACGAACAGGGCTCAAGACTATAAAAGGAGACCGAGACAAGGAAATTATGAAGACAGAAACCCAGTTAGAACCTACAATAGGAAGATGAACCCCAGAAATGCACGGGGCATGATAAATCGATGTTTTCGATGTGACTTTCAATACCATTATACTTTCAACTGTCCAACTCGTTATGGTAGTGTTTGAAGCGACACATGACATGGAAGAGTCAGAAGAGGAAAAGGATAGTGACTAGAAAGAAGGCATTGTCCTATTTACAAGCAGTTTTACACTGGTAATGAGGGTGTTGGTTGCAGAATCCTTCAACTATGCTGTATTGGACAGTGGCTGCACATCTACTGTGTGTGGAATTGACTGGTTAAAATGTTACCTGAATGCTGAAAATTGTAACAAGGTTAAGGAATTTGCAAGTTCCACAAGTTTCAGGTTTGGGGATGATAATACTCTGAAGTCGCTGAAAAGAGTGGTGATCCCTTGCAATATTACCGGAATGAATCATTTCATTAGCACGGATGTTGTATCAAGTGAGATACCTTTGTTTCTGAGCAGACCGTCGATGAAGAAAGCACCCATGAAACTGGATATGGAACAGGATAAGGCAACAGTTTTTGGAAAGACGGTGGACTTACAATTTACGCAGTTGGGACACTATTGTATTCCATTACTGACAAATAATATTTCAAGTAGAGTGGTTAAGGATGTATTAATGGCAGTTGAAAATGGGACTTTAGCTGATATAAAGCTTGTGGTATTAAAACTGCATCGGCAATTTGCACATCCGTTTCCTTGGAGGCCGAAAAATTTATCAAAGGATGCAGGGGTAAGGGATGATGACTATACTAAACTGATAGAACAGGTTAGTGACCGCTGTGAAGTTTGTAGGAAGTACAGAAGGACCCCAGCACGACCGATAGTAACCCTACCTTTGGCCAGGGATTTTAACGACATTGTGGCCATGGACCTTAAGATCTGGGATAAAGCAAATAATATATTTATTTTGCATTTTGTAGATTTAGCAACCAGATTTAGTCAATCAATGATTGTACGAAGTAAAGAAAAGAAAGTAATTCTGGATCAAATTGTGGAAAAAAGGATAGGGACAGGAATGGGTCTACCGGCAAAATTCCTTACGGACAATGGGGGAGAAGTTGCTAATGATGAGTTTAGGGATATGTGTGAAAACATGAATATCAGAGTTATGAATACGGCTGCAGAAAGCCCATTTAGTAATGGTGTCTGTGAAAGAAATCATGCTGTCATCGATGACATGCTTCGGAAAATTTTGGCAGAGCGACAAAATTGCAGGCTAAATTCAGCTTTAGCATGGGCAGTACATGCAAAGAATTCATTGCAGATGGTTGGGGGCTATAGTCCTTATCAAATAGTGTTTGGTAGAAATCCTAAAATTCCGTCCATTTTGGATGACCAGCCTCCAGCTTGGGAAGGGACTACAATTAGCTCTGGTTTTGCTGAACATTTAAATGCATTACATAGCAGCATAGATGGCAAAACAATTATTTCGCAACATGGTAATCAAACTGTTAGGGTACATTCATCAAGGATAATGGGTACAGATTACAAATTTTCAATATTAGACAGAGCAGACAGACTTGACGAGGAACCAGAGTCATCTGGTACGCATGTGTTACAGAACTATGATGACCAATTAACTGATATAGACAGGGTTTCTGTGGAGGAACACAACACTTCTGATGAATTAGAATAGGCCATTTTTCTGAAAGGGCAACTGCCAAAAGTTGGTGCAAAAGTGACATACTTGCCTGAAGGGCCTAGTCAATGGAAGGATGCAACTGTTCTTAGTAGAGCAGGGAAGGCCACTGGAAAGTATAAACATTAGTTGAATGTACAGCATTCAGGGGAAGGAGTCAAGACAATGGATTGGGAAAACAAAGTTCAAAAATGGAGGGCACAGAAAGGCAGTGCCAGTTCAGATCGTACATCGGATAGTGAACAGGTCCGCAGGAAAAGGTCGAGAACTATAGAAAGGACATCCCACAGCAGAAGGGAAAGATCAAACAGTAGCAGTACAGAACGAGATACCAGGCGGGCGAGGGGAAGTAGTTTATCAAGATCTCGGAACATGAGTAAGACTACGAATACTAAGAAGACCACATGCACGTGAGATTTTGGTGGCTTCAAATAAATTAGATGAAAAAGTTATCAAAGAAGCTAAACAGCAAGAATTGCATAGTTGGAGAGAATTTGGAGTATACACGGAGGTACCGGGTAGGGGTCAAAGAGCTCTACCCCACAGATGGATTTGCACGGAAAAGGTTCTTCCGGATGGAACTTATAAGGCAAAGGCCAGGCTTGTGGCAAGTGAATTTGAAGAAAACTTAGAAGATCAGGATTTAAGGGTAGATTCACCTACAGCAGGAAAGGTTATTTTAAAGATCTTCTTGGCTCTATTAGCCACAAAGGCATGGGAATGCAAATCTATAGATATAAAAGCTGCCTTTTTGCAGCGGCATCAGCTCCAGAGAGACATTTTTCTCCATCCTCCTAAAGAAGCAGCTAACACAGAAGGGGTACTCTGGAAGTTGAACAAATGTGTATATGGATTAAATGATACATCTAGAGTCTGGTATTTTTCGGTAAGGTCAGTTTTGTTAAAGTTAGGCTGTTGCCAGTTGAAAGCAGATCCTGCAATGTTTTACTGGCACTATAAAGGAAATCTTTCTGGCATTTTTATTATGCATGTCGATGATTTTTTGTGGGGTGGGACTAGTGATTTTGAAGCTATTGTAATCTCTGGTTTGAGGAAAGAATCCAGGGTTGGAAGTCAGGCTTCCGGTGCATTTAAATATATTGGACTGGATAATGGACAGACTAAGTTAGGGGCAACTTTACGTCAGCAATCTTATTTGGAAAGCATCAGCCCAATAGCAATTAGTCATGGCCGAGTTTCACAAAAAGACACAATGGTTTCAAAGATAGAAAAAGAGCAACTGCGAAGTTTAATTTGGCAACTGAACTGGTTAGGGAGACAGACTAGACCGGACGTGAGTTTTGATGTCTTAGGGTTGAGTACAAAAATGAATGATTCCAAAGTGGAAAACATAATAAGAGCAAATAAAACATTGGCCAAACTAAAAGTGCAGGAGTGTGTTTTGAAGTTCCTGGTTTTAGGTGATCTTCGGCACTTGAAACTCATAGTTTATAGTGATGCGTCCTATGCAAATTTATGTGATGGGGTTTCAAGCACAGGAGGTTTTATCATTTTCCTTTTGAGGAACAATGGTAAATGTTGCCCGCTTGTGTGGGAAACAAAGAAAATAAGGAGAGTGGTAAAAAGCACTTTGGCTGCTGAGACGTTAAGCCTTGTAGAGGCGGTGGATATGGCCTTTTACATAAGTATGATATTGACAGAAATTTTGGGATTTGGGTAATATACCTATTGACTGTCACATTGACAATAAATCCCTGTGGGAAAATGTGCACTCTACAAAAAGTGTCAATGACAAGAAGTTACGGATAGACATCGCAAGTTTGAAGCAGATGTTGGACAGAGGGGAAATAATAAAAATTAAATGGGTCGACAGGAGCTATCAACTGTCAAACTGTTTTACAAAAAGAGGGGCGAGTTCACAGAAACTTTTGGATATTGTTAATGAAGGCGCTTGTTTCTGTGAATTTTTTTTTCTTTCTCGTCCAAACAAAATAAATTTTGTTTCGAACAAATTATTTTTTTTCTCCAAGGAAGGGGAGACTGTTAAGTAATGGGTTAAGAGACATTGCAATTAGTTGTCTCATTTATGTTCAGTATCCATTAATTGACACTGATATGTAAAGGGGCTTCAGGTGGCCTCTGGCAGGTGATGTGTAGTGAGAGTTTTGTGCAAAGGCTGTTGGAAGGAAATAAATGTGTTGGTGAAAACAGAACTTTCGACTCTTCATATCACAGCAATTACAACGTCTAACATCAGAGCCCAAGAAGGAGACATTAGACTAAATAGATTTTAAGCATCACCTTAAAGGATAAATAGAGAGGTTTGTAGAGGAAAGTTCTGTGCTCAGGCCCTCATCAAATGAAGACGATGATTAGTGTACTGCATGTCAAGCAAACTTTGATGTCTGAACACTGTGCCTGAATTTGAGGAGAACCATAGAGGCAGCTGTCGACGACAAGTACTAAAGAGCTGGGCTTCAGCACTCGCGAGCAAAGGATCAACGCAGGGCACCTGAGCGTGCTCTCCCTAACATTCCATGATGCGGAGATGCCGGCGTGGACTGGGTTGAGCACAGTAAGAAGTCTTACAACATCAGGTCAAAATCCAACAGATTTGTTTCGATGTCACCAGCTTTCGGAGCGCTGCTCCTTCCTCAGGTGAACATTCCAAGCAGAGGTCTGGGGTCCAGGGGCACCTGAGATGGCGGGAGTGAGTGTGCAGAGCAAGGTTTGCCAGCACAACCGGCTCGCTGGGTGGCACTCTGAGAGAAGGCGGGAAGCGTAAGGGGGGGAGGCTTGGGGGATTTTAGGGTCCCGTGATGGAAGCACTAACTGACTGTCGGTCTCTTTCCTTCTCCAATTCCTTACGGATATAACGATGTTTGTGGGCGTCGATGCCTCAGAGGCTGCCCTCTTGCTGCTGGTGGCAGCTAAGGTGGCCAGGCGCTGGCGAAGGCAGCAGGAAGTATGCAGGCTGGAAGGGGCACCCCATGTATAGGGGGCTGCTGCACATTCTGAAGACCCAGCTGCCCAACAGGCCAAGGAGTGTCCCAGAATGTGAGGTCAGCAGCGGTCCAAGGTGTTCAGCGGTCATTGGTCGTGCACCGAGATGACGGACACCATGTGCCGCAGAAGACTTGGTCTATATAGTGAGACTCGCAGACTTGGCACCTGTGGAGAAGGAGCACGCCCGCTCCTGGTGGCCATGAAGGTCACTGCAGCCCTCACCTTTTATGCTACTGGGTCATTCCTGGGCTCGGGCGGGTACCTGTGTGGCATTTCACAATTTACAGCCCACGGGTGCATCCAGGAAGTGATGGATGTTCTGTGTGCCCGGGCATGAGACTTTATCACCTTTGAGCTGGACCAAGGGGCAGCACGGTGGTGCAGTGGTTAACACTGCTGCCTCACTGTGCCGAGATCCCATGTTCGATCCGAGCTCTGGGTCACTGTCCGTGTGGAGTTTGCAAATTCTCCCCATGTTTGTGTGGGTTTCACCCCCACAACCCAAAAGATGTGCTGGGTAGGTGGATTGGCCATGCTAAATTGCAGCTTAATTATAAAAAAAGAATTGGTTACTCTAAATTTAAAAAAAAACAATCTTTGAGCTGGATCAGGCCTACTAAGATGCTCGAGCTACAGGATTTGCTGCCATCACTGGGGTGCCCCAGATCCAGGGGATGATTGATGGCGAACATGTTGCCCTGTGAGCACCGGGGCATCAGGGAGTTCCCTACATTCACAGGAAGGGGTTCCACTCCCTGAATGCTCAGATCGTGTGCAACCACCACCTCCATATCATGCACATGTGTGCCCGCTACACAGAGAGTGTGCATGACAGCTACATCCTGGGGCATTCGGAGATCTCCGGTGTCTTCGAGATCCATCCCTCGATGGCTGGTTGACTCTTGGAGGACAAGGGATACCCGCTGAGGTCATTGCTGACAATGCCATTGCAGAGGCCGGAGACCAAAGCGGAGACCCATTATAATTAGGCCCACATTGCCAGCTGTGCTCTCATTGAGCAGTGCAGCGGACTGCTGAAAATGTGGTTCCGGTGCCTGGGCCACTGTGCAGTACACCCCCCCAGGTGGCCTACCACTTTGTGATGGCTTGCTGTGCCCTACACAACATGGCACTGCATTGGGGCGACATGCTGGAGGAAGAGGATGATCAGTCGTGTGAGGAAAGCTCTGCATCTCCTCAGTTTTTTCAAAAGTCTGACTCCTGTCTTTCTGCTGATAACGCTGATGTGTTGGGTGTTCTGGATCACATACAGGTCACCAACACTTGAAGTAGTGCAACACTATTTTATTAAAAGGTTAACTATTTAAACATACTTGAACTGTGGGTAAATACGATACCAGCTTGAACGAAAGACCTTTGCCTTGTCCTAACCAGTTGATGCACTCAGCACATGGTGAATGTCTGTGTTGCAGGCTGTGAGCTCTGTGCTCCTAGCTAGCTGCTACTCAAATGAGCGGGAACTCTGATGTCCCCTGTCTTTATAGTGCGAGTGCTCTCACTGGTGATTGGCTGCGGTGTTGTGTATGTTGATTGGTCCCACTGTGTGTCCATCAGTGTGTGTCTGCACCATGATATACTGGTGTATATTATGACAAACGCACTCACACCCAGCCTCTGAACTGCATCGGGGGCTTGAGATCTTGCACCACTGTGCCCGGGGTCAGGGGGTGGGGGGAATGGAGGGCAGCAGAGGGTGGGGGTGCAGGCAGGATTGCTGTGAAGATTAACGTGACAGAGCAATGTAATAGAGGCTTCACATGTATCAGGTGTTATATGTTTTAATAGAGAACATTTTACATTTCCAGTCCCCCCAGCTACAGATAGTGAACCCTCCCCCAGTACCCACTCCGTGCTCCTCACTCTTCTTTATCTTTCGTAGTCTAGTGCTCCGTCTACGTGTGTCCACATACCTTCAGAGGTGGAGGCAGTCTACTGCTTTCCATGCCCTGTGGCCCTTAATGCCTTTGATGGACATCCTCTCGGGGGCCTGGAGCCGAAGGGCCCTTGCCAACTTATCAGTGTTACAGATATCACTGTGCCATCCTGTTCTGCCTGCTGCCGGTGTCAAGATGTGCTGGTGTCAGGAGGGTGGTGAGATTCCTACACCTCCTCCAACATGCCACCCTTCTGCTTCGCAATATTGTGGAGGACACAGCAGGCGACCACGATGTGAGAGATCCTCCTGGGGTTAAACTGGAGGACCCCAACAGAGCAGTTCAGACACCGGTACCACATCTTGAGGACACCGATGCACCGCTCGATCATGCCCATGTTCGCTACATGGGCATCGTTCTAGTGGTTCTCCATGTTGATCTGCGGCCTCCGGATAGGTGTCATCAGTCACGACAGCAATGGATAACCTCTTGTCGTCCAAGAACCACCCCCTCACCCGAGACTGCACCCCAAATGTGTCATGCACTGACGAGTGTATCAGGCCGAAAGCGTTACGCACGCTACCCGGATACTGGGCGCAGACATGCATGATGTGCAGCCGGTGGTCACACACCAACTGCACATTCATCAAATGGAATCCCTTCCAGTTCCAGTGTGGACGGCAGGTAGCACAGTGGTTAGCACTGTTGCTTCACAGCTTCAGGGTTCCAGGTTCGATTCCTGGCTTGGGTCACTGTCTGTGCGGAGTCTGCACGCTCTCGCTGTGTCTGCGTGGGTTTCCTCTGGGTGGGGGTAACGGAGGGCAACAGAGGGTGGGGTGCAGGCAAGACTGCTGTGAAGATTTAACATGACAGAGTAAAATGATAGAGTTTCCTCCCACAAGTCCCGGAAAACGTGCTGCTAGATGAATTAGACATTCTGAATTCTCCCTCTGTGTACCCGAACAGGTGTCGGAATGTGGCGACTAGGGGCTTTTCACAGTAACTTCATTGCACTGTTAATGTAAGCCTATTTGTGACAATAAAGGTTATTATTATTAGTTGGTGAATGGCACCCCCTCATGCCCTCGTGCTCGGAGGGGGACGTGTGTCCCATCTATCACCCGCTGGATCTGGACCATGCCTGCAATGGCGGTGAATCCCGCTGCCCGGGCAACCTGGTGGGTCCAGTTCAGAATGATGTTGGTGTATTGTGTCGCCCGGGCATATAGAGCATAGAATTACCTGTGATCAGACGACTAGGAGATCCCAGACAGGTCACCACTCCGCATCTGGATGAAGCCCGTGACAAAATGTTTGAGGGTGATCGTCACCTTGACTGTCACCGGGGGTGCATGTCGTCCCCTACATTTCTAGGTGCGCCATCATCTGGCTCAGATGTCGCACAGTCTCCCTGCTCAACGTAGCTCAGTCTCGGCGACATGCTTGATCCAGCAGGTCCTCGAAGGACAGGTGCTGCCGAAATCCGCCTGATACGGAGCCTCCCTCCCACCTCCTCCTCGCCTTGCTAGATGGCTGACTCTGCAGCCTCACAAGCTGGCCTCTGCTCCTCTGGGACAGGCTCCTGTTCTGCAGGGTCCTCCCCAAGCAGCTCCTGCTTGTGCAGGCTCATTGTGTCTGCAAGGGATGCTGCAGCCAGGCAGATGCCAACCAGTCATAGAATCATAGAATTATCATAGAATTTACAGAGCAGAAGGAGGCCACTCGGCCCATCGAGTCTGCACCGGCCCATGGAAAGATCACCCTACCTAAGCCCACACCTCCACCCTATCCCTGTAACCCAAGAACCCCATCTAACCTTTTTGGACACTAAGGGAAATTTAGCATGGCCAATCCACCTAACCTGCACATCTTTGGACTGTGGGAGGGAACCGGAGCACTCGGAGGAAACCCACGCAGAAACGGGGAGAAGGTGCAGACTCCGCACAGACAGTGACCCAAGCCGGGAATCGAACCTGGGACCCTGGCGTTGTGAAGCAACAGTGCTAACCACTGTGCTACCGTGCTGCCCATCCTTGCTGGACTCTGAAATTCATTGCTTGCAAGTTATAATGGGCAGACATATTTGCATGGTATGTACTCCCATATCCATCCACGTCCAACGGGCTACGCGGTGGCCCTGACCTGCATTGCAGTCCCTGCCCCTACATGTCCCACTCACGGCCGTTCCCCCGACACACTGCCATACGCATCGTGCCCCTGGCCTTGTCGGTGCCTGGCAGCGATGGGCCTCTAACTCTGCCACCCACCCCTGCCAGCAAAGGTGCTGGTGACTGGTGATACCCATGCCAGCACAACGTTCTGCAGCCCCTGTCCTACACCCTCCTCTGCGGTCTACTGAGGGTGGGCCATGTGCTACCCGCCAGCAGGATAGCATCTGGTTATGGTGTGGGGGTGGGGGGGCACCATGTGTCACCGAACGGTGCCATACTTTTGAGCAGAGCCAATAGATGCGGCTGGACGAGGGGGGTGGGCACCTATTTGAACCATAGCTGTGGTGTGCCATGGGTCTTGTGATGCATGAGTTGTGTCTACCTCTCTGGGACGCTGGATGGATGGGAGCAGGAGCATAGTGGATAGGCAGGGCTTGGTGGTGGCTGGTGGTCCTGCGGGGTGGGCGAGTTGATGCTGCCCCTTTGCCCTCGGGGAGCATTGTGCCAGGCTGTGTGGAAAAGGCCACAGTGCATGCATCTGCTGTTCGGGGTACGCTCTGCTCTCCCCTTGCTCCCCCATTTTCCTGCGTAGGAAGTTGTCAGTCTGCATTAAACATTGCAACCTGATCATGTGTGGTAGTCACCACTGCTGTATTGGATAGACCGCATACGAGGGGTATTACGGTAAGGCCCCTGTACTACAAGTACGGGGGTAGAGCCATGCCTGCTGGCTCCGCCCAGTAGGCGGGGTATAAACATGTGGGCTCTCCGAGCTGCAGCCATTCCGGCAGCAGCTGCGGGAGGCTACACATCTCTGCTTAATAAAGCCTCGATTACACTCGACCCTCATCTCGTTGTAATTGATAGTGCATCAATTTATTACACAGAGATTTTACAACGATGGATCTCCGCATCAAGCCTGATCGCCTGCAGTTGCACCCTCAAGCAGACAACGGCAAATCGGCCTTCGCACATTGGCTAGCTTGCTTTGAAGCAAACATCGGATCTGCGACAGAACCACCCTCAGAGGCACAGAAGCTCCAGATCCTTTACACGCGGCTGAGCTCCGATGTCTTTCCCTTCATCCGGAACGCGCCGACCTATGCTGAGGCCATGGTGCTACTGAAGGAGAACTACACTCAGCAGACCAACAAAATCTACACCAGCCACCTCCTGTCCACGCGGCATCAACTCCCCAGTGAGTCTGTGGAAGATTTCTGGCGTGCTCTGCACGCACTGGTGAGAGACTGCGATTGCCAGGCCATTTCGGCCGTTGAACATTCTGACCTGCTAGTTAGAGATGCGTTCATTACGGGCATAGGGTCGGCCTACATCCGCCACCGCCTCTTAGAAGGGGCTACCCTCGACCTCGCGGCGACCAAGAAACTAGCGATCTCACTCACAGTCGCCTCACGCAATGTACAGGCGTATGCCCCCGACCGCACGGCCCACCACTCCTGGGCACCGTGGACCCCGCCAACGAACACCCCACCGTGGACCCCATCAGTGACCGCTCCCAGCTAATCCCAGGCCTGCATCGCGTGGCAGCCAACCAATCCCGGGGGACCCAAGTGCTACTTCTGCGGATAGACAAAACACCCCCGGCAGCGCTGCCCGGCGCGGAGCGCGCTCTGCAAGGCCTGCGGGAAGAAAGGACATTTTGCTGCTGTGTGCCAGGCCCACTCGATCGCCGCGATTGTGCCTGCACCCCCCACGTGCGACCCGTGGGCGCCGCGATCTTCCTTGCCTCAGACCACATGCGGCCCGTGGGCACCGCTATCTTGCTCGCCATCTTGCTCGCCTCACAACACGTGCGGCCCGTGGGCGCCGTTCTCTTCCCTGCCTCAGGACCCCTGCTCATCGGCCACCTCATCGGGCCGCTCATCTCCTGCAACCGCCGCCGACCATCCGCGTCTCGCCTCCATCACGATCGACCAGTCCCGACCGCACAACTCGCGACCGCGTCGACAACAATGAATGTCGACGGGCACAAGCTATCCTGCCTTCGGGACTCCGGGAGCACTGAGAGCTTCATCCACGATATGGTAAGGCGCTGCTCCCTCACGGTACACCGCATTAACCCAGAAAATCTCCCTGGCCTCCGGATCCAACTCCGTGGTGATCCGGTGGTACTGCACCGCCGCCCTCACCATCCAGGGCGTAGACTTCAGCGGCTTCCGGCTCTGCGTCCTCCCCGACCTCCGCACTGCCTTGCTACTCGCCTGGACTTCCAGAGCAGCCTCCAGAGCCTAACCCTGAAATTTGGCGGGCCCCTACCACCCCTTACTGTCTGCGGTCTCACGACCCTTAAGGTTGACCCGCCTTCTCTGTTTGCAAACCTCACCCCGGATTGCAAACCCGTCGCCACCAGACGGTACAGCGCCCAGGACAGGACCTTCATCAGGTCTGAGGTCCAGCGGCTGCTACAGGAAGGTATTATCTAGGCCAGCAACAGCCCCTGGAAAGCCCAAGTGGTAGTTGTGAAAACTGGGGAGAAAAACAGGATGGTCGTTGACTACAGTCAGACCATCAATCAGTACACGCAACTCGATGCATACATCACCCCACGCATATCTGATATGTTCAATCAGATTGCACAGTACCGGGTCTTCTCGACAGTGGACCTGAAATCAGCCTACCACCAGCTCCCTATTCGCAAGGCGGACCGTCCATACACTGCGTTTGAAGCGGACGGCCGCCTTTACCACTTCCTTAGGGTTCCCTTTGGTGTCACTAACGGGGTCTCGGTCTTCCAACGGGAGATGGACCGAATGGTTGACCGGTATGGACTGCGGACCAGCTTCCCGTACCTGGATAACGTCACCAACTGCGGCCACGACCAGTAGGACCACGACGCTAACCTTTCCAAATTCCTCCACACCACTAAACTCATCAACCTAACCTACAACAAGGAGAAGTGCGTGTTCAGCACGAACCGATTAGCCATCCTCGGCTATGTTGTCCAGAACGGAGTGCTAGGGCCCGACCCCGACCGCATGCCCCCCCTCATGGAACTTCCCCTTCCCCACTGCCCCAAGGCCCTCAAACGATGCCTGGGCTTCTTCTCGTACTACGCCCAGTGGGTCCCTCACTATGCGGACATGGACCGCCCACTCATTCACTCCACCGTTTTCCCCCTGGCGGCCGAGGCTCACCAGGCCTTCAACCGTATCACGGCCGACATCGCCAAGGCCGCGATGCACGCGGTCGACGAGACGCTCCCCTTCCAAGTCGAGAGCGATGCATCAGACGTTGCTCTAGCCGCCACCGTCAACCAGGCAGGCAGGCCCGTGGCATTCTTTTCCCGCACCCTCCATGCCTCCGAAATTCGGCACTCCTCTGTCGAAAAGGAGGCCCAAGCTATCGTTGAAGCTGTGCGGCATTGGAGGCATTATCTGGCCGGCAGGAGATTCACTCTCCTCACTGACCAACGGTTGGTTGCCTTCATGTTCAACAACACACAGCGGGGCAAGATCAAAAATGATAAGATCTTGAGGTGGAGGATCGAGCTCTCCACCTACAATTACGAGATTTTGTATCGCCCTGGTAAGCTCAACGAGCCCCCCAATGCCCTGTCCCGAGGTACATGTGCCAGCGCACAAGTGGACCGACTCCGGACCCTGCACGACAATCTCTGTCACCCAGGGATCACCCGCTTTTATCACTTCATAAAGGCCCGCAATGTGCCCTACTCCATCGAGGAGGTCAGGGCTATCACCAGAGACTGCCAGGTCTGCGCGGAGTGTAAACCGCACTTCTACCGGCCAGACCGTGCGCACCTGGTGAAGGCCTGCCACCCCTTTGAATGCCTCAGCGTGGACTTCAAAGGGCCCCTCCCCTCCACCGACCGAAACACGTACTTTCTTAATGTGGTCGGCGAATATTCCAGATTCCCCTTCGCCGTTCCATGCCCCGATATGACGTCTGCCACCATCATCAAAGCCCTCAACACCATATTCGCTCTGTTCGGTTTCCCCGCCTACGGCCACAGCGACCGGGGATCCTCGTTTATGAGCGATGAGCTGCGCCAGTACCTGCTCAATAGTGGCATTGCCTCGAGCAGGACAACCAGCTACAACCCCCGGGGAAACGGGCAGGTGGAGCGGGAGAATGGGACGATCTGGAAAGCCGTCCAGCTGGCCCTATGGTCCAGATATCTTCCGGCCTCCCACTGGCAGGAGGTCCTCCCCGGCCCCCTTCACTCCATTCGGTCGCTCCTTTGCACTGCGACTAACAAAACTCTCCATGAACGTCTCTTTGCCTTCCCCAGGAAGTCCACCTCCGGGGTTTCGTTCCCAACGTGGCTGGCAAATAGGACCCGTCCTCCTCCGCAAGCACCTGCGGCTACAAAAGGTGGACCCGTTGGTTGAGAGGGTACAGCTTCTTCACGCGAACCCACAGTACGCCTACGTAGCCAAGACACGGTCTCCCTCAGGGAACTGGCACCAACTGGGTCCCCACACCACCCCCCATCCCGTCCCGGCGCCACTCTCCCACCCCCCAGCGCACCCCACCACAGCCCCCGCTCCAGGACGATCCGTCCTCTCCTTGGTCCCACCCGGGGATGAAGATGAGGTCGACACGCTCCCGGAGTCACCGACGAGCGAACCAACGCCAAAATCGCCATCAGAACTGCGGCACTTGCAACGGCGGATCAAGGCGCCCGATCGTCTGAATTTGTAAACTTTTCCTTAAAATGTTAAACACCTGAATGTAAATAGTTTTCTACCCCCCCCCCCCCCCCCCTCCCTCCCCCCCCCGCTGGACTCTATTTAACAGGGTGTGAATGTGGTAGTCACCACTGTTGTATTGTATATACCGCATATGAGGGGTATTACGGTAAGGCCCCTGTACTACAGGTACCGGGGTAGATTCCTGCCTGCTGGCTCCGCCCAATAAGCGGAGTATAAATGTGTGGGCTCTCCGAGCTGCAGCCATTTCGGCAGCAGCTGCGGGAGGCTCCACATCTCTGCGTAAGAAAGCCTTGATTACACTCTACTCTTGTCTCGTCGTAATTGATAGTGCATCATCGTGTCAGCTGTGGCACAGGAGATCTATTAGTTTATATGTATAATATATTAAAACGATTGTGGGTAACACATATTTCCTGTTTGTGTCATACAGCTCACTTCCCTGTTACAATTTTGGAAACATTCCACACAGTGTTCAAACCACTGTAAGCAACAGAGCAAGAATGTTTTGAAGTGTTTATATAATTGTCTGGGTCTGTTTAGCAATCAGGCAGCACCAATTCAGCTCCTCAAACAGA
Source organism: Scyliorhinus torazame (assembly GCF_047496885.1). Classification (NCBI taxonomy): domain Eukaryota; kingdom Metazoa; phylum Chordata; class Chondrichthyes; order Carcharhiniformes; family Scyliorhinidae; genus Scyliorhinus; species Scyliorhinus torazame. Next base: position 68,330,720 of record NC_092721.1, on the reverse strand, counting down.
TTGCCCATCTCAAAAAACAAATGTCAGGTCACTTGCCCCACTTGCAGTGGCCACCAGAGAGGATAGCTGAGGAACTGCAGTGGGAGGAGCAACACCAATTGTACCTAATAGATGCCATCAGGAATGCTATGGAGCTGGGAGCTCATTTTCTCTTTGTGGCTCCATAAGTATTAAAATAAAACCAAATGTAACCTTAACGTTTTATGGTGCAACTTACTGAGCTGTATTTTCTCCTGAAGAACCTGAGCAGAGACAACCGGATGCCTACACTGTTGAGGGTTGCTCAGTTTCCCTGGGGAGTCCTAAAACAGGCAGTCAAACCCTCATTAGAATATGCAAGACACCTAATGCCCATTTTAGGTAGCCAGCTTGAACCCCTGAATACTTTCATTCCCGGCCTCCAACTCTGCCATTTTCCTACTAGAAAATGGCAACTATGGTGTATTTCTACCCCGTTTTGTAATATATCCCAATAATTTGAAATTTGTCAACCTTTTGTATGCAAATGAAAATAATGATCACTTCTGCTATAATGTTACTGTGGAATATTTTGCCTTTGTTGGTATTTTTTTCATAGAAATATACTTGTTATAGACCTGGAAGATCCAAGGCTATATTCTCACTAATTTGAAAAAAATGTTTAAATGCTAATTTTACTTCACTATTTTTAACTCGCTAATAGGATGCAACTTTGAAGTGTGCACTTGTATTGAATCCAGTATAATTAGTGGAAGAAACAACTGCAGGATTCAGAGGTTTAGATCACTCCCCAGCTGAATGCTGATGAAGTTGAAGCTTTTAGCTGACATATGCCTTGTCAATAAGATGATTCCTTAGATTTTGGGCATTTCAATAAAATTGGGCAACTATGCTACGTTGCCATGGGTATTTAGTGGGAATGGCAATGGAAATGTTGGTCTTGTTGGAAAGTATATCAATCACCTGCTTGCGATATTTATGAATTACAAATTAACTGATACTGTAAATATCACCTAGCTTAGTTCGGAAAGAGCTGGATGTATTGAGATGAAGGTAATGAATCATCTGATAATGGCAGTGCCAACCCTCGTACAGGCAGATTCTTGCCAAATCGTTATCACAGTCCGGCAATTGCCTTTGTGCTGTCCCCAAACCCGGAAAACCAGGGCTGTTGCTAAGTAAGTATCTACATATGTTTATTATGTAACGCAGGAGCAAATCTGGCTCTCGTATCAGCTGATCTCTCTGGCATAATTCCTTTATTCCACTTAATTCTTCAGCTTTTGAGGTGGGGATGTTGAGAAAGCAAATTCCATGCCTAATGGTAGATTGAGATTTCCATAGAGAATAACGACAGCATTCATTCAGAGCTCTTTTCTCATGTTGACATGCATTCAACTTGGTACAGTTGGTATAGCAATATACAGCATTCATGTATTCTACAGGATCTACACCACAATTTGGACATGTCTATTTTTTCACTGACGCTATTAGAGGCAAAGATTGGCTAAAGAAGTTGTGGTTATGCATTCTGATGCAGATTGCGACATTACATCAAATAACGAGAAGTAGTGAGGGAGGAGAATTGGTGGACAGCACGGTAGCACAAGTGGCTAGCACTGTGGCTTCACAGTACCAGGGTCCCAGGTTCGATTCCCCGATGGGTCACTGTCTGTGCGGAGTCTGCACTTTCTCCCCGTGTCTGCGTGGTTTTCCTCCGGGTGCTCCGGGTTCCTCCCACAGTCCAAAGATGTGCAGGTTAGGTGGGTTGGCCAAGCTAAATTGCCCTAAGTGTCCAAAAAGGTTAGGAGGGCAGGCGGGGTTAAGGGGATAAGGTGGAAGTGAGGGCTTAAGTGGGTCGGTGCAGACTCGATGGGCCGAGTGGCCTCCTTCGGCACTGTATGTTCTATGTTTGCGAAGAAACAGTGCTCAGAATTCTCCGACCATTGGGATTCTCTGTTCCCGCTGTCGCACATCACTACCGGTGGATTTCCCGGCGACATGGGGTGGCTTCAATGGGAAATCCCATTGACAAGCGGCGGGAGTAGAGAATCCAGCTGCCAGTGAATGGCGCTGCCGAGAAACACACGGGGGGACCGGAAAATCCCACCCAGTGTCTGTCCATGTTTTTAATCCCAATATACCAATAACTTCGAGGTGTTACGTTTACTTTTGATAATCAACTGTTAAAAATTATTGCATAATGTTCCATTAATTAATGTTGCAAAATATTGTGAAAAATTATTTCAAATTAACGACTAAAAAATAAAGTTGTAGAACTGTTCTTAGTGAGTGGTCATGAACATAGAAGGCTGGAGTCTCCACTCCCCCAGCCACCTGTTTCTCGTCAATGCCGCCTGCTGGCGACAGGATTCTGTACTCAGGATTGCCCCATTGAAGCCACCCCACATCGTCGGGAAACCGATGGGCGGGGTTGCGCTGCCAGCAGGAACAGAAGAGAATCCAATCGGCCGGTGAATTCCAGCCACCGTGCCAATGAATCCACCTACTTAACATTTGTCATGTTTTGCATTGCTGGCAATAATAGGGGGACTAACGTTTCAAGTAACTAAGTGCTTTTGTGGCATTCAGACACTGTTTGGACGGTAGGTAAGCAGCAGCTGGGTTGTCATTAAAGACATTTCCTTGTTACAAGTATCTTCCCTCATGTACACATCCTGATAATGATTGCCATTGAGACTATCAGGTCTAACAGAGAGAAAAGCAGCAATAAAAAAAACATCCTTGTTTCTATGTAAGTAAAACCAGTGGTCAGTTGGTCCTCTCTCTCCTGACACTTATCAAACCAGAAAATTGATCATGGTGCATATTACTGTGCAGTTTTGATAGCAGCCATTTTGGCAGTATGACTGGCACAACCATATTAGGGTAGCTGACTGTTACTGCTACAAGCAGGTCGGTATGAACCAAGGAATATCTCTAGATTCCTGAGGCAGCTATTTTCTTTGAAACAAAGCTCCAAATGAAGATGTGTTAGTGGCTAGAAAAAACTTTGAGACCCAACCCAAAGAGTTATAATAGTGACATAAATACATGGGAGGAAGCTGTAAAAGACAGGCAACTGTGGCATTCATGTCTATGGAGTGAGTTTACAATTTTGAATGTGTTGCCAAAGAAGCAAAGAAATGTGGAAAAAAGAAAGTATGTCTTATTTCTGTGGTTGCACAATCCACCTTCCACAAGTAAGTTTTGTGGTAAAATATGCCTGCAGGATAGGTTGAGAAAGCCAGCTAAATTCTCACCAACACGACCAATCTTAAAACACAAAATAATTTTGTGCAGTGAGAAGCAATTTGATTTGACGACGAAGCGAATGCCAATGAAATAAAGCACCACCAAGAACAATTGTGTCCAGCAACCATTTCAAGTAGGCTTTTTGAGACTCAGCATGGGCTGTGGAATGAAAATGTTTGAAATTCAGGAAAGAAAAACACAGTAATAATGTTGGAATAAAACATAAAGCGGACACAATTGGAAAAACCAGTACAAAATGTGTTGTTGATTCTTTGCATGCCTCAACAGGGAGTCCAAGTTCATGTGAGGTAAGCTTGAAACTTAGAAGTTAGCAGACATTACTTAAATCCAGCTTACACCTCCGAAAGGAGAGGTGCCTTTTGGCTGGATCAGGTGCTGTCTGACCTGAATGAAGAATGGCTGTAGCGCACCAGGAGAAAGAGTGTGTTCCATAATTCCCAGATGAATTCTGCACTAGAGCTATTGGTATACCAAGTTGCCAGGGAACTAGAAGGTCCTCCCAGATAAAGATTGCAAAGGCAGTGAGACCAGATAGCCATTGCGGTTAATGCTAGCTCTGCAGGGGTTATGACCTGAATGCAGAGCTGCAAGAAATTCAAGGACGTCACATAAGTGGTTAAGATTGGTGGCCACATCTTCAGATGTCATATCCAACCAACTGAACGGCTAGCCTCAGTCACACTGTTTTATTCAACGATAGAACTGATATACATTTTCAGCTGTTGGTCGACACTATACTGAACTGACTGGAGACCTTGCAGTAGCCTGACCAGACATACTAGCTACCCATGGTGTTTGCACTTGCTAGCTCGTGGACTCTGACTGTCTCAGTGGCTGGATCCCGAGAGAGCGGAAACCTAGTGCCCTCTGGCTTTATAGTAGTCGTGTCCTGTCTGGTGATTGGCTGCACTGTGTTGTGTGCTTACTGGTCATCCTGTGTGTCAATCACTGCCTGTCTGCATCTCATTATATATATGAGTGGATATTATGACAGGAGCTGGCCTGCCATTGGCGGATGGTGGGATCTTCTGGCCCTGCTGCTGTCAATGTGATTTCCCATTGAATCCACTCCATGTTGCGAGGAAACCCACAGCAGAGCGGTGGCAAAATGGAGTTTAAAATCAGCCATGATCAGGCTGTAGGGGCTGGGTCATTAATTATGCTCAAGGCTGAGGTAGATAGATTTTAATCAGTAAGGGAATCAAGAGTTATGGGGATAAGGTGGGAAAGTGGAGTTGAGGATTATATTAGATCAGTCAAGATATCATTGAATGGCGGAGCAGACTTGATGGGCCGAATGGTGTACTTCTGCCACTATGTCTTATGGTCTTATGGTCTCCAGGGCAAGGTCCACCACATCAGGGCCACCCTGGTAAATGCCAGTCAAAGAACAAGAACAAAGAACAAAGAACAAAGAAAAGTACAGCACAGGAACAGGCCCTTCGGCCCTCCAAGCCTGCGCCGACCATGCTGCCCGTCTAAACTAAATTCTTCTACACTTCCGGGGTCCGTATTTCGTCCTATGACTTATATCTACCATTTTACTTCACTTCCATGTATATAATACTACTGCAATCTTCACACCCAGATCTCCTTCATTCAGCATGGTAGCATAGCGATTAGCACAGTTGCTTCATAGCTCCAGGATCCCAGGTCCGTTTCCCGGCTCGGGTCACTGTCTTTGAGGAGTCTGCACGTTCTCCCCGTGTCTGCGTGTGTTTCCTCCGGGTGCTCCGGTTTCCTCCCACAGTCCAAAGATGTGCAAGTTAGGTGGATTGGCCGTGCTAAATTGCCCTTAGTGAATGGATGGCAATTTTGTTCCAAGTCAGGATGATGTGTGCTTGGAGGGAGGTTGCATGAGCCCCATGAGCCTGCTGCCCTTTCGCTAGGTGATACAGCTCTTGGGTTCAGAAAATTGTAGGGAGGGAGGTTTGGCACATTGTATAGGGCGGGGTATTCCGCACCCCCCCACCACCACCACCACCAGGCATGTTTCGCGGTGGCGGATGTGGCTCGTGATTGGCTGGCAGTGGAATCTTCTGGTTGCACTGCTGTCAAATGTTTCCCGTTCTATGCACTAGGAAATCCGTGACGGGGGTTTGCCGTTGGGGGGGTCAGAAGATTCTGCGGGCGAGAATGGCCTGGACATTCCGACCACGGTTACCAGTGTGTACCCAATGATGGAGGGATTGAATGCTTAAAGTGGTGGATGGGGTGCCAATTAAACCAGCTGTTTCATGGTTGTTTTTGGAGCTGCACTAACCTAGGTAAATGTATTCCCAAAGTACTCTTTAGAGCAATTAGGAATGGGCAACAAATGCTGCTTAAAAGAACAAATTCCGTCCCTCCCCTGATTTGTGCCTTGGAGATGATTGACAATCTTTTGGGGAGTCAGGAGATGAAGCACAGAATTCCAGCCTCTGATAGGTTTGTGCAGCTATTTCCTGTGCATTGCCCGTCCAGTGAAATTTCTAGCTAATGGCAACCCTCATATGCTTATGGTGGGTAAATTTAGTGAAGTTAATACCATTGCACATCAAGGGGAAATGGTTAGATTCCCACTTGTTAGAGATGGTCAGTCATTAGCTGACACAGATCTATGGTGCACATATTATTTGTCCCTTGACAATTAAAGTATAAATGTTGCCCCGGTCTTGCTGTATGAGGGCACAGACTGCATCACTTTATACAGAGCTGCAGAGAGAACTGAATGTTGTGGGCTCAAGCAAACATCCACATTTCTGACCTTCTGATGGAGAGAAGGTCATGAATGAAGACGAAGAAAATGGATACTACCTTGAGGAACTCCTGCAACAGCATTCTCGGCTGAGATGATAGATTTCCAAAAACCACAACCATCTTCCTTTGTGTTGATTATGACTCCAACAAGTGACGTTTTCTTCCCCCTGATTCTTCAATTTTACAAGGGTTACTTGATGTTACATTCAGTCTGCCAAGGGCACTCATTTTCATCTTTCCTGCTGAATTCAACTCTTTTGCTTGTGTTTGGACCAAGGCTGCAATGATGCCTGGTGTCAAGGGATCCCAAATTGAGCATCCCATATCCGGGTTCAGTGGTGGGCAGGGTGGGAGAATTCAGCAGTAAATTATCGCGGGGTATGATTCTTCTTTAGAGCTGTGGGTTCTGGAGAAGAGTCATACAGACTGGAATTTTTCTTCGTCCACAGATGCTGCCAGACCTGCTGAATTTTTCCAGCATTTTCTGTTTATTTCAGATTTCCAACATCTGCAGTATTTTGCTTTTATATTAGTAAAATGTGGGGACTGTTGTTAAGTGAGGGATTGGTGTTGAGTTCACTGGTACCCCAGTTAGTTGAGTTGATCATTGCAACCTGGTCAGAAATGAATCCCCTTCCATTTTCTCCCTCCTCTTTTTCCCTTTTCCTCTTCCACTTCTTGTTTCCTGCTCGTGGTGATATGTCTGTGAGGAAGAGTATATGCAGTTAAAATGCAACCTCTAGCCAGCTGGTGGTGGGAGACCTTGGTCACGTGATGTGGCAGACTCACCAGTTGATAGCAAGGCATACACAAAGACAGGCGCATGTTGGGCAGTTCTCAGAGCAACCTAGCTTGGATAGAATTCTGCATGTTATCCTTCCATGTGTTAACTAATAACCAGCATTCCAAGTCAGTCATCAACAGTTCTGTGAGCACCATTGCAATAGCAAGATGACAGAACAAAACATGGTACCAGGCGTGTTGAACATTTAAGGAAACAGCAGAAAAGACAAAGGAAGACTGACCGAAGAACAGAACAGAAAAAGGAAGGTTCTTCAACCGACCTGGTAAACCAGGGCCTATGGCGACTCAACGCAATAAAAGACGGTGAAGCTCGAGATGGAGAGTTTAAAGGCATCCCACCAGCTTCAAGTATCAGGTAACATAGACAAAAACTGGCACGTCTTCAAACAGCAGTTTAAGCTCTATGTTTCAGCCCTTAGCCTGCAGGCACAGCCTGATGAGAGGCTCATTGTGTTGCTGCTCACGGTGGCAGGTCCACAAGCTATTGAAACCTACAATACATAGAATTTGCAGTGCAGAATACATTTGCTTTCAATAGCGAATAGGAAAGTAGGAGTGTAATGAAATACTCTCCACTTGCCTGGATGAATCCAGCTCTGTTGTAGTGTGAGGCAACACAATGAGGCAATGTTAAATCACATTGGTGATTTATTATTAAAGGAAAAACTTTACTTTACATGTCTATACAACTCCAACTTAGGACTTGTTCTCTCGACTCCCAGGCTTACTCTGAAGATCTTCCATTTCTTTGGTCTGTGTTCTGGCACCCAATAGGCTCAGGTTCGCGTGCTCCATCCCCATAGGCTCTGTGTGAGTCATGTGGCCCATGAAGGATCGCCACTTAAATGGGTTACGCTACCACAAGCTCCAACAGCATTTAAGAAGCTCAAAACCATCTAGGACAATGTAGTCCATTTGATTGGCACCCCATCCATCATCTTAAACATTGACTCTCTCCACAATCACAATTACATAGTGGCACCCTATGTAAGATGCATTACAACAGCTCACAAGCATTCCTACTCGGCACCATTTTTCAAATCAACAACCTCTATAATATAGAAGGACATGAGCAGCAGATGCACCACCTGCAAGTTCCCTTCCAAACCACATACTAGTCTGACTTGGAACTGTGCCACTGTTCCTTCGCTGTCACTGGGGCAAAATCCTGGAACTCAGTGATTAGCACTGCTGCCTGATGGCGCAGAGGATCCGGGTTCGATCCTGGCTCCGGGTCACTGTCCGTGTGGAGTTTGCACATTCTCGTGTGACCCATCCCATTCACCATTAATGATATAGCAGAGTTGGCGCTAAGACGGAATAGTACAGGGCATGGGGAACATACATAGGATATGGTAGATTGGGTATTCTAAATTTATTACAAAAAAATAGAAAAAAATAGAAAATCCTGGAACTCTCCACCTCTTCAAAAACATATTTTTATTGAAATAAAGATATACATAACAACATACAAACAATCAATCAATAACAAAGTGAACTCTGCTTAATTAAGATTTTTACTTTTATTTCCATTAAATCTTTTTCTTTTTCCCTCCCCCCATCCCATCTCCCCTACCCCCTCCCTTTACCCATGTCAAATAGATTTGTAAATAGAGACAAGAACAGCTTCCATCTCATCCAGAATTCCCCACCTGAGCCACAAAGGGCAAACTTAATTTTCTCAAGTTTCAGGAATTCCGCAAGATCCCCCATTCATGTTGATATTTTTGGTGGATCTTCTGACTTCCATTCTAATGGAATTCGCCTCCGGGTGATCAATGTGGCAAAGGCCACCACATCAGCTCTTTTCCCTTCTATTAATCCTGTATTTCTGACATTCCAAAAATTTCCACAAGTGGTCCTGGTAAAATATCCACCTCCAAAATTTTTGATAATGTTTTAAATACCGAGGTCCAAAACTCCACTAATTGTGGACATGACCAGAACATGTGGCCATGGTTAGCTGGTCCCCCTTTTCACCTTTGGAACTCTCTTCCTGATAGCATTCTCACCGTACCTGCACCAAATAGACTGCAAGAGTCCAAGGAGGCGGCTCAATGAGGGAGGCAATGAGGGATTGGAAACAAATGCCGTCCTTGCCAGCAATACCCACACCAATGAAAGAATAGAAAATGCTGCTTGGAAAGTAGCTGGGGGAAAGCTTTTCCTTTTGCAGTTATCTAATTGAACACTTGCCATTTTCGTATGTGAAGGCTTTACAACTCCTACACTTTATTATTTATTATTTAGAACATCTGCTGTAATCAGATGCCCAATGTTGCTGTGGTTTTATATTTCACTGCCGACCCCACCTGGACTCCACGCAAAACATCAAATCCATTTTCCAGTCATCAAGTTGTGTGAGTGAACAAGCAAGCCCACATACCCAGTGGGATTCTCAGAATACATAGAACTGGCTCAACCTTGATGCATTTTTATTTCCTGCCAGGGAAGCAGTCACCCATTGTGGCAGAGGTAAAGGCATTTTTTGTGGATCTCCCGTTCAATTGTCATTTCTGCACTTTCGCCTCAGGCCTTCTACATCTGTTGAGTCTGTTTAACACACAACAGTGTTTTTGTCACAATTCAAAAAGGATCGCATAGCAATAGTTCAGCACTAAAACTGCCATCCATTTGAAAGGAGCTTTGAAGTTCCACAGCTCTCAGGTTAGAAGTGGAATTGTTGGCCCTGTTCAGATGCCATTGCTTCTATATTTGGAAAAAGTACAATTATTTTGGAGAATTTCATGAAACACAGTTGGGATACTCTATGAGGCAGCAAACATTAAGTAGGAAAATAATGCAGTGTATTTGTGTCACACGACAAACTATACTATAAAGAAGCCTTTTATATTACATCGTGAAACTCTCTTCGGGAATCCAGATCATGGAATAAAATTCAATCTTTAAGCAGTCCTTAAAATGGTGAGTCCCCATTTCCAACATTTGGAAATTTTCTGAGGTCATATCAAACTAATTTAAAACTCTGGGCTAGTTCAATTGGCTCTGGTATCAAAAAGTTCCATGCATACGCTATGCTATTGAACTTATTAAATGAGATTTAAATCTAAAGCCAAGTAATCCCAAGCTGCTTTGAGATGCTATCAAAAATTTGTTGGCATTGCAATTCAGAATTCCTGACCTTCAGCTTTAGCATTGTAAAGACTTCAAATTCAACCCATTGGATTTTATGAGCATCTTGCCTGGTACATTGTGCATCAGTTGCAGTTACCTTCAAAATTTATCGTAGCTCCGCTCAATGAGAACTTTGAGTTTATGTATGTCTGAAATCTTATTTAACTGATCTAACATCAGTTAACTGGCTTTGTGCTTCAGCTTAGGTAGAAATCTTCAAACATTTGTGGTAAAATTTAAAGTAACAATCGTAACCTAGAGGTTTATTTCACTTATAGATAAACTTTCTGTTCAACTTCTGATGAGACTTTGTAATTGTTACTTGTACACTTTTCTTGATTGGGATGTTGAATGCTCTGCTCTGTATGCTACATCATGTAAGATCTATCCAACTCCTCTCTAGTTTATTTGTCTGATGGGCACTGAGACACATCTCTTAAAAAAGGAGATTATCTGTCCTTAAATTTTGTCAACATACTCCCAGCATAGCAGTGAATTTGAACAGTGCCAGACATTTGGAGCAGTTGAACAGTTTGATATCCAACATGGAAGTAATTACCCCTTCGAATGGCGACAACATAGTGAAGTGATATATAATCCTAGTCCCTTTCTGGGACTCTTCCAGCCGTACTCCTTGGATGATCACTATAAGGTTGAGAAATGCAGGCCCTACAGACATTGAAATGGGTCAGAATAACTGATCCAACTCTTTCCGAAGGAAAGGAACCAACAGAGAATATTACCATCCTCCAAATAGTCCTTTTAACAAGTTTTAACTAGATTCAAACAACTCGGATGTTATAAGGATCCGGGTATTCCTTCTCAGCAATGCACCTCTCCACTGAAGAGTTTACGAGGTGGGTTGTCGAGTTTTGATACAGGAGACGATGGATGCGATTTAATGGCCACGTTGTATCTGGTGCAGATCCATGTGCACCGGTTAGATCGTGAGAGAGGCTGACATTGGGATCCGCGGCAGGCGTCGATCAGTTTGGGATCAAATCAGCCCGCTCCCATTGGTGCGTCCCGGATCCTGTCTGGACGTGGCGAGACACCAATTACAGGCAATCTCCATCCCATTAATGAGATGGCTGTCCATTCAATGGCTCCCCTGGAAATAACTGGCTCCCCAGCGGGAGGTCATATGGGGAATCTAGTGCAATGTTGAGGGGTTCGGATGAGGTGAGTCGCCATTTTCATTTCTAGGAATACAGCACAGGTGCACTGAAGCTGCTGCCTCCGTGGTCAGGGAGCCCCCGGGGGGAGGATATGGATAAGGGGCTCAGTGCCTATGGGTCCTATAGGCCATCCCTCCGATTGCGTATACCCATAACAGGGGTGACAACAGCTGCTGCCTGTCTACCTCACCAAACACATTTAGGACCGAGGCCTGTTCGAGGTTATATGGTGAAGGTCACTTTAACTCCCTCTGACTGTGAGCAGCCTCTGACTGCACAGCTGAAGGCTATTGCAAATAAGGACTTTGCATCGATAGTTATTTGGACATTTCACAGCTTTCAAGGGCATTCGCGGGGGTACACGTGACGTGTCGTAGATGAGTTTTATTGCCTAGCATTCTAATCAAACTGCGAGGCCTGGGCACTTTGCGTGAACCTTGGGGAAGTCATCATCACACAGACAGCAGCCAATAATCAAACATTCTGGAGCAAGGCTTTAGCAATGGGGATATCCCAACAACCAGGGGGTGAGTGTGTGGATCAGGGGAGGGTACCTGAGCATGGTCTCGTGGCAGGGGTCTGGAGTAAGGGGTGTAGGGGCTCCTCTTGTGGCCGGGCATGAATGTTCAGGGCGGGGTCCGCCAGCACAACTGGCCCGGTGGATGGCACCTAAAGAGAAGGCAGGAAACCTAAGAGTGGGGAAGGCACGGGAGATTTGAGGGCCACCCTGTTCTGCCTGCTGCCCTTGAGGCGCGTCAGTGTTGGAAAGGGGGGGGGGGGGGGGGAAAGAGAGTCTGAAGCACTGGAGAGTGCCATTGTCTTCCTGGAGGAAGGCACCGGTCAGCCTCCAGCTCTCCCTCCTCCTGGACGGTACTGTGAGCCCCTGGGTGACTCCATGGGATGGGGTGGCAGATGATGTGAGCATCCTGCCCTGCGGCCCTGTGGCTCCCCATTGTCTGCACTGTGGCGTTGATGATTTCAGTGACTGGGCTACACTCTGCAGTGCCCGACAATGTCCACTTGCATCTGGGACATATCCCTTCGGCGACTGGTACATGCTCTCCAATGCTTCGGAAATGTCCAACTGAACTGGGAAATGCTCTGGAGTGCTTTGCCAATGTTCAGCTGCATCTGGGACACGTCCCGCAGTGACTGGGACATGTTATCGAGGCCCTCAGCCTTGGTCATTAATGACTGAGCCATGCCTTGGGCACCGCCACTCATGACGCTGACATCATGCTCTGGCTTTGCATTGCGGTTGCCACCCTAGCAATGTTGCCCTCAGTGCCACGTATTGCCGACGACATCTCCTGCACTTATAGCCTTTGGGACTCCTCCAATCAGCTATGCACTCGATGGAGTGTTGCTGACATCACCTCCTAATCTCACACTGTGCCTTAGCACCTGCATAAGCTCCAGGATAAACTTGTCCAGAGGTTCTGCATCTGACTGGGATCCAGATGAATCCTGGGATGCAGCAGACCACTGACTACTGACTCCGTTGGATATTCCTGCCTCCACCTGATGTGCATCAACTAAAGTGTGGTGTTCAATAGATTGTGCGTCTCTGCACTGATGGAAAGTGGGGTTGATAGCTGTGATGCCTCAATGGTGGCATCCTCGACGCTTCCTCTAAGATGGTGTGGGGGGGTGGGGGCGTGGGGCAACCCCAGATGCCAAGGCCTTATCATATTGTGATCCTGCGAGAGAATGGGCATGTGTCCAGTGAGAGGGGAGGGCCATTTTGACTGACATGAACAACTCACTTGGTCCAGGTCTTCGGGAAAGGGTAGTGGATCCTCACCTCTGTGGCGCAGACCAACTTCGATGTCGGTGACGCAGGGTGTGCTGGGGCGCAGGTACGGTACTATGCTACGGAGGAATGGGAGATGGGTGGTGGTGTGAGATGCCAATGACCCACTCATTGGGGGAGGGCAGGCAGTGGTCAGGATGATGGAAAGAGGTACTGCTGCCAGGGGGCCTGTGCCAAGTTACCCTTCCAGCCCAGTGGAGGTCGTTGGTCTCTTCCTGCACTGGATGGAGGCCCTCCTGGTCATGCTGCCTGAACTGACAGACTTTGCCTCCCAGATGGCATTGGCACCCCAGTGGCTGGTCCTACAACCCCCTCGATGCAACAGGGTATCCTGTTTAGCCTCCACAGTGTCCAACAGACTGGCCAGGTCGGCATCTCCAAAGCGTGGAGCAGGTCTCCATGGTGGCATGGCTGTGTGCTGACTGGAGTGTGCTCGGAGGGAGCATTTATGAGCTGCTCCCTCTTGTTAGCAGAGAGCAGCGGGCGTGGTCCAGGTGAATTAGCTAGCAGGACGGCATTTCTGCCGTGAAGCTCGTGGGGGATAATTTCCGGCCCTAATTGCCATGAGATAGGGGTCGCAGTCTCGCTAAGTCAGCTGTCGGGAAGCACCCGCGAGGTTGCGCCCGAAACGACACTTAGAGCTTCTCCCGTTAAATCAAGCCCTACATAACAGTTTGCAAAAGAACCAAACATGCAATTCACTTTTCAGAATCACACAATCACAGAAAACTACAGTGGAGAAAAGGTCCTTCGCCCCATAGAGCCTGCACCGCTGCATGAAAGGCACATGATCTGCTAATCTTAATCCCATTTGCCAGCACTTGGCCCATAGCCTCAAATGTTAAGATGGGCCAAGTGCTCAGCCAGGTACCACCCACCCAGGCAATGTGTTCCAGACCGTCACCAACCTCTGGGTAAAAATGTTTTTTCTCAAATCCACCCTGAATCTTCTGTCCCTCACCTTGAACTTGTGCCCCCTCGTAACCGACCCTTCAACGAAGGAGAACTGCTGTTCCCTATCCACTTTGTCCATGCCCCCCATAATCTTGTACACCTCAATCAGGTAGCCCCTCTGTCTTCTCTGCTCCAGCAAAAACAACCCAAGCCCATCCAACCTCTCTTCATAACTTAGGCCTTTCATTTCGGGCAACATCCTGGTGAAACTCCAGCTCCAGTGCAATCACACCTTCCTATAATGTAGCGCCCAGAACTGCACACAGTACTCCAGCTGCGGCCTCACCCATGTTCTGTATAACTCCAAAATGACTTCCTTGTCTTTGTAATCTATGCCATGATTGATAAAGACAATCTTTTTTCATCACCCTATTCACCTGCCCTCCGCCTTCAGAGATCTATTTGCAAACATGCCAAGGTGTCTTTGTTCCTCAGGACTTCCCAGTGTGGGCCATTCATTGAATATTTCCTTGTCAAATTACTCCTTTCAAAGTATAACACCTCACATTTTCCAGGATTAAATTCCATCTGTCACTTTTCTGACCATTTGATCTTCCCATCTATATCTTCCTGTAACTCTCAGCCTCAGTGTTAACCGCCCGGCCTATCTGTGTGTTATCCTACCCTCCACATAGTCATCTATTTCATTTATATAAATGACAAACAATAGGGTCCCAGCACAGATCCCTGTGGTACGCCACTGGACACTGGCTTCCAGTCAGTAAAGCAGCCTTTTGTCATCACCCTCTGTTTCCTACAACTCAGCCAGCTTTGAATTCACCTCATCAAGTTCCCCTGTATCCCTTGTGCCTTCTTTTGATGGCAAATCAATCTCATCATTGATAGTTCGAGAAAGCGTAAGTATAATCTTGTTTCTGATAGAAAATCCATCTGATTCATGTTACAGAGAAATATTTAAGGGGCGGGATTCTCTGACCCCCCCGCCGGGTTGGAGAATCGCCAGGGGGCGGCGTGAATCCCGTCCCCGCCGGCTGCCGAATTCTCCGTCGCCAGGGATCTGGCAGGGGCGGGAATCGCGCCGCGCAGGTCGGCGCCCAGTAGCAGCGGCCCCCCCAGGAATTCTCCGACCCGCAATGGACCAAGTGGCCACTCATTTCTTGCCGGTCCCACCAGCGTAAATTAGAGTAGGTCCTTACCGGCGGGACCTGGCGGTGCAGGCGGCCTCCGGGGTGCTCGGTGGGGTGGGGGGTGGGGGGGGATCGAGCCCCGGGAGGTGCCCCCACGGTAGCCTGGCCAGCGATCAGGATCCACCGATCCGCCGGTGGGCCTGTTCCATGGGGGCACTCTATTCCTCCGCGTCGCCTGCTATTCCTCCGCCATGGCCGATGCGGAGATAAATCCCCCCTGCGCATGTGCTGGGATGACGCCAGCATACGCTAGCGCTCCTGCCATGCGCCAACTCGCGCCGGCCGGCAGAGGCCCTTCGGCGCCGGTTGGCGTGGCACCAAGCCCCTTCCCCGCCAGCCGGCGCGGCGCAATCCGCTCACTGGCCGGCCTAGCCCCTGAAGGTGCGGGGGATTCCGCACCTTTGGGGCGGCCCGACACCGGAGTGGTTCACCCCACTCTTCGCCGCCGGGACCCCCCGCCCCGCCGGGTAGGGGAGAATCCCGCCCAAGGTTCTGTCAATATTTAAAGTGTTATGAGGTGACGTAAAGGCCAGTTTTGTCAGAACTGCCTTGTGTTAGAGGGGATATCATATCCTGTGCCACAGGATGTTGCCATCCTTGAGCACATAATTATGCACAGGTATGTTTGTAAAATGTTCAACCTTTGCCCAACTTTTGTTAATTTTTAATCCTTATTTCATAGGTGAAACATTCTTTTTAATCTTTTATCTCCTTACATCTTCATTCTCTTATAACTTCATATTTATTGCTGCATTCCTTCACAACATAAGGAAATCGTTCCGCCCATTGTGTCCATGCTGGTTCTTAGCTTTTCCCACTGCCCTGCCTTTTCCCTGCAACTGGATACATTTTTTTCCTTAGATAATTGTACAATTCTCTTCGAAAACCAAGATTGAATCTGCCTCCACCCCCAATGTAACTACTCTATGGTGTTTGCAAATTTGTCCCTTTACATTTTCCCCATTAGTTGGTAGCCTATAGAATATGCCCGGTGATGTAATGTCACCTCTGTTATTTTGATCCTGCCCTTGATTCCTCTGGAATATCTTTGCTTCTCCACTGTTAAATTTCCCTTAATTAATATTGCCATATTTAACAGAAACAGACTAGGGACTTATAAAACAGTTACATTTACCAGTCAGCACCCTCCCTTGTGCTGTCAATATTTTTAGATTTTTCACCCTGCCCCTAATGTTCATGACCACTCCACCCTGCACCATTTTGTCTTCTCACACATTTAAATGAACAACCCAAAAGTGAGAATCACCCCCCTAGACCAATAAGCCAACAACTCAATGGTTTCCCTGGCCAGCCTCCCATCTTCCACCCTTCAAGAACTTGAGATTGTCCAAATATATGCTGTCCAAATCATAACTTGCACCAAATCCTGTTCACCCGTCACTCCTATGCTTGCTGGCTTATACAGCTTCCTTTTTTCATGCTTCCATTTAAAAAAGACAATCATCCACATATTTAAATAATAGCCTTGTCCTTCCTACCTCTATTAGCCCCATCCAGACCTGCATCCAGAGAAGTCGGTATTGCTGCATCCATGTTCTTCAACCCATCATTGGTGCCGATGCCTTCAGCCACCTTAGGCCTGAGATCTGGCACTACTTAGGGGCTGGTTTAGCACAGTGGGCTAAACAGCTGCCTTGTAATGAAGATCAAGGCCAGCAGCGCGGGTTCAATTCCCGCACTGGCCTCCCCGAACAGGCACCGGAATGTGGCGACGAGGGGCTTTTCTTAGTAACTTCATTGAAGCCTACTTGTGACAATAAGCTATTATTATTACTTTCCTAAACCGATTAGGACAGTGATTACACTTCAAATGTGAGATGTGGAAAGGCATTACATATGTTATTTCTTTCTTATTTACAATGTCAATGTAGGGTGGTGCTGGGGGAATGAGATTGGGGGTGAGGCAGCGGGAGTATTCCAGAGGAAGGGCCTGTTACAATGGTAATATCCTGGAAGACATTTCTTATTGTGCAAAGGTCCAAAGGTCATTATCCACCACTGCTCGAAACCAACTAGTTAGTTGGTCATTAATTTTATTCATTATCAGTGGGATTTTATTATGCATTAACTGGATGAGGTGATTAGACAAGTAATTCATTGGATAGGAAGGACTTTGGGATATCCTGAGGGTATGATATGACACCAAGTTAGTGTTTGATTCTTCTGGATACAAAAGGGTTGATTTCCCCAAAAAGGAACTGCTGGTAAGGTGTGATTCTCACAGATTGTGCTGATCAGGGAAATTGTGGGATCACAACCCATTTTCATTTATTTAAAGTAATTCTAGGGGCTGTAGAATTACAAGTTGATGATCCGTGTTCCCTTCGACCACTATCTTTATTGAAGCTCTAAATCAGGGAAGTGATGTGTTAAGTAGGTTGGTTCAAGGTTGACTGCAACTGGATGCAGTGAAACTAGAAACAGGCTTCTGACACAGGTGATGGTCCAACACTGTTTTATTGAACTTCCTGATTGCTGTACATAGTCTGCTGTGAGTTGACACTCTATCAATCTAACTGATAACCTCCTACTGGCTTGACCAGACTAACTCTCTACCTCATGGTGATAGTGCTCACTAGCTTGTGCACTCTTACTATCTCAGTAGCTGCGTCCTGTATGTCATGATATTCAAACATACATCATAACACATACATAATGATAGACAGACCAACGGACCAATTAGCACACATAACACGACAGCCAATCACAGACAAGAGCAGACACAGTATAAGACAAGAAACACGACACTTCCTGGGCAGTCCATCTGGAGACAGCACAGGGCCAGGACCTCATAACAAGACACTTACACAGTCGCAACGTGCTGAGTACCAAGTCTGATGTATAAATAGTTAGATGGAATAAAACTGCATTGTACCAATCGCAACCGTGTTGGTTCGTCTGTACCTCAGAGCACCCAACACCTCACTGTAGAGAGAGGGATTGTCTTCATGCCCTGTGTGCTTTTTAGTGATGGTGTCCTATCTGGTGATTGGTTGTTATGTGTTGTGTGTGTTCATTAGTTATCCTGTGTGTCAATCACTGCCTGTCTGCATCTCATTATATACATGAGTGGATATTATGACAGGAAGCAGACCTATGATGGCACATGCACAGGGAGACTGATTAAAGAAAAGTACAGGAAAAACATTTTTAGACTTCAGAAAATGTCTGATGACAATCTGTGATGATTATTGGCTAAAAGTGAGTCCGCTCCCACATTGAGCAGATGAAAACCATTAAATCTTATTTGAAGTTAAATTCACTATCGTGATTGAATCAGATTGGCTGTTAATATTTTTTTCTCTGCATAATTAAATCAATCCACATGGCATTCTAAGATGTAGTGTAAAATGGTAATTATTAATAGTGAACTCATATTATTATGCCTGGTATGCCTGAAATTGTATTAAATATATCATTTGAGGAAGTAAGCAAGCACATGAAAACCTTATGTGGTTAATAAAAATACTGGTATTTGTATTCCACCTTCGTATTAAAATACCTCAACATTTCGCAAAATTAAATACCTATGACAGTATTGGTAATTGTATTATTGAGATAATGAGGAACTACAAGATCTAGCCAATGGGGTGAATGGATTAACCATTGCAGTTTTCTAAATCTGACATAAGATATTATTTGATCTTGTTTAGTTGTTTCCCCAGCGAAATATACTTTCCATCATGATAATCTGTCTCAATGCTAACACTGGTAACATCAAATGTACTAACCAGCTGTAACAGATCCTGTAGCTTCATTTACCCATTACTTTGTTTTAATGTTTTCCCTTTACAGGATGTGAATGTCACTGGCAAGGCCATCATTTGTTATTCATCCCTTATTGCCCTTGAAAAGTTGATGGTGAGCCCCTTTCTTGACCAATGAAGTTCATCTAGTGTAGGTACACACATAGTTTTGTTAGGAAGAGAGCTCTGGGATTTTGACCCAGCAACAGTGAACAAACAGAGATACATTTCCAAGTCAGGGTGGTGTGGGGTTTGGAAAGGATCCTGCAGGTAGTTCCCATGCACCTGCTACCCTTGTCCGTCTAGGTAGCACAAAGGCATCCAATGTTTGGGAACACCACCACCTGCAGGTTCCACTCCAAGCCACACACCTGACTTGGAACTAATCTTTATCTCATAGCATTGATGTTTATAAAATTAACTCAGTGTTGAAGGGCCTGAACTTCTGTGGAGTTGGCTTGCCACTTTGCTCCTAGATACTTACTTGGAAATCCAGCTGCTCCTTTCTCACTCAACTTCCTGGCTCAGACCAGCTGAGAGCTATGTTCCTGAGGCCTTCCTGAGGTTGGAGAATCAGAAGGAAGCCATGGTCTCTTTTTTATGGCACTAGCTGTCTTAAAGACAATGGCTGGAATTTTCTGGCCGTTCTCACCGGTGGGACTGTCCACCCCTGCTGACAGTGTAACCCCGCCACGGGGTTATCAATGGCTGGCGGTGCATAGCGTTGGAAACCCCGTTGACAGCGGCAGGAGTAGAAGAAGCGGGCCAATGGCAGAACACCTCTGCTATCACGAAACACACCACAGGGAGGGCATGGATAATCCCGCCCCGTCCGTTTAATAGTCCAGGCCATGGCGACGTTAGGTTTTTAAGGTATGTGGGTAAGATTGGGGGATGAAGAGTTGGTCAATTGGGGATGGTGGTTTGGGTGCTCAAGGGGGTGTTCCATGAGGAGGGATTTGAGGAGTGGGGGAGTCCTGTGGGGGTTTGGGGGCTGCAAGTTTGGGCAACAGGTAAGCATTACTTGGGAACTGCAGGGAAGTTACTCCCCAATGCATCTTTGGGGTACCTCCGCTGCAGTTACGACATTCTGGAGCCTAGAAGTTACAGGTATCTTTAAAATTTATACTGTAAAGGCAGCATTGTCAGTGGATCGATTAGTATTCAAGGTTCTTCAATCCTCTCCTTCATTCATGAAGGTATTGACTTGGCCTGAGACATTGGCCATGTCGTTATCTTGGCCAGCTAACTATGCTCTATGTTTAATTCTAGTCAGTGTCAGCAAATTCATTTACCATGGGGGCATCATAGCCAAGGCCTGTGGGCATTCATTCCAAGTCACTTTTACATTTGATTAAGCTGTCACAAACCAATAATTGAAACAGTGGCACAGGCCGATCTTTCGTACCCCAAATCTAGGCAACAGTGAGGCCAAGTTTATCATTATCGCAGCCATTGCGGAGACCCATCATCTCACATCAAAAATGGATCCTCGTCGGACATAGAGGGCTGGATTCTCTGCCGTCGGGGTGCTCTGTTTTGCGGCAGCCTGGGGGTTTCCCAATGGCGTGGGGCTGCCCCACAATGGGAAACCCCATTGACCAGCTGACGGAACGGAGCATCCTGCCGACGTGCTGATCCAGAAATCAGACGCGGCGGGACGGAGAATCCAACCCAGACAATTTAGTACAATGAATAGAGGCTTCATCTGTTGCACCATCAACCGAGATGCACAGCTATGACAAATTGTTCTCTCAAATGTAAAAAGCAAATAAGGGTACTTGTTTCACTGTTCCTAAAAATTAATAAAATTATATCATTGACGATACAAAAATAGTTCATTGATCACAGTTTGCTATTATGTCGTTCTCATGATCTCTGGCAGAAACTGTTCTCTTGTTTAATCTTTCCCTAATCTTTTCTACACATAGCTGAGTGTAAAGTGTCACACAGCACGATGATGTTGAGTAACTGAAATGTTTGCTGAAATTTTGACTTGAACTTTGAAGGTTTGTGGCAGTTAGACAGGCTGTAGGATTAAAATGATAGACAGGCACTCTCTGTTGCATTCCCAAAGCATTTACACCTGTTGCCATTTTAATCATGTTCCTTTTTTCATTTGGGAGAAGTGCTTACCAGTGGATGCCGTGTGCCCTGTTAAAATGGAAAGGTCATGATCCATTGATATTATCCAGATCCTGACACCATTTTAACTCAAAATCATGGAAGCCTCACTTTGTTCAGGACTTGCCAGTGAACCCTGACAGGCTTGCTGTGTAAGCACTACTGAAGCTGATCAAAAAGGGACTTTCAGCTGTATCTTAGTGCATCAGAGGATCTTGTTTTTGTCTGGTTTACCGGGAGAGTTTCCAGCTTCCAGATGGCTTCTTTCACATTTTTCTGGCCTCGTCACTTTCAGAAAGCTTTAGCTGCTTATTATGTGTGTAATTATTGCCACTTTATTCTGGATGAAGGAACACTTCAGGGAGAAGGAGGAGGTGCAGCAGCATCAGCAACCATCAGCAGGGCCTCGTGGAAAACAGAAGTGGAGCGGGGCTGCTTGTCGGAGAACATACTCAGCATAAAGGCTGTTCAGGCCAAGGCTCTATTTCTTGGACACAGCTGAGAAGTAATGCAGAGGGAAACAATATTTCTGCAGGCCGGGCCTGTGTTAGAACACTGAAACCTTCCTGTAATGTGACGTGCTGTATGCTGTACTGTTGGTGAATTTGCCAGTAGCTCTCAATGTCATCAGAGCCCCTCCCTTCTTCATCACTAGCTCGTTTCAGTTTGCTACGCTGAGCATCAGCTGCATCTCCAGTCTTCTGTCTTTGTTAACTGTCCGATGCCTGTTCACCAAGGTGGAACAGTAAATCACATTCCCAACGACCTCAGCAGTCAACAGGACAGAGATCCGGTTGGCTTCCTGTTAGGAGGTTGTTGGTTACAGATCTGAATGCCTTGAATAAGGCTCTGTAGTTTTCTGCAGGCTAACTGTAAGTCTTTATTAACTGCTAGGATTATTTACCCATGTAAGGGTGCCAGCTAGGAGCTATCTCCATGTTCACGTCTACACATATCTCTGCTCAACAGCACAATGATCCCTAGGTCTTCTTACATTCTGTGCAGGTGGTACCATATTGAGACCCTTATAGTGCACTTCCTACCTGTGCGTTGCAACAGTGATTGCATATCTATTGCTGTCAAGGCACCGGAACAGGAACCAACATAATAGAATGCCGACTGCTCCATCAATGTCCAGTTAGTGGCTGATCACAGGAACATCACCATGCAGGTTTGTGGCAGGTACCCAGTGATCTGACCTCATGCTTTCATCCTGAGAGAGTCCACCATTCCCCCAATATTCAACACTATGAAATGAAAAAATGAAAATCACTTATTGTTACAAGTAGGCGCCTGTTCAGTGAGGCTGATACGGGAATTGAACTGTGCTGCTAGCCTGCCTTGGTTTGCTTTCAAAGCCAGTGATTTAGCCCTGTGCTAAACTAGCCCCTATGAGGAATGGTAAAGATAGCTGAGTGGCAAGTATTAACCATTGTGTACTGACCTCACTAACAAAAGTCCCCACCATGACCAAACAGCACAGATATAATTGAAGACAAGGACCATCAAAATCATTAGTGAACATTCCAGTGGGATACTGGAAACAGAGGTTCAGGTGACTCAATATGTCTGGGGCTACTTAAGCATGCTCCAGATATCCCCTGAACCATTATGTTCAGTGATGCATATTGAGTTTGCAAAGAGACCTGCAACTGGAGGAGGCATTGCAGCAACAGAGGATAAAGAAGATAACGTAATGGAGAAGAAGGAAGGTTACCTTTCTGAAAGCGCTTTGAGAAAACAGCACATTAGCAATTCCACTGGCATGTTCATTTCTCTGCCTTAAGAACTTAAACAGATTTTGTCTGCTTAGAAATTGCCGTTAAATCCTTTCCCATTCCTTTCATCCTTCTTTGAACATTGAAATCATTCAGACAACTTCAATATCAATGACAGACAATGGTAATTCAGCATCACAAGCTTCTGCTAAGCCACACTACATTCAAAAGTGATTAAAGATGATTAATTTAACATTAAACATAATAACACCCTTCTATTCATTTCTCATTCAGGTGATCAACCCATGATATTTATATTCAAAGAAGGTTCCGAACTATTATTCCTATCACTGCTCAAATACTAATACACATGCAACAAGATCTGGACAACATTCAGGTTTGGGCTGATAAGTGGGAAGTAACATTCACACCACAAGTGCCAAGTAATAGCTATCACCAACAAGAGAATCAAACCATCTCCCCATGACATTCAGAGGTGTGACCGTAATTAAATCTTACTCTATCAACATCCTGGGGGATACTACTGTAAGGGTCTTTCCTGTTTATTCCTTTATTTTTCCATTCTTTTATTTTGCTGTTATACTTTTGATCTATGGCGGATTAATGGCCTGTGACTTTAAGGTAAACAGCCTGTAAGAAAACTACCTTTAATTCAAACAGAAGATTTCGGAAGGCTGTGCTGGTAAAAACTGATAATTGCAAACTGGCCGGTATCAGTGAGGACTCAGTTTGATTGTTTTGGCTGGTGGTCAATGAATGGACTCAGGGAATTGTGCTCTGCCCAGTAACAGGTGGTCATTGGATATGATTCCACTGCAAGGCTTTTCAGAGTCCTGAGGTTCCAGTTTGGTTTCAATTTTGATCCTGACAGCCCGATGAAGGGATCCAAAAAGATCCACCTAATTCTCTCCAGAAGGCCACTGGGAGGACTGACTTATAATCAAGCAAGTCTGGGAGCTGTTCACTTGAGACTGCAGAGGCCTGAGATCAATCCACGAACTGAAAGCAAAGTTTGATGTGAAATAAGGGGCTGGATTCTCCGAGCCCGGCGCCGGGCCGGAGAATCGCCGCAACCGCGCCATGCCGCCCCGACACCGGCACGCGATTCTCCGAGGAGCAGAGAATCGGCGCCATTTGCCCAGGCGTGTTTGGCACGGCGCCGGTGGTGGGCTGATGTCCACGGCTGGGCCGCCGATTCTCCCGCCTTGATGGGCCGAGCGGAAATGGCAGAGTCCCGCCGGCGCTGTCCACACCTGCTCACAGCCGGCAGGAATTCTGCACGCAGGGTCGGGGGGCGGCCTGTGGGGGGCTCCTTCACCAGGGGGGGGGCTCCGAAGGGGTCTGGCACGCGATCGGGGCCCACCAACCGGTGGGCCGGCCTCTCCAGCCCCGGCCCTATTTTGTTATGCGGCCGGCCCCTGAATCCCCACGCCATGCGCGGGTTGGCGTGGTGCACAGTTGGCGCGGGGAAGGGAGCCTGGAGCGGCGTGGGGGCCAGAATCGGTAGTGCCCGCGCCCGTTTCGTGCCGTCGTGA
Organism: Scyliorhinus torazame; assembly: GCF_047496885.1. NCBI lineage: Eukaryota > Metazoa > Chordata > Chondrichthyes > Carcharhiniformes > Scyliorhinidae > Scyliorhinus > Scyliorhinus torazame. The sequence goes on along the minus strand of NC_092721.1, from coordinate 68,306,529 downwards.
AATGCAACGGCGTTCATGATGGCGCAGACACTCTGCCTCCATTTCGGAGAATCCCGCCCAAGGTATCTGTCCAGAAAGACAGAGGCCTGAATGCAAACCTCAAACTGAATGCCCAGTTTAATGAGAAATAAGGCGCCTAAGGGTTTCCCGACGGCGTGGGGCTGCCCCACAATGGGAAACCCCATTGACCGGCCAGCGTAACGGAGAGTCCTGCCGACGGGTCGAGGCTGAAAAGTGGTGTGGCGGGGCGGAGAATCCAGCCCAAGGTATCTCTCCAAAAAGCCTGCTGCCGGTAAGTATTGAATTTTCTAAACTACAGGAACCTAAATGAATGACTACAAAGAAGACCATTGCTGGCTGTAAACCAAAGACTTTAATCAGAAAGCTTGCTGTGACAAAAGTGTGCAAAAGAACCATCATTTGAAACAAAGGCTCTTATCGTTTAACCTTCATCATTATTTTTATTTACCCCTCTGCGTTTGTCTGTCTTGTGTGTATGGGTAGCGTGTGGGCCAGTTAAAGTGGGTAGTAGGTATTAGCTTGTCATTAACCAGTTGTATTACTGTATGTTTCATGATAGTTCTTGCTATAAATGAATAGTAATTGTGTTTACATTTACAAACCTAGTGACTGTAATTATTGGGCAGCCAAAGGTAAAGACTTTGGGGGCGATTCTCCGATATTGAGGCCAAGTGTTCGCGGTCGTGAACGCCGTCGCGTTTCACGATGGCGCAAACAGGGCCCGGACACGACCTATTCTGTCCCCCACAGGGGGCCAGCACGGCACTGGAGCAGTTCACGCTGCTCCAACCTTCTTATGTGACACCAAATGGGCGCCACGCCAACCCGCGCATGCGCAGTTGGGGCAGCCCAATCCTGCGCATGCACAGTTGGGCCGCACCATCCTGCGTATGCGTGGAGAACGTCTTAGGCACGCCGGCCCCTCACCAACATGGAGCCGGTGTTCTGGGGACGTGCGCTGAAGGAGGTAGGCCCGGGGGGGGGAGAGGCCGGCCCGCCAATCGGTGGACCCCCATCGTGGGCCAGGCCCTATCGGAGGCCACCCCGGTGAAGGACCCCCCTCCCCTACCCCACAGGCCGCCCCTCCAGCGTTCCCGCAGAGTTCCCACCGGCAGCGACTAGGGGTGGACGGCGCTGGCGGGAAGGTGTCGTGTCGTAGCGGCCGCTCGGCCCATCCGGGCCGGAGAATCGCCGCTCGCCGGTGCGAATCGCGCGCCGCTGGTTTCCGGGAGGTGGGAGAATCGCGTGCGGGGGTCGGGGCGGCATGGCGCGATCTGCGCGGCGCCCCGGCGATTCTCCCACCCGGCATGGGGGGGCGAGAACAGCGCCCTTTGTGTTTTTATGGTAATCATTGGTTAATTCACTTGTGTCGTGATTCCGGGGAGCATGGGGCTAGAACTGACCGCGTACAAGCCCAGGGTGTTGTAACATTATTGACCAGAAACTGAGCTGAACCATCCAAAAAACACTGTGGTTGCAAGAGAAAGTCAGAGGCAGGGAATCCTGTAGTGAGTAACTCACCTCCTGACTTCTCAAAGACTGTCTGCCAGCCACAAGACTCAGGTCAGGAATGTAATGCAATACGCTCTACTGGATGAATGCAACTCTAACAACACTCAAGAAGTTCAATGCCATATCAGAGAAAGTAACCCATTTGATTAGCACCCCTCCACCACCTTCAGTATTCACTCTCTCCACTCCTGACGCACAATAGCAGCAGTGTGTACCATCTCCAAGATCCACTGCAGTAACTCACCAAGGCTCCTTCCACAACACCTTCCAAACCTGTGACCTCTACCACTTAAAAGGACAAGGGCAGCAGATGCATGGGAACACCACCACCTGGAGATTTCCCTCCAAGCCACATACCATCCTGACTTGGAAATATATCACCTTTCTTTTACTGTTGCTGAGTCAAAATCCTGGAAATCCATCTCCAACAGCACTCTGGGTGTACCTACACCACATGGACTGTTATGGTTAAAGAAGGCAGCTCACCAGCACCTTCTCAAGGGATGGGCAATAAATGTTGGCCTGGCCAGAGAAACCCACATCCCATGAAAAATAATTCATGACTTGCTTCAATCATTGAAACATTCCTTCTGCAAAAATCAAAGCAGAGGATAAAACTTTGGTCTGGGAACAAATGCTCCCTTTAATTAGACCTTGAGATTTACCTCCCGTGGGCAGGCTGCCTAAATTACAATTTAATTGGGAGAGAAACACCTCAATTATTTTGAAATGGGGCCCAGGCGTTAACATGGCCACAGCGTCATCCCACAGCATTATGGGGCCTGGATCACCTCAATGAATCTGATTCACAATCTACAGGGGGCTTTTCCGCTCGCATTTTCAGAGGGCGGGGTCAGCAGCAGGAGGGAGAAATCCGGCGAGACGCGAAGACGGAATTTCCCGTAACAATTATCCCCTCACTGCACCTGTGACGCAATGAAAATCTTGATGTTGAATGTTGGGGTGCTAATTTGAATACATTTAAATCGAATTATCAGGCTCTTACATCATGTAGTCTCCCCGGCACCATTAGATCAGACATTCACGTCGATGTGAGGACACACTAATGTGAATCATGACAGGTCTTCCTGCCAGTGCAGTGCCAGGGCTAATGCCGGGTGGGGGAGGGGGGAGTGGTGGTTACATGGGTGATGGGTAGTGTTGTGTTGGGGGGGGGATTGTTGGCACAAGTATTGGGGGAAGTGTTTGGGGGGTGATGAGGGGAGAGGGGTTCTGTTGGGCGGGGGTGTTCTTTTCGGTTGGTGGCCATGGGCGGTTGTGCTGACGGGGTGGTTGTTCAGGGTGATCCTGTTCAGGGTGGGGTTGTCTTTTTAAATTTTTGTATTGGGATGCCATTTAAATAGGGGGCCCCAATGTTTTAGAATCTAAGTTTGGTGGCATAGTGGTTAGCACTGCTGCCTCACAGCACCAGGGACCCGGGTTCAAATCCGGACTTTGGTGACTGTCTGGAGTTTACATGTTCTCCCCATGTCTTCGTGGGTTTCCTTCGGGTGTTCCAATTTCCTCCCATGGTCCAAAGATGTGCAGGTTAGGTGGATTGTCCAAGCTAAATTTCCCTTTAGTATCCAAAACTGTGCAGGTTAGCTGGATTTATGGGCATAAAGTGGGGGAGTGGGCCGATGTAGCGTGCTCTTTCGGAGTGTCTGTGCAAACTCGATGGGCAGAATGGCCACCTTCTGCACTGTAGGGATTCTTTGGGAAGGTACTGACGGGGTGGGTTCAAGCAGAGCTGGCCCCATCAGTGTGAAGTCATGGGACCCAACGCTTTGAATTTTTTGTACTGAGTCACTAACGATACGGTGCAGGCAGTTTCGACGCAGTTTATCCTGCCCATTGAGACACCCTGCAAAAAAATGAGAAAATTCCAGCATGTATATAAAATAGGGCTGCAGTCTAATATTGGACCCATATTTTTAAGTTACTTAACACTAATACAACTGTTTTAAATTCTCACATGCTTAGATTTCAGAAGGATAGATGTTCCGGAAGCTTCTGAATATATGTGGCGTTGCAGTATGTTAACACTGGGAAGGGAGTCACAGTTCACTGCAACACACAATTACTTCAGAGAAATGGAGAAGCAATTATATTCTCCAAGTATAGATCACTATTGATAAAGGGAGGAAATTAATAATTTCAAAATTGCCAGTAATGAACAATGACGTTGTTTCACTCATTTAATGGTCTAGAATAGTGTCTTTGTATGTTTGCATATATTAAACAATGCCATATTAAAAAGAAGCAAAATGAGCTGGATGTGGCGATGTAATTTGCTAAACTTTATCAATGCTTCTTTGTACATTAAGCATTAACATTCTTTGTCAAAATATCAGTGCAGCAAGATGCAATCAATTATTGATTAAGAAGCATACTCTGAACTCAGTAATTAAAAAAAAATAGTTTTTGGATAGTTAATATGTCAACCATTTCTAAGAGTTTCAGTATAACTCCTCTTAACTCAAAGCCAAATTAAAAGATATTATCGTATTTGCAGACGGGAGCCCTCGACCCGCAGACTGGGATATCCCGGAGCACCAGTCTGGGGATGACACTGACTTCCTGTCACAGCTGTCTCCAATACCCTCCACCATTCCAGAGACACTCACTTCAGTTTGTGTGAAGAGGCTACTGGGGCACTATCTGGTGCACACCACACACGTGTCGGGGTGCAGCAGGTGGAGGTATGCACCCCCGAGGGGTTGGATGGTCGAAGGGTGGCCTGACCCCAGGGACTAGCTGCCGTCCAGATGGGTTTTGAGCTTTTGGAAAAGGCGGTCCCATTTATGATGGAGATGAAGTTGCAGAGCCAGGGACGACATGAGCGGTTGATGGCAACCATCCAGCACCTACAGCTGCAGTTGGAGGAGTCCAACTGCCTGAAGGAACAGGAGGTGGTGCCGATCATGCATGCCACCCAGGACAACAATGCACGGGTAAAGTTCAGCCATGGGTCAGGATGTCCAAGGATTGCCAGGGACAATCTGTGCATGCTGTGGCCAAGACCCAGGACAGGGCTGCCCTATCACAAGCAGCAATGTACCAGGGCCACCTAAACATTGCAGCGATGCTCCAGAGCATTGCCCAGTCACAACAGGTCATGGCTTTGAGCGCCGGTGGCATTGCCCGGGCACAGGCCGACCTGGCACAGACTTAGAGGGAGGTGGTGCAGTCACTAGCTGATGTGACGCAGGCTCAAGAGGTGGTGGCACAATCACAGTCTGATGTGGTGCAGTCCCAGAGGGAGATGGTCCACTCCCTGTGCTCCATGGCCGCGAGTATTGAGACCCTGGTCGGGATGGGAGCGGGTCTCCAGGACTAGCAGCACGAGGTGGCAGTGGAGCCTCAGGGGTCAGCTCCGTTTGCATCCCCGTTTCATGGAGTAGCCCGGGGACCATAGGGCACCCCGAGGGAGGAGAAGGTGATGGAGCCTGTGCCGGTGACTCCCACAGGGGAGGTTCTGGAACCTCGCAGCGTCTTGGACTCCACTTCTCCTGTGATTGGTGCATCACATGGGCAGTTGGCAGAACAGGGCGGCACCACGCCACCTGGGACACCCGAGCAGCAGCCAGATCCATCGAGGCCTGGCCCCCGAGAAGACGGCCACCAATGGGGACCCAGGTTACAGGGCGGGAATCACAGCACGTTGCCTCCACTCCTGATGTCTGAGGATCCACCTTGGCATCGCGTTAGAGCCCATAATGCCAGAAGGGTAGACACAAGTTGAATTGGCATGGGTGCAGCACATAGGATAGAGATAGGGGCTAGGGCACAAACCTGTATGGATATGTTCACTTGTTCACAATAAACAAATGTCCACAACGTTCCAACCTGCCTCCGTGCTCTGTCAGAAGGGTGTGAGGGATGGCCTGGTCTGGGGGGGGCGCTGGGGGTGGGGTAGTGGTGGTTGGGGATTGGTGGAGAAGGGGGGCAAGGGACCCCACTTCAGCCTTTGCTCACCGCCCTGGTGTCCCAACCCATCCCTCTCCCCGCCTCTTCAACCCCCCCCCCCTCCCACCCCCCACCCCCACCCCCCCCACCCCCCATCCCCACCACCACTAATGGCAGCCACAGAGAGAATAACAGGTGGTCCCCAGAGAGAAGGCAGTTCTGGGGACTGCCATTAGCACTCTTTTCCCTTGGTTTCAGTGGCGATGACTCATCTTTCATTCCCTCACCCCACAGTATAAATACTTCCCACTTTCTATGTCTTTTAGCTTTGTCAAAGGGTCATCTGGACTCGAAACGTAAGCTCTTTTCTCTCCCTACGGATGCTGCCAGACCTGCTGGGATTTCCCAGCATTTTTTTCTTTCAGTTTCAGATTCCAGCATCCGCAGTAATTTGCTTTAATCCAGTTTTTTTTCTTACATTCCATTGGGCGCTCGGCGCCGTCCACAATTTTGGCATCACAACCTATTCGCCGCCCAATCACCTTTCCTTATTTCAGCGTCGGCTGACAGAGAGTCCCACCCCTTCTCTTTTTTAAAATAGCGTTTAAATGTTTGGCAAATTTAAGAAAGAAGTGAACAAACTTTCTTCCTGAAATCTATTGGAGCACTTTTTTTCCACACATTTGAATTTGTCTCTGGGAGTCTGTGCCTGTGTGAGTTTTCTTCACCAGACATAAAGGCCAAGAAATCAATCTCCTTAGCACCTGATTTTATGATGTTATGCACGCAATACTGCCTCACAAATGGCATCCATGGGATACGTACACACTTCGGGTGCTAGCTCAGGCCAGACAATATTTTGGTGAGGGCGTTCAGCAAACATCTGACAGAAGTACACGAAGATTTGACGTCATTATTGCCATTTTGGAGTGAATTGTACCAAGTGGGGGCGGGTGAGTGGGGGGTGGGGCGATGGTGAGGGCTGGTGGGGGTACCCGAGGGGCTGGGTGCGGTGGGGGTCACTGAATAGGGTGAAGCTTTATAATCTAAGAAAGCTGATAACATTTTAAATCCCTCTCTTGCTGGAGAGAAACATTTCAACTGTTGACATGAAGCTTTCAATCTGTAGCAGTCGTTCGCTATAGCATCACGACAAGCCAGAGGGTGGCTGCTGGACAACAAGCACCATCCTTTGAAGATATGGATCACAACTCTGACGCATAACCCATGCAGGGAGACAGCATGCATATAATGAAAGCCACACTAACTGACAAAGTGGAACAGAGCAGACTATGTGGATGCTTAAGTAAAGCTTCTGTTGTCTGACCGGCTCGCAGCAGATTGTGTGTCAACAATCTACTACATGCTGCATAACCTTCCCATCACGAGGGCACAAACATAGAACATAGAACATAGAACGATACAGCGCAGTACAGGCCCTTCGGCCCACGATGTTGCACCGAAACAAAAGCCATCTAACCTACACCATGCCATTATCATCCATATGCTTATCCAATAAACTTTTAAATGCCCTCAATGTTGGTGAGTTCACTACTGTTGCAGGTAGGGCATTCCACGGCCTCACCACTCTTTGCGTAAAGAACCTACCTCTGACCTCTGTCCTATATCTATTCCCCCTCAGTTTAAAGCTATGTCCCCTCATGCTAGCCATTCCCATCCGTGGGAGAAGGCTCTCACTGTCTACCCTATCTAACCCCCTGATCATTTTGTATGCCTCTATTAAGTCTCCTCTTAACCTTCTTCTCTCTAACGAAAACAACCTCACGTCCATCAGCCTTTCCTCATAAGATTTTCCCTCCATACCAGGCAACATCCTGATAAATCTCCTCTGCACCCGCTCCAAAGCTTCCACGTCCTTCCTACAATGCGGTGACCAGAATTGTACGCAATACTCCAAATGCGGCCGTACCAGAGTTTTGTACAGCTGCAACATGACCTCATGACTCCGGAACTCAATCCCTCTACCAATAAAGGCCAACACTCCATAGGCCTTCTTCACAACCCTATCAACCTGGGTGGCAACTTTCAGGGATCTATGCACATGGACACCTAGATCCCTCTGCTCATCCACACTTCCAAAAACTTTACCATTAGCCAAATATTCCGCATTCCTGTTATTCCTTCCAAAGTAAATCACCTCACACTTCTCTACATTAAACTCCATTTGCCACCTCTCAGCCCAGCTCTGCAGCTTATCTATGTCCCTCTGTAACCTGCTACATCCTTCCGCACTGTCGACAACACCACCGACTTTAGTGTCATCTGCAAATTTACTCACCCACCCTTCTGCGCCCTCCTCTAGGTCATTGATAAAAATGACAAACAGCAACGGCCCCAGAACAGATCCTTGTGGTACGCCACTTGTAACTGAACTCCATTCTGAACATTTCCCATCAACCACCACCCTCTGTCTTCTTTCAGCTAGCCAATTTCTGATCCACATCTCTAAATCACCCTCAATCCCCAGCCTCCGTATTTTCTGCAATAGCCTACCGTGGGGAACCTTATCAAACGCTTTACTGAAATCCATACACACCACATCAACTGCTCTACCCTCGTCTACCTGTTCAGTCACCTTCTCAAAGAACTCAATAAGGTTTGTGAGGCATGACCTACCCTTCACAAAGCCATGCTGACTATCCCTGATCATATTATTCCTATCTAGATGATTATAAATCTTGTCTCTTCTAATCCCCTCCAAGACTTTACCCACAACAGACGTGAGGCTCACCGGTCTATAGTTGCCGGGGTTGTCTCTACTCCCCTTTTTGAACAAAGGGACCACATTTGCTATCCTCCAGTCCTCTGGCACTATTCCTGTAGCCAGTGATGACATAAAAATCAAAGCCAAAGGCCCAGCAATCTCTTCCCTGGCTTCCCAGAGAATCCTAGGATAAATCCCATCAGGCCCCGGGGACTTATCTATTTTCAGCCTGTCCAGAATTGCCAACACCTCTTGCCTACGTACCTCAATGCCATCTATTCTAATAGCCTGGGTCTCAGCATTCTCCTCCACAACATTATCTTTTTCCTGAGTGAATACTGACGAAAAATATTCATTTAGTATCTCGCCTATCTCTTCAGACTCCACACACAACTTCCCATCCCTGTCCTTGACTGGCCCTACTCTTACCATAGTCATTCTTTTATTCCTGACATACCTATAGAAAGCTTTTGGGTTTTCCTTGATCCTACCTGCCAAATGCTTCTCATGTCCCCTCCTTGCTCGTCTTAGCTCTCTCTTTAGATCCTTCCTCGCTACCTTGTAACTATCCATCGCCCCAACTGAAACTTCACACCTCATCTTATCTTCACGTACTTATCATGAACACGCAGTAGCTGTTCCTTGAACAAGCTCCACTTATCCAGTGTGCCCAACACTTGTAGCCTACTTCTCCAACCTATCCCCCCAAGTCATGTCTAATGGCATCATAATTGCCCTTCCCCCAGCTATAACTCTTGCCCTGCGGTGTATACTTATCCCTTTCCATCACTAACGTAAACGTCACCGAATTGTGGTCACTGTCCCCAAAGTGCTCTCCTACCTCCAAATCCAACACCTGGCCTGGTTCATTACACAAAACCAAATCCAAAGTGGCCTCGCCTCTTGTTGGCCTGTCAACATATTGTGTCAGGAAACCCTCCTGCACACATTGTACAAAAAACGACCCATCTAATGTACTCGAACTATATCTTTTCCAGTCAATATTTGGAAAGTTAAAGTCTCCCATAATAACTACCCTGTTACTTTCGCTCTTATCCAGAATCATCTTCGCCATCCTTTCCTCTACATCCCTAGAACTATTTGGAGGCCTATAGAAAACTCCCAACAGGGTGACCTCTCCTTTCCTGTTTCTAACCTCAGCCCATACTACCTTGGAAGAAGAGTCCCCATCTAGCATCCTCTCCGCCACCGTACTACTGCTCTTGACTAGCAGCGCCACACCTCCCCCTCTTTTGCCTCCTTCTCTGAGCTTACTAAAACACGTAAACCCTGGAACCTGCAACATCCATTCCTGTCCCTGCTCTATCCAGGGGCGTCATTCTCCGACCCCCCCGCCGGGTCGGAGAATGGCCGTTGGCCGCCGTGAATCCCGCCCCCGCCCCCGCCGAAGTCTCCGGTACCGGAGATTGGGCGGTGGCGGGAATTGGGCCGTGCCGGTTGGTGGGACCCCCCGCTCAATTCTCCGGCCCGGATGGGCCGAAGTCCCGCCCAGAAATTGCCTGTCGCGCCGGCGTAAATCAAAGCTGGTATTTACCAGCGGGACCAGGCGGCGTGGGCGGGCTCCGGTGGCCTGGCCCGCGATCGGGGCCCACCGATCCGCGGGCGGGCCTGTGCCGTGGGGGCACTCTTTCCCTTCCGCCTCCGCCACGGCCTCCACCATGGCGGAGGCGGAAGAGACTCTCCCCACTGCGCATGCGCGGGAAACTGTCGGCGGCCGCTGACGCTCCCACGCATGCGCCGCATTTCCGCGCCAGCTGGCAGGGCAACAAACGCCGTTTCCGCCAGCTGGCGGGGCGGAAATCCCTCCAGCGCTGGCCTAGCCCCTCAATGTCGGGGCTCGGCCCCCAAAGATGCGGAGCATTCCGCACCTTTGGGCCGGCGCGATGCCCGTCTGATTGGCGCCGTTTTGGGCGCCAGTCGGCGGACATCGCGCCGTTGGGGGAGAATTTCGCCCCATGTCTCCGAAATGGCCACAACATCGAAGTCCCAGGTACCAACCCATGCTGCCAGTTCCCCTACCTTATTTCATATACTCCTGGCATTGAAGTAGACACACTTCAAACCACCTACCTGAACACTGGCCCCCTCCTGCGACGTCAAATCTGTGCTCCTGACCTCTATACTCTCATTCTCCCGTACCCTAAAACTACAATCCAGGTTCCCATGCCCCTGCTGCATTAGTTTAAAACCCCCCCAAAGAGCACGAACAAATCTCCCCCCCAGGATATTTGTGCCCCTCAGGTTCAGATATAGACCATCCTGTCTGTAGAGGTCCCACCTTCCCCAGAAAGAGCCCCAGTTATCCAGAAACCTGAATCCCTCCCGCCTGCACCATCCCTGTAGCCACATGTTTAATTGCTCTCTCTCCCTATTCCTCATCTCATTATCACGTGGCACGGGCAACAACCCAGAGATAATAACTGTTTGTTCTCGTCCTGAGCTTCCATCCTAGCTCCCTGAAAGCCTGCCTGACATCCTTGTCCCCTTTCCTACCTATGTCGTTAGTGCCAATGTGGACCACGACTTGGGGCTGCTCCCCCTCCCCCTTACGGACCCGGAAAACACGATCCGAGACATCACGTACCCTTGCACCTGGGAGGCAACATACCAAACGTGAGTCTCTCTCGCTCCCACAAAATCTCCTATCTGTGCCCCTGACTATCGAGTCCCCAATTACTAATACCCTGCTCCTCTCCCCCCTTCCCTTCTGAGCAACAGGGACAGACTCCGTGCCAGAGGCCCGTACCCCATGGCTTACCCCTGGTAAGTCCCCCCCCCACAAGTATCCAAAGCGATATACTTGTTACTCAGGGGAACGACCGCAGGGGATCCCTGCACTGACTGCTTCTTCCCAGTCCCTCTTACAGTTACCCATCTATCTCCAATCTTTGGTGTAACTAATTCCCTGAAGCTGCTATCTATGACCCCCCTCTGCCTCCCGAATGATCCGAAGTTCTTCCAACTCCAGCTCCAGTTCCCTAACTCGGTCTTGGAGGAGCTGGAGATGGCTGCACTTCCTGCAGGTATAATCAGCAGGGACACTAACGGCATCCCTCACCTCAAACATCCTGCAGGAGGAACATTGCACTCCCTTCCCTGCTATCCCTCTAACTTTCAACCAAGATCTGGCTAATAAATAAATAAAAATAAATAAAAATAATAAATAAAAAATAATATAATATGGCGCTTACCTCACACCAATGGGTTTTATTATTCGGTTAGAGGAGGAGGGCGGGTGGGAGACACTACACGTGTAGTGTCTCGGGTTTCCTCTCCACCAGAATTTATTGGTGAGGGGGGGGGCACCTTCCCAGAAGTCCGCGGGTCGAACGTCCGGTTCCCGCCTTAAAAAATAATTTTTAAAAAAAAACAGCAAAGAAGAACAGAAACGGGACCAGGTAAGTGTTTCAATCTTAAATACTCACCCACCGGCAGCCCCTGCACTCCGCTCCCGCCGAAACTCCAAGTGCTGCTCCTGCAAGGTAAGTGTTTCAAACTTAAATACTCACCCACCGGCAGCCCCCGCACGCCGCTCCCGCCGAAACTCCAAGTGCTGCTCCTCTTACCACCAGTGTTGCAGCGAGCAGGTGAGAAGAAGGAGGAGGAGGAATAACTGGATTTGGAGGAAAGGAGGAGGTAACAAATGCAATATCATTCTGTCTGGCTGTCTGTGATGTGACTGCAATATCTGTAAATCCTACTCAAATCCCTGCACTCATCAAGAGTCCCATACCTTACCTTCCCGCTGTTACTGGCCACCACAATGTTTGCTTGGCCTAATGTGCAGATAAAAACATCCATAATATAAAATTTCAGTGACATCATCTGGCAAGGTAACTTACTCCTTTCCTTCCTTGTGCTCCCAGGGCACTTGAACACCCTTCACAATCTAAAAGCAACGCTTCCCTCCACTCTGTTTGAAGGGCACTGTAACTCAATATCTGGCACTATGATAGCCTCAGCTTCCCCAATGCCAAGAACTGGTCTGCAGAAACCAAAGACTCCTTCTTCTACAGCATGTTACCTATAACACTGACATTTGCATTTATATAGTGCCTTTAAGATAGAAAAATGTCCCGAGAAGCTTCACAAGAATGTAGTTAGACATATATTGACACTGCACCAAAGAGGGAAGCATTAGGACACGTGATAAAAAGTTTGGCCAAAGAGGTAGGCTTTCAAACATATCTTCAAGTAGGTGAGGTAGAGCGGCAAAGGGATTTTGGGAGAAAATTCCAGAGCTTGGAAGCAGCTGAAAGCATGCCCCTGAAGATAGAGCTAGGGGCTGCACAAGTCAGCTGCAGAGTTAGTTTGCAAGTACAAATCCAGGTTAATTTATGTAAAATTACGTCTCCCTAGACAAAATTGCATTGGTGACATTTCAACATATTGATCAGCTAAGTTTTACATATTTTTAGTCAGGTGTAATATGCAGCTTAATCAGTTGTAACCATATCTATAATTGAATATTAATTACTTAATTGACGCAACCTACTGCTTTTGGCAACATGAAAGTAATCTCATGCTCAATTTGACTTCCCTGATTTAGAATAAAATCATTCTGGAGACGGTGGGTCATGTTGGAAAGTTGAATTTATTGCTCATGTGTGGTTACCATAGAAAATGTGTTGGTGAGCCTTCTCCTTGAACTGCAAAGTCCTTGTGGTGACAGTAGCCTAAAATGGCAGTCAGTTGAGAAATCGTGGATTCTGGTCCATAGCTATTGAGAATAGAGAATTACAAAGATTCTAATTCCTATGTGTGGAGAAATTTCTCCTCATCACTATCCCAAATGGTCAACCTCTTCTCATGTAATAGATCTGAGAAGCTTGCAAATTATACTCAACTATATGGATAAATCATGGACATTGCATGATCAAAGCAACAGCCTTAGTTGAGGTTTGGGGAATGGTAGTTGATAGTGTTTTCGGTGGTGTATGATGCTCTTGTAATATTTAGTTATTTTCTCAAGGGCCGAATTTTACATTGTTGGGAAGTGGTTTAAATCCCAGTGGCAGCGGGAGGAGGCGCTTAATTGGCCACTTCAAGGCCTCACTTCGCCCACCGAAGAGCAGGCTTCTTCACATCTCTTGCCGTGGATAAATTATCCATGGGGCAGTGGCAGACGGTCAAGTGATAGGCATGGCACCACTGACATGGCGTCCCATTAAACACCCATCCAACTGCCTGCTATCCCTCCCAAGAGGGGAGCATAAAATACTGGCCTTTACGTTAACATTGTTGTACTTTGTGCTTCAATTCTCAATTAGAATTGCACTAGACATGCTTATGAAGAGGATATGAATAAGATATTTCAGGAAATGAAGGAAACTTTTATTATAATTCATATTTTTAGTCACTATGTAATCATTACAGTTCGTAAAAAAATGTTTTTACTGGCAATAACCCAAGGTCAACTTTAAATGTTGGTTCGTTTCTCTTCCAAAAACAATTTGCTTACCAACTCTTTTGAACAGAAATACTGAGGGAAATAAAGATGTCTGCATCTGTCTGACAAGGAAGACATGTATCATGTATAAATTAATCGCTTGTTCCTGAGCACACTACCTTGTACAACATTGTGGCCAGTCAGAAGGTAATGCTAATTCAAATTTGACCCTCATTAATAGTAGTAATGGACATGAAATCCAGTGCCACTAGTAGTGCATAGATCTGGGTCGGGATTCTCTGTCGGCTGCTGCCAAAATCAGGAAAGGTGATTGGGCGGAAAATCGTGGCAGGCGCTACGTTCACACCAAATCGCAATTCTCCGGCATCAATGCATTTCACTCCACGTGTACAGTAAACGTCGTTTGCATATCATTAGCAGGCCTGACCCAGTATTCTCCAGGGCCTCCACGATGCTCTGCCTCCACCAGGAGGAATTCCCGATGGCGAGGTTCATAGTGGCACTTGGGATTCTCCGTTCCTGAGACCAAGTGTTAATGGTGGAACAGGATTCGTGGACTTCCATGACAGCAAAACTGGCACCGCACCTGGACCGATTCAGCGACCATTGAGGGGATAGCACTGGCATCATGTGGAACACAATCGATTCCAATGGGAAATGGTGCTGAATTTGATGGGCCCATGATTGACACTCATGAGGCTGACAAGCTGCAGCTGTATATACACACTACACTCCCGTCCACACCGACCCCACAGCTTACCTCCTGGCCATCCCGCGCTACTCTTCCGGCCCTGGCAGAAACTCCCCGACCAGCGACACAACTGTCAGCAAACTATGGCGATGTTGGACACTTTCTGTACACCCACTCTCCCCCTCAGCAGCCACAGCACCTGTTGCACGATTTTTGAAACCACAAATGAACCTCGCCATCGGGAATTCCTCCTGATGGAGGCAGAGCATCGTGGAGGCCCTGGAGAATACTGGGTCAGGCCTGCTAATGATATGCAAACAGCGTTTACTGTACATGTGGAGTGAAATGCATTGATGCCGGAGAATTGCGATTTGGTGTGAACGTAGCGCCCGCCACGATTTTGGCGTCAACACCGATTCTCCGCCCAATCACCTTTCCTGATTTTGGCATCAGCCGACGGAGAATCCCGCCCCAGATCTATGCACTACTAGTGGCACTGCTGTGGAAGACGCTGGCCATTTGATTGGGGGCAATCTAGACCTTCCGTCGCTTTTGGTGTGGCCCACCTGAGTGCTTGCATAACTATCTATTGGGGGCAGCATGGTAGCACAAGTGGATAGCACTGTGGCTTCACAGCGCCAGGGTCGCAGGTTCAATTGCCCGCTGGGTCACTGTCTGTGCGGAGCCTGCACGTTCTCCCTGTATCTGCGTGGGTTTCCTCCGGGTGCTCCGGTTTCCTCCCACAGTCCAAAAACTTGCAGGTTAGGTGGATTGGCCATGCTAAATTGCCCCTAGTGTCCAAAAAGGTAAGGAGGGGATATTGAGTTACGGTAATAGAATGGAAGTGAGGGCTTTAAGTGGGTTGGTGCAAACTCGATGGGTTGAATGGCCTCCTTCTGCACTGTATGTTCTATGTTCTATCTCCTGACATGCCAGGAGCCTTCCAACTGGTCACTCAGCCCAATCAACTGATTTGATTCTCTATTTGTGAATTTGGGTCATTCAGGTCCATTCAACATGCTTTATTTCTGCTCACCAAAGAAAATGTACCAGCAAGGGGGTATCAGCTCTCACGTTATTTAAATGCATGCACACCTAACACATAACTGAGAATAGGTTTTGGTACTGCAAAGTTTGGGGAAGTGCTATGGGTTGTTTTTAGAGGTGTGATAGGTTCCTGGATTTGGCTGTGAGTTTCACAGAGAGAGTTGTGGATTTGGTAACCTGTGCACACAAACATTGCAACTGGTTTGGGGGTTGCAATTGCTGTACTTTTCAGTGGAAAATAGAAGCAGGAGTAGGCCATTCGGCCCCTTGAGCCAGCTCCACCATTCAACGAGAGTATGACTGATCTTCTATCTCAATGCTATTCTTCTGCACTATCCCCATATCCCTTAATATCTTTAATAACTAGCATCGCAGGAAGAAGGAGCAAAGGATGCAAAGAGGACAAACTCCATGTGATGTCCTCTGCCAATTTGGAACTCGACTCCTCGTTGCTTCTTGACAGTGACAGGGGATTTTCTGGCAGGCTGGTCATGCACGCAGCAGCTCATTGTGTATCCTTATCAGCATTCTCCTATATGCTGGACCAACTAAAGCCTCACCTGAGTTTCCTGAAGCATTAATCATTAGCAAACTCACCACCCATGCCCCTCGATCAAGTGAATTAGCCTTTCTCCAGATTTAGCTTAGCCCACTCATGACTCACTTTGTACAGCTCCCAACTGTATATTGGCCTCTTAAGGAATGTGTAGTACCAGTATTTGAATTAGTGGAGGTGAGTATTAGATCTCATGAGAGGTCATATCCATCAGTGATGTGCTGTTGTTTTCTCTCTTCTAGTGGCTGTTATGGCTGCGTATGTGGCAGTTCTTAAATCAGAAATAGGAAGGTGAGTGTGGAGTGGGGCGATGGTGTGCACAGGGCGGGGGGGATGTGGTATTTGCGGGTGGAAGTCAAGAGGTCCACGGTCAACCATCAACAGCTTGCTCATTCTGACAGGTAGCAGGATGAGCTGAGGGTCTGGGGAGGGGTATGAGGCTGTAACACCCCATCATCCACAACGTTCTCAGCAATACCATATGCTAAGGTCTCTCACATGATTCAGGGAACTATCTCCTTCATAAGGCTCAGCAGATACAGGCGTCCTTGTCCCCCACCAGTTATGGGCCACCATGACCTACAAGATAGGGGGGAAATGTTAAGTGATATCATTGCACCATGTTTAGATAATATGCGTGCCTCAGCTGAATAACAGATTGGGAGCAGTCAACAGTCCTCTACAGCTGTAAAACAGAACTCTGTGAAATAATCCTTTTGTGAGTCTGGGCTCTCAGCTAGGCCTGCTTAATGAAGCCTCAATTATTGATACTTTCATAGTCTGTCTGATTGACACTTTTATAAGGTTGGAGGAACAGTAGCTGCTTTTCAAAAGAAGATTTGAAAATGTATTTTTCTTTGCTTCTGAGCAGTTTCACAGATGTAATTGTTTCTATATGGCTCACTGGTTCTGTACATAGTTTGCACTCTTGTTGGCAAGAGTTGGCATAAGGACCATTAGGGAGCATGGGGGTGGGTGAATGACCACAGAAGGATTGGAATGATTTGGCATGGAGACTATATTCATAGAATCCATAGAATCCCTACAGTGCAGAAGGAGGCCATTCAGCCCATCGGGACTGCACCGACCCTCCAAAAGAACACCCTACCTTAGCTACTCACCTGCCCCATACCTGTAACCCCGTAATCCCACCTAACTTGCTCATCTTTGGATGTGGCCATGGAGATGGGTGGGGGGCATGATTTGGCATGAGTTGGCGTGGAGGTGGCATGGGGAGTAGACGGGAGGTGTGAATGTTGAGGGCTTAACATTCATAATAATAAATCCCAAAGAACTGAAATGGGTCTCTTAACCAACTCACCTCAGCAGTTGGCTGCCCCCATGGCTGCCTTCACTCTAATTCCGGGGTGGTGGGCTCTACTCTATCGTGCACCCGCCATACCCAGAGGAAAGAATACACCATTTGGAGGCCTTTCTACAAAGGCACGTTGGGCAAGTTGGAAAATTTCCGACTCAAACTGTCTGCCGTAGTAGCAAAGATCTGAACCCTGGTCTTTCTCTGCCTGTCCATTTTCACCTCTGAGGCTTCCAGTGAGGCACCAATGCTGGGAGCCCTGTTTATACCCAGGTACTCGATTTTTCTTGTTTGAATTGTAGCGCTGATATTCAATAATAACCTCCTGAGTTTCAGTGTAGCTTCCCTTAAAGAGAGACAGACTTCCTTTAAAAGTACCATCTTCTCTCGAAAAATGTTGCTTGGCTCCTTGCCAAGTGCTCAGTCAATGTGGATGCTGCTACAATCAATAGAATCCATAGAAACCCTAGAGTGCAGAAGGAGACCATTTGGCCAATCGTGTCTGCACCGACCGGCTGAAAGAGCACCCTACCTAGGCCACCTCTCCCACCCTATCCCCATAACCCTGTAACCCCACCTAACCTGCACATCTTTGAACACTAAGGGACAATTGTAGCATGGCCAGTCCACCTAACCTGCACAACTTTGGATCATTTAACTTTATTTTTCATTGGGATGTGGGTGTTGCTGACAAGGCCAGCATTGTTGCCCATCCCTAATTGCCCTTGAACTGAGGGCAATTAAGAGTCAGTCACATTCCTGTGGGACTGGAGTCACATGTAGACCAGACCAGCTAAGAGTGGCAGATTTTCCTCCCATAAGACCATGTGATATAGGAACAGAATTAGACCATTCGACCCATCGGGTCTGCTCCTCCATACATTCATGGCTGATATGTTTTTCATCCCCATTCTCCTGCCTTCTCCTCGTAACCCTTGATCCCCTTATTAATCAAGAACCTATCTATCTCTGTCTTCAAGACACTCAGTGACTTGGCCTCCACAGCCTTCTGCGGCAATGAATTCACCATCCTCTGGCTGAAGAAATTCCTCCTCATCTCAGTTTTAAAGGATTGTCCCTTCAATCTGAGACTGTGCCCTTAGGTTCTAGTCTCACGCACCAGTGGAAACATTTTCTCCACGTCCACTCTATCTGGGCCTCTCACATTTCTTTAAGTTTCAATGAGATCCCCCCTCATTCTTCTAAATTCCATCAAGTTCAGACCCAGAGTCCTCAACCGTACCTCATCTGACAAAGCTCTTCATTCCAGGGATTATTCCTGTGAACCTCCTCTGGATCCTCTCCAAGGACTGCATATTGTTCCTCAGACACGAGGCCCAAAGCTGCTCACAATATTCAAATGGGGTCTGACCAGAGCCTTATACAGCCTCAACAGTACATCCCTTCATTTATATTCTAGCCCTCTTGATATGAATGCTAGCATTGCATTTTCCTTCCTAACTGCCAACTGAACCTGCACGTTAACCTTAAGAGAATCCTTAACCAAGACTCCTAAATCCCTTTGTGCTTCAGAATTCCAAAGCCTTTCCCCATTCAGAAATTAGTCTATGTCTCTCTTCTTCCTACCAAAGTGCATAATCTCACACTTTTCCACATTGTATTCCATCTGCCACTTCTTTGCCCAGTCTCCTAGCTGTCCAAGTCCTTCTGCTGCCTCCCGCTTCCTCAACACTACCTGAGCCTCTATACCTTTGTAATATCTGCAAACTTACCAATAAAACCCTCAGTTCTTTCTTCCAGATCGTTAATGTAAATCGTGAATAGTTGTAGTCCCAACACTGACCCCCTGCGGAACACCACTCGGGACTGACTGCCATCCTGAAAAAGATCCCTTTATCCCCACTCTCTGACTTCTGCCAGGCAGCCAACCCTTTATCCATGCCAGTACCTTACCCCTAACACCATGGCTCTTATCTTATTTACGTCCGTTGGTTTTCCTTTGTCAAACTTACTCATTACCTCTTCAAAGAATTTTTAAAAAAAAATTTCAAGTGCCAAATTCAATTTTTTCCAATTAAGGGGCAATTAAGCGTGGCCAATCCACCTGCCCGGCATGGTTTTGGGTTGTGGGGGTGAAACCCATGCAGACACGGGGAGAATGTGCAAACCCCTCATGGCCAGTGACCCGGGGCCTGAATCGAACCTGCGTCCTCGCCGCCATGATGCAGCAGTGCTAACCACTACACCACCGTGCTGCCCCCTCCACAAAAAATTCTAATAGATATGTCAGGCATGACCTCCCCTTGACGAAGCCATGCTGATTCAGCCCTATTTTACCATGCACATCCAAGTACTCCACAATCTTATCCTTAATAATGGACTCCAAAATCTTACCAACTACCAAAGTTAGACGAACCGGCCTACAATTTCCCATCTTTTGCCTCCCTCCCTTCTTAAGCAGGGGTGTTACATTATCTGTTTCCTATCCCCTGGGACCCTCCCTGACTTGAGTAATTCCTGAAAGATCACCACCAATACCTCCACAATCTCCTCAGCTGTCTCCTTCAGAATCCTGGGGTGTAGTCCATCTGGTCAGAGTGATTTATCCACCTTCAAACCTTTTAGCTTCCCCATCATCTTCTCCTTACTGAGGGCCACGACACTCATCTCTTCCCCCTCTTCCCCTGACTCTCTTGAATTTCTGGTATGTCACTGGTGTATTCGACGGTGAAGACTGATGCAAAGTATCTATTCAGTTCCTCTGCCATTTCTTTGTTCCCCATTACTACTTCGCCAGCCTTATTTTCCAGTAGCTCAATGTACATCCTTGCCTCTTATATATGTTGCCTACCTCCATGGTAACAGGCACAGGCAGATCATGTGTCACAAAATCGTGGACCAATTTCTCATCCCTTATTTTTAATATTACTTGATTTAATTTCATTTTTTTTTGTTTTTTTTTGTTTTAATTTCATATTTAGGATCCATGAGTTTTTATTTAAAGTGAGAGACTACTAGTGGCAAATGTACTTAAGATCAAAAAGCTGCCATTATTAAAAAGCACATTTGCTTTAAAATAGTCAGATCTCCCTCTCATGACAATTAACATACATTCAGTAAATAATGAATTTTATGTATTATTTATTTAATATTTATTTCTCAGGATTAATTTAACTGCATGTGAGGATTGTCATCTCTGAAGAATGGGCCGTGTCACTATCAATCAATCCAGCACAGCATGGACCAGATGCACACTAAAGCTCACTCAACTCTTCGCAATAATATGACTTTGCCCAAAGTCAGGAGTACACTCGTTCAACATTTTCCTCTTTCCACTTCAGCTGCCTTGGCCAAATCCTTGCCAACTTTTCATGGCAATTTGTGTCAACAGGCACTTCGGAGCTGCTGCTTTGCACTCATTAGTCAACGCATTAGGACTTCAGAAACAGAAGTACGAAAGTGGAAAGAAACGTCGACAGCCATACTTTCCACTAGAAGGATCATAAGTTGGCATGAATTGGCATGAGGGCTCTAAGCACCAACAGGGATGAGTGGGGGCATGAGTTAGGATTGAGGTGGCATGGGGAGTGAATGAGGGTTGTGAGGTGTGAAGGGTAAGGGCCTAAAACATTATAATACAACTGAGACAACGTCCCGAAGAACTGAAACGAGCTTCTTAACCAGCCAACCTAGGCATTTGGCTGCCCCCATGGCTGCCTACACCCTGCTTCCGGGTGGTGGGCTCAACTCTATCTGGCACTGACCCATCCAGAGCAAATATAACATTATTTGAGTGCCTTTCGTCCAAGGCAAGTTAAGACATTTTCTGACTCGAACTATCTGCACTGATATTCAGTAATAGCCTCCCAAGAACTGCATTAAGAGTGTAAACCATGCTTTTTCAGCAATGTCATGTATTTTTCCCTTCCCATTGGTTAGCTCATCCTTTGGTATAAATGAAGCAGCTACACAAAGAAGGAGAAATTCAAAATATTTATCACTGATGGTGGGAACATAGTCAGGTATAGCTCAGAGGACTGAGGTTTCGAATCAGCTGAACTATTGTGCAGAGTTATTGAAAAATGAGTGTAAGCTATCCATAATTTTACAAGGATTAAATTAGTTCTTGGAAAGTCATACACTGCATAATTTGATTCTCTACCTGGCCAGCTGACTTCACTCCCTGCCAATTAGAAAATTGTCCGTGAATTCTAGAATCTGTCTCTCTACTAATATTGGATATCCATCTCTATCAATCTCGGTCTGTCCATTTATAAGCCAGGATTCTCACTCCGGCAAATGCGTCAAACCAGTTAAATTGTCATTTAATTTGGCGGCCCCATAATATCCCAACAGGTGGGAGGGGCCAAAATATCCTGGCTGTAGAATAGAATATTAGTATCATTATTAATATAGAATCACATCAAAAATTTGCAACGTATAATTAGGCCATTCAACCCATCATGTCTGTGCCAGTACTTTGCAAGAGTAATTTACCTAATGTCACAGATTTTCCCAGTAGCCTTGGACATTTTTCCTCCTCAGCTAATGCTACAATTCTCTTCTGAAAGTCACAATTGAATCTGCCTCCACCTCACTCTCAGGCAGTGGATTTAGATCCTAACCACTCATTGCTTGAAAGGGTTGTTCCTCATGTCACCATTTCTTCTTTTGCTAATCACCTTAAATTAGTATTGGTTCTCGATCCTTCCACCCATGGGAACAGTTTCTCCCTATCTACTCTGTCCAGACACCTTAGGTGCGATATAATGGCTACGCAGCGCCCAAACAGTAACTCACCATGGTGCAGCATGGCGATAAAAGCTCGCAATGCCTCTCAAGATGTAACGAGATCTCGCGAGAATTGCGATGTGAATCCTGCCCATTGTGGGCAGGATCACATTTTAGCAAATCTGCATATTAAAGCAAGACAGCTAGTCTCATTTTAATGTGCAGATTCCTGAGTTATCCGAAACATAGGATCAGACTCTCTTGCATTGGGGATCTCGGACAAGTGCTGTTTGGTACTTGTCTCCACAAATGCAGACCAGACGGAACAGCACTTGTGGGGTTCTCCCAGGGGATTGGTGGCCCAGGTGCATGCCCTTTCGGTAGGGTGGTACTCTGGCATTGCTGGTGCCACCTGGGCACCCTGGCACTGCCAGCCTTATACCCTGGTTGTGCCAGCTTGGCAATGCCAAGCCCAGGTGGCACTGCCATCTGGCAGTGGCACTGCCAGCTTGGCACTGCCAAGGTGCCAAGCTGGCAGTTGTTGCATGGGTGCGATAGGGCCAAGGGCTGACCTGCATGGGGGTGTGGGGGCTGTGTTCCCTCCCATAGTCAGGAACTTGGGGGATGTCGGGGGTCGTTTCAGGAGCCTCTCTCTACACTGAGGTGTTCCAGTGAGCTGAGTGCTTCAGTGCAGAAAATGTGGCTCTGCGCGTCCTTGGCTGCGCATTTCCAGTTGAGGCCCCTTATTAAATGCGAGTCATGTTTTCTAGCCTTGTGTTTCTCGGCGCTGCGAGTGTCGGCAAACATGCGGCTAAACGCGCTCGCTAAGGGACTTTGTTCCTATTTAGTTAAGCCGCGCCCCTCATGATTTTGAATCTCTTAATCAAATCTTCTCTCAAACCTTCCTTCTCAATTTCTACAATCTATCTCCGTCATTGAAGTTCTTCATCCCAGAATCATTTTCATGAATTTTTTTCTGCATTCTCTCTAATGCCTTCACATTGTTCCTGAGGTTTGGCAGCCAGGAATAGACACAATACTCCTGTTAAGGCCATATCACTGGCTAAAACAGATTTATCATGCTTATCGTAACACTTAGTACATAATAATTATCATGTGTTTGTTATCAGCATATCTATATCACTGCCCAATTACTTATGTTTTCTACATATGTTTCTACTAATATTTTCTATATAGTGGTAAGTTTTTCTGGACATGTTGTCTCGTGGCAATATATATCAGATGGCCAAGAGCCGGTGCAGACTCAAAGGGCCGAATGGCCTCCTTCTGCACTGTAAATTCAATGATAATCTATGATTAATCTAGGACAAAGGTTCGGCACAACATCGCGGGCCGAAGGGCCTGTTCTGTGTTGTATTTTCTATGTTCTATGTTCTATGTTCTATGCCTGAGAGTTTGTACAAAATGGAGAGCATCTAAATCAAATCCTTACTTCTATGAAACACTTGTCTTTTAGCTATTTACTTTCGCTAGATTTACTTGAAATCAAACAGTCGTAATTATTATGACCAAAAAACAACATCTGCAATCATCTTTGCGGTGTAATGACGAAAAAGTTGAATAATATTCTTCATTCTTTAGAAGCATCTTCAAATACTCTACAGTGCCCTTTTATTTCTCAGTTATGCCTCAACTGTGTATTCTGTGCACAACAAATATTGACCCCATCCAGAAACAAAACTATCCCTAAATCAATTCTTTTCAATTATGATTTGTGTCCAGCAGAAGTGCGAAAACAATTTGAATCTCTTCCTTTAGCAGCTATTTAGTGGTAGCCCATGATTTCTATTCCCGTTGCCTGGCTGTGTAGAGGGCTCAGTGGACTACTTCAATCAAAGATTAACCAGAAAACCAGGACCTGTGCTGACAACATGTGCTAATGAATGCGTTAACTCTCAATCCTTTGAGGCATGAGCAATGCTGGATTATCATGAGGGTGGATTGTTCTCAATTTCCCATAATGCATTTTGAGCTTAGAGACATTTTCTTTGTTCAATGATTATGTTGCAATACAAGAAAATGCTCTCCTGATGGTGTTCATATTACGTTAGCTACAAAATTAGAGTTTCCTCTTTCTGACATACTCACCAAAGCTTTCAACCAATATTGAAGGCATACTGTAGTGGAAGTTTCCATCAGCATTTAAGCTCTGTTCGCAATCTGTTGCAACTGTCAGCCGTGGCTCAGTGCTCTTGTCCTTAGGTCAGATGTCTGTGGGTTCAAGTCCAGGTCCAAAGATTTGAACCCATAATCTTATGTGACCAGTGCTGTACTGTCAGAGGAACTGTCTTTTATGTGAGATCCTCTTGCGTGACCGATGACATCACTGTGTAGTTGTACATCGATTAATTAAAATAGGCATGCTGTCTGCATGAAAAGACTTTGCGATACCGTTTTCTGATTGTGGTGGAAAAAAGAGCTTTGTGTAATTTTTTGTCAGGTTTGTGGCACCAATTAGTGAAGGAATGATGTCTCTGAGGCAACCCAAAATCATGTGTTTGTAAAGTAATAGAAGTCATTATGCTTTTTTTTGGAATATGAAGGCAGCGCCCTTTTGAATTTACTTAATCACTGTCCCTTTGACCAGTTAACATGAGTCTACATAACAAACTTTTGACTGGGTTGCCGAATCTCCTATGGCGGGCCCTGCCACAATCGGAAAATCCCCCCCAGATTTGCCAACTCTGCTTTGACTGATTCTGGGAGCTTCCATCACGTGACCCACTACCAATGGTGCCCGACTCTTCTCCTTGCATTACACCGCCTACCCCTGCCAAATTGATGGAAACAGGTGCCTAAATATCTGATTGAATGATCCCTGACAGTCAGAAAAACAAACTACTTCTCCCGACTGCGACAGTTTTAGAACCAATAAATTAAAGAATTCAAAGAAAATGACAAATTCATACTTCATTCTTACGTCCCTGAGATTTCTTTCCTGGGTTACTCCCTGCTGTGACCTTCAAATTATTCTTTCATTCATGAAGACTACAGAACACTCCTAGATGGTTGGCAGCCCTACATAAAACAGCATCATATACACATTAGGGCCCCATTTCTGCTTTAAGTAGTTACTGAAGGACTCCTGAAAATGGATGTTTTTGCGGCATCCCTTCGGTGGAGAGTACTCCCTGAAATTTGGCCATGTTTACTAAAGCTGGTGACATTTCTATCACAGCACCCTTGTATTGTCCAAGACGCAACGGTCCTTATTTAAATCCACACTGAATGGACAAAGAACTGTTGGGGTCCGGTTAACATACCAAGGTACAGCAAGCTTGCTCTTTTCAGGATTTCAGTCCATAGCAAGGCTCCTGTTAAAGGTAGGTGAGGGCCTAATTGACCAATCCAATGAGGAGTATGATGGCTTCATTGGCTTTTGAACGTAAATTTTTTAGGAAGTGAAATGTAGGCCCAATCTTGGAATTCTGTGCAATAGGACTGTACTACGAGCTGCTGACACTCCAAGGTAGATGACTTTTTTCAGCACTGCTTGTGGGAAAAGAGGAGCGGGCATGCTCCATGAGGAGGACTCTCAAAGGGAACTTGAGTCTTCCCAACCCCCAGTCTCCAGACTTCTTCCGCAGCTCTAATCTCTAGCAACTTCCTCCAATTCTGATTTTCAGATTCATATGGAGTCTTCATGTAGACTGGACAAATCAAATTGGTCGAAAACAAATTTGTAAAATGCATTCTCAACTTACTAGGAAAGCTAGTGGAACCAGCTAGAGGAAAACTATTTTAGATTTAGTATTGTTCAGTAAGACATGTTTATATAGTAATCTTATTGTTAATGGTCTTCCGAGAAAAAGTGATCATAATATTATTGAATTCCCAGGTCAGGATTTTACACCCCCCCCATTGGCAGATGTTTAGGCTGGGGGTTGGGGGGGGAGGGGGCGTGAAATTGAAGTTTCCGGTTTCCCATCTGCCCCATCCTTACCCCATTTGAGCCTCTTAGGTGGCCAGTTATTGCCTATTCAAGGATCTTTACCCAACCAGCCTCAATTTCTGGTCTGGCGGGAGGATGGAACTCGCATGGCGGACGCCGAAAAATAGTTAGAGCTCGAGCAGGAAGAAGGTAAGGGTGGGATGCCACCATCAGAAGCACCTTTGTGAAGTCAGACAACCCCATCCACCACATAAGATTCAGGGCCTCAAACATCTGGGGCGGGATTCTGCAATAATGGGGCTATGTCCCCACGCTGGTGTGAAAACCCGCGCCAACCACACCAGCGTCAATGGCCCCCAGAAATGAGGAATTCTCCACTTTCTCGGGGGCTAGGTTGACACCGGAGCGGTTCGCGCACCTCCAGCCGGCGCCAAAGGGCCGGCTGAGTTTCCACATGGGCGGAATGGCCGACGTATTTCCGCACATGCACAGAACGGCCGGTACATTTCCGCACATGCGCGGGGGTTTCCTGCTCCACGCCGGCCCCCGGGCAATATGGCGGAGCCCTGCAGATGCCCGGCGTGGAGGAAAGAAGGCCCCGACGGAACCAGCCCGCTCGCACATCGCTAGGCCCCGCTGGCCAGGCCACCGTGAGTCATATCCCCCCCCACCCCCTCCCCCACACCCCCGGGATGGCTCCCACACACTTAACTGCCAGATTCCGCCAGTGTGAGGTGAGTAATCCACGCCGGCGGGACTGGCCAAAACTTGACGGCCACTCGGCTCACCGGGGCCCAGAGAATTTCCGGAGGTGCCGCTGTCAATGGCCAACGAACGGCTGGCGGGAATCCCGCTGGCCTCCGAAAAACAGCGCCAGAGAATAGGGAAGCCAGCGTCAGGGTGGCAGGGCGGGATTTGCGCCTCCCACTGGGGATTCTTTGACCCGACACAGGGTCGGAGAATCCCGACCCTGGTGTCCCACCTGGCCCCCTTTTTCCCCCCAACTCCCGGCCTTTACTCTGAGACTCTGATTGGTCGTTTGCTGCACCCTACCTCCCAGGACCTTGCTACCCTCCCTGTCCTGGATTCCTTGAAATTATCTGGGCCTCTGGCTCCGGACTTAGGGCGGGATTCTCCAGCTTCCCAGTGGCATTTTTCACAATGGCGGGAGGTGAAGCACCATTCACTGGCAGTGGAATTCTCTGCTCTCACAAAGGGACTGGTTTAGCACAGGGCTAAATAACTGGCTTTTAAAGCAGACCATGGCAGGCTAGCAGGGCAGGTTCAATTCCCATACCAGCCTCCCCGAACAGGGGCCAGAATGTGGCGACTAGGGGCTTTTCACAGTAACTTCATTTGAAGCCTACTTGTGACAATAAGCGATTTTCATTTTCATTTCATTTTCATTAATGGGAATTCCTATTGAAGCCACGCAACTCCACCAGGAAACCCGCAGGGAAGGCTGCGCTGCCAGCAGGACCAGTGAATCCCACCTAGGAATTTCAGGCCTTAGTCTCAGGCATCCTCCTGCATTTCTTCTTCTGGCCACTGAAGCTCTGTCGCTGTAGGGCCTGAGGAACTGCCAGCCAATCATACTGGCTGGCAGCTCTCTAAGGAGGGACTTGCTCCCAAGTGAGTGGCAGAGGTGCCGTCTGCAACCACTTAATGCTCATTTGAGAGTGAAATGGCTGCAGGGCACTCAAAGGTAGCAGGAATGTGTTTGCCGTCGACTCTTCAGATGGTGGGAAGCAAGACTCCACCATCTGAAAAATCTGGGCCCACATTAAGTATGCATAGTCGAACCCATATCAAGAATCTTAAACTTAAACAAACTAATTACGCAAGCATGAAGATAGATCTGGTTGATAGGGTAAATAGTGAAAGATGTGACGATAAATAAATAATGGGAAGCATTTCAATAAATAATTCAAAATATTCCATTCGAAAACAATAACTAAGTGACAAAAATCCGTCCATGCCTTACTAGCATTGATTGCCTATTCCTAATTTCCCTTAAGAAGCTGGACTTTCATGGAACCCCTACAGTGTAGAAGGAGGCCATTCAGCCCATTGAGTCTGTACGAACCCTCTGAAAGAGCACCATACCTCAGCCCATTCCCCGCCCCATTCCGATAAGCCAACCTAACCTTTTTGGACACTGAGGAGCAATTTAGCACAGCCAATCCACCTAACCTGTATATCTTTGGACTGTTAGAGGAAATCAGAGCAACTGGAGGAAACCCATGCAGACACAAGGAGAACGTGCAAACTCCACACAGACCCATGGCCGGAATTGAACCTGGGCCCCTGGTGCTGTGAGGCAGTAGTGCTAACCACTATGCCAATGTGCTGCGCAGCCCATCTGGTGTCGGCAGCAATGGGTGAAGACTCAACCCGATGTTCTTGCTGTGTGGGTGGGTGAGAACAGGCAGTGTAGGAAGGATGAGGAAACTGCCCAAAGTAGTTGCAGGGGGCCACTCAATTATGGGGGGTAAAAAGGAGTGTGGTTGTAGTACAGGACAGTTTAATTAGGGGGTGAATACTGTCCTCTGAAGATGAGAGCACGAGGCATGAAGGCTGTGCTGATTTTCTGATGCCAGGATTAGGGACATCCCCTCAGGCTAGAGAGGGACCTGGGAGCAGGATGGGAAGGACCCAGTTGTTGTTGTCCATTTGAGTACCAATGGCATAAATAGGACATCGAAAAGGGCCCTGCTGAGGGGCGTATGAGTAGCCAGGTGTTAAATTATAAAGCAGAACTGAGGATCATTATGTCTGAGTTACTACCTGAGCCATGCATTGGATAAATAATTGGTATTGGATAAATAAGATCAGAGAGTTGAATGTGTGACTCAACTGAATGTGTGGGGAAGAAATGGGTTTTGATTTATGGGACACTGGTACCAGTACCGGGGAGAGAGCTGTACTTCTAAGCCAGCCTAAACCTGAACTTTGCTGAAGTGTTTGTTCTTATAAGGGATACTGTAGTTGAAAGAATATGCATGTAGTAAATGGGTTTTTATGAATGAGTGTTTTATTTCAAAAATAAAATCTGCAATAGACACTTGGAATTTAATTTTACTTAATCACAGCATGGGTCCTGAGGCCTGTCCATGGTGGGCACTGGGTCAGTTGGCATGTTACGTGTATGGGTAAAGGGTGGTGAGTGAGGGCATGAGTTGACATGAGTTAGCTATGAGGGATGGATGGGGATATGGGTTAACATGTAGAGTATGAGGGAACATGGGGGGCAAGGAGGTATAGATTGGCATGGAGGCTGTGATGGGTCGTGGGAAATGGGTGGATAACATGAGGTGGCATGGATTGGGAATGAGGAGTGTGTGGGTGGGAGGGGATGTAAGGGATGAGGGCTCCAGGACTGTTTTATGACTAATTGTCTTTTTAAAAGCCTTCGACAAAGTGCCTGTGCAGGCAATCCCACTGCCCAGCCCCAACACCTCAACACCCGACATCTTCCGAACTTGTTCTGTGGTCATCCGGCCCGACTCCTAGGAACCTTATCATCCCGGAACAAAACTCTTACCCTCCAGTCCACATTCACCCGGGTCAGGTTGATGGAGCCAGAAAAAGTCCCGACTCTGTGCTTCCAACTTGCGAGCGAAAATCCAAGCCAAAGTTTTGGCAAAGTGATGCAGATAGGTTGAGTAGGAAAATAAATTATCAGATAGAGCACAATGTTGGAAAATGTGAGATTATCCATTTTGTCAGAATAATAGAAAAGCAGAATATTATTTAAAAGGAGAAAGACTGTTGAATGCTGTGATAGAGAGGGATCTGTGTGTCCAGGGACATGAATCACAAAATGTCAGCATACAGATACAGCAAGTAATTAGGAAGGCAAATGGAATGTTTGCCTTTATTGCAAGGGGGACGGATTATAAAAGTGGGGAAACCTTGCTACAACTGAGCAGGGAATTGTTTAGTCGCCACTTTAGGTACTGGGTAGTTTTGTCTCCTTACTTAAGGAGGGATGTACTTGCATTGGTAGCAGTTGAGAGAAGTTTCATGAGATTGATTCCTGGGATGAAGAGTTTGTCTTACGAGGAAAGATTGGGTCTATATTCATGGGTGTTTCAAGGAACGAGAAGGGTACTAAGATTCGGAGGGGGCTTAACAAGTTGATGCTGAGAGGATGTTTCCCTCCTGGGGAAATCCAGAATGAGGGAGCACAGCTTAAAAATAAGGGATGAGATTCTCTGTTCCACCGCACCCGTGTTCTGGTGCGGTGTGCCCCTACCAGCAGTTGGATCTTCTGTCCTGGCAGATGGCCAATGCGGTTTCCCATTGTGGGCACCCCTATGCTATCGGGAAACCTGCGGGCATGAGTGCACTACCGGCGAAATGAAGGATCCTGCCGACGGAGAATCCGGCCATATTTTTCTCTCAGCGGCCATGAGCCTTTGGAATCCTCTGCTGTCGAGGGAAATGGAGGCTGTGTCATTGAATATAATCAAAGATTAATTATACAGATTTTTGAGCTACAAGGGAATCAAAGGTTATTAGGGGATGGCGGGGGGTATGAGGGGTTGGGGAGGGAGCAGGAGTAGACCGGAAAGTGGATTGTGGCAGCAATCATAAAATCTATGCTCTTATTGAATGACAGAGTGAGCTTGATGGGCAGAGGGGCCTACTCCTGTTCTTATTTTGTGTGATTTTGTGAGAAAACTGCGAGCACCCACTCCAAGGTATCTCTGGTTCTTTGCAGGGCAGCACGGTGACGCAGTGGGTTAGCCCTGCAGCCTCATGGCGCCGAGGTCCCAGGTTCGATTCCGGCTCTGGGTCACTGTCCATGTGGAGTTTGCACATTCTCCCCTTGTCTGCATGGGTTTCGCCCCCACAGCCAAAGATATGCAGAGTAGGTAGATTGGCCACGTTAAATTGCCCCTTAATTGGAAAAATGAATTGGGTACTCTAAAATTTAAAGGAAAAAATAATAATAATCTCTGTTTCTATGCACATTGTCTTGGTCTCTGTGGATTGTGTTTCTCTGCCACTACTCTGCCTTCCTGTTCCATCGGTTGGCATTTTTCTGCATTCTGCAGTTCTCTTCCTTACTGCCAACCACCTATCCCATGGTTCTGTCATCAGAAACTTCTTAATCACATTTCTGATTTAAGTTTGAATCTTTGATATGTAATCACAAAAAACAAGGGGTCCAGAATTGAGCCCTGGAAAACTGAGAAGGGAGGAACCTCCGGTCATATTAACATCCATCGATCATAACACGTTGCATCCTGCGCCTGGATCCAACTTGTCACTTTCCCTTGGATCCCATGGGCTTTTACTTTCCTGAACGTTCTGCCATGCGGAATTGTCAAACACCTTGCTAAAATCCATCCAGGCTACACCAACATTGACCCTCCTTGATACCTTGATATCTCCTCAAGAAATCCAACCAATTTGATCAGACATGGCCTATTCTTACCAATCCATTCTTGATTGCATGTGTGCAGCTACAATTCTTTTATCAAAGAAGAATTTATTCAGCTCCTCAATCACGAGTTAAGTCTTTTCGTCTCAGTCTCTTCTGCTCAGAGTCTATTCCATATGGACAATATGCAAAGTGGGCAGGGATGAGGAAATATTTTGCATGATTCGTAATCTGACTTGAGGTTTTTCACCTTTAATTATCCTTTAACGCTGCACCCCATGATCTAAATTACTGAACGTGTTTACAAGTGCATCTGGTATTTGAAACATGTCTGACTTGAAAGGGCAGTATTGTAATCTCTGGTTACTGCCCACCCCCAGCTAATGTTTACTGCTTCTAGCCACCACCATGATCAAAGTTTCTTTGATGTATCAGATGTTAACAAATCACACTTATTACCATCTTGATAATAGATTATAATTAACCTCAGCAAAAAACATGGTGCCCCTGCTAATGCTGCATTATTAGCTTCATTTTCGCATGTCAGAGGAGTTGCCAATTAAAAAAATTTCTGGAGGGAATGAGGAACGCTTGTTCAAAACAGCAGTCCGCTTGGCAACATTCACTTTTTTTTAGTTTTTAGTGACGATTAACAATCTGTAGTGGGTGGGCGGATCGTCAATTACTCACTGCTTCTCACTCCTATTTGCATAGATAAGGGCTTTTTCAGGCTTCATCATGGGTTTGGGTTGAGTCAACCAATCTCAGCGTGGATAATGCTGAGGGCATGATGTCTGACCTGCATTTCCCCAGACCCTCAAGAAGAAGACTCGAACAAGGTTTGACTTTCTAATGCTTATCAGAATATTCGTCCCATGGGTAAATGCACTCCTTACCTGGTCAACGAAGACAACAACAACTTATATTTCTATTGGAGCAATTGAAATCAGGAATACTCAATAGGCTAAAGGAGCACAGATATCTCAGAAGAGGAGGTTCCAGAGATATATAGAACATAGAATATACAGTGCAGAAGGAGGCCATTAGGCCCATCGAGTCTGCACCGACCCACTTAAGCCCTCACTTCCACCCTATCTCTGTTACCCAATAACCCTTCCTAAGCTTTTTGGACACTAAGGGCAATTTAGCATGGCCAATCGAGCTACCCTGCATGTCTTTGGACTGTGGGAGGAAACCGGAGCACCCGGAGGAAACCCACGCAGACACGGGGCGAATGTGCAGACTCCGCACACACAGTGACCCAGCAAGGAATCGAACCTGGGACCCTGGCGCTGTGAAGCTGCAGTGCTATCCACTTGTGCTACCATGCTGCCCAGATGGAAAGGGACAAGGCCATAGAGGAATTTGAAAACAGGGATGAGAATTTTAATATGAAAAATATTGCGTGATAAGGAGCTGATGTAGATCAGTGAGCACATGGGTGAATAGGGGAATAGAACATGCCACGAGTTAAGCCATGGACAATAGAGCCTTGGATGACTTCAAGTTGACAGCATCAAATGTGGGAGACTAGCTGTGTGTGCATTGGAATAGTTGGGTCTGGAGATAACAAAAGACACGAATCAGGGTTTCAGCAGCAGATGAACTGAGTTGGGGGCAATCTTCCATAATGCTATTGAAGTGGAAATAGGTAGCTTTAGTGATGGAATCAAAAGGAGGTAAGAAGTTCATCTTGGGAATCAAATATGACACCAAGTTTGTGAAAGACTGGCCTATTTATCAAACTATTGCTAGAGAGAGGGATGGAGTCAGAAGTTGGGGAATGCAGTTGGAGGGGGGACTGAAAACAATGTCTTCAATCTTTCCAATATTTAACAAGAGGACATTTCTGCTCATCCAGCAGTGGATGTCGGATAAGGGCCAGGATTCTCCGGCGATTCTCCACGGTCGACCGGCTGAGTTCCCGCCGAGTTCCGCTGGCATTGTTCCAACCTGGTACCACCTGGCGGGAGCTCGGACCCGCGGCCGCGGTGGCTGTCCTGGTGGGGGGAATCAGACTCCGGGGGGGGGCTGCATCATGGCCAGGTCTGCGATCGGGGGCTACCAATCGGCAGGCGTGCGCGATCTGGAGGGGGCCTACCTCCTTCCGCGCGGGCCCGCAGTGTGGCTCTGCCATGTTGGTCGGCGCTGACGTGGAAAGGGCCACCACATGCATGCACCAGTGCGGACATGGCCACCACGCGCATGTGCGGACCTGCGCCGGCAGTGCAGAGCCGTGTATCGCTGCGGAGCAGCGCGCAGCACTCCGGCACTGTGCTTGCCCCCTGGGGCCAACTAAATTGCTGGGCCAGGATGCCCATTGACGCCGGCATGCAACACTCCGGTGTTTACCACGGCGTCAACACTTGGCTGGTATTTTGGAGAATCCCGGCCAAGGCGTCTGATAATTTAGCAACAGTAGAGTAAAGCACTGTGGTGGTGGCTGTTGTGATATGCCTTTAAGGAAGTGCAGCATGCCATCACTAGAAAGGAAGTGTGCCACACAATCTAGTTTTACTTTTGCTTTCAATGGAGCACGCGCACAGTTATGCGGCTCCAATATCTTCAACTTTTATATCCATACATATCTTTGCCCAGTCTCAATAAATGAACCCACAACATGTTTACCTAATGCTTTATGAGTGATTGGTGCCTGTATATATTTATAAAACGACTCCATAGTATGCAGCAGTGGCTCCTTCTGAATGATACAGTGTTCAGCCTGCAGCAAGGTTAATTACAGGTACAACATGGCTAAACAGTCTTAGATTATGCTACATAGCATGAGGCGACAACTGATATTTTGGTCAGACTGCAACAAAGCTGGAGGCCGGCACTGTCCAGCTGTTCACACCGGCAGGATCTTCCGCTTGCCCGGGCAATGAATCCCAGCCGTTGATTTCCCAGCGGCAAGGGGTGAATTAAACGGGAAACCCCTTGACAATGGCGGGACCAGAAGATCCTGCTGCAGGCCAGCGGTGGGTCGCCTCCGCCACCATGAAGCACGGGTTGTACGGAAAATCTGCCTGCAATGTTGGAGAGTGTTGGAGTCGCACTGTGATGACTGCTCAGAAAAACCTTGAAGACTCCGTGCCTGGATAGCACTCAAATGAAGAGCTGTTAAGTTGACAGATTCCTCATGGTGAGATTGCAGCGTATCATCTGTCAGTTTGGTGAACAGGATAGTGCATCAAGAGGACCAGCAGTGGGTTAGCTCAGTCAGGGAAGATGAGTGACCAGGGTGTGAGCCGGATAAGTAGCAAGTGAAGGACCGTCAAAGGAAAAAAAGGTCCTAACAATTGGGCCAGCGAAGGTTGTGCTTATAATGGGCAGAGTTTCAGAAAAGTGCACAAAAGCAACTACAACAACATTCATCCCAGCTACGATAGGAGGAGAAAGGTCCAAACGATATTGTCAAAATGTCCGCAAAATTCCCCAGCTTGAATGGGGATGCACCTGACTCACTATCACATTCACAATGCTAAACAGCATGCAGAGCTATTTTCTTGATTCAGGTTTCTGAAGCATACCATATAAATTTGCCCAGCAATTGGGAATTAAGGTCGACATAGCTGAACATGTCAAGATCAACAGCAGAAGAACTACAGGACACCCAAAGGATGAAAACTCCATTAGAAGACCGATTCAGTATCAGATTCATCGACTAGTGTTTATGTAATTTCGACAACAGCTTACAGAATCCACAGTCCACTTTGTCAGCAAATGCAAATGAAAGGGTACGCACTGTGATTTCACAAATATAGAACTAGCAGACAGAATTGTTGAGGTGGTGCTCACAATCATTCTCATGCAAGAATTCCACAAGCATCTGCTACGCAAGCCCAAAACATATCGCATCAAAGTGATACTCAAGGATGGATGTAAGTATGGGGCAATCCTCACAGTCGACGAAGCTTACAGTGTCCTCAGTACAATGCCAATTGTTGATAAACTCACTAGACCACCTAAACCTAACAAGACATGTGGAAGGTGTGCCTTCTCCATGCACCAATAACATGCCCAGCTTTCTAGCAGTCCTGCAAAGCATATGGCAGAAAGGGCCATTGGCAGTAGGATTGCACTAGAGTAAAGATTGATGTAGGTACAAAAGGTTGTGCACTGATCCAAACAGACCATACACAGTGTATACCTTCAGGCAACAAGAATGATCATCTGGTATCCTGTCATAGAATTTACAGTGCAGAAGGAGGCCATTCATACCGTTGAGTCTGTACCGGCCCTTACAAAGAGCACCCTACTGAAGCCCACGTATCTACCCCTATTCCTGTAACCCAGTAACCCCCACTCAACATTCTTTGGACACTAAGGGCAATTTAGCATGGCCAACATACCTAACCCGCACATCTTTGGACTGTGGGAGGAAACCGGAGCACCCGGGGGAAACCCACGTAGACATGGGGAGAACATTCAGACTCCGCACAGACAGTGGCCCAAGCCGGGAATCGAACCTGGGACCCTGGAGCTGTGAAGCAACTGTGCTAACCACTATGCTACCGTGCTGCCCTCAGAAACACATGCAGGAGGTGGTTGACAAACCAGAAAATGACGATGATATGCACTATGGTATGGAGAGTGGTGAACACATGTTTTAAACCTTCAACCTTATGGAAAACATAGATACTGTCACACTATCCAAGGTGTTTGTCAAGATTCAAATTATCTGTACAAAAAGTTGGTAATTACTCGTGATTCACCAAAGTAGATGTATGGGCATGTACCAACTTATTACCTATCAAATTCTAAAAGACATATATTTACAGACATGGAAGGCCATGACAAAGCCTACCATTGCACAGCCTTTGGCTTACAACTGTTGACTAATTCCATGTGCAGAATCCATAGTCCTGGGTGTCACAGATGTTCTACCTCATGGAAACTAAAGGACAAGCGATCAGAGTTCTACCAGCAAGCCGTGACCTCAGACTAGCTATAATTCATTGAATTAATCAGATATGAGACATTTCAACCTCAAAAACTATTCCTGTCACTTCAGTTCATGACCTAACCTTGAAATATCTAGAATATTTTAACAAAGTTAGCGGTGTCAAAGGAGCAGCATGGTAGCACAGTGGTTAGCTCTGTGGCTTCACAGCACCAGGATCCCAGGTTCAATTGACTGCTGCCTGTGTGGAGTCTGCCCATACTCCTCGTGTCTGCGTGGGTTTCCTATGGGTGCTCCGGTTTCCTCCCACAGTCCAAAGATGCGCAGGTTAGGTGGATCGGCCATGCTAAATTTCCCTTAGTGTCCAAAGAAATAAGGTTAGGAAGGGTTATTGGGTTACGGGGATAGGGTGGAATTGAGGGCTTAAGTGGGTCAGTGCAGACTTAATGGGCTGAATGGCCTTCTGCACTGTATGTTCTGTGTTATATGTTCTATAACACCTGCAGGAGAATGCAAATCTGTCAACTGATCTGGTACAGTTTTGTAATGGAAATGCCAAACATCACAAGAATAAATGCTGAAAGATTTCCCACTACCTAAATTGTGGGAGCTTGATCAATTTAGCATGTCCATGAACATGTGAGACCATTTTGGCCTTATTGGGATGAGCGAGGCACCTCCTGGGGATTCATTTTTAAAGATAGACAGGTCTTGATACAAGAATCTTTGCAACTGATATTCTTCAACAACTCCATCACTCACACATGGGCATAGATCTGATGAGAAGACTCGCAAGATAGGCAGTCTATTGGCCAGGTATGAAAAATGACATTGAGGTCGCCATCAAAAAGTGCGAGGCATGTGGAGAGTACATACAAAGTCAGTACAAAGAACCACTGATTCTATGTGATATTCTTACCTATTCTTGGTCCGAAAGTCACATTTAATCTCTTTCATCTCCATGGAACTGATTTCATCCGATAATTGCATAATGCATCAAGCACAACTGTCAACAAGGCTTGGGCAGATGGAAGCATTGAAGAAAGTTTGGCCAAGTGGGCTGGTGGGAGGGAACAATGTGGCAGTGGCAGCTAGCTGACTGAGGTGTCTCAATCT
This sequence comes from Scyliorhinus torazame, assembly GCF_047496885.1. Taxonomy (NCBI): domain Eukaryota; kingdom Metazoa; phylum Chordata; class Chondrichthyes; order Carcharhiniformes; family Scyliorhinidae; genus Scyliorhinus; species Scyliorhinus torazame. The sequence continues at coordinate 68,269,306 of NC_092721.1, read as the reverse complement.
TCATGACAAGAAAGCCCATGGGTTGGATTTTTAAACATCTGCAGAGTCAGAACCCGGAGTCGGGAGGAATTGAAAATCACAGTCCTGGAGGTGGTTCTTGGGAGACGAAAGCCTCTGGGTCAGTTTCAAATTTGGAAAGGGACAGCATGGGAGGAAGTGAGAAATATAACTGTTACCAATTAGCCACCTCTAATGTTCCTTATGGCGCCTGTCCTTTCAGGATTGTAATTTTAAAATATTTTTCCTGTAAGCCCGAATAGTTTTGTGCACATTTGTGCGCAAGCTGTCACGTTTGCCTTTGCACCCAGGCAAGTTGTTTTATATTAGTTTCAAAATCTACTCTGCAGGGCCAACTATAGCTAGCAGGAGCATTGCTTCTATCCTTCTCATCCATTGTTGCTTTCCCCCCTGTTCCACCTCGAGAAGCTGGCAAGGTAGTGGCTACCTCAATGTGACTGTCACCACTACTTTACCACTGGCACCAGGCAGGCAACTCCCACCTCCTGGAGGGGATGCCAACTCTCACACTTGGCCATTTAGGCCATTAGCGTTTAAAGGTAGTATTGTGAGAGCAACGCAGCTCAGATGTGGGACCAGGACCTGGAATTAATCTGAATTTCAGTTTCCTGACCTCACATTGAAAAGCTGCTCCCTGAGCTCCTCACACTTGTTGTCGGAGGTAAGCGTGAGTCCAACTGTATATATCCTGCACTTCACTGAAATTTACCACACGGAGTATTCCATATTTTAAGAGAAAGTCTTCCAGTGACAATGGACTTGTTGTCCTGATGATAAACCCCCAGCTTCACCCCCAGCCTGTAAAATCCCAGGCTGCATCCTTACTATTTAACTGCAGCTGATGTTAAAGCCTCGATTGTTATTTGATACAGTGGAAAAAATAGAAAATATACTTGGGTGAGCAAAAAGTGAAAAGTTGCTTCCACTTATTGGTGCTTCAATAATAAGGGATGTAGTTTATTAACACTAGGAATATTTTCATCCCAACATCTATGTGGCTATTTAAACTGACAGCATATAAAAAAGACAGACAAGAATCTGAAGAATTGAAGACTGCAGGCAGATGCAGGAAAATTGAATTTGAACTGGCAGCTTCAGATGAATATATAGCAGTGGAGCCTGTGCAATGGGCCAAATGGTCTCCTGAAGTTTGATTGCTATGATTACATGAAAAGGGACAATGGATGAACAGTGGTAGAGACAAGGGACAATGTTAGCAAAGGTTTTATTTAGTTAAAGAAATGAGTTGTTGCTAACACATATACAAATGAAAAATAAAATCAGCCGTGTTAAAAATAATAATAATAATTGTTATTGTCACAAGTAGGCTTACATTAACACTACAATGAAGTTACTGTGAAAAGTCCCTAGTCGCCACACTCTGACACTTGTTCGGGTGCACAGGGGGAGAATTCAGAATGTTCAATTCACCAAATATAATACAGAAAACATATTGATGATTACACTCAATTGAAGTTACAAAATGAAATCTCCCAATAATCATGCAAGTTGATTTCAGCCATAGGGTCTAATTTATTTATAAAATGCAGGAGAGTATGTGATGTAAACTATAAATTTACTTAAAGCTCAGTAGAAAAGGACCAATGTAGGAGAACATTCGAACGTGTAAGCTAATTTATGAATCTGAACCGATACAGCAACAATATGTTCATGGTGTTCTTTATACAGCAGCTATGTTATGGCCCAGATCTGACTGATAAAATCACTCAAAGAGCTGAGATAAGGGGAAGGCACAGTAGAAACTGATGATAATAGTTTTCTTTAATTGCTGGCCAATAAAATTAATCACCTGCTATGTCTGGAATGTTGCTACTTGTCAGGCAATAAAAGGGTCTTTTCACTGTACTATGTTGTAAACCACTGTCTTCCAATAGGTGACTCATCAGGCAGAGAACATTAACTGACAGTTGTAAAATTGTAGTCCTTGTGTTATCTGCATTTTTCCACAAAAGCTAAAGTGATTTACAAAGTCGCCCTTGCCAATTTCACTGACAGTCCCAAGACAGGTATTGTGCATTCTAGCACTCATTTCAGGCCATTAGTTGGAACCATCCTCTCTCCCCAGTGATTCCTTGGGGAAGCAACACGTTTTACAGTGAAATGAGGAAGGTAACCATCCAGATCATTGACTAGTCACTCAAATTACTCGGTAATGATTTGCTGCATGCTAACAGGGTACAGCTGACCTCATATTTCCTCCATTAAATCTGCAGTGCCGTGCAAGCAGAAGCTCAGTGTGTTACCAATGGTTATATTCTGTCTGGTACTTTTAAGGTTATTCTATTTTAGGTTCACTCAAAGGCTAGTTTGAAAATGTTTACACTTGCATCAAAAAATGCTAAAGGAGCACTGATCTGGGTTAATTTTGAACTATTGCTCCCAGGTCAGTAATTTCTTCACACAGCCCATTAGAACAATAAATTAAATCACAGAACCTTCGCTTGGTGTCATGATGTGTGTGTGTGTGCTTTTCTGTATTCCATGAATGGCAGTTATCTACTTTTGCAGTTTACAGATCTCATAGCCCCACTTGAGACTCTTGCAGCTGATACCTTTGAGTATATCTACAGTTGACCTAGATACAATACTGACCCTGACAGCACTTGAGAGTATGATTGATCATTTAATACTCCTTTGAATTCCACTTTAGTTGTGCAAAAGTCAAGTATACATCAAGGCAAATCTGCAATCTGAAAATCCAAATGTGACCCTGAAGGCCAGTGCTGTGACCTTGGATTGTGACATGCCAGTATCCTTCCACTTTATTATAAAACATGCCAAATTCATACAGGGACAATTATTGTCTTTTGGATATTGACTCTGATATTCTGATCCCAGTCCTCATGGCTAATTTTAATGAATAGATGCATCAATATTTAAAATTATGAACAGGTAATTCATTGCATTATGTGTTGGAAGGGTGCATACCAAAGTTCTAATAAGAAAATGCATCACAATCTTTGCATGGTAACCTTAATTGTTATGATCCTGGGCCAGACCCGCAGGATTTTGATAAGACCTGGTTGAGGAAAAATAAACTTTTCTTTGAACTACGCCAGGTTTGAAATTCAAAACACTTGCTCACTGAATAAAGCCACATCGTCCCATGGGTTTTGAACAAACAAAACTAAACGTTACTGTACACAGTCAGAAAGAAACTTCACATTAATACAGGAGATCCGTGTTTGAACTGTCTCCACCACCTCACAACGTCTGGCAAGTTGTTTTCCAGCTCTAAAGGGGAGTCCGCCAATTAAAGCCCAGTGTAGTTCTCTATTGCCTGCTGATAGGCTCAAGACATTTAGATTGACACTCTCAGCAAATTTAGAGCTTCCAAGGCTTTGATTGGTGTTCCCACAACAGTCACCTCTCCATATGGGAACCCCCTTTGACCACGGGGCCTCGCAATGCAGTGCTGTGAGTTCTTCAACTTCAGTTCTTCAGCCATGCTGAGCAAAATATTACTGCTGCAAAGGGTTACCTTTGCCCCAACAGCCCGCAGCGGCACAGAGTCATCAATCTTCTGCTGCCTCCATGGATCTTCAGGGCTTCTCTTACGAGTTCATCAATTGATAGATCCTCTTCTGAGCCCTCTGTGATTTTCAAGTCTTCTCCTGAGCCCTGAGCCCTCTTCATTTAAAGTATGTTTGTCACAGGCCTTTTCCTGCTTGGAGCTACTTTCCTGCTCTTCTTTTTTCTAACTTAACTGGGACATCTCCCTATCCCCTCTCCATTTGGGACTGCTCCCTTTCCCCTCTCCCTTTGGGAACTATACCTATCCCTTGCCCGGGACCACTTGTCTCCAATGGCGCTCGGTTGCTGGTCACATGATCCATGTTTTCGGTCCATTTTCCTTTTTGCGCAGGTGCGCTAGATTCATCCTTGGCATGAAGAACTTAAAATACTGAATTGCACATTTGTGATCTCACTCCCCGTTTGCACAAGCGCACAAACCCTGAGGTCTGCCAGGGCTCAGAGGTCCTGACCCGGCCTCAACGTTAAGGTAATTTTGGCTTTCAAAATAGTATCATATAATTGAAGGTGCTTCAGTGGTAGTGCATATGACTCTAGGTTAGAACGTTATGGGTCCATATCTTACTCCAGGGACCTGACATAATCTAGACAACATTCCATTGCAGTAACTGAAGGAGTGCCATAATGTTGGAGGTGCCATCAATCAAATTAAATATTAGACTTCGTCCCTATCTGCTATCTCTAGTGCATGCAACAGGTCCAATGGTACAATTCAATAAAAAACAGGGGAATTTTCCCTCATGACCTGTTCATTATGTTATCTCGCTGCTGCTTGTTGGACCTTGTCGAGCACAGTGGTAATTGCTGCATTTTCAATCTTGCATCCGTGATTACACTTCAAAATACGTACTTTAAAAAATATACATGTCCAATTAAGGGCCAATTTAGCATGGCCAGTCCACCTACCCAACATCTTTTGGTTGTGGGGGTGAGACCCACACAGACATGGGGAGAATGTGCAAACACCACACAGACAGTGACCCGGGTCTGGGACCCAACCCGGGTACTCGGCAGCGTGAGGCAGCAGTGCTAACCACTGAGCCACCGTGCCGCCCAAAAAGTACGTACCTGCAAACCACTTAACTATCAGGGTCAGTAACATTGAGGAAGACTTCATGAAACAGTATCTTGTTTGAAATGGAAAAAGTGGGATGCCCACATTCATTATGATTATGTCATACGAGAGTATCAGAAGGAGCCCATGGTTGCTACTACATTCATGTTAGAAAAAACATCACAAGGCGTTTCTCGAGTAGGTGCAAGGACAACAGATGCTGAGTAGGAAGTGTGAGATTGGGAGAATTGACAAAAAGCATGATCAAATAAAATGTATTGAGTTCTTTAAGGATGCCAAGGAAGACAGCTTTAGGGAAGGAGGTCCACAGGTAGGACCAAAGTGGTGTAGTGTTTAACGACCAATTATAATGAAAAGAAGGATTTGCATTTATATGAAACCTTTCATGACCTCAGGATGTCCTAAAGTACTTTACAGCTAACTAAATACTTTTGAATGTTTGTCAAGGGAAGGTCATGCCTGGCGAATCTTTTGAAGAAGGGAGAAAGAAGTGGGCAGGGGAATGCCTAGCTATGGTATTTATATAGACCTCCAGAATACGTTTAATATAAAGTCCCTCATAAGAGTCAGCTAAAGTTAAAGTTTATGCAATTGAAGGCAAATTATTGACCTGGTTAAGAATTGGTAGGATGTGAATAATGATGTCCCTCAACATTATCGGTGTAGGGGCCTCAATTATTCACTGTAGTCATTTACAACTTAGATGATTTGATAAGAAAACACATACCTTAATTTACTGATAACACAAAGTTAGGCAGTATTGCAAGTAGTGTAGATGGAAACATAAAATTACAGATTAATTGAAAGATTAAGTCAGTGTGCAAAACTGTGACAAATAGATTTCAATTAAGGCGAATGTGAAGTAGCTTTAGACCTATTGGTACATTTTAAATGGTGAAAAGCTAGAAACAGTGGATATCCAAAAGGATTTGGCAGTCTAGGTGATTAAAATGTCATAAATAGGTATAGAAAATAATGAAAAAGAATTATGGAATGAAGACGTTTTATATTGAGAGAGGGAGGACCAAAGTACAAGGGGTTAGAATTCATGCTTCAATTTCACAAAGTTAGACCGTACCAGGAGTACTGTGAGCAAGTCTAGCATCTCACATCAGGAAATATATTTTGGTTTGGAGGGAGTGCACTGTATATCTATAAGAATAATAAATGGAGTTAAAAGGTTAAGCCATGATAAGAGGTTAAAGAAACTAGGGTTGTATTCCCTAAAATTGAAACGGTTAAGGGATGATTTGATTGACATTATCAAAGATATTTAGAGGAGTAGATAGGTAGATTGGGAGAAATTATTTCTGCTAGTTGGGGAGTGTGGGATAAAGGCAGTGGGCATAGTCTAACAATTAGACCCCGATTTGCAGAATTGAAACCAGGAAATATCTCTTCAAGCAATAGGTGGTAGAAATTAGGAACTCTTTTCTGTTAATGGCAATTGATGCAAGATCAATTGTTAAGTTAAACCTGAGATTGACATTTTTGATAACCAAAAGGTATTAAAATATATCGAGTAAAGAGATATGCGACTGGATATTGTTTTGTTATGCTCTTGTTGTAGCATAAGCTGCTTCCTTGATGTGAACTCTGACAAAGGAAGGTTCAGACTTGGAGATAGCTTCAACACGTTTATTGAACTATTAACAATTCTCCTACTTGGATTCAACGCTACTGTTAATCCTTCTATAGCTACTCAGACTGACTAACCAGTCTGCTACAATCCATGTGGTGGGAGTGATGTTCAATCAACCCTGTGTCTGTACTCACTGAGAGTCTCCACTGGAAAGAGACTGAGCATGTGTGATGTGTCCTTTTATATGGGTTGGTGTAATGCCCTCCTGTGGTAGTGTCAGCTTTATGTGTATCGTGACTGCCCATTGGTCGTGTCCTATCTTACTGACCTATTGGTTGACTGTCTGTGTATCATGTCTCTGGTGTTCCCTCTAGTGTCTAGCTAGGTGTAGTGTATGTACATTAACCCTTTGTGTACTTACAGTGATGTATATCACCACATCCCCCCTTTTTTCGTGTTACATATTTTCTGTACAGTGTTAAAGAAAATTGAACAAACTAGGTAGATGAGTGAGACTCTGTCCAAGTTATGATAACAGTGATCATTAACAATAAGTCCAAATCATATGCATGAGTCCAAAGTTCATCAATTATTATGGTTGAGTTGCTTTCTTGTTTGGTTGGTGAGTTGGTGATGTTGATGGTGGCATTGCATTGTAAATGCCATCAGTGTCCCTGTGCTGAAGGAACCAAGAAGTGGTCAAATCACTTCGTTGTCGGATTTGGACTCTTTTTTTCTCTCTCAATGCTTGTGGTGGTAATTCTTGATGGCATCTGTCCTGAAAGCCAGGTTGCCTGTTGGTAGTGCAGCAAACGTGAATTGGTAAGATGCATCGTCCTGCCATGGTATGTCATTGTACTGAGCTGAGCAGTAACAGTGTCCCTCATTTGCAGAGTTGTACCATGTCGTATAGTCGTAGTTCCATTGGTGATGTTTTTGTCGTGCTTGTTGTTGACGTTGTTGCCTTTGGTACGCTTCTTACTATTGTCTTTGATGTTGTTGTTGTGGTGGTTGGTTTTGTTGCCGTGTTTGCTGCGCTCAAGGACCACACTGTGGATAATATGAGTCCTTCACATAGTCACTCGTGTTAGCGTGCTTTGTGGCATCTGCTGTCTCCTTGAGCGTGCCGTCACTGAGTTTGCAGCACTCCCCATCTGGAGTCATATCCGGCTTACTTGAATCAGCTTTGGCTTGTCGATGCTCCCTGTCTGGAGTCTGGTCTGTTTCACCTCAGTCAGTTTTGGCTTCTTGATGCTGCCCGTCCAGAGTCATTTCAGGTTCACTTGCATCTTCTGAGGTCTCTTGCTGCTCCACACCCGGAGTCAAAACATTCAGGAATGCATTTGCTTGTGGAGAGACTCGAGCGGATGAGGATGAATTAACACGTGGTGTCACCAGAGTCACCAGTAGTTTCACTGTGATTGTCGAGTGCCTCTGTACATTCTAGCTGAGGTCTGTCACGTTGCACATCTGGTATGGGAAGTGAGATGCCGTCGTCACTTTTCTCACATACAGTGGGTAGAGCCTCAGTGTGTTCTTGTCATTCACTTGAGCTGGGTAGACTGTCAGAGTCTTCTTCTTGTTCACTGGAGCGTTGTAGACTGTCATAGTCTGCTTGCTGTACACTTGAACGTGGCAGACTGTCATAGTCTTTCTGTTGTTCACTTGAGCGTGGCAGACTTGCATCGTCTGCTGCTGGTTGCTCAGAGGAGGTTGCTAGACCCTCATGGTCTTGTTCATGCAAGATCTGCGCTCTGGAGACTTGCGTTCCTTCCATCGTGGAGTCTGTCCACGAGCTCGCTGTGGAGGCTTGTGTCACTCCCTCTGTGGAGTCTTGCAGCGTTCCTTGTGTGGAATCATGCATTGTTCTCTCTGTGGAAACTGTCATCACTTCTTGTTCATGCAAGGACTGCGCTCTGGAGTCTTGCATTGCTTCTATCGTGGAGTCTGTCCACGAGCGCGCTGTGGAGGCTTGTGTCACTGGAGTCACTTCTTGTGTGGAGACGTGCAGTTGACTCACTGTGGAGTCTTTCATCGCTTTCTGTGTGGAGGCTGGGGTCCTTTGTGGTGCGTGGACCACTCTCTGTGTGGAGTCGGGGACCCTCCGTGGTGTGTGGACCAATCTCTGTGTGGCAGCAGGCCGCTCTCTGTGGGCTTGTACCACTCTCAGTCTCTTGGTGGCAGGCCGCAGCATAATCCTGCATTCACGAGTCGGGATGTCATATCTGCTGGGCTGAAGATCCTCAAATCCGAAGAACTCATCGTCGGGGTCGTCAATGTGCAACACGTCTAGTTGTGGTTCAGATTTGGTACTGGGGTAGCCTCCCAAGGTGGGAAAGCTTTGTTTGAGTCGTTGTCTTCCAAGACCATATCATCACGTTTTGTGTCGGAGCTGGCATTGGGCTCACGATGTCCAAAGAAGAATTCAAGGTCTGAGTCATAGTATTCAAGGACTGTATCATCTCTTTGGGTGGTGCAGGGTTCTGCGGAGGTAACGTTCAGTTGCTGGTCGAATTTCAGGCATTGTGCTGTCGTTCCAGGTGAAAGAATCGGGTTTTACGGCTTTAAATTTTTTTTTCCTGGGGGGGCACGGGGCGATCTGACCCCGGGGGGTGTCCCCATCGGGGCCCACCAATCCGCGGGCGGGCCTGTGCCGTGGGGGCACTCTTTCCCTTCAGCCTCCGCCACGGCCTCCACCATGGCGGAGGTGGAAGAGACTATCCCCACTGCGCATGCGCGGGAAACTGTCGGCGGCCGCTGACGCTCCCGCCCATGCGCCGCATTTCCGCGCCAGTTGGCGGGGCAACAAACGCCATTTCCGCCAGCTGGCGGGGCAACAAATGCCATTTCCGCCAGCTGGGGGGGCGGAAATCCCTCCGGCGCCGGCCTAGCCCCTCAATGTTGGGGCTCGGCCCCCAAAGATGCGCCGCACCTTTGGGCCGGCGCGATGCCCGTCTGATTGGCGCCGATTTTGGCGCCAGTCGGCGGACATCGCGCCGTTGGGGGAGAATTTTGTCCCTTGTTCCAGAGCTCAAGGAGCATTGGAAAGGCAAGTGGGAGACAAAGTACTTCCTCAGGCAGCCGAAGGACAGCTGCCAAGATCACACCAGGCCATGGGCAGCTGTTTACACCTCAGCTGGCAGCAAAGGGGATGCATGTGTAGAAACACTGGTGAGACATTTAAGAAAACACTCCTGATGCACTTAGGCCTCACAGATATTCATCGAAGTGATTATGAGTTAGTTTGCAATTATTATTTCAAGAAATGTTTAATTCAGTTTGTAAACATCTCAACACAGTGTTAGTGGCCATCCAGCAGTGCTAGAAATAAAAACAGAAAATGCTGGAAAAACGTGGACTTGAAACTCTAACTCTGTTTCTTTCTCCACAGATGCTGCCAGACCTGCTGAGTTTTTCCAGCATTTTCTGTTTTTATTTCGGATTTCCAGCATCCATAGTAGTTTGCTTTCATACAAGACTGGGATATGTTGCTTCAGGGGCTGACTAGGGATGGTCATGCTTGTATGCTCATCATTTGCAAATTGCACATTGCACAAACAACACATGTCAGTGGGCAAGCGGGTCAGAGCTTCCAGGAGAGTGAGTGGCTTCTGTGTGCTTGGAGTGGATGGCTGAAGTGAGAAGGATCAGGAGAAATAAGTGAGGTTAAGTGCTTCCCGAGCCTCTCTTGCAGCCAGATCTTAGCAACTCCAACTCAAAGTCAATTTCACTCTCTTTGACTGTGAGCACCCTCCAGCTTCACAGCTGAAGGCTATTTCAAATGAGGGATCAGCCTTGTCAGCTGTGATAGCACTTCACACTCCTGAACTCCCAAGTGCTTCCTTGAAGGCACAGATGCCATGTCGGAGAGGATATTAAGTAGACTGGATTTCCTGCAATTTGTGATGCCTGAACAGTGTGCCTGAACTCTAGGAGCATAACAGAGGCAGTTTCCCACAATTAGACACTAAAGAGCAGGGTTTCACCTTTTGTGGCCAATGGGTAAGTGACTGGATGAGGGGAGGGAGCTGAGCACAACCTCCCTAATGTTGCTGGCAGAGGTCTGGGGTTCCTGACCTGGCTGGAGGTGAATGTGTAGAGTGAGGTTTGTCAGCACAACTGACTTGCTGGCTGGCTGGCACTCTGAGAGAAAGTGGGTTGTCATTGTAAGGGTAGGGGAGGCCTGAGGGATTTGAGGGCCCTAGGATGGAAGCCCTAATAGATTGTTGGTATTTCTTCTTCTCCAATTCCTTCAGAAACAAAGATATTGATTGTGTAGATCCCATGGAGGGTGCCCTCACTGTGCTTGTAGCAGTTGAGGCGGGCAGACGTCGAAGACGGCAGCAACGCCAACACAGGCTTGAGCCAGCACCACATGTGTAGGGGGCCGCCACACATCCTGAAGACCCAGCCACCCATCAGGCTGAGGAGGAGACCAGAAGAAGAGGCCAGCGACAGGCAAAGGTGTCGTTGGTCCTTCCATGAGCTGACGGACAGCATATGCTGCAGAAGACTGTGTCTCAGCAGAGAGACAGTGCAGCACCTGTTCCACTTACTCGGGAACATGGCAACCCACTGCAGCCCTAAACCTCGAGGCTACCGGGTCATTCCAGGGCTCGAGCGGGGACCTGTGTGGCTTTTCGCAATCTTCAATCAACAGGTGCATCTGGTAACGGTTGCTCCTGCGCGTCAGATTTTATCACCTTCAACCTGGACCAGGCCCATCATGATAGCCAGACAGCAGGATTCGCCACTATTGGCCAGTTGTCCCAGGTCCAGGGGGCGATTGATGGCACGCATGTCACCCTGTGAGCACCGGGGCATCAGGGAGTTCCCTATATTCACAGTGAGCACCATACCGAGACATGATGGGGTTGTGTTGATGGGTGCCAGGGAGTTCTGAGGAACAAACTTGAAGATCGGATTTTGGGAGAGTGAGAGATGTCAGCCAGTGAATTGTGGGGCGTGGGGGGGAACGTTTTGGGATATCGAGGGGTGGCAGGAGGACTGATGCCAGGAGGGAGGTGGCAACTTACACTTGCCGTTTGTTGGAGGCCTTTTGTTTTTTTCTGATATTGGACGGCGGTCCTTCTGATTTTGCTATCCACATTCACTGCAGTTGCCACAGCCTCCTAGGTGGCATTGCTGATCCTGCTGCTGGTACTGCAACCCCACTGGGGAAACAGGATACCCTGTCTCTCATCGACGACACCTAGAAGCCTGGCCAGGTCGGTATCTCCAAAGGGAAGAGCAGGTCTCCACACAGCCATCCTCGTTCCTTGACTGGGAGTGAGTGGTGAGGGGTCGTTTAAAAGCAGCTCCTCCTTGTTAGCGGCGAGCACCTCAGGTTCGCGTTGGGTGAATAAGACAGCGAGGGAACCTGACATGGCATGATTCATGTGGGGGCTCATTTATGGGACTAAGTGCGGGTGAATATAGGCCGTGATCTCTCCAAGGCGGCTGAGGTGAAACACCCTGCCAAACTCGCCCAAAATGGCACTTTGAATTTTTTTGGCTGAACCTGATTGGCCCACCTGAAGACAACATACATCATTGCCTTGATGCACTGATGTGCGACTGATTAGGAGATGATGCACATGTGGCTGGTCGGCTCTTGGAATGAGCCAGAGGCCTAAAACGAGGGTGATCTGTTATGTAACCAGAGCTTGTTTCTTCCTCCATCATGATGCACATATTGGCCACAGCCTCTTAGAACAGGTACAGACTTCAGTAACACAGTTACTCTGGTGTGTAGGGGGAGGGGTTTGTGAGATTGAGGGACAGGGGTGCTCAAACCAAAACAATTTGGTTGCCCTTCTCCTTCCTTTCAATTAAATGAAAATGCCTCAGTGAATGTCCGCCGAGTGTAACAACCCCATACATCTGCTACCCACTGCCACCCTTTAAATGCTACTGAGGATCCAATGTCGCCCCCTCTTGTGGCGTGTTTGGATTGCCTCAGTATTGGCATTTAATTAGGTGGGTGGTTGGTGTACGAGTACCCCGCTGTCCGCCTCCACTAAGATTAAGTCGGGATAGGAAGGCCCGAGTTCGGATTTACCGGCCAGTGACCAATTGAGGACCTTCATGGGAAATTGATGACAACTGAAGCACTCACCTCACTGCCGCTGGTACTATAGGTGGGCCTATCATTATGTGATGTGCATAAGCAAACCTGTGTAGGCTGCTTGTGGTCTCCCAGGGATGTCCCTCATTCAATGCACTCAGTGCACGATCAGGGGATTGACATCGGGAAGTGAGGGGGCAACCACTGAGAAACATGCCCCTTTTCATGCTATCAACCCCCCTACATCTCCTCTTCCATGACTCCCACCCCATGAAATGCTTCTTGCCATAACGTACTTCTGAGGTGGGTCACTCCTCAATCCTGGCCTCTGGTTGCTGTGCTTTCAGCAGTATTCACCACATCTCTGGTGATGCTGGCAAGCAAAACAGCTGCAGGCCTCTGATTGGCCAGTGGGTATTAAAGGTGGAATTTAGACCTGTGGGGTGCTTTATACAGGCGAAGGACCATTGGTGGACACTTCAAAGTACTTTCATTGCAGTTTTAATGTAAGCCTACTTGTGACAATAAAGATTATAAAAAGTGTGTGAGAAGGGCTTAATACATGGAGATCTTCCCAGAGGAAGAAACAGGAGCCTCTTGCTGGCTCTCCAGCTGGCAAATGAGACTCCCAATGCCTCCATCAACCTGAAACATTGGGCTGGTTCTTTTGCTAACAAGGGGGCATGGAAAGTGTTGACGGGAACACGGGTAATGGTGGTAGAGGATGTGGAGGGCACAAGGGATCGACTTTTTAAACATACATTTCAAAAAATTCTCAAATCCAAATTACGGTCCACGACTACTCTGAGGGGCTATTAGTTCTCGAGCTTCTGGTCAAACTTCACAAAATTGTGTGTTCAGTGAGGGTATGCGATGCAATGGCCAGATCAGGAGTACAGAGTGCAGGCTCACCAGCAGCACTCTTATCCCGTGCTAGCAAAGATTCCCGGAATTGGGTCCTGTCTGCTTCTTTTGAAGGTATCCAGAATTGGTCCGACCCAACAAGAATCTTGCCCATTAACCCTTGTGCCTCTGTTATTTGAACTGATATCTGTTTGACTCCTCCATTTGTGTTTTTTTGGGATAGCGAGACAAACTCAAGTCCCCGGTGGAAAATAAATGTTCCCACTTTTCTATCCTAAAATAGCCTGACCGTTCAACAGTTTAAGTATTGTTGTCACCTTTATCTGAATTTTCTATTACTTACTTCAATAAAATCCAAGTTGGGCGTAATTTTCTTAGGAACAGAACTAGAAATGTTTTCTGAATTAAATAAACATTCCTCTGGAAAAGTAAGTAATTTACTCTGTGTGTTTTCATGTGTAAGTCAAACTAATCCTCTATGTTGCACTAAACAAACATCAGCTTCCATCTGCTTTCATAATTTTCAAACCGCTGCACATCGTCGTAATGCATTTATTTGCAATGTGTATGAGCATCAACATTACATTAGTAAACACGTTTATATGATTCATATCTCTCTTGTATCAATTGTGCATAGCCCTATTTTGCTTTTAGAATATAGTTCAGTAAGAGCAGGCTGCTGACGGAGTTTTCGATTTAGTTCTGTTTTGACTGTGGTCGAACAAAATCTGAGGGAGTTAGATTCAATTAATAATGCAACAAAATGAAAACACCACAAAGAAAACAGCAGTGATGGGAAAGCCAAGACTCCCATCAAGTCTGAGTTGTTAGAACATAATTAATATCAGAAAAGGAGTGAGGCATGCTCACAGTACCTAGCTGAAAGGCAGTTGATTGATATCTTTTAATAGCACTAATGGGAGTGAGACAGAAACTTGCTGAAAGGGCAGTTCAAGCAGGTCAAGGTATTCATTTTCAACGTGGTGACCCTGCCAGCCTCAGTAAAAAGGTGGGAGGCCTAACCTCTTATGAACTTGCTTGCTGGTATTGATCTCAGCCATTAGGGCTACTTATTCTAAAATGTCCATTTGTACAAAAGACAATATTAATAACAATGAGGTAAGGCAGTCAATCCAAGTGACCATGCCTTTCAGTGGTGTGACTTTTTTTCTTCTTTCTGACTAGAATTAATTTTGTGACGGAATATACGGATATATTGAAAAGTGCTGTCCCATTACTGAATAAGAGATATGACAGTCGCACAGCTTCAACGGGCTTAGATTTGAATCTACATAATTAAAATCAGTAAATTTATTTTTTAATCCCTCCTCAGTGGAAGGGACTGATTTGTGTTGTGGTCAACTGTCATGTACTCTGTCCATCTCTCTTGACCAAACAGAACTCAAAGACCACCTTTATATCCAAAGTTTGGCTGTGAACATGAAGTGGGAAGGGAGCGGAGAAGGTGGAGGCATTTTTGAGGTCAGGAAACTCAAAAGAAGGGCTTTCCCTCAGGTCCCACTGATTCCAATGGTAGGAGCTGATTAATATCTTTTGTTTCTGTTTCCTGGCCATCGCCAGCCAGATTGAAAGGCCTTTGCACCAGGGCACACAGCTGGGGAGCAGAGAGAGTGGAAGGAGAGAGTGGAGGCCTCGAGGGGAGTTGGGAAGAGTCGGTGGGAAGATGAAAAGAATCAGGAGTGGAAGAGATTGGAAGAGCCAGGGCGATGAGGATGAATGTCTGATAATGGGAAGTGAGGGTGTTGAAGCAGTTAAACTGAATCCAAATGATAAGTGGAAAGACATGTATCCCTAGGATCATCCCTAATGGCGGTCCAGAGGCCTGAGTAGTCGGACAGGATTTGATTTAAAATAGTGGTCAACTCTGAAGCATGTAGCTTCAATATAAATAGCCCCCTATGAATGGGTTGATAGCCTGTCCCACCTCTCCTGTTCCCACCCCACTTCCGTTAATATCAGAAGTGGGTAGGTTAGAAGTAGGTTGGGTATGGGTTTCAAATTTTTTATATTTTTCAAGCCACCTGACCCAAACCCGGCTGTTTTTGGAACTTAACATTCCTATGGTGGGAGCAGTACAAACTGGACGGTCTGCACCTGGGCAGGACTAGAACTGATGTCCGAGGGCGGCTGTTTGCTGGAGCTGTTGGGGAGAGTTTAAACTAATGTGGCAGGGGGATGGGAACCGATGCAGGAACTCGGAAGGTAGTAAAACAGGGACAGAAACAAAAGGCAGTAAGGGGGAAAGTGTAAGGCAGAGAAGCCATAGTCAAAAATCTAAAAGGGCAACAGTACAAGGTACAGTGACTGAGGGGAGCTCAATGAATAGGACCAGGAATACTAAAAGAAATAAAACGGGAAGTGAAAACATTAATGGTAAGCAACGCGGCAGGTTGTTACGTGAAGATATGGGTTCAACGACAAGGAAAATTATGAGAAAAGGTAAGAGGAAATATAACTTAGGAGAGGTTATTGATCGAGGTGTTAAGATTCAAAACAGATGTATAAAAGCCAACATAAGTGTACTTTACCTGAATGCTCGTAGTATACGGAATAAGGTAAATGAGTTGATGGCGCAAATCATCGTGAATGACTATGATTTAGTGGCCATTACTGAAATATGGTTAAAGGATGGTCATGACTGGGAGTTAAATACCCAAGGTATCAAACTATTCGGAAGGACAGAGTGGATGGTAAAGGAGGTGGTGTAGCTTTGTTATTTAAGGATGACATCCGGGCAATAGTAAGGGATGACATCGGTGATATGGAGGATAAGGTTGAATCCATTTGGGTGGAAATCAGGAATAGTAAGGCGAAAAAGTCACTGATAGGAGTAGTCTAAAGGCCATCAAATAGTAACATTATGGTGGGGCAGGCAATAAACAAAGAAATAACTGATGCATGTAGAAATGGTACAGCAGTTATCATGGGGGATTTTAATCTACATGTCGATTGGTTTAACCAGTTTGATCAAGGCAGCATTGAGGAGGAGTTTATAGAATGTATCCGCGATAGTTTCCTGGAACAGTATGTAATGGAACCTACGAGGGAACAAGCGGTCCTAGATCTGGTCCTGTGTAATGAGACAGAATTGATTAATGATCTCTTAGTTAGGGATCCTCTTGGAAGGAGCGATCACAATATGGTGGAATTTAAAATACAGATGGAGGGTGAGAAGGTAAAATCAAACACCAGTGTTTTGGGCTTAAACAAAGGAGATTACAATGGGATGAGAGAAGAACTAGCTAAGGTAGACTGGGAGCAAAGACTTTATGGTGAAACAGTTGAGGAACAGTGGAGATCCTTCCAAGCGATTGTTCACAGTACTCAGCAAAGGTTTATACCAACAAAAAAACTTGCTCAGAATACAAAAACAGACAATAAAGGTTTCTACAAATATATAAAACAAAAAAGAGTGGCTAAGGTAAATATTGGTCCTTTACAGGATGAGAAGGGAGATTTAATCATGGGAGATGAGGAAATGGCTGAGGAACTGAACAGGTTTTTTGGGTCGGTCTTCACAGTGGAAGACACAAATAACATGCCAGTGACTGATAGATATGAGGCTATGACAGGAGAGGACCTTGAGATGATTGTTATCACTAAGGAGGTAATGATGGGCAAGTTAATGGGGCTAAAGGTAGACAAATCTCCTGGCCCTGATGGAATGCATCCCAGAGTGCTAAAAGAGATGGCTAGGGAAATTGCAAATGCACTAGTGATAATTTACCAAAATTCACTAGACTTTGTGGTGGTCCCGGCAGATTGGAAATTCGCAAACGTGACACCACTGTTTAAAAAGGAGGTAGGCAGAAAGCGGGTAATTATAGGCCAGTGAGCTTAACTTCGGTAGTTGGGAAGATGCTGGAATCTATCATCAAGGAAGAAATAGCGAGGCATCTGGATGGAAATTGTCCCATTGGGCAGGCGCAGCATGGGTTCATAAAGGGCAGGTCGTGCCTAACTAATTTAGTGGAATTTTTTGAGGACATTACCAGTGCGGTAGATAATGGGGAGCCAATGGATGTGGTATGTCTGGATTTCCAGAAAGCCTTTGACAAGGTGCCACACAAAAGGTTGCTGCATAAGATAAAGATGCATGGCATTAAGGGGAAAGTAGTAGCATGGATAGAGGATTGGTTAATTAATAGAAAGCAAAGAGTGGGGATTAATGTGTGTTTCTCTGGTTGGCAATCAGTAGCTAGTGGTGTCCCTCAGGGATCAGTGTTTGGCCCACAATTGTTCACAATTTACATAGATGATTTGGAGTTGGGGACCAAGGGCAATGTGTCCAAGTTTGCAGACGACACTAAGATGAGTGGTAAAGCAAAAAGTGCAGAGGATACTGGAAGTCTGCAGAGGGATTTGGATAGTTTAAGTGAATTGGCTAGGGTCTGGCAGATGGAATACAATGTTGACAAATGTGAGGTTATCCATTTTGGTAGGAATAACAGCAAAAGAGATTATTATTTAAATGATAAAATATTAAAACATGCTGCTGTGCAGAGAAACCTGGGTGTGCTCGTGCATGAGTCGCAAAAAGTTGGTTTATATTCACAATATTCACAAAATCATACCTAAAAGACAATGGGCGGGATTCTACGTTGGTTTACAGGTGCAACAGGTGATTAAGAAGGCAAATGGAATTTTGTCCTTCATTGCTAGAGGGATGGAGTTTAAGACTAGGGAGGTTATGCTGCAATTGTATAAGGTGTTAGTGAGGCCACACCTGGAGTATTGCGTTCAGTTTTGGTCTCCTTACCTGAGAAAGGACGTACTTGCGCTGGAGAGTTTGCAGAGGAGATTCACTAGGTTAATCCCAGAGCTGAAGGGGTTGGATTACGAGGAGAGGTTGAGTAGACTGGGACTGTAGTCGTTGGAATTTAGAAGGATGAGGGGGGATCTTATAGAAACATGTAAAATTATGAAGGGAATAGATAGGATAAATGCGGGCAGATTGTTTCCACTGGCGGGTGAAAGCAGAACTAGGGGGCCTAGCCTCAAAATCAGGGGAAGTAGATTTAGGACTGAGTTTAGGAGGAACTTCTTCACCCAAAGGGTTGTGAATCTATGGAATCCCTTGCCCAGTGAAGCACTTGAGGCTCCTTCATCAAATGTTTTTAAGATAAAGATAGATAGTTTGTTGAAGAATAAAGAGATTAAGGGTTATGGTGTTTGGGCCGGAAAGTGGAGCTGAGTCCACAAAAGATCAGCCATGATCTCATTGAATGGCGGAGCAGGCTCGAGGGGCCAGATGGCCTACTCCTGCTCCTAGTTCTTATGTTCTTATGTTCTTATGTTCTATACAAGCAACAAGCTATTTGACTTTGCGATCCAGTGCAACTATTGCAGCTTCCATGAGTTAAGCTTGATAAGTTATTTTATATTCCCGTTGCTCCTTACTTCTTTGAATGTATTACTTAGATGAGCATTCTCTAGGTCACCATTAGAATAAAGTCAGGTTATCTGCATCATTTTTACTCCCCCTTCCTACCACAAAAATGAAGGTTCTTGCCCTTGCCCAGAGGCCTGACTGCAATCACAGATGCAATGCTGACATTTTCAACAATGAGCCAGCCTAGGTCATTGAGATCAATTAGAATGCCCTTACCTTGACCTAGGCCAAGACCAGCTAACTCAGCACTAACTGACAATTGAATTTGCGTGGTCTGTGTGGCATAATAGAGACTGTCCAGTACATAGACTCACTCAGCTATGGTTGGTTTTCATACATTGCGTGTATTTTTCTAAAGCATGCAGCCTTCTAGGGCGTCTAATTTTACTGCATAGGATCTTGATAAAACTAAAGTAGTCAAGCAATATTCACAAAATCGTACCGAAAAGACAATGGGCGGGATTCTACGTTGGCTGACTCCAAAATCGAAAACCATGATTGGGCGGAATATAGATTCCGAAGTTAAAATCGCGGCGGTCACCGATTTGACGTCAAATCGCAATTCTCTGTCACCTCAACAGCGGCATCAATGCAGTATGGAACGCTTGTAAAGTAAACACATCATTAGCGCGTCCCACCAGGTATTCTCCGGGGCCTCCGTGATGCTCCGCCTCCGATGGGTCGAGTTCCCAACAGCACGGTTCACTTGTGATTTGAAGAATCATGAAACCAGTGTCGTGGCTGCTGAGGGAGAGAGGGGGTATGGAAAGTGTCCGACATCGCCGTAGTTTGTTGACAGTTGTGCCTCTGGATGGAGTAGTGGGGGGTGATCGGGAGGTGGGCTGTGGGGTCGGGGTGGGGACAGGCACGGAACACCATTGCCACAGCCGTCAAGGCAGCCATGCAGCTGCGCACGTTGACAACCCACTGTGAACTTAGGGCCACTGGTCGTAGAGGTGTCTCCCAGGCCACCCCCCAGGTGCCCTCTGGCCCCAGCCAACCCATCAGCTGTATGGGTGCACTCCAACACAACCAGTGTCATCTTGTTGGCTGGGATGAGTGTGTGTGGGGATTGTAATGTGTATGTGCGGCTGCAGCTTGTCAGTCTTCCGAGTGTCAACCATGGACCCAGTGAATCCTGCACCCTTTTCATTGGAATCGATCGTGTTCCACATGGTGCCAGCGCTAACCCCTGCACAGTTGCTGAATTGATCCAGGTTCGGCGCCACTTGTGCTGTCGTAAAAGTCCACAAATTCAGAAATGGAGAATCCCGCCCAATGTCCCTGGAATGACCACCATCATCCCCAGGTATGTCTTGTCCCAATGCCAGGGCAGATCCACCTGAGATGGCAGCATAGAGGTATAACGTCAGGAGGGACTGCCTTGGAAGTCCTTAACATTGACCACAGACTCCATTAAGTCTCATAGTATTAGGTCAAACATGGATAAGGAAACCTGCTACTGATTACCATGTACCACCCCCACTCAACTGATGAATCAGTTCCGCTTCCATGATCACCATTTGGAGGAATTATTGAGGGTGACAAGGGCACAGAATATACTCTGTGTGGGAGATTTCAATATCCATTACCAAGAGTGGCTCCGTAACATTACTACTGACCACTTTATCTGTGTCCGAAAGGACATAGCTGCTAGACTGGATCTGCAGCTGGTGGTATGGGAACCGACAAGAGAGAAAAAGCTACTTGACGTCATCCTCACCAATCTATCTGTCACAGATACATAGATCCATGACAGTATTGATAGGACTGAACAGTGCACAGTCATTGTGGAGACCAAGTCCCATATTCACGTTGAGGAAACCCTCCACCGTGTTGTGTGGCACTGCCACCTTGCTAAATAGGATAGATTTCAAACACATTCAGCAACTCAAAGCTGGGCATTCATGAAATGCTGTGGGCCATCAGCAGCAGCAGAATTGTACTCATCCACAATCTGTAACCTCATGGCGCAACATATACCCCACTTTACCATGACCATTCAGCAAGGGCATCAACCCTGGATTACTGAAGAGTACAGGAGAGCGTGCCAGGAGCAACAACTGTCATACCTAAAAATGACATGTCAACCTGGTGAAGCTACAACACAGGACTACTTGCATGGCCAACAATGGAGGCAACATGTGATAAAAAAAGTGAAGGGATTCCAAAAACAACAGATCAGATCTTACATCTTCAGTCCTGCCACATACAATTGTGAATGGTGATGGATAATTAAACAAGTCACTGGAGGAGGAGGCTCGACAAATATCGGCATCCTCCATGATGATGGAGCCCAGTACATCAGTGCAAAGACAAGGCAAAGGTATTTTGAACCATTTTCATTTGCTGAGTGGATGATTCATCTCAGCTGCTTCTGTGCCCCCCAGCAAAACAGAGGCCAGTATTCAGCTAATTTGATTCACTCCAAGTGATACCAAGAAATGCTGAAGGCATTGGATACTGCAAACGTTATTGGCCCTGCCATCATCCTGGCAATAGTACCGAAGATTTGTGCTTCAGAAATCTTCAGGATCGAACCTGGGTCCTCAGCACTGTAGGCAGCAGTGCTAACCACTGTGCCACCATGCCGCCCACGCAAGAGGTGAGGTTAGAGTGATTGGCCTTGACATCAACCCTAGCAAAACTGAAGTTAATGATGTGATGAACGGTTACTGTATTACTGTACCCTTATCATCATGTAAGGTGATGTCCCGTTTAAGACCGGGCTTGGAACCCTGGGGACTCCGCCCACCTGGGAGCCGTATATAAGGGGCCACCTTGTGGGCAGCACACAGTAAGCACCCGTCTCGGCACCAGGCTAGTTCTTAGCTTATTAAAGCCTTCTTTACCGTTTTACTCTTGAAGCGTCGTTATTGAGGGTACAACAATTTAATAAGCTAAACTACATCAGGATGGACGCAGGGCCTAAAACCAGAGAAGCTCAATCTGGAAGCACGGACACCGGAAGCAAAAGAAATGTTTAAATACTGGCTCCGATGCCTCGTGGCCTACCTAGACTCCTCAGAGACTCCTATCCTGGGGCCACGCAAGCTGCGCCTACTCCACGCCCAGGTGAGTCACAGAATCTCTGCCACGCTCGAAAAGGTGACTACCTACGAAGAGGCTACATACCCGTACTTGGACAATGTCACCATCTGCGGCCATGACCAGCAGGATCATAACGCTAACCTCGAAAATTTCCTCCAGACCGCCCGAGCCCTCAACCTGACCTATAACAAGGAAAAATATGTTTTCCACACAACCCAGCTAGCCATCCTCGGATATGTCGTGGAAAACGGGGTCCGAGGTCACGACCCCGACCGCATGCGCCCCCTAAAGGAGCTTCCCCTCCCCCCCAGCCTCACGGCCCTCAAACGGTGCTTGGGGCTCTTCTCCTATTACGCTCAGTGGGTCCCCAAATATGCGGACAAAGCCCGCCCACTCATAAAGACCACGATATTTCCCCTGTCGGCTGAGGCCCGATCGGCCTTCAGCCGCATCAAGGCCGACATCATCAAGGCCGCTATGCATGCGGTGGACGATACTATCCCCTTCCAGGTAGAGAGCGATGCATCAGACATCGCCCTGGCTGCTACCCTCAACCAGCCAGGCAGACCAGTAACGTTCTTCTCCCAGACCATCACCAAAACACCAGCAGAACTCTATGATGAAGGTCCAGGTCAACAGGCGCGACACACAATGCCTTTTCAACTCCGGGAGCACGGAGAGCTTTATCCATCCTGAGATGGTAAGGCGCTGCTCCTTGCGCACCCATCCCACGTCCCAAACCATAGCCCTCGCATCCGGGTCCCACTCGGTACAAATCAAGGGGTATTGTATTGCGCATCTCTCGATCCAGGGCACCGAATACACCTGTTTCAAACTGTATATCCTCCCTCACCTCTGTGCCCCCCTGCTGCTCGGATTGGATTTCCCGTGCGGCCACCGAAGCCTGACACTGAAGTTCGGCGGATCCTTGCACCCCCTCATGGTATGCAGCCTTGCGACACTGAAAGTCGCACCCCCCCCCCCTCTCTATTCGCGAACCTCACTCCCGACTGTAAGCCCGTCGCCACCAGGAGCCGGCGGTACAGTGCCCAAGACATGACTTTTATCAAGTCAGAGGTCCAGCATTTACTGGGAGAGGGGGTCATCAAGGCTAGCAACAGCCCCTGGAGAGCACAAGTGATGGTAGTCTGGTCCGGGGAAAAGAAACGGATGGTCGTGGATTATAGCCAGACCATAAACCGCTTCACGCAGCTCGATGCGTACCTCCTTCCTCGCATAGCAGAAATGGTAAATCGGATCACCCAATACCGGGTATTTTCCACGGTCGATCTCAAATACGTCTACCACCAGCTCCCCATCCAACTGAAAGACCGCCCCTATACTGCCTTCGAAGCAGCCGGCCGGCTCTTCCACTTCCTCAGGGTCCCCTTCGGCATCACAAATGGGGTCTCCGTCTTCCAAAGGGCGATGGACCAAATGGTGGACCAGTACGGTTTGCAGGCTACATACCCGTACTTGGGCAATAGCACCATCTGCGGCCATGACCAGCAGGATCATGATGCGAACCTCGAAAATTTCCTCCAGACAGCCCGAGCCCTCAACCTGACCTATAACAAGGAAAAATATGTTTTCCACACAACCCGGCGAGCCATCCTCGGCTATGTCGTGGAAAACGGGGTCCGAGGTCACGACCCCGACCGCATGCACCCCCTAAAGGAGCTTCCCCTCCCCCCAGCCTCAAGGACCTCAAACGATGCTTGGGGCTCTTCTCCTATTACGCCCAGTGGGTCCCCAAATATGCGGACAAAGCCCACCCACTCATAAAGACCACGATATTTCCCCTGTCGGCTGAGGCCCGATCGGCCTTCAGCCGCATCAAGGCCGACATCAT
Source organism: Scyliorhinus torazame (assembly GCF_047496885.1). Classification (NCBI taxonomy): domain Eukaryota; kingdom Metazoa; phylum Chordata; class Chondrichthyes; order Carcharhiniformes; family Scyliorhinidae; genus Scyliorhinus; species Scyliorhinus torazame. The sequence continues at coordinate 68,245,829 of NC_092721.1, read as the reverse complement.
CAAGGCCGCTATGCATGCGGTGGATGAAACTATCCCCTTCCAGGTAGAGAGCGATGCGTCAGACATCGCCCTGGCTGCTACCCTCAACCAGGCAGGCAGACCAGTAGCGATCTTCTCCCAGACCATCACCGCCTCCGAGGTTCGACACTCTGCAGTCGAGAAGGGGGCACAAGCCATTGTGGAGGCTGTGCGGCACCGGAGGCACTAACTAGCCGGTAGGAGGTTCACCCTCATCATCGACCAATGGTCGGTAGCCTTTATGTTCGGTACCGCACAACGGGGCAAAATAAAATCTGATAACATTTTGAGGTGGAGGATCGAACTCTCCACCTACACGGACGATATCAAGTATCATCCAGGGGAGCTCAACGAGCCCCCAGATGCCCTGTCCCGCAGCAAGTGCACCAACGCGCAGGAGGACGGCTTGCAAGCCATCCACAATGACCTCTGTCACCCGGGGGTTACCCGGCTCGTCCAATTTATCAAGTCCCGCAACCTACCTTACTCAACCAAGGAGGTCAAGGCCATGACCAGGGCTTGCCAGATCTGCGCGGAGTGCAAACCGGATTTCTACCGGCCAGACAAGGCTCGTCTCGTGAAGGCCTCGGGGCCCTTTGAGCGACTAAGCATGGACTTCAAGGGCTCCCTCCCGTCCACCAACCGCAATGCCTATTTCCTCACCGTTATCGACGTGTTCTCCCGCTTCCCATTCGCCATCCCCTGACCCAACATGACCTCAGCCACCGTGATAAAGACACTGCACAACATCTTCACCCTGTTCGGTATCCCCGCTTATATCCACAGCGACCGGGGTACATCGTTCATGAGCGATGAACTGCGTCAGTATCTGCTCAGCAAAGGCATCGCCTCGAGCAGAACGACCAGTTATAACCCGCGGGGAAACGGGCAGGTGGAGAGGGAGAATACCACAATTTGGTAAGCTGTCCTTCTGGCCCTATGGTCAAGATATCTCCCAACCACCCGCTGGCAGGATGTCCTACCCGACCCCCTACACTCCATTAGGTCGCTCCTCTGCACGGCCACGAATGAGACCCCTCACAACCGATTGTTTGTCTTCCCCAGGAAGTCCACCTCCGGGGTCTCGCTTCCACCTTGGCTGACGGCTCCAGGACCTGTTCTTCTCCGGAGGCACACGAGAAGCCATAAAACGGATCCCCTGGTCGAGAGGGTCCGATTACTGTACACAAACCCCCGATACGCCCACGTCGAGTACCCCGACGGCAGGCAAGATATGGTTTCCCTCCGGGATCTGGCACCCGCTGGTTCCCCCACTACAGAAGCCCCTTCCCTCGCAGCTGCTCTGCGGGACCCGGCACCCAGAACCCCCCACCCCCGGTCCCACACCCCGTCGGTGGACACCGACTGCACACGCCCCCTAGCACCCCCCCCCCCAGTCCCCAGTCCCCGCTGGCGCCGGCACCGCTACCCCCAGTCCCAGCTATTTCCCCTGCGCCCCGATCCCTTACCCCGACCCGGACCAAGGCTCCGACCACCGTGCTCCCGGACGTACCCTCAACTAAGACGTCCGTGTCCGCCGCACCACCGCCCGAGCTGAGCAGGTCGATGAGGACGATCAGGCCGCCGAAACAAATGGATTTATTGTGACACTTCACCCCCGCCGGACGTTTTTTAAAAACCCTGGGGACTCCGCCTCTGACTCCGCCCACCTGGGAGCCGTATATAAGGGGCCACCTTGTGGGCGGCACACAGTAAGCACCCGTCTCGGCACCAGGCTAGTTCTTAGCTTATTAAAGCCTTCTTTACCGTTTTACTCTCTAAGGGTCGTTATTGAGGGTACAACAAATGGGATTCAGGGGAAAACTCTCCGCTGGTTGGAGTCATACTTAACATAAAGGAACATGGTTGTGGTGGTTGGAGGTTAATCATTTCAATCCCAATACATCACTGCAGGAGTTCCTCAGGGTAGTATCCAAGTGATTGGACCATGATATGATTCAATTACACATGATTCTGAAAAAATTGAGGTATGGTTTAAGGGGGGCGGGATTTGGTAGTGCAGACCCCTTAAGGAAGCGGGCTCAAGGACCACATGATCGTCTCGGGCCAATCGCGTGGAAGCGTATGAACCCTGACCAATAGGGAGTTTGTGAGGGGCCCTGGGAGCAAGACCTCAGGCAATGAGGACCCTGGAGCTGAAGTGTTAAGACCTGCTGTATAGGGTTTTGTGCCTGTTACTTAACTACCTTTGCCTTTCATCAATAATTCCTGTTGTTAACTCTTGGAGCCTTCAGTGTAAGTGTCGATCCACCACAGCCATCTACAACACACAAGTAAGAATGTGATGAAATAATCTTTATGAGTGGAGCCTGTATGACTGTGGCTCCAACAACAATCATGAAGCTTAACACTGTCCAGGAAAAATGAGCCTGCATGATTGGCACCACATTCACCAATTTCAGCATGAACTCCCTTAAATAGTGGCAGCAATGTGTACCATCTACAAGATTTGCAGCAATAACTCACCAAGGCTCCTCCAACAGCACCTTCCAAACCCACAATCTCTACCAACTAGAAGGACAAGGGGAGCAGACACTTGGGAACACCATCACCTACATGTTCCTTCCAAGCCACTCACCATCTTGCCTTGGAAATATATTTCCGTTCCTTCACTGTTGCTGGGCCAAAATCCTGGAACTCCCTCCCTAACAGTATGGTGGAAGTACCTTCACCACATGGATTGCAGCAGTTCAAGAAGGCAGCACACCACCTCCTTTTCAAGGGCAATTAGGGATGGGTAATAATTGCAGGCCTAGCTAGGGATGTCCACATCTTCTGAAAGAATAATAAAAAAAAAATATATGAACGGGACAGCATGGTAGCACAGTGGTTAGCACAGTTGCTTCACAGTTTCAGGGTACCAGGTTCAATTCCCGGCTTGGTTCACTGTCTGTGCAGGGTCTGCATGTTCTCCCCATGTCTGCGTGGGTTTCCTCCGGGTGCTCCTGTTTCCTCCCACAGCCCAAAGATGTGCAGGTTAGGTGGATTGGCCATGGTAAATTGTCCTTAGTGTCCAAAAAAGTTAGGTAGGGTTACTGGGTTGCGGGCTTAAGTGGGGTGCTCTTTCCAAAGGCCGGTGCAGACTCGATGGGCCAAATAGCCTCCTTCTACACTGTAAATTCTATGAACTGGTACGTATCGTTGATGTAGTAATTATCACATTCTTTGATTCATAGTGTTTGGTGTGTTTCTTGGTAACCAACATTGGAGCACTCATTGAATTGATTACTTCATATTCAACAACAATAATTCCTGGTTTTCTTTGTCATGCTATGATATGTGTCACTTCCAACTCACCTTCAATCACTTTTGATATATACTTACCCTAGGTCTTACCATTAACAAGGTTTGAACCACTTTTCCATCCGTTTGCCTGATTAGCATCATGAATGTAGAAATTACTCCACAAACAAAAATTACTTGGCTCATTGTTTCAATGGTAATCTTATCCTTTCAGTTGACATATTCTTCCCTAATCCAATTTCTTATGCATGTCCAACACCCTTGGACCTGATCCCAGAAAAGGGGGATGTCAATTTGGCATGAGCCATGGATGGTTTGTCATTGGTCATATTTTTCCTGGCCCAGTAAAAATAAACATGACCTCAGCTAGAATCATAAAATCTTACAGCATAGAAGCAGCCCATTTAGCCTGTTATGCCTCTGGTTCTTTGAAAGAGTTATCCGCACAATTCCATTTTCTCCATGTGGTACCCTCAATAACGACGCTTAGAGTGTAAACAGTAAAGAAGGCTTTAATAAACTAAGAACTAGACTAGAGCCGAGACGTGTGCTGACTGCTGCACTGCCCACAAGGCGGCTCCTTATATATGGCTCCCAGATGGGCGGAGCCAGAGGTGGAGTTCCCCAGGGTTCAAAGCCCGGTCTTAAAGGAGACATCACCTTACATGATGACAAGGGTACAGTGTTACAGTAACCGTTCATCACACTCCATATCTCAGCAAATCTTCGAGTCCGGGTCCAATTGCCTAGTGAAATCTCCTAGGGAATCTGTTTCCACAGCTTTTCAAATTTTGTGCTCCAGATCATCTGTGTGCAAATATTTCTCTTCATTTTACCTCCACTTTCTCTTCTAATTATTTTAAACCTGTGCTTGCGGTTACCAACTTACTTGTCAACGGAAACACTTATCCCTGTTTTCTTTATCAAAATCCCACAAAATTCCGTGGCATCATTCAGAGATGTTCTCTTGATAGCTTTCCCAATATCTGTCCCTCAACTAGCATCACTTCAAGCAGATTATATGGAAATATATCTTGGCCCCTGAACTGTGTAATTTGACTCTTTACATCAAACAATTATGCTTCACTGTCCATGATGCTTTTTGGGCTATGTTGAGGTCGCAAAAGACTGTCTGGAAATATTAATTCTTTCTTCCTGATTTATCCTCTCAAAACATTTTATAATCTTCAAATATCCATTATATTCCCTATCAACCATCTTTGTTTGAATGAAAAAAAGGCCCAAGGTAAAGGCAGTACATTAATCAAGGGCTTTTGATAGTTGTAATCTACCAAACACAACGTTTACAACTTTAAATGTCAGTGAGACCCTCTAATTAAATCAGATGTGTTGTATCTGTAAAACCTCAGATACTTTCGACCAGTTTATTTACTCAAATGTTTTATCTAGGCTGTCTTTATTAACGAGGGGAATAAACCACAAAACAAGTTCAAATTCAACAATATCTATTGAACACAATTAACCCTTAAATTACCCACAAAATACTGGAAGTACCCAAGATCAGTGTGTGCTACCCTCAAAGATGGCTTGATAGGGCTATGGATCTGGTCACTATGTTCCTCTGGTCGACCTTCACAAAGGTGATTCTCGCTGGCAGTCTCTTCCTTCCTTCCTTCTGGTCTGGCCTGGTCTTCACTTCTCTGGTCTGGTCAAGCTCACCACCCACGCCGAGTCTTCACTGCCGAGGGGTCTGGAGTGCCTACTTTTTCCCCCCTGGGCTTCCCGCCCTTTTTCCACTTCCTGTGGCCTTATGTCAATGGGGTATCGAAAGCCAGTTTTAGTGTCCAATGATCCGAATGATGCACAATTGACCGGTCACCTGGACCCCACCAGATGTCCATCTATGGTGGCCAAATTCGCATGTACACCTTTACCAAATAAGGTGATGGAGGGAACGCTTAGCCGCTCGAGAGTCTGGTCCGGCCTGGATTTGCACCAATAGACCGGCGCATATCAATCGGATCGATTATCTCTTGACGGACGATTCACAGGGCAGGTCCAGACATGTTTTGACAGCCTGTCTGACCTCCAGTGAATTCAAACTTGGCCAGTTTGAATTTCCATGAGGTTGTGCTGGGGTGACTGTGGCTTGTTTTAAAGTGCCCAATTCTTTATTTTAAAATGGCCAATTTTAATCGGGCCTAAGCGCTAGGCCTTGGTAGGTCACCACAGATGCTTGAAATCACAATCATTCCCATTTATCCATTATTCTCTGCACACCCCTCAATTATATCCCTGTGATATAATCACTCCTAGCTAGCCATGGTTCTTCTCATAAAACTATTGCATCATTCTGATAATGAGTTTGTCTGTTCAGGACTGTTCGTATTTTTTTTTTACAAATTCTGAAATAACCTCCCTTTGGGTCACAATTGTGCTATTACACTTTATATGTGGCAGATATGAATTATTTAGACAGTGGGTAAAGCTTTCTAGTAAGACAATCTAGTTTTGTGACCACAAATGTTCAGACATGCCTAAGTTTCATTAAATCTCTTGCTTCACAGTCTGATTAGTCAGATCAAAGTGCAGCAACACAGATTGCGGCCCTAGTAACTGAAAGATTAGACAATGTTGGAAATAAAACAAGTGTTTTTTTATTTGTTATTCTATCTAATAATCTGCATTACAGACTGCTTCCAGGATGACTGGGAGAGGGAGTGAACATAGTTTTATGAAGTAAATGGTTTATTTGCGCAATTAAGGAAAGAATGTGGTAGGCTGAAATCTCTTCCTGTGCTGTCTAGGAATGCTTCAGCCGTTGTGATCGGATGTGTGCTCACCGACTTGCAAAACTTTTATTTCACTCAGGCGTTTCATTATGTTCTTGCTTATTTGGACACAAGCTTAAAGTTTCACCCATTCCATAACCTTGAAGAAGGCTGCTCACCACCAGCATCTCAAGAGCAATTTGGGTTGAGTATCATACGCTGGCCTTATTATACAATTATCATAGAATTTACAGTGCATAAGGCGGCCATTCGGCCCATTGAGTCTGCACCAGCCCTTACAAAGAGCGCTCTACTCAAGCCAGAGCACCCTACTCAAGCCAAATATATAAATCTATTATATAAACAATACTCGCCTCCCAAGAATGAACAAATAAAACAATAGATTCTTGTACTCAAGAGATACATGGACTGCATCATTTTGTTTAGACTATTTCTACACCTAGAAGATAAATATATTGTCCCGGGTTTTGCTGCAGCAGGGCATCTGCCATTGATTCAACTTCAACTTGCACATTTAAGGTATTTTCTCATGAGGCTGAGGAGCCAATTTCCGAATTCTGAGGAGCAAATTAGCTGGAGGGTGGTCTTTTGCATCCAACTAGGAGAGAAAGCTTCAAGCCAGTCTAATCCAAATATAGCATCACTGGGAGCAATGATCACTACTGAGATTAGATCCAGCCCCAGCCAAAAGGGACCAGGATTCGGACGGAGGATCCACATTAGGATTCCCTCAGTGGGGCTAGAGCAGGAGGCCAAGAGAGGGTGTGTGAGGGATGTTGTGTTATGCTCCTTCATGGAGCATAAGCTGCTTCCTTGATGTATACTCTGACAAAGGAAGGTTCAGACTTGGGGATAGTTTTAACACATTTATTGAACAGTTAACAATTCTCCTTCTTGAGTTTGACTCTCCTGCTCATCTTGCTATTGTAACTCAATCTAACTAACCAGTCTGCTCTAATCCATGCGGTGGGTGTGATGCTTCCTGATCTGCCCCTGTCTCTCTGAGTGTCGCCTATGGAAAGAGAAAGACCATGTGTGCCCTGTCCTTTTATATGGGTAGCCCCCTTGTGGTAGTGTCACCTCTGGGTGTGTCTTGACTGCCCATTGGTCGTGTCCTATCTTACTGACCTATTGGTTGAATGTCTGTGTGTCATGATGTCTCTGGTGCTCCCTCTCATGTTTACTCAGTCCTAGTGTATCTAGATTAACCCCTTGTGTATTTACAGTGATGCATATCACCACAAGGGATGGATTCAAAAGGCCAAGGGAAGAGGAGGCACCTCGGCAGATGTAGGCCTTGGGATGGTCCCTAATCGGCAAAGGGGACTCATGAGGAAGGGGCTCCCCCACCCTTTCCTGCCCAAGGCCTGAGCAGACTAACCTGCCGGACATCTTCCTTCACCCTTGACGGCCTCCTGAAATTTGCAGCTGGAGAGAAACAGCCGTGAATTAGCCATTCATCGCATATAATTGCACCTAAGCAATTAATGAATGGGTTCATTCAACTGATTCCTGGAAGGAAGGGGTTATCTTATGAGGAAAGGTTGGATAGGTTTGGCTTGAAGCTTGAAGTTTCACCCATTCCATAACCTTCGAGAAGGCTGCGTAGAAGAATGAGTGTTGAACTGAATGAAATCTATTACATTTGGGCAGGGTGGTGGCACAGTGGTTAGCACTGCTGCCTCACAGCTCCAGGGACCTGGGTTCAATTCCGGACTCAGGTGACTGTCTGTGTGGAGTTTGCACTTTCTCCCCGTGTCTGCGTGGGTTTCCTCTGGGTGTTCCGGTTTCCTTCCACAGTCCAAAGATATGCAGGTTAGGTGGATTGGCCATGCTAAATTGCCCCAAAAATGTTAGGTGAGGTTAAGGGGATAGGGTGGAGGTGTGGGCTTAAGTAGGGTGATCCTTCCAAGGGCTGGTGCAGACTTGATGGGCCAAATGGCCTTGTTCTGCACTGTAGGGATTCTATGACGCATTGGCTTGGTTGGGTGGATGTTGAAAGGATGCTTCCCCTTATGTGCGAGACTAGAACTAAGAGACACAATTTTAAAGTAAGCAATTTAAGAGGGGGATGAGGAGAACTTGTTTCTCAAAGGGTCATTTGTCTGTGGAATGGCGTTTTCCAGAGAGAAGCAGAGGCAGTTTCACTCAATGTTTTTAAGGCTGAGTTGAGTAGATGAATGATTGACAAGGGCATTAAAGGGCGTGGGCAGTAGTTAGGAAAGTTAGAGTTGAGGCCACAATCAGGTCAGCTGTGACATTATCAGATAGCGCATCACGGTCCAGGGGCTAAATGGGGAGCGTAGTTTACAAAAGCAAGGAAGAATGAGCACTGATCTAGCCTCAGCTGGACTATTGCATCCAGTTCTGGGCACCACATTTTAGCAAGGAAAGAAATGCATTCCAGAAAGTGCAGAAAAGCTTCAAAAGAATGATTCCAGGGATGAAAAACTTCAGTTACATGTATAAAATGGAGAACCAGGGTCTGTTCACCTGGAAGAAGAGATAATTAGAAGAAAGTTGATAGAGTTGTTCAAACTAAAGAGGGGTCTGGGGAGAGTAGATGGAGAGAAACTTCTCCCATTCATGGAAGGATCGAGAACAATTGGACACCAATTTAAGATGATTGGCTTCAGAAGCAATGGTAACATGAGGAAAACAAGGCAAGTGGTTCTGATCTGGAATACACTGTCTGAATTGCACATTCTCCCCATGTCTGCGTGAGTCGCACCCCTACAACCCAAAAAGGTATGTTGGGTAGGTGAATTGACCACTCTAAATTGCTCCTTAATTGGGGAAGGAAAAATAATTGGGTACTCTAAAAAATGTTTTTTTTTTAAATACACTGCCTAAAAACCTGGTCAATACAGATCCAACTGGGGATTTCAAAAGGGAATATCATCATTTTCTGAAGAGAAGAACATGGAGGGCTACAGGGATAAGGCAAGACTGTGGGACTAGCCAGGTTGCAGCTGCAGAGTGCCAGCATGGGCATAACAGGCTGAATGGTCTCCCTCTGTGCGCTAACTATTCTATGATTCTATATTGCTGTAATGATTCATAACAAGCTTGCTGTTGTCTCTATTCTAATAAGGTGAAAATATGCTCATAACAACCCACAACAAATAAAAACAAACATTGATGGAGAGTTGGTCAGGGTAGGGAGTGGGGTTAAGGGTGCATGGGATGGGAGATGGCATTCAGCTTTTGTTTGTGGAAATGAAATGAAATATCATGAAAGCTTCGGAGAAGATAAAGACAAACTGTTTTCAATGCGAGAAGGATTCTAAGATTGGCAAAAGAATCAGATGTAGCAAAGGAAAAATCTTTTTAACCAGCAAGTGATTAGGTTTAGAACATAGAGCATAGAACATTACAGCGCAGTACAGGCCCTTCGGCCCTCGATGTTGCACCGACCTGTGAAACCACTCTAAAACCCATCTACACTATTCCCTTATCGTCCATACGTCTCGCTAATGACCATTTGAATGCCCTTAGTGTTGGCGAGTCCACTACTGTTGCAGGCAGGGCATTCCACGCCCTTACTACTCTCTGAGTAAAGAACCTACCTCTGACATCTGTCTTGTATCTATTCCCCTCAATTTAAAGCTATGTCCCCTCGTGCTAGACATCACCATCCGAGGAAAAAGGCTCTCACTGTCCACCCTATCCAATCCTCTGATCATCTTGTATGCCTCAAGTAAGTCACCTCTTAACCTTCTTCTCTCTAACGAAAACAGCCTCAAGTCCCTCAGCCTTTCCTCATAAGATCTTCCCTCCATACCAGGCAACATTCTGGTAAATCTCCTCTGCATCCTTTCCAATGCTTCCACACCCTTCCTTTAATGCGGCGACCAGAATTGCACGCAATACTCCAAATGCGGCCGCACCATAATCTTGTACAGCTGCAACATGACCTCATGGCTCCGAAACTCAATCCCTCTACCAATAAAAGCTAACACACCGTATGCCTACTTAACAACCCTCTCAACCTGGGTGGCAACTTTCAGGGATCTATGTACATGGACACCGAGATCTCTCTGCTCATCCACACTGACAAGAATCTTACCATTAGCCCAGTACTCTGTCTTCCTGTTATTCTTTCCAAAATGAATCACCTCACACTTTTCTGCATTAAACTCTATTTGCCACCTCTCAGCCCAGCGCTGCAGCTTATCTGTGTCCCTCTGTATCTTATAACATCCTTCCGCACTGTCCACAACTCCACCGACTTTGGTGTCATCTGCAAATTTACTCACCCATCCTTCTACGCCCTCCTCCAGGTCATTTATAAAAATGGCAAACAGCAGTGGCCCCAAAACAGATCCTTGTGGTACATCACTAGTAACTGGACTCCAGTCTGAACATTTCCCATCAACCACCACCCTTTGTCTTCTTCCAGCTAGCCAATTTCTGATCCAAACTGCTAAATCACCCTGAATCCCATGCCTTTTTGGAAAGAGTGATGGAAATTGATCCAACATTAACAAGAGGGAATTTAATAAATATTAAAACAATAAGAAAAGAACTGCAGGAATCTGGGCAGGGGTGCGCTGCTCGTGGGGAAGGTAAATTGTAACGGCTGAAGAATTGTGGCCATAGTTTCTAGATTTGCTGATGATAGGTAGGGAAGTAAGTTGTGAAGAGGAAGTAAGGAGTTTGCAAAGGGACAATAGGTAGGTTAAGTGAGTAGACAAAGTTTGGCAGATGGAGAATAATGTCGGAAAACGTAAACTTGTCCATTTTGGCAGGAAGAATAGAAAAACAACATATTATTTAAATGGAAATAGACTGCGGGTTTGGTGGTACAATGGGATCTGGGTGTGCAAGTATAGGAATCACAAAATGCTAGTATGCAGGTGCAGAAAATGATTAGGAAGACAAATAAAATGTTGCTGTTAGCAGGAAAGAATCCTGGAAGAATCACTCAGCAGTTGGGCCTGCTCCAAAAGTCAAACAGTTTATTGAATACACTGGCGGGCTTCCCTGAACAAAGGCAAATCATCAATAGTTATACATTTTCAAAGTTACTCAGCCCACTTCAACTGGACACGAGCTGATCCCACAGATTATAGATTACGTATAGATCCAATTAAATTAGTTATTAGACATGATTGGGGCCGCGTGATCAACTCATGGGCAGGCAGAGGTTTCTTAATGATGTTATCCTGATCCTTAGCAAATGTCGCTTGGTCTTCACAATAGCTTGCAAGCTTGAAACATCCTCATTTTGACTTTGTTAGCTGGTTCCATTGTTCCATTGCCTGTCATAATCTCTTCTAGCTGCTGAATGGGTCATGATGTTGGATTGATCTAGTCTAACTGCTGATGAGTCATTGTTTGTGTCTGTCAAAGCTGACATGCTGCATTAATGTGGCATTATTTTAGGATAAGGGGTATCAGATTTAAAACAGTCTTGAGGAAAAATTACATCTCTCAAAAGGTCATGAATCTGTGGAATGCACTTCACCAGAGTGCAGTTGGTGCCAGGACATGAAGTAAATTTAAGGAGGAGATAGACGGAGTTTTAATTAGCAATGGGTTTAAGGGTTATGGAGAACAGGCAGGAAAGTGGAGTTGAGGCCTAGATCTGGTCAGTCATAATCATGTTGAATGACAGATCAGGCTTGTGGGGATGAATTGCCTCCTCTTGCTCTTGGTTCTTATGTTCTTCTGTTCTTGTGTTTACTCGCAAAATAATCTAAGGTTATCAGGGTTAGGTGGGAATGTGGAATTGAGGTTACAAACAGACCAAATGGCCTACCCTAGCTTCTAATTCATGGGCGCGATTCAACGGAAAAATATCTATATCTGGCTTTTGGGCGCGTTTAGCGAGGTGTTTCTCGGTGGCTGCAGCGCTAAAAAACACTTCCATATTCAATGGTACTTTGCCCTTTTTTTGGCCTGGAGGAGTTTCTCTCTACCAAGGCCAAGACGTGAGTCATTTCCTGCAAGTGAGCCAAGCAGAAAAGGCTCCTCTCAGATCGGGGAGTCATTTTGTCTGGCTGCCCCGATCTTTCCCTCACCCCTTTTCAGTTTTCAGTGCCCTCCGCCCCCCCCCCCCCCCACCCAATTTTCGCGCCCCCCACCTCAGGGAGGCCCCTGGGAACACCCGCTCACACTCCCTCCCCCCTCCATTTGGTAAGGCATTCGGGCCCAATCCCTGGCAGATTCTTCAAATCTCCTGAGGCGTTTTGAGCATCGCCAATCTCGCAAAAGATCTGTTGTGAGATTTAGCAGCCTCATCCCGATACCAAGTTGAGCACAGTGAGGCGACTAAATCACATCCCATAAGTTTGTATAATTCTGGTGGTACATCAAGTGGATCTCCGGGCATCCAGCAACAGTGATATCATCAGGTAGAGTGTGACACCAATCGCATGGAAGTATTCTCACATACAGCATACCAGGATGTAAAAATCACTTCGCCTTTAATGAATACATTTTACAGATACCAGTGTACATTTTTGGGAAATACATATGGGATTAAATATAAACAAATTAAAAACTGTTTCTTAGAATTTTAAACTATGTGGAATTCCGTCTCATAATGGACAAATGTAAGGGCCGCACATTGGCCCAGTGGTTAGCACTGCTGGCTACGGCACTGAGGACCCGAGTTCGATCCCGGCCCCGGGTCACTGTCCATGTGGAGTTTGCACATTCTCCCTGTGTCTGGGTGGGTTTCAGCCACACAACACAAAGATGTGCAGAGTAGGTGGATTGGCCAGATTAAATTGCCCCTTAATTGGTAAAAAAAATGATTGGGTATTGTAAAAGAAAATGGAGAAATGTGGGGCGGGATTCTCTAGTCTCCGATACCAAAATCGCGTGCGGCGATCGGCCGGATAATCCATGTTGCCGCCGAAACTGAGGGCGGCGCCGCTTTTGCGATGCTCCACCTCATCCAAAATGATGTATTCTAGGAGTACACCGCATGCCGTACAGGTGGCCTCAGGACGTTACCTGAGGCCCTCCCCCGATGAACCGCTCCGACGGGCCGAGTTCCCGACGGCGTGGGTCTCTCATGCTATATTTTGTCGGGAACTCGGCGTGGCAACTGCAGACTGAGACCAGCGGCACCACAGTCAGGGGAGAGCCAATCCGCAGACAGGGGGGAGCTTCGTTAGCGGCTGGCGGCACTGGTGGGGGATCGTCTGGGGGTGGCGAGCCTGGCTGAAGAGGGGCACTATTTGGCAGCCGAGTCCGCGTGCAGCCGGCGCCATGCTGCACTTTGTCTCAGAATCGGACAATCCAGCCCGTGATATTTAACAAACATTAAATTTCTTTTACAGGCCCAGTGAGGCTGTTTAGCTATAATTATGAATCTAACATAATAATAATAATCTTTATTGTCACAAGTAGCCTGAACACTGCAATGAAGTTACTGTGAAAAGTCCTGACACATGACTTTGAAAATCGAGTTACATCTCATTCAACCACATATATTTTTATCAGAGTGTGATCGTGCAAGTTTTCATCAGTTTAGTGACTCCAAGTTGATTGTGTTCCGGAGGACACGAGCAGTGCAGTCTCTGAAGCAGCAGAGAATCATTGTCAGCAACTTCTCGATTTCTATGCAGCACTATGTATCTATACATGCTCACACAGCAGAAGTTGTTGCTAGTTTCATAAGAGTAATGATTGCAAACTCTGACAGTTTTGACATCATTACTACCTTGAAGTCTGGGCTTATATATTGTGACATATTAACTGAAAGATTAATGATTCCTTGGTAATTACTGAGACATCTTTGTATAATATCTTAAAGTTGGTGGCAAGAAATATCAGATAATCGATAAATATAATTAAAATATTCCCACCTGGCAAGTGCAGAATGTGCAGAAGTGCATGCGGAATGCTGTTTAAAAAAAAAATCAAATGGAAGATTTGAGCCTCACCCTAACCCATCTGTAACGGAAAATCACAAAATCACTTCACAAAACTAGCTATTTTTAATAAGCAGCTAATGATACAGAAACAATCAATCAAATCTCTAAATAATGTTGCCAAAATTTGTTGAGCGGTTTGCTGCCCATTCATCATAAAATACACTCCTAAAAATAAAATTTATCATCGAATAAACCTGCAGTTGAACTAATTTACAACATTGATCAATAAACTCAACAATCAGTTCTCCCAGCATTTAACAGCAGTTCACTTGTAACTTGCCTTCCTATCTGGGGATCTCTGACTTCCAATATTTTCAGGTCTCTGAACTGGGCATCGTTACTGGATATTGCATAAGCACAACAGCAAATCTCCCCTCTTGGAACATGCCCTTCTCCTCACCCTCACTTTCTCTCTGAGTCAACATATAATATTTGACGTTGAGAATGTAAATAGTTTTAGTAATCTGGTCTGGTTTCAGTGAACACTTCTTTAATCATTCATTAATTACTCTCTCTTTTCAAATAATAATTGATATTGGTTCCATTACAAGTGAATACATTTCGAGATGTTTTCAACCTGCTTAGATTAGGGGGGTTTCTTATTTGTTTTCACTGTACACCAACTTCCTTGTCTTCCTCATTCCATGCTTTGTTTCATTTTACTGACCCCCCTTATCCTGAGACAGTTTCCCAGAGAGGATCTGCTTCGAATTCACCTTACAGACCACTGAATTACAGGCCACCTCTCTTGGAGAAACACTGCAGCCGATCGGGTCATGTAGAGGTAAGTACTGAAATTTGTCAGGGCATGTTTTGAGGACCATCTACACCAAACCCGCAACGTCCAAAGCGCCCAGAGCAAGGCAAGAGGTGATACAGCAGCAGATGTTCCCCCAAGCACTGAAAACAACAACATGAATTGCCAGTTCTGGGGAATTGCATGTTGATCTCGCTTCAGACTCTTCATAAGTTCATAAGATAAAGGAGCAGAATTAGGTGACCCACCGATGGCGATGAGTTCACCGACAGCTTGGACATGCTTGGATAATGAGAAGTCTACTATCAGCTCTGTGTCTTTCACCCCCTTCATCCTTTGTCCTAGAAACCTGAAGGATGTGGCACATTGCTGCATGAAATTGTTATTTGCTCTGTAAAAAGGTTTAAAACAGGTCTCAGGCAGTACGGTAGCGTAGTGGTTAGGCTCAAGGCGCCGAGGTCCCAGGTTCGATCCCGACTCTGGGTCACTGTCCGTGTGGAGTTTGCACATTCTCCCCGTGTTTGCGTGAGTTTTGTCCCCACAACCCAAAGATGTGCAGCGTAGATGGATTGGCCACTCTAAATTGCCCCTTAATTGGGAAAAATGAATTGGGTACTCTAAGTTTATTTTAAAAAAACAGATCTCATATATAAACTAGCAGCAGGAAGAGATAAATGGGCTCTCAACACACACAACTTGGAAGTGGAGAGAGATTGTTGCACAGATGTCTGTCACCTGTTTTAGATGTTTTAGAAACATGGGCCTGAACACTGGGAAAACTCTTCGGCTCGTATTCGAATAGTGCCATGGTATCTTTTAAATGGATCTAAAAATGGATATTTTCAAGTAGACATAGTTCTTCTCAATTTAATTCAAACATATGCCATTCTGTCAGAAAGCACTATATTTAAGATTGTGATTGAATGTACTTAAATGTTAAAGTAATAGCGGAACATGTCTAGACTTAAAAATACATTTTTTCTTTAATGTAGAAACATTTTAATGCTGGGCATATTGCAAATCTTTGCATTTTATCCACGAGTAGCGTCAAAAACATCAACTTTGCAATAATATATTTTATGTGACATGGTATAATATCCCTCTCATTACTGAAAAACCCATTGTGAGCAATGTCACACGGTATTCACCGGGATTTAGAATATTGTCACAAATGCGAGTGATTATGGTGCATTGCATTTATAATTGCAGAATACTGCCAATGTAGAAAGAAAGACTTTGTATAGCATCTTCCATGACTAAGGATGACTGAAAGGGTTTTACAGCCAATGGAGTACTTTTGAAGTGCACTCACTATTGTAATGTGGTAAATATATTGAATTGAACTCATTAGAGTGAACAGTTTTGATTTAAACACTGCAAATAAAATACAGATCAGTTTTTATATGAGGCAGGTTCATATTTGTCATGTGGAGACATCCAAGCATAGGTAAAAGGCCATTCCAATAATAGAATGACAGTACTGCTGGATAGCCTACCGTCAGTTGTAATATGCAATGCGATCATGTACAGATGAGAACACACCAGCACATAAGGGCTAGTAGGGGTGGCACTGTATCACAGTGGTTAGCACTGTTGCCTCACAGTGCCAGGGACCTGAGTTTGATTCCCGGCTTGGGTCACTGTCTGTGCTGAGTCTGCACGTTCTCCCGGTGTCTGCGTGGGTTTCCTCCGGGCGCTTTGGTTTCCACCCACAAGTCCTGAAAGACGTGCTTGTTAGATGCATTGGACATTCTGAATTCTCCCTCAGTGCACCCGAACAGGTGCCGGAATGTGGCGACTAGGGGCCTTTCACAGTAACTTCATTACAGTGTTAATGTAAGCCTACTTGTGACACAAATAAAATTATTATTGAAAAAAGTAAAATACTACAGATGCCAGCAATGTGAAAATAAACAAAAAATATACTCAGCCGGTCTGGAACATATCCTAAAATGCTAAGCCTATTTCTCTCTCCATAGATGCGGCCAGACTTGCTGAAGATTTTCAGCATTTCTTGTTTTACCCAGAGAGTTAAATTGGACAACCCCAGAGCATGGTACAAGGATTGTGATGCATGATTAAACTTGGCCTATTAAGTGCACTGCAGGCAGGGTGCCAGCTTTGTGTGGTCTGTGATTGCTGCATGCGCTATTCTATTGATGGGCTGGACACATTACAGGAGACCTAATATCTAGAACAATTGAAATCTAGCCCGTATCTCTTAGAGGAGAGGTACGTTCTGGCTGCTGTAATCATTCTGAACTTTGTCCTGTGAAAGATTCAGCAATGGGTAACTATGGGGGAATGTGTGTACTAATATTTATGGGCATGAACTGGAGAACTTGCTGGAAGAGGTAGAAAGTATAAGGGGTGTCCTGTATCCTCAAGGGGATAGGAGGGTCTCCAACACACGCTTGAGAGGTAGCAGGAAGGGACAGTGGCAGATGACAATGTTAAACTGTGGTTTAAATGTTTAAATGCAGTGCAAGAAGTTAAGCGATCTGACATGAGATGTCAGGGCCATGAGCCCATCGTCAAATGTCATATGTACTAACTGCACCACTAGCCTCAGCCAATGCTCAATTCAACATCCCTTCATCACTCACGAACCAACAACCTCCACTAATCAGGATTTATACCTGACATTTATAATTTTACCTCGCCCTCATGTACTTTAACACTGTCACTGGTCTCACACCCACACCTCATAATTTACAACCACATCATCCAAATATATTGATTGATTTCTGTCGAATTGACTGACTTCTCTTTTATTTGCAGGAGAGAGCATCAGGAATGAATGGGAGGGAGAGAGGCACACTTGCTTGTTTTCAATCCTATTGAGGAAAATGCTGGGCATTTTGCAAGACACTTTACTAAAATCACTTCTCCCCACCCTCCTCTTTCATCTTCTGACAGCTTCTCCTGCTCTGCATGACCTTTCTTCATTCTTCCAACTCTGCCCAAAGGGAGCCCTTCTAGACTATCCATGTCTGGAAACAACTGTGCACCAGCCTCAAATCGCCAAAAGTAACTTCAGCTGTAGATTTTGGAAACTTTGAACAAATATGAAAAGCAGCAAATGTTTGGAATTGGAACAGCTCCCAGAATAAACAAAATCCAGCAACAAACATTAATGTATTTTATGATTCATTTAAATAGTGTGATGGGCGTGTTGTTAATGTGGTTGTCATGATATTCAAACACACACATCATGATGGACACACCAACAGACAAATCAGAGCACACAACACCACAACCAATCACACACAAGGACACCAACCACATAAAAGTACGAGCACGACACCTAGTGAACAGTAGGTCTGGGGACAAAGACACGGACAAGACCTGTTACAAGATCACAAACAGGGAATCCCCACGTGCAGAGTACCAAGACAAAACTGTACATAGAAAGTTTAAATAAAATAGCGTTGTACCATATACAACCGTGTTGGCTCGTCTGTGTGTCAGAACGCCCAACACCACATGGTACAGGAGTGGATCGATACCTGACAACTAACCTGCCATTCTGGACATGGACCGCACCGACAAACCGCAGCTGTTGCAAGTCGCGGGGAACCTAGGTACCAATTGGAAGCTCTTCAGGCAGCAATTTGACCTGTACATCCGAGCCAACGAAAAACAGAGTGCCTCGGATGAAACGAAGATTGCAATGCTCCTCTCCTACGCAGGTCAGCACGCCCTCGACGTCTTCAACTCACTGGTGTTCGAAGAAGGCGAAAACCAATCCAAATATGACACGGTCATCCTCAAACTGGACCAGCACTTTAAGGTTGAAGTGAATGAAAGTTTTGAAAGATACCTCTTTCAGCAACGCCTGCAAGGTAAGGAGGAGCTTTTTCAACCCTTTTTGACGCACCTCCGAATTCTAGCGCAGTCCTGTGGTTACGGCAGCACCACAGAGTCCATGATCAGGGACCAGATTGTTTTTGCCGTTGCCTCTAGTGGCCTACGCCAGCAGCTTCTTAAAATAAAAAGCCTCACCTTAGCGTCTGCTGTGGAAGCCAGTGTCCTCCACGAGAATGCAACCTGCCGTTTTGCCCAATTTCAGGCATCCGAGTTGGCACGGAGGGGGTCCCCAGCCGTCGAATCGGCAAGCCAGGCCGCCCACGACGCCGAACGCATCCAGGCCGTCGATTACTTCCCGACCCACGGCCCGGACGACAGCGGCCGCTTCCCGCGCTTTTCGCGGTCTCCCGCGCTGGTGCGCGCCAAAAATAACGGCCACATCGAGGGACGCACTGCGCAGGCGCGCCCACCGCAAGATCGCACTGCGCATGCGCAGTGGCGCAACGAACGTGTGACATCATGACGTGCGGCAATTGTGGAGCTGTACACTTAAAAGGGCAACGTCCTGCTAAAAACCGACAGTGCCTCAGATGTGGCAAGATGGGCCACTATGCTGCCCACTGTCGTTCGGCTCAACCCATGGATCCTGCACATCCCCGACAATCTCGCAGACAAGTCAGGACCGTCCAGCCCACGCATCAAGACTTCCAGTTAAGTGATGCAGATGACAAGGATGCCTTCCGCATTTCCGTCATCGATGTCAACAAGGTCAATGCTGGTGTGCCACCCTGACGGTCAACCCGAACTCGTCGCAAGCCCATTAGACTGGACTTATAACACCGTTCATATGTCTAACAAGTTACACAATTTTATATGATAACCTGTTGTTGTTTATCGTTCCAGATATCGTCTGACTGGACCACTGTTCAAGTTTTTTTCTTGTTCGCATTCATGTTCTGTTATGGTACAACCTTGTTCATGTGACGCACCCGACATCGCCCCATGTAAATAGTTACGTCATATGCACATGCTGTACACAACACACACACACTCTTAGATGCACTCACGACGCGATCATATTTATTACCACGTAGGCACATATCTTTGTAAAAAGGGGGGATGTCATGATATTCAAACACACACATCATGATGGACACACCAACAGACAAATCAGAGCACAGAACACCACAACCAATCACACACAAGGACACCAACCACATAAAAGGACGAGCACGACACCTAGTGAACAGTAGGTCTGGGGACAAAGACACGGACAAGACCTGTTACAAGATCACAAACAGGGAATCCCCACGTGCAGAGTACCAAGACAAAACTGTACATAGAAAGTTTAAATAAAATAGCGTTGTACCATATACAACCGTGTTGGCTCATCTGTGTGTCAGAACGCCCAACACCACAGTGGTTGTATCTATTTTCAGTCATGCAAGATTAAGAAAGTTTTGGGCTGCAGTACGAGTCTCCAAAATGGTAGCACCGGCGTTAAATCAACACTTCACACTGATTGATGTCATAATCTGCCTGCTCTGCACATGCTGCTGGTCACTAGGTGTGCACTCCCTTTATGAATCATGAATATAAATTCCCTTTACAAGTATGACATCTGATACATTTCCCATTGAAAGTCTGTGTGCATCACAGACACATTTTGGTTAGTTTAACAGGGGTCATAACATAGATCACAGGAACACACAAACAGGAGTAGGCCATTTAGCTTCTTGAGCCTGTTCGGCCATTCAGTGCGATCATGTATCTGTGACTTAATTCCATATACCTGCCCTTGCCTAGTTGAACCATGACTTCTAACCCTCTGTATTCTTGTGCTATAGATGCAATGGCCAGCATTCCATCAAACTTTTTGCTTCTTTACTATATCTGTTCTTGATATTTTCATGATCTGTATTTGGACCCACAAGTCATTTTGGATCTCCGCTATTTCTAACATTTTGTCACTTAGAAAGTGTCTTCTTCTATCCTTTGTAGGTTCAAAGTGAATGAGTTCATAGTTGCTGCCTTTGAAATCCATTTGCCACAGATTTGACTGTTCACTAATCTATCAATGTTAGTTTGTAGTTTTACGCTTCCATCTATGCTGCTTACAATACCACCTTTCATTCTACCATTTCCAAAATTGAATGCAAAATTGATGTGAATAGTTGAGACCGTAACACAGATCATGGTCACAGTATGTCATAAGGTATACCTCTCCATTATTCCTGTCTCCTACTGCTCAGAATTTCCTCACCAAGTCAATGGGTGGAATTCATCAGCCCGTCCTGCCAGTGGAATCATCCAATCCATTCCCACTGGGTGTACTCCAATGATGGCACGAAAAAGGAATGTAAATCGCCATCGACTGGAATCCAATTGCGAGCTACTTCTGCTGTGGGAAAACCTGCCACAGTGGTGCTGGAGAATTCCGCCTTATCGTTTGTCATAATTTCTTGAGATTCGATTTTAGTTCACAATCACTTGTGATGGACTTCATCAAATACCTGTGGAAGTCCATGCAAATAACATCCCTGGACTTTCTCCTGTTTACCACTTTAGTCATCTCTTAATAAATATCAAGCAAATTCATCAGTCATGACCTGTCCATTACAAATCCAAAAATGGCTTTAACCAGATGCCACCATAGATTGAGGGTTTGTCAAGTAGAAGAAGCCATCATGTAGAGAATGACCTATTTATTCCACTGTATGGTATATTCAGGATTACTGGGCCGCCATGTATGTGTGCATCTTGAAGGGAGATGGTGCATGGCCTCTTTATTGTGCCGCACAATGCCTTTGTGATTTCTGTGTGCCCGCGTACCCGAGTGTCTGAGAGACAACATTATTATTGAATGGGTAAAAATTGTATTATCAATGTCTAATACATGGCGGTAAACCTTTAGGTTGTAGAGAGGGAGAAGTCACAGTAGAAAAACTAACAAACTCACTTCCTGGTTCTGATAACATTTTATGATGACATTCACCTTTTATTTAAGAGGGACTTTGTGAGATTCTCGAGTTCCAGAGATCTGAGGTATTATTTAGGTGCCAGGTTTATCTCAGAGGTAGAATTCCTGCCTCTGAGTTAGCAGATTGTCAGTCCAAGGTCCACTCTAGAAACTTGATTACCTCAGCTCAGGAATATTTATCTGTTAACAATATTTGTCCTTTACTGAACATCACTGAAACAGCTTAGCTTGACATTTAACCCATTGGTATTTGCAGAGCCTTGTATACAAATTGGATACTGAGTTTTCTTACATGACAATACGGATCAAACGTAAAGGGTGCGATTTAACTGGAAAAAAAAAGCTATGTCTGGTTCTATACATGTTTAGAACAAAAAAGAACAAAGAAAAGTACAGCACAGGAACAGACCCTTCAGCCCTCCAAGCCTGCGCCGACCATGCTGTCCATCTAAACTAAAATCTTCTACACTTCCAGGGTCCGTATCCCTCTCTTCCCATCCTATTCATGTATTTGTCAAGATGCCCCTTAAACGTCACTATCGTCCCTGTTTCCACCACCTCCACCGGCAGCGAGTTCCAGGCACCCACTACCCTCTGTGTAAAAAACTTGTCTCGTACATCTCCTCTAAGCCTTGCCCCTCTCACCTTAAACCTATGCCCCCTAGTCATTGACCCCTCTACCCAGCAGCATCAAGAAACACCCACTCTTCAACGGCACTTTTCTGTTTTCTTTTCGCCTCGGGGACCAGCAGGAAAGATTCCTTGCAGTGAGCAAAAAGCAATAGCTGGAAATAGAGGGGAATGATAGACTATAGATAGCATGTTAAGTTAAGAGTGAAAATCTTAATGCAGAGGGACAGTTAACAGGCTTTAATTCACAAAATACAAATTTGCAAGATATTGTGCCAGTGCCGTGTACATGCATCACAAGTCTAATTAGAACAGCCTGGAGTGCTTTATCGGTTTCTTTGAGCAGTGTTCACTAACAGTTGCCTGTCAGAAGTAACATCATAATAGAATTCTTGTGGCCTTTCCAACAAAAATTGCATTTAGGCTGTGTACTGAGCTTGACAACAACAGTGAGTAATGGAAATATTCCAGGCACATAATGTTCTTTGTGAAATCTGCAGCAGAAGTAATTATATATATCTATCATATATTATCAGATATTTTGCTTTCTGATAATCTAATTTTATGAATGAACATTTTTTCCCATTAAACTGCCACACACAGGATCCCTCAAGTGTGAACGGAAGATAAAGAAATAAGGGGCAGATTTTCTGATGATCGATGATGTGCAGATCATTGCGTGCTGACCTTTTTGCACCCTTCCAGCTGGGACTTCTATTCACAGCTGGAACAGCGAAGCCTTGGTGCAGTGATCCAAGGAAACCTGACAAAGAGGAGTACTGCAGAAGGTGCACCCACTTTTACACTAACCTTATTCAGATACGTTTTTAGAGGTGTCACGTCTTTCAGTGGGGTCGGTAGGTTAGTGGGTGAGTGGGTGATCAGTTGGTTAGTCAGGTCATGGGGTGAGTGGTTGGCTTTGGGGTATGTTTGGGGATGTAGTGAGGGAGGTATGAGTGGGGGTGGTGGATTGGGTGTGCTGTTAACCACTGAGTTACACCAGTGACTAAACAGTGTCACAATTTCGGGGTAAGTATCTGGCTCAGTCACACATAACTAGCCCAAGTCTCTGCTACTGAGATCAAACATTTGCACAAGATTCCGAGCAGTAGGGGCTGGTTAAGCACAGGGCTAAATCGCTGGCTTTTAAAGCAGACCAAGGCAGGCCAGCAGCACGGTTCAATTCCCATACCAGCCTCCCCGAACAGGCACCGGAATGTGGCGACTAGGGGCTTTTCACAGTAACTTAATTTGAAGCATACTTGTGACAATAAGCGATTTTCATTTCATTTTTCAGCATGGATTGGATTCTCCGCACGCCGACGTCAAAATTGTGTCCGGCGCCGGGGCGGAGAATCCACTTTCACGCATGGAATCGGGATCAGCGCCGGTTCCTCGATTCTCCGACCCCCGAAAAACAGCGTACCCGGGAAGTACGCCGCACCGCGTATTCCCTACATGCGGCCATTGCTGGAGGCCCGCCACGCTATTCTCTGTCCCTGACCGGCCGAAGTCCTGACAGCGTGGTTCTAATATGGTCCTTCCGTTCGGGATACTCGTGTGGCGGCTGCGGACTCAGTGCACGGCCGCCATAGTCGGGGGCGGGCCGATCGGAGGGCAGGGAGGGCCTCATACGGGACCGGGCTATTTTGGGGTGGGTGGTCCGGGTAGGGTGCGCGGCCGATCGGGGACACTATTCACGAGGTCCAGCTCCACGGTCTGAATTCGGCATGGAGCACGACGTGGCCGCTGGAGGCCACCGCTGTGCACATGCGTGGCCTCTGACCCGGAGGTGTGGGGACCCGTATCCGCAGCCAAAGCTGCGAGTTTCACGACGGGTCCCTGCTAGCTGTGAATATGTGGCCTTCTGACACCAGTTTATCTGGCGTGAAAGGCCACAGTTTTTATGACGGCGTGGGGACATAATCCTTGAAGTGGAGAATCCAGCCTCATATACCAGTCCACTGGAAGTTTAAAGTCCTTGGGCAATTACAGTGCATGTGTGCATGTCAGGGCTTTCTCAGTTGTCTGGCACGCACCAGCAAGGACGATCTCCACTCCCAATAATAGCCAAATATTGTTACATTCACAGTGTAGGAAGTCACGTAACTTTCAAGAATCAGTGCAGCTGGTAAAAATAAAACAAGTGGTGATTCAGTTGCTACTTTTATCATCGATAATTTGAGTGCAGTGTTTTGGAAACAATGGATGTGAACAGCCTGGAAATGTGTACTTTTGTCATGGTGTTTTCAAAAAAACTAAATGGGTGCGATTTAACAGAAACATTTCTAAGTATGGTAGTAAGTAGGAACTACCGCAAACTTCCAACTCTTGGACCGGCAAGGCTGTCACCGCTATAAAACATTAATTGAACCAATGAACAAGGCCATATGGGCTCCACGCCGCAAATGGTGGTCTTACCAGCTGATTCACCAGGACCACGCTCGCCATTTGTCTGCTAACAGGGGAGAGCAGCAATTAAACTGCTTCTACACAGCCAACCACTCTCTGCTGGCAGCCATGCCACCGAGGAGACCAGTCCCACGATTTGGGGATGCTGACCTGGGCAGATGGTTGGACTAGTTGGAGGCCAGAAGGGATGCCCTGTTCCCCCGAGTGTCGTGGAGGGTCAGCCATAGGGCAGCCAGTGGCGCCTGGGAAGAAGTGCAGCGGCCATCAGTTCGGGGAGCGTCATCAGGGGGACCGGCACCCAATGTCGTAAGAAGGTCAACGACCTCCACCGGGCCGCATAGATGGGATGGCACTGGACTCCAGCCACCCCACCCCCTCATCCTGGGATCGCCTGGCACCATTCCCGTCCAACACCATTGCCTGCCCCGGCCCTCCCATGTCCAGCAGTGCCGTCCCCATGCCGCCCCACCCACATACACCCCACCCTCCCTCTCACCATCCTCCCTATTCACCCATCCACCCCATCCCCCGCCTTCTCATCCCACATACTCCCCACCCCCTTGCATATGCCCCATCTCCCCCCCCCCCCCCAAAAGCCTCCCCTCCAAACGCCTGAGATGAACAATGCATGCGGCTCACGATGCCACCTCTGTGTCCCAGCAGGAGACGTTGGCCCACAACAGACGGGAGAGGGTCCAGATGGGCGGTAGGGTGCTGGGCATCAGAGTCCACAGCCCCTATGAGGAACGGGTGCTGGAGGTCGCGGGGGTGGCCGATGACAGATCTGTCACCGATGTAGAGGTTGGTGTGTGGCGCAGAGGTGAGGATTCACTGGCCGCCACCTAGATGACCTGTCACATGTGAGTTGTGAGTTGTTAATGCCTTGCAGACCGACCCATATCTCCCACTGACCACATTTCGATTCTCCCACAGGATCCTCATCCGATGGTGCTGGCCCATCCAAGATGGTCGCAACCCCCCTCCACCCACCCCGCCTCCCATGAGAACAGCTCGGAGGGGAGCTCATATCCATGGCACAGCTGCAATCCCCACCCTCCACCAACGCAGAGACACACACCTCGGTGGCAACAGTAGTGGACAGGCTTTTGTGGCACAATCTGGTTAGCACCACGCAGTTGCTGATGCATATCAGGTGGAGGCAGGAATGATCAGGCAAGACAGCAGTCAGAGGACTGCTGGATCCCAGGATTCAGCTGTGTCCAGTCAGGTGATGGGCCTCGAGACCAGGTTTACCCGGAGCTGATGCAGTCGATTGGGTGCGGCCAAGACATTCAGAGGGGAATATCAGCAACATTGCAGCAGGTCGCTAGCCAATTGGAAGAGTCCCAGAGGGTATGGACGCAGGAAACTGCCGGCAATGTGTGGCACCAAAGCCAACATTACACGAGGGTGGCGACCGCAATGGAAAGCGAAATGGTGCACAATGTCGGCAGCATGAGTGGAGGTGTCCTTGGCATAGCTCAGTCAGTGACGGCCATGACTGAGCGCCTCGACAGCATGTCCCAGTCGCTGGGGTAATCACCCAGTACCAGGTGAATCGTGATGAGGCTCTGCAGGGCATGTCCCAGTCATCGGTAGACATAGCCGAGGTGCTGTGGAGCTTGTCCCAGTTGCAAGTGGGCATTGCAAGGGCGCTCCAGAGCATGTCCCAGTCACTGAGGAGCATCGCTGAGGGAATTGACACTGCTGTAGGCATTGGGGATCCGCCAGTGCTGAAAGAGACAGATGGGGCTCGATCCATCTGCCCTTCTGCCCGAGGGTAAAGCCAAGGGCCCTATAGGCACTGGCCAGGGGGATGGGTGCTGGGTGCCAACCCAGAGCCACCCTATGGAGTAATATGACGTCCACCATATCCCCCAAGATCCACCCCCATGACAATGGCATGTCTCGGAGTCAGCACCTGGAACAGGGTGGCACGGTAACGTATGTGCCACCTACAGTAGCCACCGGAACCCTACAGCCCAGGGCCCCCAGAGGATGCCCACCGAGGAAAATGAAGGCCACGGGACATAATAAGCAGCAGGCTGCCTTCACCTCTGCTGTGCATCCTGAGGACACACCTAGGTGCAGGGGTAGAGCATGGAAGGCTAAGCAGTTCGAGGGTCACTGAGGGGGCACTGTGGGGAGGGTGGTGGCGGGTCGGGGATGAGGGTCTGTTGAGGGATTGGGGTTGGGATAGTGGGGCAGCCCAATCCGGGGATTTGGGCAGTTGGGGACACATATGTCTAGCATTAAAAAAAGTTGACCTCGAACAATATGACACCTCTGCCCCTTTCTTCAACAATATGGGCTGGTCACAAAAGCTATGCCCGAGCTCTCTGGGAATGGAGTTCCTGGATGCCTCTGCCCACACTGCCCAGCCTCTCCCACCACTCCTTCACACCACGTGCAGATGTGAGTGAGCACTCAGCAGACAGGCCGGGTTCATACTATGGCATAGATTGAGGCCACCAGCACTTAGCTGTCAGCAGGTTATCATCACCAACCCTGTCCTCAGTAATGTGCTGCTGAAATGCCGGCAGGTTATCATCACCCTGGCAGTTACACTGACTCTGTGAGGGTGGGACAGGGTGGCGGGGTGGTGGGGAAGGGGGTAGGTGGGGGGTGGTGTGTGAAATGGGGGAAGGGAGGTGGAAGGTTGAGGAATGGGGAGGAGGGTGGGAAGGGGACGGGAAGGGAGAGGATAGTGGGGAGGGGGACAATGATGGACGAGGTCATATCCTGTGAAGCAGGCGAGGATGAGGGCCTCCCTGGTCCGCCGGCTTTCCGGACCCTCACTGCTGCTGCCTGTCCTCCATCCATTGGCTGGTCCTGCGAGTCCTCCCTGTCACATAGAAACATAGAAAATAGAAGCAGGAGGAGGCCATTCAGCCCTTCGAGCCTGCTCCGCAATTCATTATGATCTCAGCTGATCACCAGCTTCAATACCCTGATTCTGCCTTCCCCATATCCCTTGATCTCTTTAGCCCAAGAGCTACATCTAATTCCTTTTTGAAATTGTTATGGGAGAGGCGTATTCAGAACCCCAAAATGTATCATGGAGTTCAACCAACCTCCCCCTTTAATGTATTTGTTGCTTTTCCAAGCACACGGCTTGTTCCCTAGGCGTGGGATTACAATTATGGACACGTGGGTTTTAAACACAAAACAAAGTTTATTCCATGAACTCAACTTAACATCTTAAATAAACATTTGATCTCTTAACACCCCTTACTTCAAAGATTAAAGGCTTTACTTTTATGAGTTTAAATTACCCAAATGATCCAGAAATAGTCTTTCATGGCAGAGGTCACAGCAAATCCAGCTCACTGCAAAACACAGACACTCCCCAAGCTCTTTTCCTCCAAACTGCAGCTCTCTGGAAACACACAGACACACACAAGCTGCTTTTTCAAACTGCAGCTCTCTGGAAACACACAGACACACACAAGCTGCTTTTTCAAACTCAAACTTCAAAATGGCTAATCTAAAGCCCAGGTCCACCCACTCTCTGACATCACTGTTTTCTTAAAGGTACATTGCTTAAACATCCATGTCTTAAAGGTACTCTCACATGACACAATTACACAATATTTTTGCCTCAACTACATTCTGCGAATTCCACAGATTCACCACTCTCTGGGTGAAGAAATCTCTCCTCACCTCAGTCCTAAAAGGTTTGCCGCTTACTTTTCAAACTATGCCCCCTAGTTCTGGACTCCCCCACCATCAGGAACATTCTTCCTGAATTTACCCTGTCTAATCATGTTAGAATTTTATAATTTTCTTCGAGATCCCCTCGAAGAATCAGCCTGGTAAACCTTTGCTGCACTCCCTCCATAAACAAGAACATCCTTCCTCAGATACAGATACCAAAACTGCATACAGTACTCCAGGTGTGGCCTTACCAATGCCCTATACAATTTCAGTAAAATATCTTTATTCCTCTACTCAAATCCTCTCACGATGAAGGCCAACATACCATTTGCCTTCATTATTGTCTTCTGTACCTGCACGTTTACTATCGGCGACTGATGCACGAGGGCACTAAGGTTTCACTGAATATCCACCTCTCTCAATTTACACCCATTCAACTAATAATCTGCCTTTCTATTTTTGCTACCGAAGTGGATAACCCCACATTTATCCAAATTTTACTGCATCTGTCATGCATTTTCCCACTCGCTCAGCCTATCCAAATCCTGCGAAAGCATTTCTGCATCCTCCTCACAGCTCACCCTCCCACCCAACTTTGTATCATCAGCAAATTTGGAGACAATACATTTCCCTCGTCCAAATCATTAACATATAATGTGAACAGTTGGGGTCCGAACACAGATCCCTGCGGTACTCCACTAGTCACTGCCTGCCAATCGGAAAAA
Organism: Scyliorhinus torazame; assembly: GCF_047496885.1. Taxonomy (NCBI): domain Eukaryota; kingdom Metazoa; phylum Chordata; class Chondrichthyes; order Carcharhiniformes; family Scyliorhinidae; genus Scyliorhinus; species Scyliorhinus torazame. The sequence goes on along the minus strand of NC_092721.1, from coordinate 68,216,931 downwards.
GACCCATTTATTCCAACTTTTTGGTTCCTGTCTGCTAAGCAGCTTTCTATCCATCACAAGACACTACCCATAATCCCATGTGCTTTAACTTTACATATTAATCTACTATGTGAGACCTTGTCGAAAGCCTTCTGAAAGTCTAAATAAATCACATCCACCAGTTATCCCTGTTCAATTCTATTAGTGACATCGTCAAAGAATTCGAGTAGATTTTTCAAGCATGATTTTCCTTTCATAAATCCATGCTAACTTTGTCTGATTACACCATTGCTTTCCAAATGCTGTGCTATGAAATCCTTGATAATTGACTCCAGCAACTTCCCTACCACTGACGTTAGGTTCACTGGTCTATAGTTCCCTGTTTTCTCTCTACCTACCTTTTTGAATAGCAGGGTTACATTCGCTACTCTCCAATCTGTAGGAACCAGTCCAGAGCCCAAAGAATTTTGGAAAATGACCACCAATGGATCAACTATTTCTCGGGCCACTTCCTTAATTATTCTGGGATGAAAACTATCAGGCCAGATTTATTCGCGTTCAATCCCATTAATTCCCCAAAATAATTTCTTTACTGATACTAATTTCCTTCAGTTCCTCACTAAAACCTGTGATTCTCAAAACTTCTGGTACATTACTCATGTCTTCCTTTGTGAAAACAGAAGCAAAGTACAAATTTAGTTCCTTTATCATATATATCTCTGATTTCCTGTCTGATGTTATTTCCAACATTGCCACTGCAGTTTGGTGATCTGTACAGGACGCTTATGAATGCTTTTTGCCCTTGATATTTCTTAACTTGACACAGATAGATTCCACAGCATCTGTACTAATATCTTTCCTCAATATTGTATCAATACCTTCTTTAATCAACAATAAAACTCCACTACCTTTTTTTTCTGCCTGTCCTTCGTAAAAACTGAATAGCCCTCATGCATAGTTCCTATCCTTCATCACCTTAAAGCCATGACTCCGTAATCCCAACTATATCATACCTCTTTACATCTTTCTGCGCAATTAATCCATGCATTTTATTTTGAATGCTCTGTGCGTTCAGGTACAAAGTCTTAAGGCTAGCCCTTTTAATGTACCTTGTCCCAAGCCTACTATTTTTATATTGTCATTATCTGATACAGGCCCTGCCCGCACACCCCCGGCCTTGGTGGGCCCCCTGTCAAGGGCCCTACATGCTGCACCCCAGACACCCACATGTGAAATTGCCTGGACTGGGTGCCAGACCCCTCGACGGTGCACACGCCCATCCTCTGGTTGCGGAAATGTCCCCAATGGTGGGGCCCAGCCCCTGGGTGCTCGGATGTTGGCTGCTGCGTCCGTGGTATTAGTTCCTGCAGTGTTCAGGCGCAGGCATCACGGTCTGATTGGGATGCTAGGCAATAGCTCCCACATGCAGGGGCGGATCTACTGTGAAACTAATGAAGCTTAAGCTTCAGGGCCCCTAATCCCAGAGGGGCCCCAGAAGCGACTTGACAAGGCAGTCATAAATTAATTGGCAGGACTTCACTGACAGCAGATAAGTCAGTGCTGGGTCACAGGTTACAAGGAAAGTGATTATTCTGCTGCAAAAATCTGATCAGGAAATGCTGAGGATCAAAATTCTCCTCCTCTTCCTAATGTAGATGTGCCTCGATGAAGAGTGTCACCCCGTGTAAGTGTTTGTGTTAATGCCAGTGTGTGTGTGATTGGGTATTCAAAGAATGCTGATGTGGCCTGGCTCACGGGACTGCTCTCCCCTCACGCACTGTTCACTTGGTCAGTTTCACTAGGGTCACATATTTTGCAGCTGTGTATCGGAGGAATGAGAAAGAGCTGGCTCCAAACCTCAGCACAAACACTGACGCCCTGCTTTGCTAGTATTGTCTTTAGCCATAGTGTTGATACATTCTGTCCCAAGGCCCTTTCTCTGCCTTCTTTGAAACGCAAAGCTCACTCAGCCTGGGAACTCGCGGTGTGAATTCAGATGTCCCCCTTTGCCGGTTTGCTATTTCACTATCCCAGCCTTCATCTCAGTTTTTACCAGCAGAACTCTTTCTGTTGCTGTGTAATTCGTACACAAGTACGATGTGCTGTGTTAACACCCTAGTCCTGTGCTGTCAGCTCCAATATGCCTAGGTATGTTTTTCAATGCACATATTTCATTTTTTTCTCCGACATTTGGGATGTTGTGAGTGTGTACGGCAGCCCATGCAGCCTCTGCTTTCGTTTCATGAGTTCTCAGGTTTGCCGTAACATGTTGTGATTGCTGCACTTGACAATCAATGATAAACAGACAAAAGAAAAAACCCCTTTGCAGTCGTGTGTGTGAGACCAAACCACAATGTATCCGGTGAAACATTATACAGACAGGTCTCACTGTACCAATGTTCATTACAGTCAGAGATACAGGTCTCATTGTGGCAGTGCTCATTATAGAGTCAGAGATACAGGTCTCACTGTACCAGTGCTCATTATAGAGTCAGAGATACAGGCCCCACTGTATCACTGTTCATTGTGCAGAGAGAGATACAGGTCTCACTGTATCAGTGTTCATAATGCAGAGAGAGATAAAGGTCTCACTGTACCAAAGTTCATTATACAGAGATACAGGTCTCGTTGTACCAATGTTCATTATAGAGTCAAAGATACAGGTCTCACTGTACCAGTGTTCATTATGCAGAGAGAGATATAGGTCTTACTGTATCAGTATTTATAATACAGTCAGACATACAGGTCTTACTGTACCAATGTTCATTATAGAGTCAGAGATACAGGTCTCACTGTACCAGTGTTCATTATAGAGTCAGTGATACAGGTCTCACAGCACCAATGTTCATTATAGACATGTATTTGAAGGTTATCTTCTGCTATTATCTTTACTTTTGTTTGTTGAAGAACTCAGAGAAAATTCAGCAGATAGGATTGCACACTGTGAATCAGAAGCAAAAGGTTTGTGTGAAGATATCACTTCAAGTTATTCTGATGCTTCCAAATGCATTGGGTTACAAGGAAATTTTCAGATGGAACAAGTGGTATTGCTTCTTTGAGAGGAGCTGACAAATTTAGGATAGAAGTTCTATATCAACTCTATGACTGCTTGATAATCCAGTTATGGAAGAGGATTGACCCACATGAGCAGATTGCGAAAGGTTCAAGTTCCTCTCAGAATTGGTGAACAATTCTGAAATTGATGAGGGCAGTATTAAACTTGGAATATCGTATTACAAAGATGATATTGACCACAAATTAGTAAACGGGTGATATCAGCTCAAAGAATATTTGCACCTTAGGAAATCTCAGAACACAGAAGAAAACATGCCATCGAGAATGCAATGCGCAGAAGTTCTTCCTTATTTGTGAGAAACAGCTAATTGAAGTGTTCCCCAATATTACTACTGTGCTTAAGCTGTACTTGACAATGCCTATCATGAGCTGTGAAGCAGAAAGGAATTTTTCAAAGCTAGCCTTTATAAAGAACAAATTTCAGTCTACCATGACTGAAGAGCGCTTAAATTCTTTATCTTTTATTGTCTCTAGAATATGACATTGCAAGGAAGATCTCAAATGACAAAACTGTACATGAATATGTTGCTAGAAAAAAGAGTATTTTGTAAAATGTGCTTCATGTAGTATGTATTCTCATAAGTGTCAGTATTACGGTGGCAGAAAGGACGCTTGATGAGGACTCGTCTACTGAGGTAGTATGGGCTGAGGTTAGAAACAGGAAAGGAGAGGTCACCCTGATAGGGGTTTTCTATAGGCCTCTGAAAAGTTCCAGAGATGTAGAGGAAAGGATTGCAAAGATGATTCTGGATAGGAACGAAAGCAACAGGGTAGTTGTTATGGGGGACTTTAACTTTCCAAATATTGACTGGAAACGCTATAGTTCGAGTACTTTAGATGGATCCATTTTTGTCCAATGTGTGCAGGAGGGTTTCCTGACACAGTATGTAGATAGGCCAACGAGAGGCGAGGCCATATTGGATTTGGTACGGGGTAATGAACCAGGACAGGTGTTAGATTTGGAGGTCAGTGAGCACTTTGGTGATAGTGACCACAATTAATTATGTTTACTTTAGTGATGGAAAGGGATAGGTATATACCGCAGGGCAAGAGTTATATCTGGGGGAAAGGCAATTATGATGCGATGAGGCATGACTTAGGATGCATCGGATGGAGAGGAAAACTGCAGGGGATGGGCACAATGGAAATGTGGAGCTTGTTCAAGGAACAGCTACTGCGTGTCCTTGATAAGTATGTACCTGTCAGGCAGGGAGGAAGTGGTCGAGCAAGGGAGCCGTGGTTTACTAAAGCAGTAAAAACATTTGTCAAGAGGAAGAAGGAGGCTTATGTAAAGATGAGACATGAAGGTTCAGTTAGGGCGCTTGAGAGTTACAAGTTAGCTGGGAAGGACCTAAAGAGAGAGCTAAGAAGAGTCAGGAGGGGACATGAGAAATCTTTGGCAGGTAGGATCAAGGATAACCCTAAAGCTTTCTATAGATATGTCAGGAATAAACAAATGACTAGGGTAAAAGTAGGGCCAGTCAAGGACAGTAGTGTGAAGTTGTGCTTGGAGTCCGAGGAGATAGGAGAGGTGCTAAATGAATATTTTTCATCAGTATTCACACAGAAAAAGACAATGTTGTCGAGGAGAATACTGAGATTCAGGCTACTAGACTAGAAGGGCTTGAGGTTCAGAAGGAGGAGGTGTTAGCAATTCTGGAAAGTGTGAAAATAGATAAGTCCCCTGGGCCAGATGGGATTTATCCAAGGATTCCCTGGGAAGATAGGGAGGAGATTGCTGAGCCTTTGGCTTTGATCTTTAAGTCATCTTTTTCTCCAGGAATAGTGCCAGAAGACTGAAGGATAGCAAATGTTGTCCCCTTGTTCAAGAAGGGGAGTAGAGACAACCCCGGTAACTATAGACCAGTGAGTCTTACTTCTGTTGTGGGTAAAATATTGGAAAGGTTTATAAGAGATAGGATGTATAATCATCTGGTAAGGAATAATTTGATTAGAGATAGTCAACACGGTTTTGTGAAGGGTAGGTCGTGCCTCACAAACCTTATTGAGTTTTTTTAGAAGGTGACCAAACAGTTGGATGAGGGTAAAGCAGTTGACGTGATGTATATGGATTTCAGTAAAGCGTTTGATAAGGTTCCCCACGGTAGGCTACTGCAGAAAATACGGAGGCATGGAATTTAGGGTGATTTAGAAGTTTGGATCAGAAATTGGCTAGCTGGAAGAAGAGAAAGGGTGGTGGTTGATGGGAAATGTTCAGACTGGAGTCCAGTTACTAGTGGTGTACCACTAAGATCTGTTTTGGGGCCACTGCTGTTTGTCATTTTTATAAATGACCTGGTGGAGGGCATAGAAGGATGGGTGGGTAAATTTGCAGATGACACTAAACTCAGTGGAATTGTGGACAGTGCAGAAGGATGTTACAAGTTACAGAGGGACATTGATAAGCTGCAGCGCTCGACTGAGAGGTGGCAAATGGAGTTTAATGCAGAAAAGTGTGAGGTGATTCATTTTGGAAGGAATAACAGGAAGACAGAGTACTGGGCTAATGGTAAGATTCTTGGTAGTGTGGATGAGCAGAGAGATCTCGGTGTCCAAGTACATAGATCCCTGAAAGTTGCCACCCAGGTTGAGAGGGTTGTTAAGAAGGCGTAAGGTGTGTTAGCTTTTATTGGTAGAGGGATTCAGTTTCGGAGCCATGAGGTCATGTTGCAGCTGTACAAAACTCTGGTGCGGCCGCATTTTGAGTATTGCGTGCAATTCTGGTCGCCGCATTATAGGAAGGATGTGGATGCATTGGAAAGGGTGCAGAGGAGATTTACCAAAATGTTGCCTGGTATGGAGGGAAGATCTTATGAGGAAAGGCTGAGGGACTTGAGGCTGTTTTCGTTAGAGAATGACCACCGCACAGTTCTTGTAGAGACAAAATCCTGTTCTCACATTGAGGATACTCTCCATCATGTGTGGCACAACCATCACGCCAAATGAAAAAGATTTTGCAAACTGCAAAGACAAGACCAAACATTTGCACCCAGAGGTGCTGAGTAGATGTCCATCTCGGTCTACTCTGGAGGTCCCCAAAATCACAGATGTCAGTCTTCAGCCAAGTCGATTCACCCCATATGATGTCAAGAAATGGCTACTGGCATATGGGTACTGCAAAGGCCTGGCAATATTGCAGCAATAGTACTGAAGACGTCTGCTTCAGAGCTAGCCGTGACCCTAGCCAGGCTGTTCCAGTATAGTTACAGCACTAGCATCTATCCAGCAATGTAGAAAATGCCTAGGTATGTCCTGTACATAAGAAACAGGACAAATCCAACCTGGCCAATTACACCCCCATTAGTCCACTCTTGATCATCAGTAAAGTGATGGAAGGGGTCATCAAAATTGCAATCAGCAGCACTTGCTTGGTAATAACATGTTCACTGACGCTCAGTTTGGGTTCCACCTGGGCCACTCAGTTCCTAAGTCTTACAGCCTCGCTCAAGCGTGAAGTTGAACTCCAGAAGTGAGTGTAAATGGCTGGCCTTGATATCAAGGCTGCATTTGACCATGTTTGGCATCAAGAATCCCTAGAATCCTTGAGTTAATGGGAATTTGAGGGAAAACTCTCCGCTGGTTAGAGCCATACCTAACATAAAGAAAAATTATTGTGGTTGTTGAAGGTCAGTCATCTCGACTCCAGGACATCACTGCAGGTGTAGCCACCTGAGTTGGCCACTTCCCGACTTAAAATGGAGAACAGCAAAGGCTGAAGGGAAATTCAGCCAACACAGGCAAAAACTAGCAGGTGCAAGTTTACTGTGTATTAGACTCTGCAGAAACCCAGACAGCATCGATACAAGCAGCCATCTGCATAGTAATGTAGCAGCCATCTACATATTAGTGAGCGATCGCCGGGAACAATCGAAACATTTTAAGGTAAACAAAGCCAAGTCAGGCTCCTCGGCGCCAGCAGGAGCCAACACAAAAGAGGTTAACGGACACTTAAAGACCGCCAAAAGATCAGGGACCCGCTCCAGCATTGGAGAAACCGAACCAAGTGATTGGAACGAAGTCCAATCACTTGGAACCAGGTACGGGGTCAGCCCCGAAGGGCGGGAAGCCCCTGGGGACTATAAAGTAAAGCTCCCAAGTTCAAATCTTGACAGGGTCACTCAGCAATGCGAAGCAACCCCTGAGAGTGAACTGTCCGGCGGCCTCCAAGCAAGTAAGTCTCAAGTCAACGTTCGTTACGAGATAGGCGCTCGTAGCTACCAGTCCATACCAGCTTTTGAATCCCGCAGGCTCAGAACCCGAACGAAAGACCATTTGTTCCCCTGACCTGGTGGGCCAGTCCGAAGCTAAGTATTGGCCTGTTAATTATAGAAATAGCTTAGAAAGTAGAGTTTATGCATGAGAAGCGATTTACTGTGTATAATAAATGTGTATTGATTTGAGTCATACTAATTGGTGTGTTGAGTTATTGATCAGCACTTGAACTTGAACCTCGTGGCGGTATCATAAAGATACCTGGCGACTCTAGAGCAAAGGTTATAAAACAGAGCCAATTGAACCAACCAAAAGTTAGCAACACAGGAATTCCACAGAGTAGTGTCCTCGGCCCAACCATCTTCAGCTACATCATCAATGACCTTCCTTCCATCATAATATCAGAAGTGGGGATGTTCACTGATGATTGCAGAATATTCAGCACCATTTGGACTCCTCAGATACTAAAGCGATGTCCAAATGCAACAAGACCTGGGCAATATTCAAGCTAGGGATGACAGGTGACAAGAAACATTTGCACCACACAAGTGCTGGGCAATGACCATTTCAAAAAACAAAGAGTCCAACCATCTCCCTTGAAGGCTTTACCATTGCTGAAGCTCTACTAACAACATCCTTACAGTTACTATTGACCATAAACTGAACTGGGCCAGTCATATAAATACTCTGGCTACAAGAAGAGGTCAGAAGTTATGAATCCTGTGGCTCCTAACTCACCTCCTGACTCCCCCAAAAGCCTGCCACCATCTACAAGGCACAAGTCAGGAGTGTGATGGAATGCTCCCCACTTGCCTGGATTAGTGCAGCTCCAACAACGCTCAAGAAGCTCGACACCATCCAGGACATAGCAGCCCACTTGATTGGCACCCATTCCACAAACAGTTACACCCTCCACCACCGATGAATAATGGCAGCAGTGTGTACCAGCTGCAAGATGCACAGTAGGAACTCCTTAGACAGCACCTTTCAAGCCCACAACCACTACAATCTAGATGGACAAGGGTAGCATATACATTGGAACACCACCACCTGGAAGTTACCCTCAAGTCACTCACCATCCAAACTTGGAAATATATCACCATTCCTTCACTGTCGCGAGGTCAAAATCCAGGAACTGGTTTCCCTCATAGCACTGTGTGTTAAAATAAACCACATGCCTGTAGTGGTTAAAGAAAGCATCTCACCACCACCTTTTCAGGTACAATAGGGATGGGTAATAAATGCTGGTCTAGCCAGCGGCGCCCACATCCCATAACTGAATAAAACAAAGGAAGGATTCAGTCTGTGCCTGTTAGATGAGGAGCCTGTGTAACAATTGGTCGTCAATTTACATGTCCCTCGTTCCAGGAGTGGTGCTCTTTATACCAGAGAAAGGAATCAAATTTTGAGGATCAAACATGAGGAGTAGGATTTTCCAATCGCGTCTTCCCCGAGACCAGTAATTCCCCTCCAAGGTTAACAGACCTTTAAATGGTCCATCAAATTGTCCGTGCCACCTGAGACGGTTCCAGCGGTGGGTAGGAGTGGAAAATTTACTCGGTGCTGCGTGCTCTGCTATTTTGTTTGCACATTAACATTGGGGAAAGTTTCAGCTATTTTTTTAGAAGCTCAATCCACATTGCATACTGGGATGGCATACCATTGCTCCTGCTCTCACCAGCAATGGATCATGACTAATTTAATAAAAGATATCATGGGTAGGATTCTCCGACCCCCCGCCGGGTCGGAGAATCACCGGGGGGCGGCGTGAATCCCTCCCCCGCCGGCTGCCCATTTCTCTGGTGCCGGGGCGGGAATTGCGCCGCACCAGTCGGGGGCTGTTGGCAGCGCCCCCCCCCCGGCGATTCTCCGGCCCATGATGGGCCGAGTGGCCGCCCGTTTTCGGCCGGTCCTGCTGGCGTATGTTACGACAGGTATTTACTGGCAGGACCTGGCTCCGCGGGCGGCCTCGGGGGGGGTGCGGGGGGATCTGGCCCCAGGGGGTGCTGTCATGGTGGCCTGGCCCGTGATCGGAACCCACCGATCCGCGGGCGGGCATGTGCCGTGGGGGCACTCTATTCCTCCGCGCTGGCTGGAGGAACCCCCCTGCACATGCGCTGGAATGACACCAGCACACTCTGGCGCTCCCGCGCATGCGCCAACTCGCGCCGGCTGGCGGAGGCCCTTCGGCGCTGGTTGGCATGGCGCCAAGCCCCTTCCATGCCGGCCGGCACGGCGCAAACCACTCTGGCGCCGGCCTAGCCCCTGAAGGTGTGGAGGATTCCGCACCTTCGGGGCGGCCCGACGCCGGAGTGGTTCATGCCACTCCTTCGCGCCGGAGTTGCCCCGTTGGTTTCCGAAAAATCCCGCACCCCCATGTGTTGCATGATTTTTCAACATAACCATGTGATTTAAGGCAGTGTATTTCAAACTTTTTTTCCCGGGACCCATTTTTACCGACCGGCAGACCTTCGAGACCCTTGCCGGCTGACGTTCGCGAGACATGCCAGTTGACGTCAGCGACCCACGCCGGTTGACCTTGGCGACACACCATTATTGCTTACCTGCGGCAGGTGGGCCTGCTTGGTCCGCACGATCTCTCTTGCTTCGTCATTCAATATTACATTTCTGCTAAGGACTTTAGCTGACGATTTAAGTTCTTGCTGCATGCTTTGAAAAAAAGCAAGAGGTTTGTACTCAAACTCGCCATGCTGAATCTACAAATGCATTTGTAGATTTGAGGGTTTTAAACTTCATTTGTCAGTACTTCCCTGCATATAGCACACATGGGATTTGCATTGGCACAATGAGCGCCATACCTCAAGAAATCATCTCTATACTGCTTTGTTCCCGATTTCAGTGTCTTCTTAATTGTTTGTTCACAAGAGGCCCTGGAGCTTGGGATACAGCTCACACCAGCACTGCCTTGTCCTACCGTGGACTCTCCTGAGAAGCTCTCTCCAGCAGATTTAGTTGTGTGATCCTGTTCTGTTTGTATCTCTGGCCCTCTCTACCTTATTACAAAATTACCCATCTTCAACTTTTCACACGGTCCTGTTGCTGGCAGCTCCACAATGGAGGAATTTCACCTTGATGATTTTGCACCCAAAGCATTGATGTGCTGGGCGCAGGACCTTCTCTCAGCCACTGCCTCTGGCAGAAAGACTCATCGTTCATATTTAAAGGCCGGTCGCGGTCGACATTCTTTTTTTTAACTTTGAAACTTTATTTCTAATACCTAATTTTTCCAAATTTATGACTTTTTACTGCCAAAAATTAAAACAACTTCAGTTGAACATGTGCATCCTTACATTTACACACAAACTTTGTTTTAAATATATTCCCATTTCTTTAGAAATTTAACTAATTATAGAAAAAAGTACAATCTTGTTTTTATTTTACAACCTACGACTTTAGAGGAGATGAAATAACTTGTCAAACACACACAACGTCACACTATTTCTTATTGGTTCCACTGGATTGCACTATCCAAACATTCAAGTCACCTCCTGCTCCATTCTCACCAAAAGTACATATTTCCTGGTTTCCAGAGAGTGTCGACACAAAGGCATGACTGTAGGTTTCTTCCAGTGTTCACATATTGACTGGCCTCGGTTAATCAGTATTCCGAGAAACCTGGCTGGCTTCCACTCACTGTATCCACCCCACTGAATCCACCCCAGTCACAAACCACTTCCAGACCAGTACTTACCGTTGTGGGAGTGCAAACGGACGTTGAACGGATTGACCAAGTAACCGCAGGCTACATACTGCTGATTGGTGGCGGGGGACGAGCTGAGCAGCGCGCAAAGGATGAGCAATAGAGCGGAGCTCCAAGCTGAGGCCACCACTGTTCGCATCGCCCGTCAGCCCAATCCCCCCCCCCCCACAACCGCTCTGCGTTCGGTGACCAGCACACAGCCCAGCCTCGTGCCCGCCCCCTCAAACACTGCAAACAATCGGGAACTGCCCACGCCCCGCATTCTTAAAAGCTGATTGCAGCAGTTGGGAACTTCTTCCCGCGATTGGGACCGCCACAACCGCTCGCTCCACGACCCTCCCGACACCCACCCGCGACCCACCTGCGGGTTGCGACCCGGAGTTTGAAAAACCCTGCTTTTGGGAACTATTCAACAGAGATTACTGTCTGGGATTCAGCGCTCATCTATGAAATATTAGGATCTGCCACATCACTAGCTCAGTTCTACAATGCCCTTTTCTACATGACTATAATAACATGGAGAAGTAAAACTGATCAATCCACTCAAGGAACTTGAAATCTTCCAAGTCAGTTTCACAGCTTCTGGAAACAAATGGACTAGAATCACAGTAAACAAACGCGAAGCATGAGTTCAATGCAGCATGATGTAGCTGCTATGGAATTACTGGTAATAAGCATCAAAAGGACAAGGCTCAGTTCCACCACTGTGCAAACCCTAATTCATTGCTCTCTGGTCCTTTCAGCAAAACTACAAAATTAAATCTGTAAGTTGTCAGAAACAGAAGCTTTACAATTTCACCGCTGCATTGATCTTTATATCCCTCATCTGGTGCTGTTTGATCTCTGCTGTTTTATCCCCTGTTTTCTCTCCACCAAAGATAGTTGGTTTTGCCTCATTTATAGACACAGCCAAAATGCTGCTGGCTTACATTCTTTCACCTTGACCTCCAAACTAAAGTATTTATTTTACCGCCAATGTGATATTACAGTGCAGGAAGGAAGTGCGTCACAAGCAGGAATGATTCAATTTTGAATTGGGCTGTTCCACTTTGGGCAACAAGTAAGGTTGGAGGTGTTTGAGGTTGTGACAGACAAGAGTTTAATGATATCAATGGCATTTGTAGAACCTGCCTCTAATAAGTACGTTATCTAGAATTATGTCCAGAAGGATAAATATTACATCAGCACATTCACATGATAAGGTTTCGACACAGTTGCTGAGAGAAAATATATCCTTTCTTTAAATCTAGTGGCATGATGTAAGCGATTTTTTTTTATTACTGATGAAAGAATTACATATAACTGAGTACTGTATGGTAAAACAATGAATAGGTCTCTGGGTTGGTTTGTTTTCATGTTCATTCCTACGTCATTGCTAATTTGAAAAATAGGGAGGACATTCCATTCCTCTGCATTTATTTATATTACAGCTTTTTATCTGGATTTATTTCTCCTAAATTTACAGTTGCACCAAAGCAAACATGAATCATCCGAGTGATGCGTTGTCAGTCTAAAGTGAAACAAACTCCCACCTGGTTAAAACAGGCTGTGGAACAGTCTCACTTGATTTGGTATATCTCTCTTGCCTCGAGTTGCATCTCACTTACAGCATGACACCTGCACATGGAAGTCTAGTGTATCTAAAAACAAATAGATTAAATCTTGAAATAAACCAAAAGAGGTTATTTGTTTGATGCGACTGGTGATTATTCAGCCCCTTTAACATCTGCTTTCACTTAACATTCATTTGAGGCTCGAGATTATCAATGGAGATTAATAACAGGCAACCACCTCAGGGTTCCTGTCACCTACCTCTCGCTTAGCATGTGTGTTAGCTCTCTTGTATAAATAGTCGACAGAGGAATACCAGAAGAACGCACCAACTATTTGTCTGTTCTTACCACTGATTCATTTCAAGCCATTAATCTTTCGAGATGGCAGTCGATGTATCTCTGTTTGTGTTGATATTCTTTCCCGATTAATTTATTACGAATTCTGTGCTGAGGAACAACGTCAACTTGTATTTAAATGAATGTTTAAAACAGAGAGAAAAATTATGCCTTGAGGTTCTTTACAGGGGCAAAATTAATTGATGCTGATCCAGAGAGAGAGATGTTAGGAGAGGAACTTAAAAGAAATGTGATGTAATAAAAACTTTTTCATACAACGAGTGGTTCGGAATGCAATGCCGGGAGGTGTGGTGGAGGCGGGTTTTAATTGTGATATTCAAGAGGGCATTAGCTGTTTACTTGAATGGAAACAATTGCCTTGATTAACCCCAAAAATGACTCAGTGTCATTTTGGGTGAGTTTGGTGGGCTGTTTTGTGCCAGCTGTGAGGGCGAGATCACGACCTTTATTCAGCTGCACTCAGTGCACAAAACCGAGTCCCCACATGAAACTCACCATGCCTGACTCCCTCGCCATCTGATTCGCCAGACTTGTGCCTCTGCTGCTCGCTGCTAACAAGGGGAAGCAGCTTTTAAATGCTCTCTCACCGCTCACTCCTTGTCAAGACATGAGAATGGCAGAGCAGAGGCCTACTCCTGACTTGGGGATGCTGACCTGGCCAGGCTTCTCGATGCAGTGGCTGAGAGGCGGAGCATCCTGTACCCCGACGGGGTCAGAGAACCTGCAGCAGGGTCAGTAATGCCATCTGGGAGGCAGTGCCATTTTCACGAGGACATGGCACAGGTGCCGCACTGTCTGTCTGTTGAGATGCAGTCTTCTGCGGCATATGCTGTCCATCAGCTCAATGAATGACCAACAACTCCTGTACACCCTGGCACGTCGTTGACCTTGGCTTCTGGCCCCCTCCTCGGTCTTATGGGTGGCTGAGTCTTGAGGGTGTGCGGCAGCCCCCTGCACATGTGGTACCATCTCCAGTTGGACTTGCTGTCTTCTTTGGCATCTACCTGCCTCGGATTGGAAAAGCAGAACAAGGGCAACCAATGTGGGATCGACACCAGCATTCGTTTTTGTATCTGGAAGGAATTCGAGAAGGAGAGAGCTGACATTCATTCGATCTTTCATCCTGGAATCCTCATATCTCCCAAACCTCCCCAACCCTTACTATAACTGTTCCATCTTCTCTCAGAGTGCCCTCCAGCAGGCCTGTTGTGCTGGCAAACTTCGCCTGCACACTCACTCCCAGCCAGCTCAGAATTACTTACACCGCGGAACTCTGTCAGCAACTTTAGGGAGATCGTGTTCAGCTGTCCTCCGCTTATCCAGACACTTATACTTTGGCCGCGAGAGGGCCCTCAGTGGTGACGCCCTGCTCTTTACTGTTTGAGTGTTGGGAGCTGCCTCAATGGTGCTGACACTCCTAAAGCACAGGCACACTGTTCAGGCATCAAAGCTTGCAGAACATCCAGTCCACTAATCATCTTCTAAGTCAGGGTACCAATTCCTTCAAGGAGACACGAGAGTTCAGGAGTGTGAAGTGCTCTCCCAACTAACAAAGCTACTTCCTCTTTTTAGATACCCTTTAGCTGTGAAGCTAGAAGCTGCTGGCAGTCAAAGGAGCTGAAATTGACTTTCATGAGAGAAGCTGCTGCAGGACTCTGTTATGGGAGAGCTTTGTAGGACAGAAGGCCTGTAGCAGTGGTTGCCCCTGTTATAGGTCTCCACAAGATTTAAAGAAAGATTGAAGGCCTCACAGATGCAAATCCCCTCCACCCTCTCGACCCCCATCCTGGCCCTCTCCAGCTCCACCTCCCGAACAATTCCAGCCCTCCTGAAGCCCTTCCCACCCCACCTGGAGCACTAGGCAGAAGTCCTGGAGCCCTTGAGCTGCATGTCGGTAAATGAAGAGGGATACTCACCTCCTCACTGCCCCTTGGTAGTCATTCGCCAGGTTCCCGTTTTTGTAGAATGGTGCTAAACAACGCTGTGGAGTGGGTTCTGACATTCAGTTAGATCTTCCATCCCAGGATGTAGCTGAATTTGACTTCAATCTCACAAATGAGTTTGAAATGAATGCAAATTAGGCTTAATGAGCTTCTCGCCATTTTCGGGCGACATCCGGATCTCACCAACGGGAGTAGGCTCGATGAATAGCAAATTGGTTCAGGCCCAGCGCAACTCTCACTTCTGGCCTTTCCCGCTAATCCCCTGATGCAATGGATCGGCACCGGGCACAATGGGGTGGGCAAATCGTGCCCGATGTGCAGTGCTACGGCGAAAAGCAGGGAAATGGCACTCGGAGAATCGGTGCAGACAGGATGAGCCAAATAGCCTCCTTCTGCCCATAGCAATTCTGTAACAATTCTGTGAAGAGAGGGAAGGGGCAGAGGTTGAGGGAGGGGATTCTGGACTTTGGAACTTGGACAACTGATGGCACCCTATTTACGGTAGGGCGAAGTGGGGACTGGGGGAGGCAATGGGGGGTTGGAGGGGTGGGTGGTTGTACAAAAGACAGTCATACGAATGGAGAGTTTGAGGGAAGGTTTTGAGATGTTTGAGCATGATAGGGAGAAGCAAGGCCATGAAGTGATTTAAAACACATGGACATTAGATTAATATACCAAGTACGAAATGCTCAAGCTAGTTTGTTCAACCAACATTTTAGAGGCTAATTGGGCAGGATTCACTCAGCCCTGTGCTGGGCCGGAGAATTCCCGCGACTGGCGCGAATCGCGCCACGCCGCCCCGCGCCGGGAGGAGAGATCCCGACGCAGAGCGGAGAATCGGTGCCATTGGCGCCGGCGTGGTCGGCGGCCCCCCGCCGATTCTCGGCCTGGATGGGCCGAGCGGCTGCAGCAAAAAACCCGAGTCCCGCCGGCGCCGTTCTAATCTGCTCTCAGCCGGTGGGACCTCGGCTTGGAAGGGACCTGGAGCGGCCTGTGGAGGGGTAGGGGGGTATCAACCCCGGGGGGCACCTCTGTTGTGGCCTGGCCTGCGATCGGGGCCCACCAATCGGCAGGCCGGCCTCTCGGGCTGGGGGCCTCCTTTCTTCCACGTCGACCCCATGTTCGTCGGGGCCGGCGCGGTGAAGGGAGACACTGCGCATGCGCACGTTGGCGCCGGTGCCACAGCGCATGCGCGGACCCCGCGGTGCCCAGTTGACACCGGGATCAGCAGTTGGAGCAGCGTGGGCTGCTCCTGTCCCATGCTGGACCCCAGTAGGGGCCAGAATTGCTGATCCTGAGGCCATGATGACGCCGTCGACAAACGCGACGGCATTTTCGACGGGGTCACACTTAGCCTCAGGATCAGAGAATCCCGCCCACTATATGGAGGATATAAGACCAGGATCAACAGTTTAAATAAAATAAAGGCGCTGAGGTGAGCTGTGCTGACTTGCTTTGATGACATTCATTACAGAAGTGTTTATTACATAAGCCAATCACTTCTAAAAAATGCATTCCCATTTTGTTTCTGCAATAAAAGTAACATAAACTTTTGCCAACATCAACCATGATGAATAGAGTTGAAGCTGCAGATTGACATGCACTGTGCCTTTTGTGCAACAAATACATTTTACAATAATCCTATTAATATTATCACATATAGAAAATAAAATCAATGGCTGGATCTTTCAAAGCAGAGTTCACAGAGCGTAACCACCCAGAAAACAATACAGCAGGCACTGTTTTGAGATGTTTAAATGATTTTCTTTATCACGGACTTATTTCTGATTATTTTTCCCACCCAGGAAGTATGATAAATACCAAATCTGACTCACATGGCCAATAACTTAAAAATGGCTACATGGAGAGGGCAAGATCTACAGGCTTTTCATTTTGTCGATGGTATAGTGGGCTGGATTTTTCCAAAAACAAGGAAGTGCTGTCACTGGAACTGAAAGCTGGTTCTGAGCTGTTGTGTATAGATGGTAGGCCCCATGTGGGATTTTGTTATCCAGTTGAGGAGAGACTGGCTAGCAGCTCAGAGACTTGGTATGCCATTGAGAAAGGTGGCTGCTGCTGATGGAAGGGAGACTGAGAGAGTGCCTTCATGTTGAGACACCGGTTGCAACCATGTATGTCACATTTATTGTGCCTCAGGGAGCTGAACCCTCCAGCAGTGGTGAGGGATAGATCATCCCCATGATGATGGCCGTCTTTGCGTGTGTCTGCATCAAGTTGTGCATAGACCCCCAGTATGTCAACACCTAGTGTGACTATGTGCTTAAGCTCTACCTGCCCCGATGTTTTGAAGCATGAGTCTGGCCACATTGCCGCAAAACGCTCCAAGTAGTTGGACTGCGCCGCACCACCTATCACTCATGGAAAAGTTTAAACAGTGAAACTTCTTTGATCACCGGCCCAACAGGCAGAGGTCTGCACGGTGACATCCTAGAGACCCCACTGGAAAGGGAGATGGTGGATCATGTCAGGTTTTTCACTGAGCATCATGTAAAACTCATCTGGAAGAACACCCCACCACCAAAACATTCAAACAAGCACCAAGACTTAACTTGACTGGTGGTGAGAAAGATCCTCCCTGTCAGATCCTTTCTACCCACCCAGAGTCCCGCCCCCTCTGCACATTGCTCTCAAGATGGCTGTGATTGTCTGCTTCCTTCTGGAATACGCCTTTGCAAAAGAAGGCCTGGAGAGTGATGCCGTGGATTTTGTCGGGGGTCATCCTGAGTAGTTCTGTGATATAGAACCTTGTGCTCTCCGAGCTGTACCCAGGGTCACCACCCGATACAACAGCAGCTGAAGGTTCATTAACTCGGTGAAAGATGCACTTTGGTCTGCCAGAAACCTGTTGGTCTTTCTGAGCGGAGAGTTGTCCATGACTGAGTGCTGCAGACTGGAACCTTCCAACGTCCAGGGCTATGCACTGAGGGGTGTAATAAAGATTGAAGCAGCCACCACAGAGGCACAGTGGGGTAAGATTGCAGTCTAAGGGCTGGATCCTCCGATTTTGAGGCTTTGTCCACACACCGGCGTGGGAACGGTGGCATTTTACGACAGAAGAAATGGCGTAAAATGGCCACCGATCCTCCGTTTGGCTGGGGGCTAGCAGGTCGGCAGCATAGAGCACCCGGCTCTAGCGGCTGATATGCCCCAGAGAACTGCCGGGTCCGTGGCCGCGAATGCGACGGCGGCGGCCTGCAGCAGAATAGTCCCCCCCTTTGGCCCCGGACCACTCTCACAGTGCCCCCAGCCCCTGGTAATGTCCCCCCAGCTGGCGGATCAGCCCTCCCCCAACTGTGGCGGCGCTGGACCGAGTCTGCAGCTGCCATGCCGAGTTCCGACGGATAAGACCACACGCGACCGACGCCGTCGGGAATGTGGCCGGTCGGGGGCAGAGCATCGGGGGCAGGCATCAGGCAATGTCCTGAGGCCATCGATACGCTGCTTTGGAGGGGGCAGAGCATCACAAAAGTGGGGGCACCACACATTTGGTCGGGAACTGTGATTCTCCAATCGATCAACGAATGCGATTTCACCGTCGGTGACCTGTGAATCCAGCCCTAAAGCTTTTCAACCGCGGTACACCAAGGGGCTGGGAATTGTACAGATTCCTCAGTATACGTGACTCATTGAATGTATCTAGTAAATGCTACATGTATCACAATTGTATTGAAGCACCTCAAAGTGCAACATAATCTTTGTAGAAAATTTGAATATCATTGTACTTTCTGCAGTGAACATTTTGAAATGTTTTGTAATATTCTTTAAATAATTTATGAATAAAGTACATTTTTGCAGAAAGAGACCCCACTCTCACTGGAGCTGGAGCCGCTGATGAAGCATCGCATCTGGGGACACCTCTGTGGGCCACGGAGTGGCTATAATGCCCTCCCCTCCCTCAACCATCCCCATAAACCTGCTGAAAGGCTGCCCCTTGTTTGTTTGTCAATCTCCCTGTGTATCAAGGGCCCATCTCAATTCAAGGATAATAATGCTGGGGGTGGGAAGTGGTGGTTAATTGCCCAATTCATTGGCTTAATTAGTTGCCTGCTTCAAGTTGCCATCTGACTAACCTCAGCATATTTCTGCTGCATCAATTTGTCTTGGAGAAACCATGGTAAAAAATCTGCAAGTTCTGTCAGTTATCATTTAATGATTGTTTAGATAGGAAGGACATTGGAAGAAAGAATCCTCTCGCGTTTAAAATACACATTATTTTTTTCTAACTTTGAGAATGTTGAGCAATTCATTTCGAATGACGTCTCAATAAATAGCAGAAAACAGTTGGACTTAAGGACGTGCCTGTAGAGCTTCAGACATCAAGTCACATTCTTGTGATTTTGATGGCATTATTTAAACGCTGTTATTGCTGAAACGTAGCTGGAGTGTTCAAGCCCTGACACAATCAACCAAAATAATAGCATAAGAAATAGCACAAGTTGACTATGAGACCCTTTGAGCCTACTCTGATATTCAATATATTCATGGCTGACTTTTCACCTCAACCTCTTCCTGTACTGTCCACATTCCCTTGATTCAATAAGTGTCCAAAAATTTATGAATTCCTGCCTTCAAAATACTCAAGAACCGAGCATCCACAGCTCTCTGGCCTAGAAAATTCCAAAGTTTCACAACTCTTTGAGTGAACAAGTTTCCCTGCATCTCAACCCCAAATGTCCGACCCTTTACTCTGAGATGATGATCCCGTGTTCTAGATTTGCTGAGAAACATTTTCTCAGCATTTATCAGACTGATTCCTGGGATGGCAGGATTGTCAGAGGAGATCTGATTGAAACTCTCAAATTCTGAAAGGGCTGGACAGACTGGCTGCAGGAAAGTTCATTCAGTTCATCCCTCTCACTAAATCTCATGTTCACTAATATTTTCTGGAACATCATTTGTACCCTCCTTTGTGAAGACAGAACCAAAACAGATATTTATTTGGTCAGCCATTATTTGTTCCCCATTATAAATTCCCCTGTTTCTGACTGAAAGGGACCTGCATTTATCTTTACAAATCATTTTCTTTCATCGTCCCTGTAGAAGCTTTTACAGTCAGTTTTTATGCACAGCAAGCCTACTCTTGTGTTCCATTTTCCGCTTCTTAATCAATCCCTTTGTCCGCCTTTACTGAATTCCAAACAGCTCCCAATCCTCAGATCTGTGTTTTTTTCTGACCAGTATGTGTGCATCTTCCTTGGATTTAACACTGGTGGGATTCTCCTTTTGGGAGACTATGGGCTGGTTTCTCCGATGGCGGGATTCTCCGTTGCGCTGGCAGTGTACCCACGCCCAGGGATTTCCCGACAGTGTGGGACTGCCCACAGTGGGAAATCCCATTGGCCGGCTGGCGGGACGGAGTATCCGACTGCCGGCGGGGGGGGGGGGGGGGCTTTGCAGCAGAAAACTGATACGGCGGGGCAGAGAATCCCGCCCATTCGTCTGCCAGAGGTGAATTGTATAGATTTACGCTCCTGCTGTTTCCATTAAATCACACCCCTTGACAGGATTGGTAAAATCTTACCCCATGTCTCAGTAATCACTAATGTGTGAGTCATCCCACGATTGCCTCCAGCTCTTCAGTTTTATGATGGACACTGTGTATTGCTAGACCACGATTTCGCTCACTTTTAATTGGATTTCCTTTCACTTTATGTTCACCCAGCTTTTAAGACTCCCATTCTATAATTCCATTTATTCCCTTGCTTTTATTCTCCTCTCTTCCTTTGAAGGGCTGAAAGGCCTGCTCCTGCACTTATCTTCTATCCATTTGATGTTCTCTTGCCCTGTTTTGTTTACATTTAAATTTCTTACATTTCATATAAATCCATCCCCCCGACTAGTTTTAAGACTTTTCCATCTCCATTATTTCATGAGTAATGCAGGGGTTCAGGTGGAGCCCATCCCACCAGTATAAATCCTTCCTGTTCAAAAACTGGTGCCAATGTCTCAAGAAAAAAAAACCCTGGGCGGGATTCTCTGACCCCGGGGCCGGGTCGGAGAATCGCCTGGCCTGGCGCGATTCAAGCGACGCCGCCCCGACGCTGGTCACCGGAGAATCGGTGCCATTGGTGCCGGCGAGGTCGGAGCGGCGCCGGTCGGGGGCCTCTCTTTGCGGTCCCCCGGCGATTCTCAGTGCGGGAAGGGCCCAGTGGCTGCCGAGATAGCCCGAGTACCGCCGGCGCCTTTCACATGTGGTCTTACCCAGTGGGACCTCGGCGTTCATCCTGCGGGGGGCGGCCTGGTGGAGGGGAGGGGGGATCTGACCCCCGGGGGCGTCCTCCATCGTGGCCTGGCCCGCAGGTCCCTGTAGCCTGATGCCATGTAGCGTCGGGGCCGGCGTGGAGAAGGCACTTAGCACATGTGCGAGTTCGCGCCGGTCGCCGCGCGCATGCGTGGAATCGCGCTGGCCGCAGCGCGCATGCCCAGACCCGCAGTGCCCGTTTGATGCCGGTATCAGCTGCGTGAGTCACTCCAGTGCTGTGCTGGCTCCCTGTAGGACTCAGGATTGCTGTTCCTGGAGGCCTGTTGACGACGGCGTCGACACTCAGCCTCAGGATCAGAGAATCCCGTCCCCCCTTTCCCATCGCAGCCCTTTGGCCATGTGTTAATTCTCCTGATCTGTTTTTTCCTGGATCAATGTGCACGTGGCTTGTTCAATAATCCAGAAAGTCATACCATTGAGGTCCTGCTTTTAAATTTAAACCCTAACACCTGATACTCTTTTGAAAGGACCTCCTCCCTGTTCCTACCCATATCATTTGGTCCACCATCGATCACAACAACAGAATTTACACCCTCCCTATCCAAGTTCCTCTCCAGCTGCTTAAAATATCCCTGACCCTGGCACTGGGTCGGCAGCGCGCCTTCAGGATTCTCATTCTTGGCTTCGGACAATGGTGTCCATACTCCTAATTATAGAATCCACTATGACTACCACATTTGCATTCTGCTTTTTCATCAGTGCCCCGCCACACCCGTCCCCAGGTCCTCACAGCTAAGGAGCACAGAGTACCCATTGGACAGGATCAGTTTCTGCAGGATCTTTTTCTCAATAAAACATTAAAAGAAATTCATTGCAGCATTGCTCTAAGTGTTAGAAATGTATTAACTCAGTTGAATATTATGCCCAGTTGGCTGTTTGTAAGGTTGCAATGAACGATGGAATAAATTGGGCTTGATGATCTTTCTGACCGAGAAGGTGATTGGTCAGGACCCCACTCCGGGCGATATTGTGCAAGGCTGCCTGGAGTGTGCGAATACACCCGCTTAGTTGCCGGTGATACGTTTCTATTGAATTTACTTTTTTTTTAACCTGTGTTTATCACAGCTGCTTCTCAAAACTGCCCAATCTCATCATCCTGTCCAGTGCCACCTTGCCAATCTGTCACAGGCATTTCTCTGTTGTTTGAATCAATATCACGCAGCTTCACGTGGTGCTTCATTAGTCCTTAAAATGGTCCCACAATGACCCAGTAATGTCTGAACATCCTGATTGAGAAATCTGTTGTCATCCAAAGTTTCTCCCAGTGGAACTGTGATGTTATTACCATCGTCTCAACACTGCTCGATCTTCTATGTTTCCAACCCTTGTGACTGGAATGACTGATGGGATGCAGTTAGTGTGCTATTTTATTTGATATGCATGATGTGACTGAGGTGGGGCAGGATGAACAGTACTGTGGCTGTGGAAGGAAATGAGCATTGACAGGTATCCAAACAGTTACTGAGGTTTATAAATGAGCAAGTTTAACTGGTTTGTGGTAGGCGTATGCATCTATAGTCAAGACTTTTCTCGTTGCAAATTCTCTGTAGAATAGGCTCACCCAGCTGCATTACTCATTATTCATTTTTCCATATGTATTTGAGTTGTCATTTTGTGTATTATCAGGGTCACTGGTGCCATCAAACGCTCCAAGACCAATCATAGCATGGCTAGCAGACTTATCCATACGTGAATAATGAGAGTGTACCACAGGAGCCCTCCCACTCATACACTTTTGTGATATTTTCTGTTTTTAAAGAAATATTTCTCTTGCTTTTGCAAATTAGACTGCCAAATAAATGGTGGTTGCACTGAGTCTCGTGATGTTCCATGCCCATTAAAATTTGGAAGGTGACTGTACTAAATGTCAACCATAAACCAGTGTCAGCTTAACTCAGCTGCAATGCATTTGCCTCTGGAATATATGGATTCTAGCACCACTCCAGGAAATTATCCAAGCAACACTTCAATGTTTCACTGAGGAAGTGTTACATTGTGGAAAGTGCCATCTTTTGGGTGAAACCTTTAACCGAGGCCCACCTTTCTGCTCAGTAGATGTTGACATTCTGCAAATATGAATAGTTTATGGGGACAAATCAACTTCATCGAAGTCCGATCATTCGATCATTCATCCATTTGCTGTATTTGAGACCTTGCCTGTGTACAGATTGACTGCTTTGCTTGCCTGCGTAACAACAGTGACTGCATTTCAAATATAAGCCATTATTTGTAAAACATTTTGAACTGCCCTGATAAGTTAAAAATATGTAAGTCAAGTTATTTACGGTTATCATAATTATTTTTCGATCCCATGCTCACAAAGTAATGAAAACATGTATAATGTTGCTCTGAGGAAAATTACTGATCTTAGATTCTTTATGAATCACAAAATTGTCACAGTGCACCATTCAGCCCATCATCTCTGCACCAGCTATCAGAATGAGAACTCATCTAATGCCATTCCTCTGCCTTCTCCCCATTTCCCTGCATATTCTTCATTTTCAGATAACCATCTAATTCCCTTTTGAATGCTTTAGTTGAATCTACGTCCACCACACTCTCAGGCAGCACATTACAAGACCTTACCCACTCACTGTGTGAAAATATTTTTCCCTATGTCACTTTTGCTTCTTTTACCAATGACTTTAAATATGTGCCCTCTCATTCTTGATCCTTTCACGAGTGGGACAATTTCTCCCTATCTACTATATCCAGACCCCTCGTGATTTTGAATCACCTTCTTCATTCCTGAAACCATTCTCATAAATCTTTTCTGCACTCGCTCTGATGTCTTGCTATCCTTTCTAAAGCGCAGTGCCAATAACTGGATGTCACCCTCCAGCTGAGGTTGAACTAGTGTCTCATATAGTCTCGACATAACCTCCTTGCTCTTGTACTCCATGCCCCTATTGTTGCAGTCTATGATACTATATTCATTATTAACTACTCTCTCAAACGGGCAGCACGGTGGCCTTGTGGTTAGCACTGCTGCCTTTGGTGCTGATGTCCCAGGTTCGATCCCGGCTCTGGGTCACTGTGTGTGTGGAGTTTGCACATTCTCCCCGTGTCTGCATGGGTTTCGCCCCCACAACCCAAAAATGTGCACAGTAGGTGGATTGGCCATGCTAAATTGTCCCTTAATTGGAAAAAATAATTGGGTAATCTAAATTTATAAAAATAAAACTACTCTCAAACTTGCCTACCAAATTCAGTGACCTATGAATATATACACCCTTGCCCCTCTCCTCTTTCACCACTTTTTGTATTGTACCCTTTATTTTATATTGTCTTCATAAATTCATTTTACCAAAATGAATCACTTCTCGTTTTTATGCTCTGAACCACATCTATGTCTATGTCATGTTGATGTTCAACACTGTCCTCCTCACACTTCATAATGCTTTCAAGTTTTGTATCATCTGCAAACTTTGAAATTATGCTCTGTCCACCAAGATCTAGGTCATTAATATATATCAGGAAAAGCAAGGGTCCCAACACTGACCCCTGGGGAACACCACTACAAACCTTGCTCCAACCCAAAAGACATCCATTAATCACTAATCTTTGTTTACTGTCACTTAGCCAATTCCTCATCCATGTTACCTAACTCATACATAGAACATACAGTGCAGTAGAAGACCATTCGGCCCATCGAGTCTGCACCGACCCACTTAAGCCCTCACTTCCACCCTATCCCCGGAACACAATAACCCCTACTAACCTTTTTGGTCACCAAGGGCAATTTATCATGGCCAATCCACCTAACCTGCACTCCTTTGGACTGTGGGAGGAAATCGGAGCACCCGGAGGAAATCCACGCAGACACAGCGCAGACTCCGCACAGACAGTGACCCAGCGGGGAATCGAACCTGGGACCCTGACGCTGTGAAGCCACAGTGCTATCCACTTGTGCTACAGTGCTGCCCATTGTTACCATCCCTTTTATTCCTTTACCCATAAGCCTGTGGTGTGGCTCTGAAAATAACTTTTGGAAGTCTATGTACTTCACAACAATTTACCTTATTTAGTAATTGCAGATTCCCGTAACCAAGCGACAGCTGAATTTTGCTGAGTTTAAGATAATCAGTCTGCCATTTTATCCATAGAGGTGACAGTCCTCAGTAATGTGCAACGTAGTCTGTGTCTTTCCAGAAGTTTATACTGTGTTCTGGAGGACTACACAGGGGCCCTGGTTTATCCTGAACTTGTACAGCAAAGATCACTCTTGCAGTCATAGTTCAAAGCCTGCCATTTATGGAGTGGTAACTGAGAGATAAGTGAAATGCAACATGACCGTTTCCACCAGCTTATGGATTTTTATCTGTCACTGGCTGGCATGAAGCAGCTAAGTTTAAAGGGCCTAATGAAATTGACAGCCAGGGAAAAGGTAAGTCGATGGGAATTGGGTGGTCCGAAGGTTGGAAGTACGGTTGCCTATTACTCTTCTAAACTCCAGTAGATACAAGCCGAGCGTGTACAACCTTTCCTCAAAAGACAACCCACCCATTCCAGGCATTAGTCGAGTAAACTTTCTCTGAATGTATTTGTATCCTTCGAGATTGAAGCATCTCCTCAGGTACTGGAGAACCCCGTGACAATATGCATCAAGACCTGGATCACATTCAGGCTTCAACTGCTAGGTGGCAAGTAACATTCATGCCATGCAAGTGCCAGGCAATGACCATCTCCAACAAGTGAGAATCCAACACCTCCCGTTGACATTCAAAGGCACTACCATCACTGAATCTCCCACTATCAACATCCTGGGGATTACTCTTGACCAGAAACTCGACTGGACCTGCTCGGCCCAGGACCACAAGAAACTTCAGAGAGTCGTGAACACCGCCCAGTCCATCACACGAACCTGCCTCCCATCCATTGACTCCATCTACACCTCCCGCTGCCTGGGGAAAGCAGGCAGTATAATCAAACATCCCTCCCACCTGGCTTACTCACTCTTCCAACTTCTTCCATCGGGCAGGAGATGCAGAAGTCTGAGAACACGCACGAACAGACTCAAAAACAGCTTCTTCCCCACTGTCACCGGACTCCTAAATGACCCTCTTATGGACTGATTTCATTAACACTACACCCAGTATGCTTCATCCGATGCCAGTGCTTTTGTAGTTACATTGTATATGTTGTGTTGCCCTCTTATGTATTTTCTTTTATTCCCTTTTCTTCTCATGTACTTAATGATTTGTTGAGCTGCTCGCAGAAAAATACTTTTCACTGTACCTCGGTACACGTGACAATAAACAAATCCAATCCAATCCAATCCAATATATGTACTGTGGCTACAAGAGCACCTCAGATGCTAGGAATTCTGTTCGGAGTAACTCACCTCCTGACTGCCCGAAGCCTGTCCATCATCTGCAAGACACAAGTCAGGATTGCAATAGAATACTCTCCACTTGGGGCGGCATGGTGGCACAGTGGTTAGCACTGCTGCCTCCCGGCGCCAAGGATCCAGGTTCGATCCCGGCCTCGGGTCACTGTCCATGTGGAGTTTGCACATTCTCCCCGTGTCTGCGTGGGTCTCACCCCCACAACCCAAAAAGATGTGTAGGAAGAAAAGAATACATCTAAATGTATTTAAAAAAGAATACTCTCCATTTGCCTGGATGATTGCAGCTCCAACAACACTTAAGAAGCTTGACACAATCTAAGGCAAAACAGCCAGCCTGATTGGCACCCCATCCACCACCTTCAACATCCACTACCTCCATCACTGACTCATAGTGGCAGCAACTCAGCAAGGCTCCTTCAACAATCTCGTCCAAACCCATAACCTCTACCACCTAGGAGGACAGGCGCAGCAAATACATGGGAATAGCACCACTCTCAAATTTGCCTCCAAGCCACACACCAGCCTGACTTGCAACTACATCGCTGTTTCTTCACTGTCGCTGGGTCAAAACCCTGGAACCTCTCTCCCTCACTGCACTGCGGGTGTACTTACACCACATGGTTTACAGCAGGTCAAGCAGGTGGCTCACCACCACCTTCTCAAGGGCAATTAGCAATGGGCAATAAAAATGCTGGCCTCACCAGTGCCGCCGACATCCTGCGGAAGAATTGAAAAAATATGAGGTTAAGAAAGAGTTTAAGATAATTGATTCCATGTGATGTTTAAAATAGATATATGAGCATCACTTATTATTATAGTTTCCCTGGGGTGTAGAAATTTACCCCAATATATGTGTTGATGAAATAGACCCATGCACCTACTTGGAAGTCCAGTCAATGATTATTTTACATATTTTTTTGATATAAATTTAGTACCCAATTCATTTTTCCCAATTGAGAGGCAATTTAGCGTGGCCAATCCATCTACACTGCACATCTTTGGGTTGTGGGGGTGAGACCCACGCAGACACGGGGCGAATGTACAAACTCCACACGGACAGTAACCCAGAGTCGGGATCGAACCTGGGACCTCGCCGCCGAGAGGCGGCAGTGCTAACCCACTGCGCCACCGTGCTGACCTCTTGATTATGTTATGTCTTGACACTTCACTTTGAGGTTCATTTTAAATCACAAAGCCAAGTAAATGGCAAACACAGTGTGCCGGAATACTCTGGTCGTTGGGATTCTCTGTTCCCACAGGCACTGCACCCCCGTTTCCCGGTGGCATGGGCTGGCTTCAATGGGAAATCCCATTGACAAGTGGTGAGGGTGAAGAATCCCGCCGCCAGCGACCGGCGCTGCCGAGAAACACACGTCTGGGGAACCAGAGAATCCAGCCCAGTATTAGCAGCAATGGTTGCTGGTAGGGTGGGGGTGGGAGGAAGATGGATCAGAGATTGGCCCTGTTTTTGGTGACGAGGTGAATCAAAACACCATGCCAAAACAATGCAGCCAATTTTCCAGGGACTCAGTATTATTATTCCAATTTCGACCTCTGCCAAAATCTGAGTAACTTGTTTAAATTCCTCATCAAGCTGCTATATGGTTATATATCACCAAAGGCTTGGGTAGTCTACATTCTAGAGCAATGGTTCATACAAGGGAAGGATCCAAACTGAAGGGTGATCATTCAAAACAATATGAGATGTACTTCTGTCAGATGTAAGGCAAACCATAAATCAGCTTTGCTGGCAACACCCACATTATCTCTTTACTGCTTCCCTTTACTTTGGGCATACATGTAGCTCAGCACATTAAACAAGGTGCAGCAGTTTTATTTCAACTGGCTGCAAATGAGGTTGAATGCCCGTCAGCAAATTACAAGACAGTCGTCCAAATTTGCTGGGGTTAGATGACATCATAAATCACAAGAGCTTGAGTGTCATTTGAGCTGCTTATCTGGCTTACTGCCTTTAATTTATATGGATGCATCTGGTATTTATTTGTACTGTGTACGCTAAGCTGTGAATCTTTTGTACAAAAAGTAGGTTTGTTTTGTTTTCCATTGACAGAAGACAGATTATTTCATGCCTTCCTTTGCAGATAAAGGTATCTGGCACCGGAGTTTTGGGGGGGATTGTGTTCCTATGCCGATTTTGTTCCCTGCTTCCTTGCAACTGGTACTGCTCAGTGAATGCGCCCAATTGGGAAGACAGCCCTAGATGATATTCTGAAAAATTAGACAGTGCCAGAGCACATTAATGAAGTCACTGCTAGGCGGGGCCAGTGGGGAGCTGCTTAATGAAGGGATAAGGAATGTAGGTGTGGGTATGATTGCCAACCAATCAGCAGTTTCTTCTCATACAGTATGAATTGATTCCCCTTATATTGGCATTCTTGCAAAGTGTCCTGATGAGTGTAAGACAAAAAACTTCGACATATCTCTTCTTTTTCATCAATACTCAAGTTGTGTGCCACCAAATGGCTTCATATCTTTTTGCAGCCTCTTCTCAACCTACATTCCCATCGAGCTGTGTATCATCAGTAAACTCTTGGCCTCGATGTTTAAGTCATTAATGATGATATAAAATGTGAGGCCCTAGCAATGTTCCTTGCGACACTTGGCCACAGACTTGAAAATGTCCCCTTTATCTCTAATCTTTGCTTTCTATCTGTTAACAATTTCTATATCTGTGCTAATATATTACCTGAAACTCTTATCTTGTGTTTTAACCTTTTGTGTGGCACCTTAGAGACACAGATACATAGAAAATCGGAGGAGGAGGAGGCCATTTGGCCCTTTGAGCCTGATCCGCCATTCATTCTGATCATGCTAATCATAATTGAGAGTCTTTTGAATGTTGGAGTATCCTGCATCTAGTGGTCTCCCTTTATCTACCCTCCTAGTTACATTTTCAAAAGCCTCAAATAAATTTGGCAATTTGTCTGCTTCAAGCGGAATTGCCATCTCAGTCCCATTTCCGTCACTTTAAGGCAGACTTGGCCTGGGCCATTGGAAAACGGGTGGCATTTTCCGGTCATTCCCACCCAAATTCAATGGGCATTTTGCTTGTCCATCGAGTTCTCCATCACACCCAGAATGATTGCCACTGTGACTGGAACCAGAAGAGTTCCATGTTGGTTTTTGATATACCCCAAATCTACTTAACCACCAGAATAAAGGCAGCTTTCATCCCTTCATTCTTGGCCGAATCCAAACCCATGTTCCTGAAGGCAAGGGTCGGGATTCTCTGGCCTCCCAGCCTCTCGGCAATGGGAGGTGGCGCCCCGATTGCTGGTGGGAAATGGGAATTTGCATTCAAGCCACCCCACGTTGCCGGGAAACCTGTAGACGGGGCAGCACTACGGCGGGACCAGAGAGTCCCACTGCTGGAGAATTCCGCCAAAATGCTAAAAAAAGAATGCCATTCGATCCACCCGACCTGCCAGATAGTGTCCCCTGGCCCCTCCCTTGCCACCCCGGATCACCACCCAGCCCCCCCAGCCATCGGCACGGCTCCCCCCCGACTGTGGCGGCACTGGACACAGTCTGCAGCCGCCATGTGAGGTTGACGAAAACTGAGAGCACAAGTGAACGGCACATCGGGGGAGGAGCACTAGAAGAGGCCTTCAGGCGATGTCCTGAGGCCGTCCCAACGGCATGCGCCATACTCCTCGATGGCGCCGTTTTGGTGGGGGTGGAGCATCCAAAAACATGCGCCGCACCCGATCCAGTCATAAACAGGGATCCTCCACCCGATCACCGATTACGATATCAGTATCGGGCAATGGAGAATCTCGCCAATGGTTCTCCCACCGGAGCTAAAATGCACTAGTTTGATGATCCCCTTACAGCTGTACAGCGGGATGCAATTTAATGTTCCACATCATGGAATACGAGGGATTTCCAAAGAAATCTTGATTCCAGGCTGCCAACTTGAGCAGGCAGCCCGATAGCAGAGTCCTGTGGCTGGACAGCCACCAGCCCCCTGTGCCCTCCCCACCTCCTGCCAGAAAGTCGGTTCTGAACCCCCCACACTGCAAGTAGGCCCCAACGCCCCCCCCCACCGCCACCACAGATTGGCCCCAACTTGACCCCCACCATATGGCAGCCCCCCACTCCTGGATTGCCTGGGTGCCCTCCCCCAGGGACCGCTGTAATTGGGACCGCCCTCAGGGACCCCTGTAATAATGGGATCTCCCTGGGATCCCGGAAATAGAGAGAGCCCCCAGGGAACCCCTGCCTAAAGGAACCCCGTCCACAGAGCTCCCCCACACACAATACTCCCCCCCATATAGAACCCCCTTCCTCCCAGAAAAGGAATCCTTCTCGGGAGGCGAGAGAGCAATCGAGACAGGGGCTGTGGGAAGCATAATAGCTGTAATACTTACCTTGCAGCCAATGTGTCCACTTCTCAGAGGAGAACAGCTGCTTCTGCATCTGGTTCCCACAGATCCACTGTTGCAATCCATTCATGGCTTTGGAGAAGTGATTGACAGCTCGTAAAAACCATCTGCAGCTTTGATCCATTCATATCTCTTCATGCTTCAGTGGCCTAAGTGGTGCTGCCTGCTTAGCACTGCCAGCAGGCAGGGGCACTGCCAGGGTGCGAAGCTGGCATTTATGCATGGTGGTGATCAGGCCGGGGTGTCCTGTGTGGGTGTTGGGGGCTGCGGGGGGCCCAAGGAACACCTTATAATAGATTGGGATCTTGGGGGGGTTTCAGGGATCACATTGGGGCCTCAAGAGATCGGGGCACCATTTAAAAATGGCGTTCCGATCTCTCGCTGCACCAAGAGCCTCCGGCGAGCGGAGGTCCTCAGTGAAGAAAATGGAGCTAAGTGCTGCCTCGGCCCAGATGGGCGTTAGATAGCGGGGTATTTCTGAGTGCTGAGAAACACCCGGCTAATCGCGCGAGCTACGGGACTCTGTCCCCATTCAGGTAGATCCCACCCATTATATTCCCAATATTGGAACTTCTCAATGTCATATTCCAGGGTTAAGATTTTTCATTCTCTGGGGTGTTTTTATCAGCAGATCATTCCAAAGCTAGAGCATTAAAGTGCTTATGGGCCACAATTTCATGATGAAGTGTATTGAAAGGAACTTTTATAACGTTTAGCAATAGATGAAGCATGGTAATACAAGCAGCCATGTAATCAGATCATTGCGTTGGTATTTGTAATATTTAATATTAAGATGGCATAACAGAAATTCATGCTGTCACAGTTTTTTCCCAGCTATTCCATGACTAAATAATCCTCATTATGTTAACAGCAAGAACTTGAATATATTTTGATTTCTAAATTGGATTTTGAGTTGAAGTTGTTTTTATTGGTTGTCATTTCATTCTAAATGTTCTGAATTTTGATTGTTCAGAGTTTAGGCACATATTTACAGTCCTGTACTCAGTAAACATCATACTTCAACCCAACCCACTGCTGCTGTTAACATTACTGAACGGCTTTGAACAGTCCAGTCATGTATTCAGAGGTTTATATTGTGGTTCCAAGCCTGACACCTCCGATCAGAGTTTCCGCTTTGAACACGTTCAGTGATTCCAGCACAAACTGCATTATTTCGACAAGGGTTTTCTGCATGGAGGCCTGAATTTGCATGGGACGGAAGGGACCTCCAACTTGGAGAAAACAACAGCAGAGCCCTGATTCTTTATGTCCCGTCCTCGTTTGCACGTCCATGGTTGATAGAGGCGGCTGCACATGTAAAAGTGCAGATTCCTTCAAACAGATCGACTTGTCATTACTGGTATGTGGAAAACACAACCTATGGGCTTCAGACGTTTGAGCAAAAGCTGCCGGAGTCAATGGAGAGGGAGGGTACCCTTTGCAGAGGTAAGGGACCCTTTTGGATACGTCCATGGATTCCTTTGTGAAAGGTACCAAAACCTCTGGGAAAGGTTAAATGCCTTTTTGGGATCATTAAAAGTAGACATAAATGTGCATAATTTGTGGACAAACTCATTAGAACTCTTAAAATGTCAAGGCATTTAAATCCCCAAGCACATTCAATGAAAAAACACAGCCTGCTATGGCTGCTTGCAATTTCACAAAGGATTACTGTCTGCACAGAAATTTTGGCCTCAGACAAATTCTAGGGCTGGATTCTCCCAAAATGGGGCAATGTCCCCAAGCTGGCGTAAAAACGCTGGAGTTTTACTCCGGAGATTGCTAAAAACAAGATAAGGCAATTCATTCACCTGCAGGGGGCTAGCAAGAACCCAGAGTAATTCACACAGCTTTATCTGCAGATACGGGCCCCTGCACTGCCGGTTTCGGGTCCGCGCATGCGCACGGCGGCAGCCTCCTGCGGCCGCACCGAGCCCCATGTCGGACTTGGACCGCGGAGGGAGCTGCAAGATGTAGGCCCCCCCAATCGGCCGCGCACCTGAGGATCCAACCGGCCTGATCTGTCCCCCTGGCCACCCATAAGGCCTCCCCCCCCCCAGTGTCCGATCCCCCCGTCCCCCACCAGGGCGGCCGCAGACTGATTTTGCAGCCGCCACGCGAGCATCCCGACCGGCTATCGCAGATTAGTTCCACGCCATCGGGAACTCGGCCGGTTGGGAGCAGAGGATCGCTGGGCGGGGCCTCTGGCAATGGCCCCCCCAGCCACGCGGAGTACTCCACGAACACGACGATTTTCAGGGCCCAGAGAATCGCCGGACAGGCGTGGGGCTGCGGAGAATCCAGCCCCTGGTCTCTTGTTTGCTCTTTATCTGTAAAATGTCCAAAATATATTCCTCTTTTTCAAACAACTTAAACAATGAATTATGGACTTTGCTTCACCAGTAATTTGCAGCACAAATGTTCCACACTCTCACTGCTCTCAGAGTAAACTATTCCCAAACGTTATTTCATCATATGACTATCTCAAATTTCTATTCACCATGATGCCATTCAATGGAAACAACCTATCACTATTTACCTTATGACAACCTTTCATTATTTAGCAGGTCACCTGACAAATTAAGGTCAATCGGATGTAAGCTGGAAACCAAGGAGCTATTTTTAACTTGCCTGCAGGACCCAAAATTGGTGTTGTTTCTTTAATAGACTGCTATAATCTCTAATGTACATTGCAAATTCCCACCCACAGTCTCTACAACCTTCCTTCATTGCTCTCTTTCGAATATTTTATTTTGCATTTTTATGTTCACACATTTACCACCCGGTAGAAACAGCCAGAAGTGGATCTAGCTGCCCATTTACACCACTCAGTTCTGTAGTGAACTAGTCCAAGATGGCCAATGGAGCATAATAGGACAAACATTCACATCACGCCAAAGAAAGAGATATGGGAGTTTGGTTTAAAGGAGCATCTTTAAAAAGAGAGAGGCAGACAGGTGGAAATGTTGAGGGTGGGAATTGCAATTGTTATGGGTCTGGGTTTAGAGAATCCCAAAGTGTATCATGGAGTTCACCTGACCCACAACTTTTAATAAATTGTGGTATGGGGAGCACATGGCTCACTCTACAGGCATGGTACAGAAAATGGACCAGTGGTTTTTTAAAAACAAAACAATGTTTATTCTATGAATTCAAGTTAACCTTTTTAAAATAAACAGTGAATACCTTAGCAACCAGTAAATCAAATACACCCCCCAAAGAATACAACACTAAGTAATCTGAATGCTGTCCTTTTAACAGCCAAAAGACTTAACACACCTCCAAACAGAAGCACATCAGGGTTTACATTCAAGACTGAAAACATTTATAATTCTTCTGAATTCACCAAATGATCCATAGATAGTCTTTGGAAGGCAGAGATCAACAGCAGTGCAGCTCACTGAAAAAACACAGACACACCCAAGCTCTTTCTCAAACTGAAACTAAAAAAGCAGAAGTAGAGCTCAGCTCTACCCACATTCTTACATCACTCCAGTAACATGAGCAGCTCCATTTCTTAAAGGTACATTTCTTAAACACCCATTTCTTAAAGGGTACTCTCACATGACACCTCCCCCCCCCACCCAAAAAAAACCCATCAACTTCAAGATGGTTTCATTTTCACCATCCTTTAAGAAATGCACACAGTAAATATACTTTATTTACAGCACGGTAGGATTATGGATAGCACAATTGCTTCACAGCTCCAGGGTCCCAGGTTCGATTCCGGCTTGGGTCACTGTCTGTGCGGAGTCTGCACATCCTCCCCGTGTGTGCGTGGGTTTCCTCCGGGTGCTCCGGTTTCCTCCCACAGTCCAAAGATGTGCAGGTTAGGTGGATTGGCCATGATAAATTGCCCTTAGTGTCCAAAATTGCCCTTAGTGTTGGGTGGGGTTACTGGGTTATGGGGATAGGGTGGAGGTGTTGACCTTGGGTAGGGTGCTCTTTCCAAGAGCCGGTGCAGACTCGATGGGCAGAATGGCCTCCTTCTGCACTGTAAATTCTATGATATAATTCTATGATTGATCGTTTCAAAAAAAACAACACACGCAACCCGGTATAATAATATAGGCCATTTTTTTTAGTTTTTCTTCTTCCAACTGAAATCCTTCTCAATTAATAGTCTCTTTGAACAAGTAGGTCTCCGCACGATCCATACATTGTTCTACGCCTCAGCATCTCTCTTAAAAGACAGATACTTTAGTTCAATCTGATCATCGAGTCCCTTGCAATTCTCCAACACAGGAGCATTGGTTATCACAGCTTTCAGGCAGTCAATTACCTGTTGAAAGTCCGCTGTCCATTGAAATTTTGACGTTTCTTAAGCAAGTCCATCAGTGGAGCAATCACGCGACAAAACCTTTGCACAAATGTTCGCTCACATCCACTGACATTATTTCCCTTTGTCTCGAGGGTATCGGAAACTCCTCAAGGAAAGTGACTTGGGCTTTTCCAAATTCACTTTTGGCTAGGTTTATCACCAAACCTGCCTCCTGAAGTCGATCCAATAACTCCATCAGATGTTTTAAATGTTCTGTCCATGTCTGGCTGAAATTTATCAGATCGTCGATGTATACCGGACAATTGGATAATCCTGAAACAACTTTGTCTGTTAACCGTTGAAATGTAGTTGGGGTGTTTTTCATGCGAAACGGCATAACTTTGAATTGGTATATACCATCCGGAGTCACAAAAGCTGAAATCTCCTTCACCCTTTCGGATAAAGATACCTGCCAGTAACCTTTAAGTAAATCCAATTTGGAAATAAAAACTGATCGTCCCACTTTCTCAATGCAATCCTCCAAACGTGGGATAGGATAAGAGTCCGTTCTTGTAACTGCATTAACCTTTCTATAGTCCACACACCACCGTTGGGTACCGTCTGTTTTTGGTACCATCACTATGGGTGAGCTCCATTGGCTGCAACCCACTTCAATTATGCCATTTTAAGCATACTCTCAATCTCTTTGTTAACCTGTGCCAATTTTAAAGGGTTAAGTCTATATGGATGTTGTTTGATCGGAACAGCATTTCCCACATCGACATCATGTATAGCCATTTTAGTACTTCCCAATTTATCTCCACAAATTTGCCCATGTGATATCAATAATCAGTTTGTTTTTCCTCTGGAAGATAACTCAACAATTTATCCCAATTTTTAAGAACAGCCTCATTTTCCAATTTAATTTGAGGTATGTCAAATTCACAGTCCTCTGGATTTGGTTCATCACTTTGAGTTAGAATCATGAAAACCTCCTCCTTTTTCTCTCCTTCCCTTTCAAAGTACCTTTTAAGCATATTCACATGATACACTCGGTGATTCTTCGTTCTATCTGGTGTTTTTACCACATAATTCACATCACTTAATTTCCTTTCAATCTGATAAGGTCCACACCACCTAGCTTTTAAAGGTTCACCTATCACTGGTAACAATACTAAAACTTTATCTCCACTGGCAAAACTAAGAACTTTGGATTTATTGTCCGCTGCCTGTTTCATCACATTTTGTGCATCTTTTAAATGTTGTCTAGCCAATTCACCTGCTCTATTTAATCGTTCCCTAAAATTTGACACGTAATCCAATAATGTAATTTCCGATTTCTCACCCACCAATTTTTCCTTAATCAATTTAAGTGGTCCTCTTACATCATGACCAAAAATTAGTTCAAAAGGACTACATTTGGTTGACCCATTAGGAGCATCCCTAATTGCATACAGAACAAATGGAATTCCTTTATCCCAATCCTCTGGATAATCTTGATAATACGCCCTCAACATTGTCTTTAATGTCTGATGCCACCTTTCTAACGCTCCCTGAGATCCTGGATGGTACGCAGTTGATTTAAATTGTTTTATTCCTAAGCTATCCATTACTTCTTTGAATAACCTGGAGGTAAAATTTGATCCTTGATCCGATTGTTTTTCTGTGGGTAGTCCATATCTTGTAAAGAATTTAAGTAATTCCTCCACAATCTTTTTAGCTGTAATATTATGTACTGGAAAGGCCTCTGGAAACCTAGTAGACACATCCATTACTGTCAAAAATATTGATTCCCACTTTTTGTTTTCGGAAGCGGTCCTAGGCAATCAATTAGGACCTTTGTAAAAGGTTCCTCAAATGCTGGAATGGGTATTAAGGGTGCTGGTTTTATCACTGCTTGAGGTTTCCCTATCACTTGACATGTGTGACATGATTGACAAAATTTAACTGCATCTTTATGTAGTCCAGGCCAATAAAAATATTTCTGGATTTTAGCTTGTGTTTTCCTTATCCCCAAATGACCTCCCACTGATACCTCATGTGAAACTCGCAAAACCTCCTTTCTATACCCTACCGGCAATGCTACTTGATGAACATCTGCCCACTTTTCATCCGCCTGCATATGTAAAGGTCTCCATTTTCTCATCAAGACATCACTTTTACGGTAATAACACTCTGGTATACATTCAGATTCCTCTTCCGTGTATGCTTTCTTATACATCCGTTTTATGTCAAGATCTTTTTGTTGTAACTCCGCCAATTTTCTTGCACTAAAAATATCTGCCTCATCCTCCACCTGTTCTTGTTCTTTTTCAACCATCTGATCAAAAATCGTTTCTGATAATTGCACTTCAACGCCATCTTCACTCTTTGATTTCTCCTTTTGTCTTAATCTGTGACTTGTTACTACACAATCCGGAAAAATCCCAGGACATTCGTCCTTCAACACTTCAGTTGTCTGATTTTCCACTGGCTTATCAACCACAGTAGGCATCACTCCCACCTGCGATCCAGCTATATCATTACCCAAGATAAACTGTATTCCTGGACAAGATAGTTTCTCTATTACTCCTACTACCACTTCACCACTCTTCACTGGACTTTCCAACCTTACCTTATATAATGGATCGCTACTCCTCTCACCCTGAATTCCACATATTATTATCTTTTCTGGCAACATTCTTCCCAAACTCCATAACTCCTCATCTCTCACCATTAAAGATTGACTAGCTCCCGTATTTCTTAAAATTGTGACTTCTTTACCTACTCCTCCTGATACAGATGAGTAAACTTTACCCACACAAGTAAATTCTTTAAAGAGATCTGGCACCTTCTTATCAATCACCTCTTGATCAGGCTGTACAATCTTTTGCACCTCCTTCACTTCACTTGGGCTTTACTTTCCCACTTTAACAAACACCGCTGTCTTATCCTGTTTTACCACATCAGCCTTCCCAGTGCTTTTCTTCAACCACCAACACTGTGACTTTTCATGGCCTAGTTTATTACAGTGAAAACATTTGAAACTTTTCATATCTCTTCCACCCTCCTGGATTTCTTTTTTAGTCTGAGGTACACTCTCCTTATTATCTCCCATCAGATCACCTTTACCTTTACCACTTGAGTACTTCTCATGTCCCCAGTTTCTATCCCTCACAGGCTGAAACTGATGTCGGAAACCAAGCTTTGATTTATGAACTAATTCATTATCATCTGCCATTTCTGCTGCTACTCTCGCAGTTTTAACCCTCTGTTCTTCTACATGAGTTCTCACTACATCAGGAATTGAATTTTTAAACTCCTCCAAAAGTATAATTTCTCTGAGAGCATCATACGTTTGGTCTATTTTCAAAGCCCTTATCCACCTATCAAAATTACTCTGTTTCAGCCTTTCAAACTCCATGTATGTTTGACCAAATTCTTTCATTAAATTTCTAAACCTTTGCCTGTAAGCTTTAGGCACTAGTTCATATGCACCCAAGATGGATTTTTTCACCTCCTCATACGTCCCAGATACCTCCTCCGGTAGTGATGCAAACACTTCACTCACCCTACCTACCAGCTTTGTTTGAATCAGTAACACCCACATGTCTTGTGGCCATTTAATTTGTTTAGCTACCTTCTCAAATGAAATGAAAAAGGCTTCCACTTCCTTCTCGTCAAACCTTGGCAATGCTTGGACATATTTAAATAGATCCCCGCCATGCCTTCGACTTTGATGCTCTTTCTCACTATCCTCATCACTATCACCCAACTGTACGTTTCCCTTTACGTCTGCCAATTTTAACTGACTGTCATGTTTCATGGCCATTTTCTGAAGTTCAAACTCTCTTTATCTTTTTCCTGATCTGTATCTCCCTTTCTCTTTCTTTTTGTTCTGCTCGGGCTATTCTTTCTTTTCTCCTTTCTTCTCTCTCCTTTTCTTTTTCCTCTCTCTTTCTTTCTTTTTCCTCTCTATCTCTTTCTCTTTTCGCTCTCTCTCTTTCGTATTCAAGCTACTTTAATTATTTCTCATGTTCCATTTGTTTCATTTGTAACTGAATTTTTGCCATTTCCAATGAGTCAAACTGTATCTCAGGCAACTTTAAATGCTGAGCCACTGCCATAATTACCTCACCTTTTCGCATTTTGCCAGGCAATGTTAACTGCAATGTTTTTGCCAAATCTAACAGTCTGCTTTTAGTCTCTGTCCGTAAGGTATTGCGTGTGACCGTCTCCACCCCCAAGAACTTCTGAGCCTCTGAAAGAGCTATTGTCCACAACACACTCCCCACTTAAACTAAAATACCACACCTGAAAAGCAACCACAATATGCTCACCCCTCACTGTCTTTAAGGTCACTAAGCTAATCCAATAGATAGACATTTATCCCCCTCGAG
The DNA here is from genome assembly GCF_047496885.1 of Scyliorhinus torazame. Classification (NCBI taxonomy): domain Eukaryota; kingdom Metazoa; phylum Chordata; class Chondrichthyes; order Carcharhiniformes; family Scyliorhinidae; genus Scyliorhinus; species Scyliorhinus torazame. Next base: position 68,177,412 of record NC_092721.1, on the reverse strand, counting down.
CCCCCAATTGTTATGGGTCAGGGTTTAGAGAATTCCAAAATGTATCATGGAGTTCACCTGGCCCAAAACTTTTAATAGATTGTGGTATGGGGAGCACACGGCTCACTCTACAGGCATGAGGCATGGTACAGCAGAAAATGGACCAGTGTTTTTTTAAAACAAAACAATGTTTATTCTATGAACTCAAGTTAACCTTTTTAAAACAAACAGTGAATATCTTAGCAACCAGTAAATCAAATACACCCCCCAAAGAATACAACACTAAGTAATCTGTTTGTTGTCCTTTTAACACCCAAAAGACTTAACAAACCTCCAAACAGAAGCACATCAGGGTTTACATTCAAGACTGAAAACATTTATAATTCTTCTGAATTTACCAAATGATCCATAGATAGTCTTTAGATGGCAGAGATCAACAGCAGTGCAGCTCACTGGAAAAACAGAGACATACCCAAGCTCTTTCTCAAACTGAAACTACAAAAGCAGAAGTAGAGCTCAGCTCCACCCACACTCTGACATCACTCCAGTAACATGAGCAGCTCCATTTCTTAAAGGTACATTTCTTAAACACCCATTTCTTAAAGGATTCTCTCACATGACACAATGCATAGAGTCTAGATAGTTGGAAGCACAGTCAACAATTGTGGAGCATAGAAGGTTGCTGATGTACCTGGGCCAGAATTGAAGAAACACAGATTGTGGGAGCATCATAGAGCTGGAGGAGGTGACAAAGGCCGGAACAGGTGAGACCGTGGAGGGATTTGAACACGAGGATGCAAATTTTAAAACAAAGATGTTTGCCAAACCAAGAACAAAAGATGGTAGAATTTTGAATTAGATCATGTTCAGGAGAATTCAGTCCTCAGTGTGCAAGTTGCAGATGTCTTTAACATTGGGTGCGATTCTCCGGCAAGATTTCTAAGTGTGGTAGCAAGCGGTAACTGCTGCGAGCTTCCCGGCGCTCGACATAGTGAGACCAGCAATGCAATACAACATTAATTTGGCCACTTAACGAGACCCCACTGGCTTCACGCTACAAATGAAGACTCACCAGCTGATTCACCGGGACCGCGTTCGCCAGACCCCCGCTAACAAGGTCGACCAGCTCATTAGCAGCACTTGCACAGCCAATCCCACTCAGCTCGCAGCCATGGTGCCGAGACGCCCGGCCTCAAGGTTTGGAGACACGACCTGCAGAGGCTTTTGGATGCGGTCTCGGCCAGGAGGGATGTCCTGTTCCACTGACGGTCCCAGAGGGTAAGCCACAGAGCAGCCAGTGCCACCTAGGACAAAGTGGCAGCAGTTGTCAGCTTGAACAGCATGACCAGGGGGGCTGGCCTCCAGCACCTCAAGGAGATCAACGATCTACACCAGGCAGCACGGGTGAGTTGACAACACCCCCCCAAACATCAAAACCTTTCCACCCCCCCCCCCATGACCATTCTCCCCAACCCTCCATGCACCCCCCAACCCTTTATTCACCCTCCCTCTCCACCCCCCACCCCCCCAAGGACAGAGCCTCCCATAAGACCACCTCGGAGGAGAGCTCGGAGGATGCCACAATTGACACATCACAGCTGTCATCCTTCACCATCGCAGAAATACACATCTTGGTGGGCAACATTAGTGGTCAGGCTTCTGGGGCACATTCTGGTGATCACCAAACAGTTGCTGGTGCACATGAGGTGGAGGCAGTAACACACAGGCGAAACAGCAGTCAGAAGTCACCTGGATACCAGGACCCAACTAGGTCCCAGCCAGATACTGAGCCGATAGACCAAGTGATCCCGGAGCTGCTGGACACGTTAGAATCATAGAATTTACAGTGCAGAAGGAGGCCATTTGGCCCATCGAGTCTGCACCGGCCTTAGAATGGACACCCTACCCAAGCTCACACCTCCACCCTATCCCCATAACCCAATAACCCCACCCAACCTTTTTTGACACTAAGGGTAATTTAGCAAGACAATTCACCTAACCTGCACATCTTTGACTGTGGGAGGAAACCGGAGCACCCGGAGTAAACCCACGCACATTTGGGGAGAACGTGCATACTCCGCACAGACAGTGACCCATGCCGGGAATCGAGCCTGGGACCCTGCAGCTGTGATGCAACTGTGCTAACCACAGTGCTACTGTGCTGCCCACACGGTAGCACAGTTACGGAGCGGCCGGGACATTCAGAGGGAGGTGACAGTGACACTCCAGCAGGTCCATAGCCAATCGGAGGAATCCCAAAGTCCTCGGGTACAGGAAGTGTCACCAGCAATGCATGGCACCAAGACCAACACTGTGGAGATCGCAGTGAAAAACCAGGAGCATGACGTCAGCAGCATTAATAGATGTGCCCAAGAGGTGGCGCTGTCAGTGACGGCCATTGCTGAGGGCCTCGACAGAATGTCTGACCCATTGGAGGACATGACGCAGTACCAGGCTGACCATGATGACGCGTTGTGGGACAAGTCTCTGTCTCAGATGGAAATGGTTGAGGCACTGCAGAGCTTGTCCCAATCGCAGCTGGGCATTGCTGAGGCACTGCAGAGCATGGCCCAATCGCTGTGGATCATTTTTGAGGGCATCGACACAATGGTGCTGCCAGGGCTGGCAGAGCCAGTTGATACAGGGGCAGCCAGGGCTCAGACCAATTGTCCCTCCTTCCCAAGGTGAACCCGGACCTCCCCCATGGAGTGAGGTTGGTGGCCACATGCTCCCTGAATTCTATCCCTCTGATGAGGCCCTGTCTCACAGTCAGCACAGAGGACAGGATGGCATGACTGTGCAGGTGCAGCCGACAAGTGCACCGGAGCCCCCAGAGGACGCCAGCCAGGGGCATCGAAGGCCACGGGATGCGGTAAGCAACTGGCTGCCTCCACCTCTGATGTGCATCCTGGGGACGCAACTAGACGAAGCAGTAGAGCAAGGCCAAGCACATGAAGGATCACTGAGGGCACTGGGAGATGGGGGGAGAGGCTATGTATGGGGTGAGAGGGCATGAGGGAGAGTGGGGCGGCACCATCGGGAGAGTCGGCTTTGTTGGCCACTTGTGAAACATTGAAAACCCTTCACCACAACCAGGATGAAGCCTCTCACTTACTTCCACAATGCGGGCCCATCTCTCCAGGCAGGTCCCCCCCACCCTTCCCCGGGCGATCCTTTCAAAAGGAGTACTAACCAGCGCCAGCGTGACCACTTGCTGGGGAGGCCGCTGAATGGATATGGTTGGCTCTTGTTAATTGTATGCAAATTGGGCTTAAGTGGTGAGAATAGGTTTCTCGCCTATGGGAGTTGGCCAGTTGCATAGCAAACTGTTTGGCACCTGGCATGGCTCTCGTTTTCTGCCTCTCCCACTATTCACCAGCCTTGTTTTGCGAGAGAGAGAGAGTGCAACTAGGCCGGAAAATCGTGGCCAGAGAACTGAATACCAGTCAGGTAGTATTTGAAGGGAAAAACGTTTCTGGGGGATAAGCCATTTGATCCTTCCGGGACTGAGCAAAGGGAGAAAAGGAAAGATGAACCGGACTGACACTTCAATTTAGATTGTTTTTAATCAGTTGGCAGGTTCCAACATTTATTTGCGTTGTCCTGTTTCACTGAAATGAATGATTTCACTTTTCAGGGAGAGGAGGGAGTGCAGTGAGCTGGGTAATAGTCATTCCACCTCAGAAACTTTCTTCAACTCTGATCCAAACCAATAAAACTAAAGAATTGCCTTTGTCGCTGACTTCTTTCCTAAATTTATCTCTCTTTTGCTCTCTCTTTCTTTCTCACTTTCAGGTCCAAGTGAAATTAACTTTGACAGGTTTGATTCATGTCTTATTTACACTGTGATCTGGCAAGTCTGGTCTCCGTATGTAAATCTACCGTTGGGGATTGAAATAAAGCAAATCCGTTCAGAATACTTGCTCTCAGAGAATTTGAACGGTAATTATTTTCATCATCTACATGCACACATGCTACAAAATGTACACAATGGGTGCAATTCTCTGGCCTCGATGCACTCGAGCGACTGCACAACGAGGCTGGTGAATAGCAGGAGGGGTAAAAATGAGAACCGCGCCAGGCACCAAACAGTTTGTGCTGCAACCGACCCGCTCCCATAGGCGAAATTGGGATCCCGCTGAAGCGTGTCAAGAAGCCAATTATCACCACTTCAGCCCTATTTCCGTACAATTAACGAGAGCCACCCCATACCCAACAGCCTCCCGTGATTGAGCTGCCTCCAGCAGGTGGTCACGCTGGTGTCGATTAGTACTCCTTTAGAAAAAAGTGAACCTGGCGGACGGGCTTCTGTGGGGAGCTGTGGAGGTGAGTAGCCATCTTCGCTCACAGGCAAAGAGCCCGGGGACAATAGGCTTGCCACCCCAGAGCTTGGCAGAGGGTTGGGGGGCAACTGGGACGAGGGGGCACCCTAGGCTGGGGTGCTCCGTCGGGACGGGACGGGGGTCAGCATTGGGAGGAGTGGAGCAGGATTCCTACTGAATGTCCCGGCCATACTCTAATGTCTCCATCAGCTCCAGGATGGCCTCTTCTACAGGCTGGGTTCAGACTGGGACCCTTATGGTCCACGTGACTAATAGGATGGCTTCCTCAGAGCTCTCCTCCGAGGTGTTCTCCTGGGAGGTTGGAGAGGGGGGCCACCTGGGATGGGCAAGCGGCATCGGCTGGCAGATCTGCGGGAGAATGGATATGTGGTCAGTGGGAGGGATGGGTCAGTCAGTCAGGCAATAACATCTCATGTTTGACAGGTCCTCCGGGTGGAGCCTGGTGGTTTCTCACCTATGTGACGTCAGCCAGCCTCCATATTGGTGACCGCTCTGTCCTCGGTCAACACAATCACCTCCAGGGCCCGTTATGTCTGGTATTCCTCCGCCAGTCTGGGCCCTCTCCTGGCAATTGTGTGAGAGCTTTTCCTGAGGAGACAGAGAGAGGGCATCATTAGCCTCACACGTGGTTAAGAGTGGTAGGAGGACGGGTTTGGGGGTGGTTTGAAGGGAGAGGGGTGGAGGGAGCCTTGGGGGTCGCATGGAGAGTTAGGGGTGGATGTTCCTGTGGGGGCAGCAAGGTCTCGCGGGAGGGGGGTAGTGGGGGGCATTGGTGTCTACTCACACATGATGCAGAGTGTTGATTGTTAACCTTTTTCCTGCACTGGAGGCCAGTCCTCCTGGTCACACTTACAATACTTGTCCCAGACAGCACTGGCTGCCCTGTGGCTGATCCTCTGGGACCCTCGTTGGGAACAGGACATTCCTCCTTGCCTCCAGTGCGTCTATGAGCCTCCCACATCTGCATCCCCAAATCCTGGGGCTGTTCTCTTCGGCGCCGTTGTTGTGAGCTGGCTGGAGTTGGCTGAACAAGTGCTGCTTAAATGCTGCTCGACCTTGTTAGCAGGGACTGGCGAGCGTGGTGCCGCTGAATCGGCTGGTGAGCCTTCATTTGCAGCAAGAAGCCCATGGGGCTTCGTTAAGTGAACCAATTAACATTGAATAGCATTGCCGGCCTTGCCAGGCCGAACGCTGGGAAGTTTGCGGCAGTTGTCGCTCGCTACCACACTTGAAAACATTTCTGGAGAATCGCGCCCACAGTTTTGATCCCCTTGAGATTTCATTCAAGCAATTGAAAACAGCGCGGGAGCTGAGTGAGCCGGGACATTGAAAACAGCGCGGGAGCTGAGTGAGCCGGGACATTGAAAACAGCGCGGGAGCTGAGTGAGCCGGGACATTGAAAACAGCGCGGGAGCTGAGTGAGCCGGGACATTGAAAACAGCGCGAGAGGTGAGTGAGCCAGGACATTGAAAACAGCGCGGGAGGTGAGTGAGCCAGGACATTGAAAACAGCGCGGGAGGTGAGTGAGCCGGGACAGTGAAAACAGCGCGGGAGCTGAGTGAGCCGGGGCATTGAAAACAGCGCGAGAGGTGAGTGAGGCGGGACAGTGAAAACAGCACGAGAGGTGAGTGAGCCGGGACCCTGAAAACAGTCGGGAGGTGAGTGAGCCGGGACAGTGAAAACAGCGCGGGAGCTGAGTGAGCCGGGACAGTGAAAACAGCGCGGGAGCTGAGTGAGCCGGGACATTGAAAACAGCGCGAGAGCTGAGTGAGCCGGGACAGTGAAAACAGCGCGAGAGGTGAGTGAGGCGGGACAGTGAAAACAGCACGAGAGGTGAGTGAGCCAGGACATTGAAAACAGCGCGGGAGGTGAGTGAGCCGGGACAGTGAAAACAGCGCGGGAGCTGAGTGAGCCGGGACATTGAAAACAGCGCGGGAGCTGAGTAAGCCGGGACAGTGAAAACAGCGCGAGAGGTGAGTGAGGCGGGACAGTGAAAACAGCGCGAGAGGTGAGTGAGGCGGGACAGTGAAAACAGCGCGAGAGGTGAGTGAGGCGGGACAGTGAAAACAGCGCGAGGGGTGAGTGAGCCGGGACAGTGAAAACAGCGCGGGAGCTGAGTGAGCCGGGACAGTGAAAACAGCGCGGGAGCTGAGTGAGCCGGGACAGTGAAAACAGCGCGAGAGCTGAGTGAGGCGGGACAGTGAAAACAGCGCGAGAGCTGAGTGAGGCGGGACAGTGAAAACAGCGCGAGAGGTGAGTGAGGCGGGACAGTGAAAACAGCGCGAGAGGTGAGTGAGGCGGGACTGTGTAAACAGCGCGAGAGGTGAGTGAGGCGGGACAGTGAAAACAGCGCGGGAGCTGACTGAGCCGGGACAGTGAAAACAGCGCGAGAGGTGAGTGAGGCGGGACAGTGAAAACAGCGCGAGAGGTGAGTGAGCCGGGACAGTGAAAACAGCACGAGAGGTGAGTGAGGCGGGACAGTGAAAACAGCGCGAGAGGTGAGTGAGCCGGGACAGTGAAAACAGCGCGAGAGGTGAGTGAGCCGGGACAGTGAAAACAGCGCGAGAGGTGAATGAGGCGGGACAGTGAAAACAGCGCGAGAGGTGAGTGAGACGGGACTCTGAAAACAGCGCGGGAGGTGAGTGAGCCGGGACAGTGAAAACAGCGCGAGAGGTGAGTGAGCCGGGACAGTGAAAACAGCGCGGGAGCTGAGTGAGCCGGGACAGTGAAAACAGCGCGGGAGCTGAGTGAGCCGGGACATTGAAAACAGCGCGGGAGCTGAGTGAGCCAGGACTCTGAAAACAGCACGGGAGCTGAGTGAGCCGGGACAGTGAAAACAGCGCGAGAGGTGAGTGAGCCGGGAAATTGAAATCAGCGCGGGAGCTGAGAGAGCCGGGACATTGAAAACAGCGCGAGAGGTGAGTGAGCCGAGACATTGAAAACAGCGCGGGAGGAGAGACAGCCGGGACAGTGAAAACAGCGCGAGAGGTGAGTGAGCCGGGACTTTGAAAACAGCGCGGGAGCTGAGTGAGCCGGGACAGTGAAAACAGCGCGGGAGCTGAGTGAGCCAGGACTCTGAAAACAGCGCGGGAGCTGAGTGAGCCGGGACATTGAAAACAGCGCGAGAGCTGAGTGAGCCGGGACAGTGAAAACAGCGCGAGAGGTGAGTGAGGCGGGACAGTGAAAACAGCACGAGAGGTGAGTGAGCCAGGACATTGAAAACAGCGCGGGAGGTGAGTGAGCCGGGACAGTGAAAACAGCGCGGGAGCTGAGTGAGCCGGGACATTGAAAACAGCGCGGGAGCTGAGTAAGCCGGGACAGTGAAAACAGCGCGAGAGGTGAGTGAGGCGGGACAGTGAAAACAGCGCGAGAGGTGAGTGAGGCGGGACAGTGAAAACAGCGCGGGAGCTGAGTGAGCCGGGACAGTGAAAACAGCGCGGGAGCTGAGTGAGCCGGGACAGTGAAAACAGCGCGAGAGCTGAGTGAGGCGGGACAGTGAAAACAGCGCGAGAGGTGAGTGAGGCGGGACAGTGAAAACAGCGCGAGAGGTGAGTGAGGCGGGACTGTGTAAACAGCGCGAGAGGTGAGTGAGGCGGGACAGTGAAAACAGCGCGGGAGCTGACTGAGCCGGGACAGTGAAAACAGCGCGAGAGGTGAGTGAGGCGGGACAGTGAAAACAGCGCGAGAGGTGAGTGAGCCGGGACAGTGAAAACAGCACGAGAGGTGAGTGAGGCGGGACAGTGAAAACAGCGCGAGAGGTGAGTGAGCCGGGACAGTGAAAACAGCGCGAGAGGTGAATGAGGCGGGACAGTGAAAACAGCGCGAGAGGTGAGTGAGACGGGACTCTGAAAACAGCGCGGGAGGTGAGTGAGCCGGGACAGTGAAAACAGCGCGAGAGGTGAGTGAGCCGGGACAGTGAAAACAGCGCGGGAGCTGAGTGAGCCGGGACAGTGAAAACAGCGCGGGAGCTGAGTGAGCCGGGACATTGAAAACAGCGCGGGAGCTGAGTGAGCCAGGACTCTGAAAACAGCACGGGAGCTGAGTGAGCCGGGACAGTGAAAACAGCGCGAGAGGTGAGTGAGCCGGGAAATTGAAATCAGCGCGGGAGCTGAGAGAGCCGGGACATTGAAAACAGCGCGAGAGGTGAGTGAGCCGAGACATTGAAAACAGCGCGGGAGGAGAGACAGCCGGGACAGTGAAAACAGCGCGAGAGGTGAGTGAGCCGGGACTTTGAAAACAGCGCGGGAGCTGAGTGAGCCGGGACAGTGAAAACAGCGCGGGAGCTGAGTGAGCCAGGACTCTGAAAACAGCGCGGGAGGTGAGTGAGCCGGGACATTGAAAACAGTGCGGGAGGTGAGTGAGCCGGGACAGTGAAAACAGCGCGGGAGGTGAGTGAGCTGGGACAGTGAAAACAGCGCGAGAGGTGAGTGAGCCGGGACAGTGAAAACAGCGCGGGAGCTGAGTGAGCCGGGACAGTGAAAACAGCGCGGGAGCTGAGTGAGCTGGGACTGTGAAAACAGCGCGGGAGCTGAGTGAGCCGGGTCAGTGAAAACAGCGTGGGAGCTGAGTGAGCCGGGACATTGAAAACAGCGCGGGAGCTGAGTGAGCCGTGACAGTGAATACAGTGCGAGAGGTGAGTGAGCCGGGACAGTGAAAACAGTGCGAGAGGTGAGTGAGCCGGGACAGTGTAAACAGAGTGGGAGGTGAGTGAGCCGCGACAGTGAAAACAGCGTGAGAGGTGAGTGAGCCGGGACAGTGAAAACAGCGCGGGAGCTGAGTGAGCCGGGACAGTGAAAACAGCGCGGGAGGTGAGTGAGCCGGGACAATGAAAACAGCGCGGGAGCTGAGTGAGCCGGGACAGTGAAAACAGCGCAAGAGGTGAGTGAACCGGGACATTGAAAACAGCGCGAGAGGTGAGTGAGCCGGGACATTGAAAACAGCGCGGGAGCTGAGTGAGCCGGGACATTGAAAACAGCGTGGGAGGTGAGTGAGCCGGGACATTGAAAACAGCGCAGGAGGTGAGTGAGCCGGGACATTGAAAACAGCGCGAGAGGTGAGTGAGCCGGGACATGGAAAACAGCGCGGGAGGTGAGTGAGCCGGGACATTGAAAACAGCGCGGGAGCTGAGTGAGCCGGGACATTGAAAACAGCGCGAGAGGAGAGGGAGCCAGGAGATTTAAAAAGCGCGGAAGATTTTAAAAGCGCGGGAGGAAAGAGAGCCGGGACATTGAAAACAGCGCGAGAAGAGAGGGAGCCGGGAGATTTAAAATGCGCGGGAGATTTAAGAAGCGCAGGAGCTGCGAGTCAGAGCGGAGATTTTAAAAGATCGCGGCCTAGTTTCGGGATCCGTTCAGAGGAGGAGGAGCAGTCTCTGTCAGGGAGAGAACCTGAGAACATCTAAGACACTCAGAAGGTAAGAAGGTAAGTAAGTGATTTTTACTCATTTTTACTTTTATACCTTTTTCAAATAATGTGTGTCGGGGGGAAACTGAAGTGACATCCCAGAAAAGCTGTGACCTGAGTGGCTGGTTGGGAATCTACACTAAATTAAAAAAATTAAGCATTGGTAACTAATTAAACATAATTACTGAATTATAATTTAGAGGGGTATCTAAGCCAGAGATCGGAGAGTTCTATATTTAGCTTTCGGATTTATATTAGAAATCTAGTGCTAGGAAACAGATAGTTAACAGTAACTTTGAATTTTTAAAACAAATATATTAAATTTTTTTTAAAAAAAACTTTTAATTTTAATTAATTGACGCAATGTCAGTTAGAGGGGTGCAGTGCTCTGACTGTGAGATGTGGCAGGTCCGGGAGGCTTCCAGCGTCCCGGATGGCTTCATCTGCAGAAAGTGCACCCAACTGGATCTCCTCACAGACCGCATGGTTCGGTTGGAGCAGCAATTGGATGCACTTAGGAGCATGCAGGTGGCGGAAAGCGTCATAGATCGCAGTTATATAAATGTGGTCACACCCAAGGTGCAGGCAGAGAAATGGGTGACCACCAGAAAGGGCAGGCAGTCAGTGCAGGAATACCCTGTGGTTGTCCCCCTCTCGAACAGGTATACCCCTTTGGATACTGTCGGGGGGGATAGCCTATCAGGGGAAAACAGCAGCAGCCAGAGCAGTGGCACCACGGTTGGCTCTGATGTTCAGAAGGGAGGGTCAAAGTGCAGAAGAGCAATAGTAATAGGGGACTCGATAGTCAGGGGCACAGATAGGCGCTTCTGTGGACGTGAAAGAGACTCCAGGATGGTATGTTGCCTCCCTGGTGCCAGGGTCCAGGATGTCTCCGAACGGGTAGAGGGCATCTGAAGGGGGAGGGCAAACAGGCAGAGGTCGTTGTACATATTGGCACTAACAACATAGGCAGGAAGGGGCATGAGGTCCTGCAGCAGGAGTTCAGGGAGCTAGGCAGAAAGTTAAAAGACAGGACCTCTAGGGTTGTAATCTCGGGATTACTCCCTGTGCCACGTGCCAGTGAGATTAGAAATAGGAAGATAGAGCAGCTAAACAGTGGCTAAAGAGCTGGTGTAAGAGGGAGGGTTTCCATTATCTGGACCACTGGGAGCTCTTCCGGGGGAGGTGTGACCTATATAAGAAGGACGGGTTGCGTCTAAACCGGACAGGCATAAATATCCTGGCCGCGAGGTTTGCTAGTGTCACACGGGAGGGTTTAAACGAGTATGGCAGGGGGGTGGGCACGGGAGCAATAGGTCAGAAGGTGAGAGCATTGAGGGAGAACTAGGGAATAGGGACAGTGGGGCTCTGAGGCAGAGCAGACAGGGAGAAGTTGCTGAACACAGCGGGTCTGGTGGCCTGAAGTGCATATGTTTTAATGCAAGAAGTATTACGGGTATTACGGGCAGATGAACTTAGAGCTTGGATTAGTACTTGGAACTATGATGTTGTTGCCATTACAGAGACCTGTTTGAGGGAAGGGCAGGATTGGCAGCTAAACGTTCCAGGATTTAGATGTTTCAGGCGGGATAGAGGGGGATGTAAAAGGGGAGGCGGAGTTGCGCTACTGGTTAGGGAGAATATCACAGCTGTACTGCGGGAGGACACCTCAGAGGGCAGTGAGGCTATATGGTTAGAGATCAGGAATAAGAAGGGTGCAGTCAAAATGTTGGGGGTTTACTACAGGCCTCCCAACAGCCAGCAGGAGATAGAGGAGCAGATAGAGGGGCAGCACGGTAGCATTGTGGATAGCACAATTGCTTCACAGCTCCAGGGTCCCAGGTTCGATTCCGGCTTGGGTCACTGTCTGTGTGGAGTCTGCACATCCTCCCCGTGTGTGCGTGGGTTTCCTCCGGGTGCTCCGGTTTCCTCCCACAGTCCAAAGATGTGCCGGTTAGGCGGATTGGCCATGGTAAATTGCCCTTAGTGTCCAGAATTGCCCTTAGAGTTGGGTGGGGCTACTGGGTTATGGGGATAGGGTGGAGGTGTTGGCCTTGGGTAGGGTGCTCTTTCCAAGAGCCGGTGCAGACTCGATGGGCCGAATGGCCTCCTTCTGCACTGTAAATTCTATGAAAAAAAATAGGTAGACAGATTTTGGAAAAGAGTAAAAACAACAGGGTTGTGGTGATGGGAGACTTCAACTTCCCCAATATTGACTGGGACTCACTTAGTGCCAGGGGCTTAGACGGGGCGGAATTTGTAAGGAGCATCCAGGAGGGCATCTTAAAACAATATGTAGACAGTCCAACTAGGGAAGGGGCGGTACTGGACCTGGTATTGGGGAATCAGCCCGGCCAGGTGGTAGATGTTTCAGTAGGGGAGCATTTTGGTAACAGTGACCACAATTCAGTAAGTTTTAAAGTACTGGTGGACAAGGATAGAGGGTAGTGGGTGCCTGGAACTCGCTACCGGAGGAGATGGTGGAAGCAGGGACGATAGTGACATTTAAGGGGCATCTTGACAAATACATGAATAGGATGGGAATAGAGGGATACGGACCCAGGAAGTGTAGAAGATTGTAGTTTAGTAGGGCAGCATGGTCGGCACGGGCTTGGAGGGCCGAAGGGCCTGTTCCTGTGCTGTACATTTCTTTGTTCTTTGTTGTTCTTTGTTCAATGTCAAAGTAAACCAATCTCACAAGATTAACACCAAGAATGGATCCTGTGTTCAGGTGCAGCAAAGTGTTAAAATATAACACATGCTAACCGCTGAAATTTAGTCAAAATCTTTGAGAAATTAGCATAAATTTTTTGTGCCAGGCTGGTGTAAATCTTCTGAATCAGTTGGAACTTCTTTATTCTTTCATGTGGTGTGGGTGTTGCTGATGAGGCCAGCCCTTGTTGCCCCTCCCTAGCCGCCCTTGAACTGCATGGCTTGCTCGGCCATTTTTGAGGGCAATTAAGAGTCAACCACATCATTGTGGGTCTGGAGCCACACGTGGGCCAGGCCAGGTAAGGACAGTAGATTTCCTTCCCAAAAGGTCATTCGTGAAACAGGGAGGCTTTAATGATAATTGATGACCGTTTCATGGTCACTATTACTGAGACAACATTCAATTCCAGAATTTAATTGAATTTAAATTCCACTGACAGCCATGGTGGGATTTGAACCCATGTCCCTAGAGCATGAGCCTGGCTCTCTGGATTGTCATTGTGCCATTGTCTCCCCATATCACACTGAGGCAAAGAGTTAAAGTTTACCCGCAAAATCATACCAAAGCAGCTGATTCATCTGGTTACCTATTCAGTCATGTGTTATTGTTATCTGAGCGTTGACAAGGAATGCAGCCAGTGTTTTCAGGAGCTTTGAACTGTTGTTGCAACAGTTTTTTTTACAAGCACTGAATATGCTTCCACGATAGACTTAAACAAATGCTCCAGTTTCATTTAGAATGTGAAATGGCACTGTGAATATATGCACACACACACATTCCACACAAGTCAATGAACACACAGTGATGTTCCAAAACTACAATGAATTCCAAATGTTTAGTGTACATGTTCAAGTTTACTCTGCTTTAAACATGTTCAGTCGAGTTAGAGTGCAAGTCAGTTGGCTCAGGGGAACTTGGACTCATGCCAGTAACTAGATCAACCTACATTAACATTTGGCGTTAAGCGTACCAATACGCTCCAGCAAATATAATACCAATACCCTTTTAGACTTCTCAGTTAGGACTGTGAGGGGTCTTTTGGGAAGGTCTTGGCAGCAGGGACGGTTGGCAAAACGGCATGGGAAGATGTTGGGTGGCAGATGGCCTATCTACCTGGAGCCTTACTGAGTCACTTAAGTGGCCAATTAAAGGTCTCGCCTTGGCTCCTTCAACTTTTTAACCAGTGGGGGGTGCTGACTCTCTGAGATGGAAGAAAATCCCCAGGTGAACCCTGGAAGCCTCCTAGTGGTGGGGGGAGTACACTTTATGGATACTCTTTCTTTGCCCAAGAATGTGTGGTAGTTTTAAAGGAACAGCTTGCAGAACACAAAGGTACAAACAAATAAGTTGTCTCTTGGAAAGATGTTTACTCTACAGGTTGTTAGGATAGACGGCCCGTTTGCCCAATCAAACAGCCGCGATGTAATTGATACATCACGTGACCGGACTCTTAAAGCGACCTTATTCCAACTAGGAGCAAACAAGAATACACAACAGAACGGGTCTCCCAGTGGCAATGGCAGCTCCCCCAGCACCCCACCCCCTCCTCACCATGACATTGGCATCGCATGCCTTCAGTGACAATCCTTCCCTTGCTAGGGACTGCCTGGTCCTGGTGGCCCCAGATCCTACTTGCCTTGCTTTGAAGGAACCATCCATCGATGCATCCTCTTCCTCCAGGTGAAACACTGACACTGCTGAGCTGCAAACCATCTGATTGGGCCAGCAATTCTTGGGGTCAGGCTGAGGTACTAACTAGATGACAGAAGTGGTTGCCACCAGCAAAACACGGCCCTGGGCCCTACTGCATGCCAAAAACGGAGTGGCCCTTGCTTTCACCCTGGTGGTAGGATCTCTACCATGTCCAAAATATGCAGGCCCTCATTTTTCTGAAAATCTGATAGAGTATGGCTTCTGATTTGTATTATACTGTTGTATTCCATATTTTAAATCCAAATTTGTACTGAATTGCTAGAGAAAAAAGTTTTCTTTCTTAATTTTATACAGATATCAGAATGCCATCAAACTATCTGAAAGATTAACTGGACAATTAGGCATTATTTGACAAATTGGAATAGCTGCTTTTATGTGGCTGGTGGGTTAGTTTATTTTCTTTGCAAGTTCAGTCAATATCAAATCTAAAATCTTCACCTTGGAGACCCCCCAAGTGTCGTTCTGCCTGGTCCCCATTTGTGGAGAGCAGAAGAGCTAAATGGTGCCCAGCTGCAGTTTCCTCAGCGAGGGGATTTCACCCCAGGGGCTCGTGAGCTCTGACGGAGACATATTCAAGTGTGCCTAACTGCACACTTGAATATGCAAATTTAAGTCCTGCAAATTGTGATCAGGATCCAGGGCATGACATCTTGCGAGATCCCATTAGATCTTGGGAGGTGTGGCGAGTCGGCTAAACCTCGTGAGAAGCCTTTCACGAGATTTACTGGCTGCGTTGAATCCCGAGTAGGGCGCGGCATTTTCCTTTAGATCGTGCACAGAGTATGAAGTCTTAGTTCCATTACACTAACAACAGCACTAGTAGGCCAAAGAAACAAAGTACAGGGGAGGAGAAAGTTGCAAGGGAGCACTGATGGATTGAATGAGTGCAAAATCTATAGGAAAATGTGAAGTCATTCACTCTTGACCTGAGAAGAATGAATCAGATAAGCTGACAAAGGGTGAGAGGGTGAAATTTGAAGGCGAAGGAAATTTAGGTGTCCAAATACAGGCATTTCTAGTGGATAGGTATAAAAGTAATTTTAATAATGGTTCATAAAACTGAGTTTGAAAGACTCCTGTATTTATCACTCTTTGAGTGAAGAAGGATGTCCTAATATCAAGGTGTAATTTGCCTTTACTAGCAAAATCTTGCATTCCCTTGCCTTCTTGGTTGTGATTCAACTTTAAATGGTGTTATTTTCCATTTGGTCTTCAAAGCAGTCATGACTAAAGAAGAGCACTTGATTGAATTGGAAAGTAAAAGTAAAACAAGAATGAAGAAGTAAAAAAACAAGCTAATTCTGGCGGGCCTGCATGCTCAGTTATTAGCTGATCTGTTGATATGCTGACATGCATTGCAGGCTAGATCCCTGTCCTGCTCTTGGGTATTAATAGTGATCTGCAGGCGACATATCAGTGACTGATGGCTAGGAAAAGGCCAAAATATTATCGGTGCAATTCAGCGACCCCATTGCACCCGGCTTGGATCCAGGCGCATCGAGTGAATGACATCGAATGAATCGAGTGAGTGAATCGAAAGCCCCAAATTGGGCTTCGTACCGGGCGCCCTGCCGATCGGGAGGCACCCGACTCACTCCGCCTGGCGCAATCCGGATCTCCCATTCACTGGGTGAGATCCAGGTCTGCATATTAAAATTAGCTTAATGGTTCATTTAAATACCCAGATGCCAGATTCACCCGGTGCCCAGGACTCAACGGCCGTGCCTGCCATTTCTCTGAACCAGGCATAACGGCACCTTGGAGACCATTGGAGATACCCGGGTGGAATTGGGCAGGGTGGTACCGTTACACTCCCTCTGGCACTGCCAGAGTGCCAAGGTGGCACTGCCACAGTGCCTGGGGCACTGCCAGGGTTCCAGGCTGGCAGTGCCAGGGTGCCAGGTTGGCATTGCCAGGGGTTGAGCCTAGGGGAGCCTTGCCAATTAAAGGGAGGGTTCCCAGAGGCCTTGACAAGGTTAGGGGGGTGAATTGGGGGCGGGGGGAGGGGGGGTCGATAAAGTGGGGGGGCCTGAAAGGGGGTGGGGAAAGGTTTCAGCTGCTGATCAAAATGGTGCCCTGATCCACGAACAGCCATTCCTGCTGGCGAGATCAAATTGAGTCCATGGCGTCTAGCAGGGCCTCCAGTTCCACGTCGATAAACCTCGGCGCTGCGCGTCTTGCTGCCATCTTGGTGGCTGGAATGATGTGTGTGGGGAGTGCAGTGTGTATATGCAACTGCAGCCTCTCAGCCTCCTGAGTGCCAATCTCAGACTTTTCTCATTGGAATCAATTATATTCTACATGCTGCCAGTGCTAGCCCCTTAACAGTCATTGAATCAGTCGAGCTGCAGAACACCGCAAATCCGGCCCCGGCGTCAGCACGTAGTCTAAGGAACGTAGAATCTGGCCGATGGTTCTTGGAGGGTTATGGGGATGGAGGTTGTTACAGAGATTAGGGATGTATGAGGCCAGTGAGGGAATTGAGCACAAAAGTGTAAAATTAAAACTGAGGTATTACTGCACCAGGAATCAATTTGGGACACCAAGCACAGGGTTGATGGGTGCATGGGACACAATTAGATGTCAGGATTTAGGCAACAGAGTTTTGGATGACTACATCCTTCGGAGAGGGACAGGTGGGAAAAAAAGACTTGGTACAGACTAGTTAAAATGCAGTTTTAGTGAAGGAGGCCCGACTCTTCTGGGAGGGACATTTCTTGAAAAGCCTATTATCTGTTTTGTAAACATAAGAGAGATAAATGACATTTCACAATGAATAAGTCACTTAACAGCACATGTGTGTAAACTGATAAAAGTCCAGTTTCACCACAGGTGGCAAAACCCATTTAATAATACTAAATAAAATCAAAACAGCTGTACACCTTTCAACATCCGTTCCCTAATCCAGTGCATATTTGCACAGGCAGATCAGCTACAGGTTTCTCCCTAGAAAATGCTATCCTGCCTTAATTTATGGGTGATGCATCGTTAGATCAGCAACAGCTCCAGAACTCCTGCTTTTCAGCTGGTTGGTTTACGAGGTGAGATGTGCATTTATTGCTCAGATATATGCAAGGGGTTAGGCTCCAGACCCAGACCCTCACCAGCTCCGTGAAGTTTTTAAGTTAAGAATATCTTGATTCTGTAATCAAAGGAACTGGAAATATTCAGAGGGCTAAATTTAGATCAAATGCATGTTTATCAGTAAAGCCTGGTTATTTACCTGATTATTTTTTGATGTTTTGATAATGTGCACTAAATCTTCATTTGTACATGTTGCCCTTTCAAGTTTGGAATAAAAAGCAGTGATTGTAAAATACCCCACCCTGGAAATTGCTTCTTGTTAGATTTTTAATTGTTGATTTTTTGTTCTGCAGAATTGAATAGCCCCCAGACCTGATTAAGGAAATAAAACTGAAATAAAAAATGAAAATATGAGATTTAATTACTCATCGCAAGTAATTCAACACTTGGGACTGGCTCAGGTCAACTAGTGCCAGATAAGTGTTGGGGCTGACCGAGCACGTTCGGGGAATTTCCTGGTGTTTGCAATTTTCTGTGCATATTTATTGAACAGACTTAAAAAGTGGAACCTTCCTGTTCCGGACAACTCAGTGCCACACCACACTGAGCTTTCAACATCCACTCTAGCTTTCCACATCCACGCTCCAGCGAGGAGAATCATTTGTCAAAAAATTGTGCCAATCATAACATTGGAACCCAGTGAGTTAGATTCTCCACTGGTTACACACATTTGCCTTTCCTCGCCAAACTGGACTGCTGCAAAGTAGCACTCTGGTATTCATTTTTAAAAAAAATTTAGAGTACCCAATTCATTTTTTTCCAGTTAAGGGGCAATTTAGTGTGGCCAATCCACCTATCCTGCACATCTTTGGATTGTGGGAGCGAAACTCACGCAAACACGGGAAGAATGTGCCAACTCCACACGGACAGTGACCTAGAGCCGGGATCGAACCTGGGACCTCGGCGCCGTGAGGCAGCAGCGCTAATCACTGCACCACTGTGTTGCCCTACCACTCTGGCATTCATTCTGGGTGATCATTCAGAATCAAAAGTATTGAATTGGTTGCTCATTCTACACCTTGTGGCTGTCTTTTCCATTCGGTTAATGGGGAAAAGAATGGACAATTAGTACAATGGTTGACCATTCAACATGATTCATTTTACATATTCGCCCTGAGTTAAAATTGCTCTTTAGGTTGCCATTTGTCTCAAATAGTGGAAGAATTATTCACAGTTGTTATACATGTATTTTGTTTCCACGTTACTTCAGAGCTGAGGGAATGATTATGCATGAAAATGTAAGACATTTTGTGTGGCTCACCCAGTATGGTAATCACTCAGTTTGTTTTAAAAGCTGTAACCTGTTTAAAGTAAGTAGCTTTTTAAAATAGAATGCAGCTGCATGTACATTCAAATGGGGTTTTAGTATCTATAACTCTTGTCAATCACTGATGTCACAGTGTTGTCATCTCTCCTGAAGGAATTGTGGCTGCTTATGGCAGTGATAAGTTGCTGGGAGGTTTGCTTGTGCTACATGGTTTTATCTTTTTCTGTGTGAGGTCCTCCTACTCATTGACCCCAGAACTGAAGCGGACAAGGGGTACCGTGGAGTTTGCACTGTACATGCAGAAACCGAGTCTTTCTGAAAGAAATTCAGAAAGAAATTCAGCAAGCACTTCTTCACAAAAAGGGAAGTGAAAAAATAAAATGTTCCCCCCACCAAGGTTGTGGATACTACGTCAAGATTACAATCAGCAGATTTGTTTTTATTAACAAAGCATTTCAAGGAAAATGAATCAAAGGCAAGTAAATGCAGTCTAGGTACAGTTACTGTTCCTATGTGTGAGTGCAAATGTATTTTTGTGTGTGTATGTATTCTGTGTGTGCACCTAGATATGTACTTGTATCACAAAAAATACTCTTTGAGATATTTTTTTCTTCAAGAAGAATGTGAAGTATTGAGAAGATTTAAAGAAATAAAAGACAGACATCGCTGCAACCCCCACTGTCAACATCCTGGGGGTTACCATTAAGCAGAAACAGAACTAACCAGCCATATAAATACTCTGGCTACAAGAGCAGGCACGAGGCTAGGAATTCGGCGGAGAGTAACTCGCTTCCTGACTCACCAAAGCCTGTCAATTATCTTCAAGGCACAAGTCAAGACTGTTCTGGAATGCTGTCCATGTGCCTGGTTGAGTGCAGCTCTAACAGCACTTCAAAAGCTCGGCACAGTGCAGGACAGAGCAGCCAGCTGGATTGGCACCTCATCCTCAACATTAAAGATTCAGCCGCTCCACCACCTGTTTGCGTCAACTACAAGATGCACTGCAGGAACTCACCGAGGCTCTTTCAACAGCAACTTCCAAACCTGCTATCTCTACCACCTAGAAGTGCAAGAGAAGAAGGGACATGGGAGCACTACTACCTGTAAGTTCCCCCTAAACCACACACTATTCTAACTTGTTCTTTCACTGTCCATAGAATAGAATCATGCTCTGTTGGAGGGTCGATGCAGACTCGATGTCCAAATGGTCTCCTTCTGCACAGTTATGACCTCCTGCCAGTAGGTGGAGCCAGACACACACATGGAGCCAGATATACAACAGGTGACTGATGAGATGCGGCAGTTGGTAGCAGGACGGACGACAGGACAATCGCATCTCATCTTGGCTCTCCAGTAACTTAGATAGAATTGTCTGTACATGGGTTTATTGGTTATCCATCCACGTGATTAATAATAAATACTTGTTATAGCTAAACACATATGTTCTATGCGTGTCTTCATGATCAGAGGAGCCATAGAACACAACACTCTGGACAACTGCTGGGTAAACCCTTATGTGGGAACTTCCCAGACGGATTCCCCAACCCATCATTGGGGCACACCTGTTGTGTTATGCTGCTTCGGATAACACAGGCTGCTACTTGATGCAGTGTTAACTAAAGGATGCTCCAGACTCTGAAATTAGTTCAACGTGTTTATTGAACTATTAACTCAGTTCTCAAATGAGTTCGATTCTCTGCTAATCTAACTGTAGTAACTCAGTCTAACTGTACCAGCTTGCTCTAAGCCACGTGCTGGGGTGTGATGCTGCTGATCAACCCTGTCTAACTCTCTAGATGTCTGTCTGTGGAAAGAGGCAGAGTGTGAATGCCCGATCCCTTTTATAGTGTTTATGTCATGCCCCCTTGTGGTGATGCCACCTCTGAGTGTCCTGACTGCCCATTGGTTGTGTCCTATTCTGAGTGTTCATTGGTTGCATGTTTGCATATCATGACAACCCTTCATTGCGAAGCTGGGAAATCAGGACGTTATGGACTGTTTCACATCAGCCTCGTTTTCTAACCTCTTCTGATTTTCTGATACCGTGCACATCACGCTCTGTGTGTCTTGTACTCGACTTTTCCCATCATTCCGTGATCATCCAGCTTTGGCAACAAATTATAAAATAAACCCTGAGGCAAGACAGAACTCATTTCATGTTTTGCATCAGAAAATCCGAAGATCGTTAGGGTCTGCTGTGTAAACAGGGTATTAGAGTCATATTTACTGAATGTGCTATGCAGCTGAGTGTTATAATCTATTTCATAATCATCCCTGGTAATTCCATCTAGCGAAACTAAACAGCCTAACAGCCTTCAAAATAAAATGTTCTCACAGTTGACCCTTGAAGATCTGTATGTGTGTGTGTGGTTCAATGATAACAGACATGAAATAGAGCCTGGCCATTGAAATATGTACACTTTAGCTTGTGCTTGCGTCCTTGCTGCCCTTTAAGAGGCTGCACTCTTGAAAGCATAAGCATATCCAAGGTGGGTATGTGACAATATGTTTGTGTAATATCCCACATGGGACCTACGGAGTGGGAATGCTTGTCTTCCCCCTGCTCCTTACGAAGTACGAACTCCCCTTCTGGGGACAGGGTATCTCAATTGACCTCTGTATTTAAGTTTGGCCAGTAAGGCACCAACGACAGAGAGGAACACCGTAGGGACCTAATGGGGCGTTTACTCCTCGCCGGCAGTTAAATAAGGACACGGGAAGTCCATACCGAGTAAGGTAAGAGAAAAGCTTTATTTACTCAAACGATATATACACTATGCAGTAGGTCCCTACTGGGTAGTATGTATATTGTAAGTAAAACTTTGTTCTTACTTTATTCGCTGTGGACTCTCCATGTGCTTATTGAATTGGCGACGAGGAGTAAACCGGTTTGCTGTCGACGCTGTGACCTACTCGACTGAGCCACCTCCCCGATTTTCTGGACCCAGGTTGGATTTCTTTGATTCGCCGCCATTCCTCTGTTTGAGCGGTTAGAAGTATTTGAAGTTGGTGTTGAAACTGCAACCGGGGTGGAATGGTGGCACAGTGGTTAGCATTACTGCCTCATGGCTCTGAGGACTCAGGTTCGAAGCTGGCTCTGGGGCACTGTCCATGTGGAGTTTGCACATTCTCCCCGTGCCTGCGTGGATCTCCCCCCCCCTCTTTTTTAAAAGAAGACTGGAACCAATGCGCCTAACGAATGTCTTCTTTCTTCCGAACCTACTGTCATGTGAGATTTCCTTTAAGAAATGGATGTTTAAGCAATGTACCTTTAAGAAATGGAGCTGATCATATTACTGAAGTGATGTCAGAGGCTGGGGGGAGCTGAGCTCACTTCTGCATTTCTGAGTTTCAGTTTGAGAAGGCAGCTTGGAGTGTCTGTGTGTTTTGCTGTGAGCTGCAGGAAGAAACACAGAGCTGGTCTGTTGATGTCTGCAATCCAAAGACTATAAATATATTGAATGTAACCTCATGTGTTCTTATTTTCGAAGATTTGAAGTCCTTTGGATGGTTTAAGGAACAGTTTGAAGGATTATTTAGTGTTGTAGTCTTTTGGGGTTATCTTTGAAGTAATGGGTGTTAAGATATTCAATGTTTGTTTTTAAAAGGTTAACGTGAGTTCATAGAATAAACATTGTTTTGTTTTAAAAACCATTTGTCCATTTCTGTTGTATCACACCTGGAGAGTACGCCGTGTGATTCCCACACCACAATCTATTAAAAGTTGTGGGTTGGTTGAACTCCATGAAACACTTTGGGGTAAACCCGGACCCATAACACTACATACTGTTAACAGCCTGTGGATCATATATGTTTGGGGTGATGTGGAGTCTCATGTACCCAGCGACATCAGATATGCAAATATTTGACCAGCTTGTGACACATGTGGTGCAACAATTTAATCCAACCCCGTTGATAATCGTTCAAAGGTATAAATTTCATCCATACGTTTATGGCCACCATTTTGTTATTGTCACAGATCACAAGCCATTGCTGGACCTTTTCCACAAAGACAAGGCCAATAGTACTTCTGAGTAAGGCTCTTGTCAGACCCCATTTGGAATATTCTGAGCAGTTTTGGGCCCCATATCTAAGGAAGGAAGTGCTGGCCTTGGAAAGGGTCCACAGGAAGTTCACAAGAATGATCTCTGGAATGAAGAGATTGTTGTATGAGGAACAGTTGAGGACTCTGGGTCTGTAATCGTTGGTGTTTAGAAGGATGAAGGGGGATCTTATTGAAACTTATAGGATACTACGTGGCCTAGATAGAGTGGACGTTGGGAGAATGTTTCCACTTGTAGGAAAAACTAGAAGCAGAGGACACAATCTCAGACTAAAGGGACGATCCTTTAAAACAGAGATGAGGAGGAATTTCTTCAGCCAGAGGGTGGTGAATCTATGGAACTCTTTGCCGCAGAAGGCTGTGGAGGCCAAATCACTGAGTGTCTTCAAAACAGAGATAGATAGGTTTTTGGTCAATAAGGGGATCAGGGGTTATGGGTAGAAGGCAGGAGAATGGGGATGAGAAAAATATCAGCCATGATTGAATGGTGGAGCAGATTCGATGGGCCGAATGGCCGAATTCTGCTCCTGTGTCTTATAGCATCTGCAAAGATTCAGCGCTGGGCTCTGTTATTGGCTGTTTATGAATACTCTTTCGAGCACTGCCCAGGGACCCAGATTGCCAATGCTGATGCATTGAGTATTCTTCCCCTGCAGGTCACGTCCGCGAACTTTCCTACGGTGAACAAAGTGATGCTGTCCTTAATTTTGTGGACTGCTTGCCTTTCACTGCCTCATGTGTCTTTGTCACTGGTTGCAAACGGACCCTGTACTTGCCAAGGTGCGTTATCTGGTGTTATATGGTGGGCAGCATCGGCAGCTACCAGGGGAGTTGAAAGCCTCGCCTCAGAATTATCAGAGCTGACCATGGAGGATGGCATCCCCCTGTGGGCACCAGGGTTGTTGTCCCGATGAAGGGACAGGCTGTCGTGTTGAAGGACCTTCACAATGGACATCCTAGAGTGTCCAAAATGAAGATGCTGGTCAGAAGCTGTGTCTGGTGGCTGGGTTGGGACACAGATATTGAGATGTTGGCCCAGCAGTGCTTCATCTGTCAAGAGCACCAGAAGCTCCCTGCAGCAACACCCCAACACCCTTGGGAGTGTCCAGGGCGCACTTGGGCTCACATACACATCGATTTTGCCAGTCCCTTCTTGGGTTCAATGTTTCCCTTCCTGGTGGACGTCCCCTCCAAGTGGCCATTGGCTTAGTACACGGGTAAGTTTAATTCTATTGGACATTGGCTCGATGGTATGCTGTAACAAAGATTTGCAAGGGCCTTGCCCAGTTTGACGTTGACCTCTTTGAAACTTTGCATCTGATGATGCGGTATTTATTGATAACTTCAATGACGGTGTGCGCTGGCTCTCTGGGATTCTCGTCCTTCGAACGGCACCATTCTTTTACTAGGTTCGGGTCCAACTAATGAAATGTCACCTGGATCTCATTCGCTCACCAGCAAGGTATATAATGATGATCCAGTGCATCACCTCCGCGATGACGTACCGGAGCGGAAGAGACTCCGACGTCCTCAAGCTGCTCCTCCTACTCTGCCTCATCATCGTCGAGGGGGTATTCAGACTTTGGGGGTGAGGAATGTAATATCCCGCACAGGACTAGTGAGGTTGGAATTCTTGTCTTCGCCGTGTTCTTTTTGGTGTACTAGCTCCCCCGCTAGGCTCAGGATATCCATAAGGCACCAATGACAGAGAGGAACCCAGTAGAGATCGACCGGGTAGGGTATATATTGTTTGTGGAAATAAAATTTTATTCTTTACCCAGTGTGGACACCCCACGTCCTTATTAAAGTTTGGATCTCTGTCAGTAGATAGGTAGATCAATTAATAGACAGAGACAGTATGGTAAAGAATAGCTGTTTGGGTGGGTGAATGTATCTTAGAACAAAGGACAGCATCAACACAACAAGCAGTAAGAATGCTATTCAGATAAAACTAAACTCAGGATTCTGATGAAAGATCATTGACCTGAAATGTTGATTCCGTTTCTCTCTCCACACATTCTGTCTGTCCTGCTAAGTGTTTCTAGCTTGTTCTGTTTCAGTCCAAACCCAATATCAGTTATTGTTTGCATAACAAATGATCTAGAGTGCATGATCTCTGGCAATATGTTCAGTCCATGGGAATGAAGAACAGGGGTAGGCCATTCTATTCCTATGTTGTTATGCATTCAGTTGGATTATGACTGACCTGTACCTCAACTTCATTTACTCATCTTAGGCCTTCAAAGTGAATCCTTTGATTCACTTATCCGAAAAAAAATCTATCAATCTCAGTCTCAAAGGCACCAATTGTGTCAGCCTTTTGTGGGAAGAAATTCTCGATTTCTGTCACCATTCTTGGTGAAAAGGTAATTTATAATTTTCCTCCGAAATGGCCTGGCTTTACTTTTACAATTAAGGGTAGAAGTTTATACCGGCGGGATTTTCTACTCCCGCCGAAGTCATTGGACTTTGAATGGCTCGGCACATTTCCAGCCCCACCTACTCTGCAGAAGGGCCATGGAATTCCATCTATGCCTTCACATTCTTGATTTCCCTTCATAAAGAGAGTTCCTCTGTACCTACCCGGTGAATTATTTTGGAAATTTTAAATATCTGAATCAGATCATGCCCAATTTTCTCTACTCTTGCGAACAGAGTCATTGTCTCAGCTCCGGTAACATTTTGAGGAATCTGCACAATATTGAATCCAAGGCCTTCAAGTTCAGAATGTAATTTTATAATAAAACAAAGCCTGTAAATACGACAGTTTTCTTTTCTGTGTTGGGCTTTAAGAAATTTCAGCCCCCGGATGTAAAACATTTCATAAAACAACGCACTGAGAGTAAACAAATAGTTTAACACAGCATACTGTGTGTGTTTGGTGAGGACGCAACAACAGATACAACAGAGCATGTTGGCAAAGAGCTGATATTCCAAACCAGAGCACTGTGTTGTCCTGTATTAAACTGCATTAATACAGTTTGTGAGAAATAGAACATAAAGCATTGTCATCACTTCTAGTGTAATGATGAAATGAAAAATGGCACAAGGACAAAGGTTTTTCTTTCCCCTGCAGCGTGCATTACATGTAAGACAAGGCAGCATTCAGTAAAGGGGCACCTCAGTTAAACATATCCTGTGCAAGCTAAAATCTTAATTAAATGTGAATGAGCTGAGGGAATGACCTTGAACATATCCCTCCTGGTCAAAACCCTTTAATTGGAGGCACTTGTGGTTCATAGGCCCACAGGAATATTTCATAAAGTACAGGTAGTGACAAAGTGGGCATAATTCTGATCTTAACAAAATCTTTCATAAAAACCTTAATAAGTATTGACTCACAATGACAGTTTGTCTATGCAAAACTCGATAGAATAGTATCAGATATGTGTTTAGTAGAACAGATGGTTAGCCAAGCAGGGAGTACTCAGTAAAAAATGTGAACATTGAAAAAATCCTTAAAATATGAACCAGTTAGGAGGAAAAAAAAGAACATTTGCACTTAAAACTGACATGCTGTTAAAAATGGGTTATATTTGACTTCTGAAATGAAACGTCTTTAACATAACCTTCTACAGGGGCAAGATTACAAACTGTGACAATCCCCAAATGTATTCATCCCTATAATAATGTCATGTTAATTTTTAGGAAGCTGAAAGTATATTTTTGGAGTTGTTATTTTTAGTTGTTTCTCCTCACCAGATGGTTTCGGGCCCCACACCGGGACATAGTCCTATAGGCAGCGCTCACCTTCTCACGTGCAGCTACTCTTGCAGTACAAGTGTTGAAAGTGAGCGGCAGGAGGTTATTTCATCACATGGTTGATCACGTTGATCCAATTCTCACACGTGCACACATCTCCCGCCAAGAGTCACTACAGAAGAAAATACTTTGGTGATCTGTAGCATAAGCTCCTTGATTTATATAGATGAGCTGGGCATTAGGAGAGCATCAAACATTCTTCTGGTTCAGAGTTTTGTGAAGTGGTATCAGGTTTTGGCACCCACCCCTTGAGGTGCAATTTATTGCCTTTCAAAAGATCCAAAGGAGAGCTGGACGAATGAGTCCGTGTGCAAAGAACGTCAGCTAGTCAAATAGGCTGAAGACCTTGATCCTTGATCCATACACTTTAGAATAGTGTAGGTTTACAGGTGGCCAGATAAACATGGTATGGTATTTAATCATAAATATGGATGGCATGGTAGCACAGTGGGTAGCACTGTTGCTTCACATCTCCAGGGTCCCAGGTTCGATTCCCGGCTTGGGCCACTGTTTGTGCGGAGTCTGCACGTTCTCCCTGTGTCTGCATGGGTTTCCTCCAGGTGCTCCGGTTTCCTCCCAAAAGTCCCAAAACGCATGCTGTTAGGTCATTTGGACATTCTGAATTCTCCCTCTGTGTACTCGAACAGGCGCCGGAATGTGGTGACTAGGGGATTTTCACAGTAAATTCATTGCTGTGTTAATGTAAGCCTACTTGTGACAATAAAGATTATTATAAACATCCATAAAACAATCAAAGGCTGGACAGCATCCCAATTAATACATTATTCCAGTCCCACCAATTGGAAAGCAGATGCAGATGTGAGATTAATCTACAGCATATTCTAGATGTTAGGTTTCTGTTCATTTCCCAGAAGTTAGTAAGCCTCTGGAATGTTTAACCAACTGGTATGATGGATGCTGACTTTCTGTATGCCTTCATAAGGACGCTGGACTGGTCCTTGACTGAACGTCAGTGTACTTATAGAAAACCTACTTATAGAAGGCCTTTTTGATCTTCTGTGCAGGTTTGGAGAACCTAAGGACAGAATATTCTGAGGAATATTCCAGCACATCTTTTCCTTATTGGCCAAATGATTTTTCTCTTGTTGCAGACAGGAGAGGCAACTAGCAAACTGGTCTCCTTTCCTCTCATGAAGTCACTGTAAGCAGAGGGTGTTTTGAACCAGTATGCCGTGATGTATATTCCCAAACCCACAGTTTGCATGATTCAATTTACTAATAACGTGCAGCAAATGCCAGTTATCATTAACTCAGAAGGTTAGTTTACATCACAAGCAAAACCAGGGGCAACAGTACAAGATCCACAAAACAGGCATATTAGTTCACATGATTTCCAGAGTCTGAGAAGTCAAAGTCCAGAGGATGTTTTCATTCATGCGGAGTTCAGTCCAGATGAGTTTCTGGATGGAAGAAACAATATGAAAATCCTTGAAATGAATGATTACAACTGAATGGTTTTTTCTGTGCTTAGACCACTTGGCAGATGTTGTTCAAAGACTTTCAAAAGCAGGCTTCAAGGAGTTGAGGGGTGCTAAGCGACTGCTTGCTCAGCGAGGTTGCTGGAGTCATTTCCAGTTGGTATTAAAACAGCAGTCTGAGCATTTCTTAGTTCTCAAGCGATCTAGAATTCAAAATGGTCACAACTCTTTCTGCACTGTGATTTCAAAAGGGAATTTTAGCCAGTGTTTGGAACTGGCTTCAATTTCGGGACTGATAGTGTCCCAGTCATTAGCTCTTGTAAGAGTTACCATCCGTATTGATGGTTTTGTGTCAGGAAGCCATTGTCCTAACAGACCCGCTAACTCTGCTAGAAGGGTAAGCTTATGAAGATTATTATGACCCCAGCTGATGTTACAAATGGGCAGTCAGATCCAAGATGGAAACTGGCTCGACAAATCCTAACTCTATATCCCAAACTTTTCTTTTTTATTTATAGACGTGGCTGAACAGAGAGTAACAGGACTGTTGATTAACTTTGAACAAAATAATTAAACACTTATTAAACAAGAAAAGATCAACTATAATACACTCCTTCTTAACCCCTGCTATACTTCTATAGATATATACAGATTTGTAACGATAAATCAAGTTAAAAAATATATCTTATGATTCTCAGTATGTATTTAGTGCAGGTAAACAAATCAGCTAAATGTAGTCATACACACCATTTGAACCCAAATGAAAAATGCCACACAATACAACTTTGGTGGATTTCTCATCAAAACCACTCAGATGCTTGTCACTGTGAACTAAAATGTCTCACTGGGACCCTGGCTTCAACATGAGCGTTTCCAAACTTTCCCACTTTCGAAGAACACACATTGAAATCATCTCCTGAACAAGGCTTTCTCTATGAAGCCTTCATCAAGGATCGGCATCAGCTTTTCAAGCTTTCCTTTTGGCATTCCTCTGCCCTGGATCACCACATGCATTTGAGCTGCCACACAATCTCCCAGGTATCCAGCCAACCCAAATGAACACCATTACTTCACAGGCTGTATGTATCAAGGTGTCATCAACCTTAGGACCACCTCAGGTTTGATTTGATTTGATTTGATTTATTGTCACATGTACCGAACTGCAGTGAGAAGTATTTTTCTGTGCCCAAGGGAACGTACACAGTATGTACATAGTAGACAAAAGAATAATCGACAGAGTACATTGACAAATGGTACATCGATAAACGGTGATTGGTTACAGTGCGAAACAAGGGGCCAAACAAAGCAAATACATGAGCAAGGGCAACATACTGTGTCATGAATAGTGTTCTTACAGGGAACAGATCAGTCGAGGGAGAGTCGTTGAGGAGTCTAGTAGCTGTGGGGAAGAAGCTGTTCCTATGTCTGGATGTGCGGGTCTTCAGACTTTTGTATCTTCTGCCTGATGGGAGGGTCTGGAAGAAGGCAAAGCCTGGATGGGAGGGGTCTCTGATAATGCTGTCTGGCTTCCTGCAGCAGCGGGAGGTGTAAACAGAATTAATGTGAGGGTGGCAAGCTTGGGTGGTGCGTTGGGCTGAGTTCACCACACTCTGCAGTTTCTTGTGATCTTGGGCCGAGCAGTTGCCATACCAAGCTGTGGTGCAGCCGGATAGGATGCTCTCTATGGCACATTGTAGAAATTTGTGAGAGTCGATGCAGACATGCCAAATTTCTTTAGCTTTCGTAGGAAGTAGAGACGTTGTTGGGCTTTCTTGACTGTTGCATCAACGTGAGTGGACCAGGACAGAAAGTTGGTTGTGGTGACCTCCAGGAACTTAAAGCTATCGACCTTTTCCACTTTGGAGCCATTGATGCAGATGGGGGTATGTGTCGTGTTACGCTTCCTGAAGTCGCTGATCAGTTCCTTCGTTTTTCTGACATTTAGAGAGAGGTTGTTTTCAGTACACCATGCAACCAAGTGATCTATCTCACATCTATAGTCCGATTCGTCGTTGTTTGAGATACGACCCACCACAGTGGTATCATCTGCAAACTTATAGATTGAGTTGGAGTTAACTCTTGCCACATAGTCATGTGTGTATAGGGAGTACAGTAGAGGACTGAGCACACATCCTTGTGGTGTCCCGGTGTCGAGGACTATTGTGGAGGAAGTGCTGTTGCCTTTCCTGACAGATTACTGTCTGTTGGTGAGGATGTCAAGGATCTAGCTGCGCAAGGAGGGGTCAAGCCCAAGATTGCAGATTTTGGTTATAAGTCTTGTTGGGATAATGGTGTTGAAGGCGGAGCTGTAGTCTATGAACAGCAGTCTCATCTAGGTGTCCTTGCTGTCGAGGTGTTTGAGTATTGATTGTACAGCCAGGGTGATAGCATCTGCTGTGGACCGGTTGCGGTGATAGGCGAACTGCAATGGATCGAGATTGTCTGGGAGGCTGGCGTTGATCCACCTCATGACTAACCGCTCGAAACATTTCATGATAACAGACATCAGGGCCACCGGTCGGCAGTCGTTGAGGCAGGCTACCTTGTTCTTCTTTGGCACTGGCATTATGGTGGTCTTCTTGAAGGAGGTGGGGACCTCGGAGGGTAGGAGTGAGGTGTTGGAGATATTTGCAAATACACTCGCCAGCTGGTCTGTGCAGGTTCTGAGTGCTTACCCAGGGACTCCGTCAGGGCCCGTCGCTTTCCGTGGATTCACTTTCAAGATGGCAGCTCTTACATCTGAGGCTGTAATAGTGGGCATGGGTGTGTCCAGGGCTGATGGGGCAGGTGGCACTGTTGCATTGGCTGATTGTTCAAAGTGGGCATAGAACTTTTCAATTCATCGGGGCGAGATGCTTCAGTCCCAGATATTCCGCCTGGCCTAGCTTTGTAGCCTGTGATCTTGTGTAGGCCCTGACATAGGCGTCGTGGGTTAGTTTTGTTGGCCTAGTTTGATGCGGTATTGTCTTTTGGCGTCCCTGATGGATTTCTGTATGTCATACCTGGATTTCTTATACTGGTCGGGGTCATCAGACTTGAACGCCTCCGTCTGGAACTTCAGCAGGGAGTGAACCCTTTGGTTGAGCCAGGATTTCCGATTGGGGAACACCTGTATTGTTTTCATTGGTACACAATCCTCGACACACTCACTGATGAAGTCTGTGATGGTGACTGCGTACTTGTCCAGGTTAGCTGCCGTGGCCTTGAATATGGACCAGTCCACAGACTTCAAGCAGTCGCGGAGGATGTCCTCAGATTCCTCGGACCAGCACTGCACGGTTTTCTTGACTGGCTCAGCATGATTGAGTTGCAGTTTGTAAGCCCGAAGTAGGAATACCAACTTGTGGTCAGATTTGCCAAAGTATGGTCGGGGAATGGAACGGTAGGCACCTTTGATGCTTGTGTAGCAGTGGTCCAGGGTATTTGCACCTCTGGTGAGGCAGGAGACAGGTTGATGAAGTTTGGGTAGAACCTTCCTGAGGTTGGCCTGGTTGATGTCTCCAGCTTCGATTGTCAGGGCTTCAGGATGATTTATTTCTTGGTTGTTGATGGTAGAATGTAGTTCATCAAGTGCTTTCTTCACTTGCGCCTGGGGTGGGATGTGGATTGCTGTGATGAGTACAGAAGTGAATTCACGTGGGAGGTAAAAAGGGCCTCACTTCACGGTCAGGTATTCTAGGTCTGGGGAGCAGTGGCACGCTAGGGACATCATTGCTGGGATTCTCCGACCCCCTGCCGGGTCCGAGAATCCCCGGACGGAAGCGCAAATCCCGCACTGCTGTCCCGACACCGGCTGCCCTATTCTCCGGCGCCATTTTTTTGGATGGCGGCGGGATTCCCGCCACGCCGGTCGGAAGCCATTGACAGTGGCCTCCGGGCGATTCTCCAGGCCCCGATGGGCCAAGCGGCCGTACAGTTTTGGCCAGTCCTGCCGGCGTGAATTACTCACCTCATGCACAGCGGGACCTGACAGATAAGTGTGCGGGGGCGGTCCTCGTGGGGGTGTGGGGGGGGAGGGGCCTGACCCCGGGGGTGGGGGGGCCCACGGTGGCCTGGCCCGCGATCAGGGCCTACTGATCTGCGAGCGGCCTGGTTCCGTGGGGGGACTTCTTCCCTCCATGCTGGGCCCCTGTAAGGCTCCGCCATATTGCCCGGGGGCCGGCGCAGAGAAGAGAACCCCCGCGCAAGCGCGGAAATACGCTGGCCGGTCCGTGCATGTGTGAGATCACACCGGCCGTTCTGCGCATGCGTGCACTCGCGCCGGCCCTTCGCTGCCGGCTGGAGTGGCACCAAACCCTCCGGCGTCCACCTAGCCCCGAAAATGCGGAAAATTCCTCACTTTCGGAGGCTGTTGACGCCGGAGTGGTTGGCGGCGGTTTTGCCGCCAGCATGGGGATTTAGGGATTTAGTGCCCAGAAGGGAGAACCCGCCCCACATGCGAGCACCAGGAGGGGTTGATGAGGAGGCAAACACCCCCGCTCTTTGACTTGCCTCAGGCCATCGTGCAGTCCACCCATTGGATTGAAAAGTCTTCGGGTCGGATGGCGCAGTCTGGTGTGGCTGGAGTAAACCATGTCTCAGTGAAGCAGAGCACACAGCAGTTTCTCACTTCTCTCTAGGAGGTAAGTCTAATGTTGAGGTCATCCAGCTTGTTCTCAATCGCTTGGACGTTCGCCAGGTATACGCTGGGGAGAGGAGTCTTGAAGCCACGTAATTTAAGTTTCACCTTCAGGCGGGTTTTCCCCGCTTCCCGGGTAGGCGGCTGCTCTTGGATGGCAGGGCTGGCTTTGCATAATGTAAGTGATTGCATTTGGTGGGGTCATGGATGTCTGGTTTCTCGCTAGCTGACTTCTCCAGGCCTGCACCTTGCAGACATGACTTTATCTGGGATCTTCTTTCTGCCACTTTCTTCAAATTCAATGAGCAGGGCAGTGTTCAACTTCCTGTGCTTTATGCTTTTGACATTAGTCTTCCTGGGGACTCTTTTTATTTGCTGGTTTCTGGAACTTGCTGTTCTTTAGCTTCTGAGACTTGCTTTCTTGCCTTTACTGTATTGTCCTGTCCATAGAGGCAGCCTCTGTGAAAAACTTATTGCTCTGGGTTACCTGGTTCCAAACTGTACCACAAGTGCTTCTGCTTTTCAGTGTGAGTCTCTGTTTACTGAGCAACAACTTCATTTTTTTTAACTCTGTAATTGCTTTCACACCATAAAGCTTTGTTACAATACGATTAAAGTGAAGTTTAAAATTAAGCTAAACTGAAATTTTAACCTTTTCTTAGCAGACAAATACAGAAACACAAATTAAGCATTTAAAAAATAAATTTAGAGTACCCAATTCTTTTTTTCAATTAAGGGGCAATTTAATGTGACCAATCCACTTACGCTGCACATCTTTGGGTTGTGGGGGTTAGACTCACGCAGGCACGAGGAGAATGTGCAAACTCCACATGGACAGTGACAGGTAGCTGTGCTAACCACTGTGCCACCGTGCTGCCACAAATTAAGCTTTAACCTTAACCCTATTCCTAACACACAGAGTACAAATATAAATTACTTAACTATCTCATTTTCCAACAAGAATAAAAAGATGTCACTTTGTTCACTCAATGGTCCCCTTTTGAAAAAATCCTGGACAGTCCCAGGTGTGAGATAATTTTATTAGCAGTTCTGCCGGCATAACGAGTTTCGATGCAAAAGTCCCAAGTTTTCTGATTACAATGGGGTCTGTAAAAATAAGGTGTGAGATTCCACACGCTGAGAGAGGAATTGTTTTATTCTTGTAACTGCTGTTTTGTAGGTTCCAGAACAAATGATAGCTCTCTGGTTATGTGACTTGCAGCAACCATTTTTTTTGGTTTAGGAGAAAGTCAACTGGATTTATTTTCTATTCACAGGGACCCAATACTGGATTTTATTTTTGCCCCTGCCAAGAGATTTCATGGTTGCAGGAGGGGGGGGGGGGGGGGGGTATTAAATAAATGTTTTCTCAATCAGTGTGTGTGTGTGTGTGTGTGTGTGTGTGTATAGATAGGCTAGCTGTTCTTTATCCCCTGGTCAATTGTATATGTTGCTTTGCCCATATGCTGTTCGCTGCTTTAAGTACAAATGAGATATTTGTGTGACTGGGCAAATTCACTAGGTCTTTTAAGGTTAAGCAGAGTTCTGGTTAAATCTGACATGGCACCACTTGATGAAGTATAACTCTTTGAATTTGGGGCTCAACATATTCTACATCTGTCTGCAACTGTTGAATCAAGGACCAAAATTTACATTTCTTTTTGACATTGCCAAGCATTTCTACATAATTGAGCTAAAATAAATTTGAACTATTTTTGTTTCACAATGGCACGTTATAAAATGTGTATGATTCATTAGCTCCAACTTCTGCAAACCACAAAGCAATTCAATAACAGTGAATGAACAGCTACCAGGAAAGCACAATTTATTACAGTCCCATTGCAGAAACAAAGACAAAATGGTGGAAGAAATGTATAATGTTCAGTCAAATAATGGCATCACAAAGAATCGGAGAGCTGTAATTCAACCTTTACTTTTTTGAGCTTTCACTTTGTTACCTGGCCACCCTTTAATTATTAACATTTGTACTCCCCAATTTCTTTCTTCTTTCAGTTTGGCCTGTGAGCTACCATAAATTAGTTTCTGAACTCTCCTTGTTTCTTAAGAATAACATTGAAAAATGGTGTATATGTATGGATTGATGGTGCACTGGGTTAAAATGTAAGCCTTTCACCCTTGGGACCTGAGTTAGAAGCCAGTCCTGATAGTAGAAGTGGAAGTCTCTTCTTTCACGAATGGCTGGAATTCTAAATTGAAAGAATTTCTTACAGCTTCAGAAGCCTCAAACACTGTTAAGGAAACTACTCCACAATGTTGTGGGTTATTTTACCAACATTAGAAGCACTAACATTGAGTGCAGTGTAAGGTGGGATTAATGGAGATAGAAACATAGAAAATAGGAGCAGGAGTAGGCCATTTGGCCCTTCAAGCCTGCTCCGCCATTCATTAAGATCATGCCAACATGGCATTTGCCTTCCTAATTATCTGCTGAACCAGCATGTTGGTGTTCACTGACTTATGAACCAGGATACCCAGATCCCTTTGGACATCAATAATTTAGCAGTTTCCCACCATTTAAGAACTATTTGTTTTTGCACTGAGTGCTGAGTTTGGTGCATTTTGAGTGCTATAGTAAGAGTTTGGTGACCGAGGGAGTATAAGGCTTCATTTTTATCTAAAGTTTAGGCTTTCTTTTATTTAGTTAATTAACTTAAAAGTTGCTGTTTGGTTTAGAAGAAGGTGAATTTTCAATCAGCTTTAAACAAGCTTCTACTTGTAGGCACTTGCAGCTGGAGCTTGTTAATTAGTTAATTGGATTAGGCCAGTTTTCAGAGGCTAGATTCACAGTATAAAAGTGATCCCCTACAGTGCAGACTTTGTTTGCACTGAGTGCTGAATTTGGCGCATTTTGAGTGCTATAGTAAGAGTTTGGTGACCGAGGGAGTGCTGAATTTGGTGCATTTTGAGTGCTATAGTAAGAGTTTGGTGACCGAGGGAGTGCTGAATTTGGTGCATTTTGAGTGCTATAGTAAGAGTTTGGTGACCGAGGGAGTTAGGTGAGGAGGGAGTAAGGTGCTCCTTTCATTTTGTTTCCGATATTTCCGCAAAGAGTGAGAAGAGAGCCAGGAGTTTACAGAAAGTGTAGCTGACTGGGAGCAGAGTCGGAGGGCAGAGATCTAGTTAGTCCACAGGGCAGCTATATTCTGTCAGGTAAGAGGGGATGGAGGCTAGGCCAGTTGCATGCTCCTCCTGTAGGATGTGGGTGGTGAGGGATACCACCGGTGTCCCCGCTGACTATACCTGCGGGAAGTGCACCCAACTTCAGCTCCTCAAAGACCGTATTAGGGAACTGGAGCTGAAGCTGGATGAACTTCGGATCATCCGGGAGGCAGAGGGGGTGATTGAGAAGAGTTACAAGGAGGTAACCACACCCAAGGTACAGGACAAGAATAGCTGGGTTACAGTCAGGGGGAAAAAAACAAACAGGCAGACAGTGCAGGGATCCCTCGTGGCCGTTCCCCTTCAAAACAAGTATACCGTTTTGGATGCTGTTGGGGGGGGATGACCTACCGGGGGAAGGCCCTAGCGGCCATGTCTCTGGCACTGAGTCTGGCTCTGGGGCTCAGAAGGGTAGGGGGGAGAATAGAAAAGCAATAGTAGTAGGAGATTCAATGGTTAGGGGAATAGTTAGGAGATTCTGTGGTCGCGAGCGAGACTCCCGGAAGGTATGTTGCCTCCCGGGTGCCAGGGCCAGGGATGTCTCGGATCGTGTCTTCAGGATCCTTAAGGGGGAGGGGGAGCAGCCAGAAGTCGTGGTGCACATTGGTACCAACGGCATAGGTAGGAAAAGGGGTGTGGAGGTAATAAACAAGTTCAGGGAGTTAGGTTGGAAGTTAAAAGCCAGGACAGACAGAGTTGTCATCTCTGGTTTGTTGCCGGTGCCACGTGATAGCGAGGCTAGTAATAGGGAGAGAGTGCAGCTGAACACGTGGCTGCAGGAATGGTGTAGGAGGGAGGGCTTCAGGTATTTGGATAATTGGAGCGCATTCTGGGGAAGGTGGGACCTGTACAAGCAGGACGGGTTGCATCTGAACTAGAGGGGCACCAATATCCTGGGAGGGAGGTTTTCTAGTACTCTTCGGGAGGGTTTAAACTAATTTGGCAGGGGAATGGGAACCGGATTTGTAGTCCAGCAACTAAGGAAGCCGATATTCAGGACGCCAAAGCGTGTAATGAGGCAGTAGGGAAGGGAACACTGACAAAGGAGAGTACTTGCAGGCACGGAGATGGGTTGAAGTGTGTATACATCAACGCAAGAAGCATCAGGAATAAGGTGGGTGAACTTAAGGCATGGATCGGTACTTGGGACTACGATGTGGTGGCCATCACGGAAACTTGGATAGAAGAGGGGCAGAAATGGTTGTTGGAGGTCCCCGGTTATAGATGTTTCAATAAGATTAGGGAGGGTGGTAAAAGAGGTGGGGGGGGGGGGGTGGCATTGTTAATTAGAGATAGTATAACAGCTGCAGAAAGGCAGTTCGAGGAGTGTCACCCTACTGAGGTAGTGTGGGTTGAAGTCAGAAATAGGAAAGGAGCAGTCACCTTGTTAGGAGTTTTCTATAGGCCCCCCAATAGTAGCAGAGATGTGGAGGAACAGATTGGGAAACAGATTTTGGAAAGGTGCAGAAGTCACAGGGTAGTAGTCATGGGTGACTTTAACTTCCCAAACATTGAGTGGAACTCTTTAGATCAAATAGTTTGGATGGGGTGGCGTTTGTGCAGTGTGTCCAGGAAGCTTTTCAAACACAGTATGTAGATTGTCCGACCAGAGGAAGGGCAATACTGGATTTAGTACTTGGTAATGAACCAGGGCAAGTGATAGATTTGTTAGTGGGGGAGCATTTTGGAGATAGTGACCACAATTCTGTGACTTTCACTTTAGTAATGGAGAGGGATAGGTGCGTGCAACAGGGCAAGGTTTACAATTGGGGGAAGGGTAAATACGATGTTGTCAGACAAGAATTGAAGTGCATAAGTTGGGAACATAGGCTGTCAGGGAAGGACACAAGTGAAATGTGGAACTTGTTCAAGGAACAGGTACTACGTGTCCTTGATATGTATGTCCCTGTCAGGCAGGGAAGAGATGGTCGAGTGAGGGAACCATGGTTGACAAGTGAGGTTGAATGTCTTGTTAAGAGGAAAAAGGAGACTTATGTAAGGCTGAGGAAACAATGTTCAGACAGGGCATTGGAGGGATACAAGATAGCCAGGAGGGAACTGAAGAAAGGGATTAGGAGAGCTAAGAGAGGGCATGAACAATCTTTAACGGGTAGGATCAAGGAAAACCCCAAGGCCTTTTACACATATGTGAGAAATATGAGAATGACTAGAGCGAGGGTAGATCCGATCAAGGACAGTAGCGGGAGATTGTGTATTGAGTCTGAAGAGATAGGAGAGGTCTTGAACGAGTACTTTTCTTCTGTATTTACAAATGAGAGGGGCGATATTGTTGGAGAGGACAGTGTGAAACAGATTGGTAAGCTTGAGGAAATTCTTGTTAGGAAGGAAGATGTGTTGGCATTTTGAAAAACTTGAGGCTAGACAAGTCCCCCGGGCCTGACGGGATATATCCAAGGATTCTATGGGAAGCAAGAGATGAAATCGCAGAGCCGTTGGCAATGATCTTTTCGTCCTCACTGTCAACAGGGGTGGTACCAGGGGATTGGAGAGTGGCGAATGTCGTGCCCCTGTTCAAAAAAGGGACTAGGGATAACCCTGGGAATTACAGGCCAGTTAGTCTTACTTCGGTGGTAGGCAAAGTAATGGAAAGGGTACTGAAGGATAGGATTTCTGAGCATCTGGAAAGACACTGCTTGATTAGGGATAGTCAGCACGGATTTGTGAGGGGTAGGTCTTGCCTTACAAGTCTTATTGAATTCTTTGAGGAGGTGACCAAGCATATGGATGAAGGTAAAGCAGTGGATGTAGTGTACATGGATTTTAGTAAGGCATTTGATAAGGTTCCCCATGGTAGGCTTCTGCAGAAAGTAAGGAGGCATGGGATAGTGGGAAATTTGGCCAGTTGGATAACGAACTGGCTAACCGATAGAAGTCAGAGAGTGGTGGTGGATGGCAAATATTCAGCCTGGATCCCAGTTACCAGTGGCGTACCGCAGGGATCAGTTCTGGGTACTCTGCTGTTTTTGATTTTCATTAATGACTTGGATGAGGGAGTTGAAGGGTGGGTCAGTAAATTTGCAGACGATACGAAGATTGGTGGAGTTGTGGATAGTAAGGAAGGCTGTTGTCGGCTGCAAAGAGACATAGATAGGATGCAGAGCTGGGCTGAGAAGTGGCAGATGGAGTTTAACCCTGAAAAGTGTGAGGTTGTCCATTTTGGAAGGACAAATATGAATGCGGAATACACGGTTAACGGTAGAGTTCTTGGCAATGTGGAGGAGCAGAGAGATCTTGGGGTCTATGTTCATACATCTTTGAAAGTTGCCACTCAAGTGGATAGAGCTGTGAAGAAGGCCGATGGTGTGCTCGCGTTCATTAACAGAGGGATTGAATTTAAGAGCCGTGAGGTGATGATGCAGCTGTACAAAACTTTGGTAAGGCCACATTTGGAGTACTGTGTACAGTTCTGGTCGCCTCATTTTAGGAAGGATGTGGAAGCTTTGGAAAAGGTGCAAAGGAGATTTACCAGGATGTTGCCTGGAATGGAGAGTAGGTCTTACGAGGAAAGGTTGAGGGTGCTAGGCCTTTTCTCATTAGAACGGAGAAGGAGGAGGAGCGACTTGATAGAAGTTTGTAAGATGATCAGGGGAATAGATAGAGTAGACAGTCAGAGACTTTTTCCCCGGGTGGAACAAACCATTACGAGGGGACATAAATTTAAGGTGAAAGGTGGAAGATATAGGAGGGATATCAGAGGTAGGTTCTTTACCCAGAGAGTAGTGGGGGCATGGAATGCACTGCCTGTGGAAGTAGTTGAGTCGGAAACATTAGGGACCTTCAAGCAGCTATTGGATAGGTACATGGATTACGGTAAAATGATATAGTGTAGATTTATTTTTTCTTAAGGGCAGCACAGTAGCATTGTGGATTGCACAATTGCTTCACAGCTCCAGGGTCCCAGGTTCGATTCCGGCTTGTATCACTGCCTGTGCGGAGTCTGCACATCCTCCCCGTGTCTGCGTGGGTTTCCTCCGGGTGCTCCGGTTTCCTCCCACAGTCCAAAGATGTGCAGGTTAGGTGGATTGGCCATGGTAAATTGCCCTTAGTGTCCAAAATTGCCCTTGGTGTTGGGTGGAGATGTTGAGTTTGGGTAGGGGGCTCTTTCCAAGAGCCGGTGCAGACTCATGGGGCCGAATGGCCTCCTTCTGCACTGTAAATTCAATGATAATCTATGATTAATCTAGGACAAAGGTTCGGTACAACATCGTGGGCCGAAGGGCCTGTTCTGTGCTGTATTTTCTATGTTCTATGTTCTATGTTATTCCGCATTTGTACAGCACACTCTCAATGTATGGTTAATGCAAATGTTGGAAAGTGGGTCAAATTAAAATAACCTGGTGAATGACAAGAACAACCGTGTGAAAATAGCCCCAATTGCATCAATAGAGTCATGATTAAAGCCCTGACGCAAACATGCTTCAGCTGAAGGCAGTGCATACAATATTTCACTCAAGCTACTGGATTCCTGTGGTAGCCAACATAACTGTACCCATCAGCACCTTCTATCAAACATATCTACTTGCTGCAAAGAGCTGTTCACCCATTACATTTTCAGCCTTGTATTGTCACCCAATAGACTCATGTCTACTTCCACCTTCCAATGGGCAACGTGGAATTGAACAGAAACAACTTCCTGACAATTATCAGGAGGCAAAAAGAAACATGCCAAATTGAAATAAATAGTACTACAGTGACTAAAGCATGCAGATTCAGGTTTTACATGTTATCCAGCTTGACCTCACCGTGCCTTGTTCAGCTCTCAGGGTGGAATTATTTGGCCCTTCCCACTGGCGGGATCCTCCGCTCTCACCCATGGCAAACCCCCACGGTGGTGTTTGCTGGTGGTGGAGAGTGAGGGCCACGCAAGGCCCCGTAGACATCAATGGGACCGAAAGATCATGCCCTCCAATGGTGGACCGCCTCCGTCACTGGAATACACACCGTGGGGAGGGGGAGGGGTGTGGGGCAGGAAGATCCTGCGTTCAGGTTTTTTAGAATTCATTTACAGCATGTGGGTGTCACTGACAAGGCCAACATTTACTGCCCGTCCCTAACGGCCTTTCAGAAGGTGACAGTGAGCTGTCTTCTTGAACTGCTTCAGTCCCTGAGGTGTCAGTACATGCACAGTGCTGCTCGGGAGGGAGCTCCAGGATTTTGATGCAGGTACAGTGAAGGAACGGTGATATATTTCCAAGTCAGGATGGTAAGTGACTTGGAGGGGAATTTCCTGTTGGTGGTATTCCCAGGTATCTGCTGCCATTGTTCTTCTAAATGGTGGTGGTTGTGGGAAGGTGGTGGTTGGAAGGTGCTGCCGAAGGAGCCTTGGTGAGTTTCTGCAGTGCATATTGTAAATGGTACATATGGCTGCCACTGTTCATCGGTAATGAAATAACTGAATATTTGTGGAAGGGGGAGCAATCAAGTGGGCTGCTTT
This sequence comes from Scyliorhinus torazame, assembly GCF_047496885.1. NCBI lineage: Eukaryota > Metazoa > Chordata > Chondrichthyes > Carcharhiniformes > Scyliorhinidae > Scyliorhinus > Scyliorhinus torazame. The sequence continues at coordinate 68,136,393 of NC_092721.1, read as the reverse complement.
GTCCTGGATGGTGTCGAGCTTCTTGAGTGTTGTTGGAGCTGCACTCTTCCAGGCAAGTGGAGAGCATTCCATTGCACACCTGATTTGGTTAGATTCTTTCTTGCTAAAAATAGTCATCGCCTGGCATTTGTGTGGTGTGAATGTTAGTGAGTAAGTTATTGCTAATTAAGTGTCACTTGATAGCGCGTTAGATGACTGTTTCCATCACTCTAATGATGATCGAGAGTAGGCTGTGTAACGTTCTTGCTGCATGGCCTGATTTATATTACAAGAGCACTTGTAGCTCAAATGATTTATTGACATTAACTCTGGGTCAACTATCTAAAAAACAATAGATGAATACAGTATGATCATGCACAAGCAACCTCTCTCCCAGCTCTCCAGTCAGTCTGAGGTCACCTGACTCTAACATTCACTTATATACTAATGAGATTTCTAGTGGTCAGTCGGTGAATTATAACACAACCATGATATCACTACAGGCTGAAGGGTGGTAATTGGTCGGGTTTGATTTGTTCTACTTTTTGTGGGTAAAATGAGCCTGTCCAATTTTTCGCATTGGCAGGTAGATGCCGGTGTTCTTGATGTACTGAAGCAGCTTACCAAGTGGCACAGCAGGTTGCGGAGCACAAGTCTTCAGGACTATTGCCGGAATATTGTCAGGGCCCATATCCTTTGCAATATCCGGAGCTTTCAGCCATTTCTTGACATCACGTGGAGTGTCTTAAATTGGCTGAGGACTGACATCTGTGATGATGGAGACCTCCAGAAGAGGCTGAGATGGATCAACCACTCGGCATTTCTGGCTGAAGGTTGCTGCAAATGCGTCAGCCATATATGCGCACAATATTAATAATAATAATCTTTATTAGTGTCACAAGTATGCTTACATTAACACTGCGATGAAGTTACTGTGAAAATCTCCTAGTCGCCACACTATGGCGCCTGTTCAGCTACACTGAGGGAGAATTCAGAATATCCAATTCACCTAACATCCACGTCTTTTGGGACTTGTGGGAGGAAACTGGAGCACCAGGAGGAAAACCACCCAGACACAGGGAGAACGAGCAGACTCCGCACAGATAATAACCTAAGCCGGGAATCGAACCCAGGTCCCTGGTGCTGTGAAGCAACAGTGCTAACCACTGTGCTATTGTGCCGCCCTTTATGAGGGGAACAGATAGGGTGGACAAGATAAAATTGTTTCCCTTGATGGAGAATTCTAGAACCAGGGGACATTGATACAAGATAAGTGGCAGAAGGTGTAGAGGGGACATGAGGAAATACATGTCGAGGGTAGTGGGAGTCTGGAATTCGCTGCCTGGGTTGGTGGTGGTGGCCAGAGAGACCGTAAACTCTTTAAAAGGTATCTGGATCTGCACCTTAAGTGCTCTATGCTACAGGGTTATGGACCGGGTGCAGGAAGGTGGGCTGGAAATGACAAAATGGGTCGAATGGCTTCCTCCTGTGCTATAACGTTTCTATGATTCTATGATATTTTGCACTGATGTTCTGGGCTCTACCATCATTGAGGATGGGGATATTTCCGGAGCTTCCTCCTCCAGTGAGTTGTTTAATTGTCCACCACCATTCACAATTGGATGAGGCAGAACTGCAGAGCTTTGATCTGATCTGTTTGTTGTGGAAACACTTCGCTCCGGCACTTGCTGCTTATGCTGTTTGGCATGCAATTGGTCCTGTGGTTTAACTTCACCAGGTTGTCACCTCATTCTTAGGTATGCCTGGCATTGCTCCTATCATGCCCTCCTGGAGTCTTCATTGGGCCTTTGTCTGATTTCCAATCTTGGATGAGCTCCAAATGCTTTGAGTCATTATTAAAAGACTCAAGCATTATCTTTAGCCACTCGGTACCAATTATATCCCCATTTCCAATCACTGGCCAGGATTTGCCAATGGTGGGCATTGTCGCAGGCAGGACAAAATGTGGAGAACTGTTGACTTTTGATGTTCTCCAAATTTTCTTGTCCCAGCAACACTGATGCCTGCCAGTGTCAGATATGGAAAATGCTGTCCACTGCCTCAGAATGAATCAGACCAGCCTGCAACCTTTGGAGTCCTATTTGATCCAGAGCTTAGCTGCAGATCCTGTGGCCTATCCATTACAAAAGCTGTCTCGTTCAATGTCACAGCATCGCTCACCTCTGTGCCTGTTTCAGCCCTTCTTCTACTGGAACACTCGATGCTTTTGCTACCTTAAGGTTTGAGTATTCCAGTTCTCTCCAGGATGGTCCTACAACTTCCGCTTCCCATAAACTACAGCTCATCCAAAACACTACAATCAATACTACAAAGTGCTACAATGATATACTATAATACCAACATGGGGGTTCGGTTAGCTCAGTTGGTTAAGTGGCTTGAATGTGATGCTTAGTGATGCCATTGGCATGGGTTCAATCCACGTACCAGCTGTGGTATTTCATGGAGGCCGTGCTTCTTGTCCTGAGCTTGCGGAGTGGCACCCCCCCCCCCCCCCCCCCGCCCCCCCAAGGTGTGTGTCGCCAGAATTGTCTCTCCCTAATGGAGAGAGATGCCGATTATCCTTTGGGACTATGGTGACTATCAATACTATGCCACTACTACATCCTCCAGGTGGGAATGAGATCTCTGCTTTCTTCCAATTATAGCCTCCATAATTCTCACCTTCATAACCCACGTGCTCTGTTTCACCATTGGTTATCATCTGTTCAATCACTGTTGCTCTTTTTAGCCTTAGTTTATTAGCTCTGATTACGTCACCTTTGCTCACGAGTCTCCAGGTATCTTTCTGATACCGCCACGTGGTTCAAGTTCAAGTTATGATTAATAAGTCAGCACACCGCTTAGTAAGATTAAAATCAACGGTCATTTATTATATACAAGTAATGTTTATACAATAATCCTACTATCTATATAATAAACCTATCACTACTGGCCAATACTTAACTTTAGGAAGAGCCCACCAGGTCAGGGAACGAATGGCTTATCCAATCGGATCTGGCCCGCGGGATTCAAAAGGCTGATACAGGTCGATGGCTAGGAGTCTTTATCTGATAGCGATCGCTGGATTCAAACTTACGGCTGCCGGTTGCTGTTCTTGCGAAGGTCTCGAGCAGGCGAAGAAGGGAGAGAGAGAGAGATCTGAACCTGGCCCCTCACTTTATAGGGCCCAGGGGCTTCCCGCCTCTCGGGGCGGCCCTTGACCGTGAGTCCCAAGTAATTGGACTTGTTCCCAATCACTGGGTTCGATACGTCCAATTGCGAGGCGATTCCCCGATCGGGGGGTGGTCGTTCACCTGCCTTTGTTTCGGCCACTGCAGGTGCCGACAGGTCTGGCCCGGTATTCAATTGCTAATATGTTGCAATTGTTCCCGGGGATAGCCGATTAAACTGCAGATGTCTGGGTTGATGGGCTGTTAAGAGTCCTGAGTATAACTGCAAATGTCTGGGTTGATGGGCTGTTAATAGCCCTGAGTATCGATCTGGGCCGACTTCCCCAGAGCCGAATATGATATTCTGCCTGTAGCTGTCCGTTTGTGTCTTGTTACCTGCTTTTCCCATCAGCCTTTCCGGTTAGCCATTTTAAATCGTGTTTTGGCCAAATTAATTGGGAAGCAGCCATTTTACGTGGCTACATCACCTAGACATAAACCTCTGAAATTCCTGTTCGACCTTTCCGCCTCTCCTAACTGAAAACTCTCCTTAAAAGTTTGGACAAGCCTTTCGTCACCCCTCCTGATATTTCCCTCCCTATTTGGCATCAGTTTCTGTCTGATTATATTCCCGAGAAGTGCCTTGGGAATGCTTTTATACCTTAAAGCTGCCACATAAATGCAAGCTGTTGCTTGGGTTTTGCACAGTTATCGGGGTTAAGCACCAATTCTGAACTCAGCGGAATTTAAACAGTTTGGTTAAATATGTTTTGCTGCACTCAGCTCGTTTATGGTGGCAGGCTATTGACTGTTATTTCGTTATTATTAGTTCTTGATATCTCCGGAGAAAAGGAAGAATGTAACATGCTCAGAGGTCACATGGGTGAATTAACTTGTCACATAGGGGAATGCTAAATAGATACCTGTTCGGTAGTGCTAAGAAGCAAATAAGTGTTGAAGATAGCAACCTGGACAGACAGAGTCTGGGAAACAGAGATAGATAGAAATGTTCTGCTGCCAGAAATAGTTGATTTATTTCAGTGGACTTGATTTGCTGAAAATCCGACTCCTCTCGCAGCCTTTCCAAAGTTGCTTTTTAATGTGCTATTTTGTTGTAGCTGTGAGGCCTGAGCGATTATGGGTTAGATTAACTGCTTGGTTAATGAAATAAAGAATGAAGACTGAGGGCTTGGGCATTCAGTTTGTTATATTTGTTTAATTTGTGCCAAGAGAAGAGAATGGGTTTATGGGCGTGTGTGAGTTTATTTTTAAAATGTGATCATTCACAGGATATAGACATTTCTGGAAAGGCCAACGTTTGCTGCCCATCTCTAATTGCCATTGACAAAGAACAAAGAACAAAGAAATGTACAGCACAGGAACAGGCCCTTCGGCCTTCCAAGCACGTGCCGACCATGCTGCCCGACTAAACTTCTACACTTCCTGGGTCCGTATCCCTCTATTTCCATCCTATTCATGTATTTGTCAAGATGCCCCTTAAATGTCACAAGGTGATAGCAAGTCTCCTTGAGCCACACACAGTCCGTGGTGTAGGTATTTATGATAATGCTGATAAACAGAGTTACCGACCTTTGATGCAGCAACGCTAAAGGATTGGCGACATATTTTCAAGTCAGGGTGATGTGTGACTTGGATTAGAACTTGGTGATTTTCTTGTTACCATCTATCTGCTTCCCTTGTCCTTCTTGGCGAAAAGAGGTCATGGGTTCAAGACGTGCCATTGAAGTAGGTTTGGTGGTTTGATGCAGTGCACATTGCAACTATGTTACACTGATCATAGAATCATAGAATCATAGAATTTATGGTGCAGAAGGAGGACATTCGGCCCATTGAGTCTGCACCGGCCCTTGTAAAGGGCCCCCTACCTAAACCCACTCCTCCACCCTATCCCCGTATCCCCATCCAACCTTTTTGGACACTAAAGGCAATTTAGCATGGCCAATCCACCTAACCTGCACATCTTTGGATTGTGGGAAGAAAGCGGAGCACCCGGAGGAAACGCACGCAGACACTGGGAGAATGTGCAGACTCAGCACAGACAGTGACCCAAGCCAGGAATCGCATCTGGGACCCAGGAGCTGTGATGTACCATCAATAACCATGAGATGAAATGGTGAACAATTGAGGCGTTATTGCGCTAGGTGTTAAGACTCCTGCAGCTGGAACCAACGCAAGAGAGAGCACACATTTATACAGAGCCTGCTGGGTGGAGCCAGCAGGCTGGGGTTTAATGTATTGACTGTAGTACAGTGGCAGCACCGTAATACACATAGTGTATAACCAGTGATGTTTACCACATGCTGTGAAGCAATTGTGCTAACCACTATGCTACCGTGCCACCCTGATGGTGGAGAGAGTGATTTTTTCAGCAATTTGCTTTGTCCTGGATGACGTTGGTCTTGATTGATATTGGAGCTATACTCACTCAATCAAGCAGCTGGAGTGTATTGTATCCTGACTTTCACCTTGCAAATGGTGGAAAGGCTTTGTGATTCAAGGGATAAGTCACTGCTTACCAAGGACCTAGCCTCTGACCTGCTCTTCATAGATTATCATAGAATTTACAGTGCAGAAGGAGGCCATTCGGCCCATCGAGTCTGCACCGGCTCTTGGAAAGAGCACCCTACCCAAGGTCAACACCGCCACCCTATCCCCATAACCCCATAACCCAGTAACCCCATCCAACACTAAGGGCAATTTTGGACACTAAAGGCAATTTATCATGGCCAATCCACCTAACCTGCACATCTTTGGACTGTGGGAGGAAACCGGAGCACCCGGAGGAAACCCATGCACACACGGGGAGGATGTGCAGACTCCGCACAGACAGTGACCCAAGCTGGAATCGAACCTGGGACCCTGGAGCTGTGAAGCAATTGTGCTATCCACAAGGCTACCGTGCTGCCCCGTGCTGCTCTTGTAGTCAATGCATTTATACAGCTGGTTCACATAAGTTTCCAGTCCATGGTGATTCCCCAGGATGTTAATGGTGGGGATTCATCAATGGCAATACCATTGAACATCAGGGGAGGTGGTTAGAATCTCACTTGTTGGGGTTAAAATCTGATTGTTACATGCCTCTATCAGCAAAAGCCTGGATTCTGTCCCGGTCTTGTTGCATAGTCGTGGACTGATTAATTACTTGAGGAATTATGAATGGAACTGAATACTGTGTAATCCACAGTGAAGACCCCGGGCGCGATTCTCCGCTCCCGCGACTAAGTGCCCACGCCGTCGAGGTTCACGACGGCATGAAACGGCCCCGCTCTCGACCGATTCAGGGCCCAAAAATGGGATAGGATCGGGGCCGTGAGAAACTCGGGGGGCGTGTCGCGAAAGCAGCGTCGTCAGCGCACGTCGGGCATTGGCGTGCATAAAAGCGCCGCGTAACTGGCGTCACCCGATCGGTGGGCACCGATCGTGGGCCAGACCCCTTTTGAGTCCTACCCCGGTGAAAGAACCCCCCTCGCCCCCCCCACAGGCCCCCCCCCCCCACCGCCAAGCGTTCCCGCGCTGTTCCTGCCGGCAGCGATCAGGTGTGGATGGCGCTGGCGGGAAGCCATCATTTTGGGCAGGCCGCTTGGCCCATCCTGGCCGGAGAATAGCGGGTGTAGCGGAGAATCGCAATTTTGGGTGTCCCGGGCGATTCTCCGGCCTGCGCCGCGCATAACTCGACGGGGCCGTTCTCGCCGCTTGGGTGAATCGCGGGAGGGCATCGGACTGGTGCCGTGGGGGAAAAAGGCGCGCCAGGCGATTCTCCCAACTGGCACCGGAGCCGCGCCCCCCCATTTCTGAACTTATAATGAAGAATATTGGGCCGAGGACGCTGTTCTAGGGAACTCCTCCAGCGCTGATCTAAGGCTGAAATGATTGACTCCAACAACCACCACCATCTTCCTTTGTGCTTGTATGACTCCACCCAGTGGAGAGTTTCCTCCGATCTCATTTAACTTCAATTTTCCTCGGGTTTCTTGGTGTTGAACTGTGTCTTACCTCTGGATTCAGCTCCTTTGTTCATGTTTGGATAAAGGTTGCAATGAGGTCTGGAGCGAAATGTACTGGTGGAACCCAAGCTAAGCATCAATGTGTAGGTTATTAGTGAGTAAGTGTCACTTGTTAGCACCACTGATAAAACTTCCATCACTTTATTGACTGAGACTGGACAAATGGAATGGTGATCGGCTGACTGGATTTGTCCTGCTCTCAGTGGACAGGATATACCGGGGAATTTCCAAGCTGTCTGGCTGATGTCACTGTTGTAGCTGTACTGGAACAGCTTGTCTAGCAGTGCGTATAGTTCTGGAGATTGAGATCTCAGCAGAATGGCGCGATGCTTACAGGACCTAGCACTTTTGCTCTTCCTAGTGTGCTCAACCAATTCTTAAGTGGAGTTAATCAAATAGACCAATGACTAGCATTCATGATGATGGGGCCTCAAGAGCAGGCTGAGGTAGACCATGGGCTGGATTCTCCATTCCTGTGGCTAAATGTTGGGTGTTTTGGATCACATACAGGTCACCAACACTTGAAGTAGTGCAACACTATTTTCTTAAAAGGTTAACGATTTAAACATACTTGAACTGTGGGTAAATACGATACCAGATTTTAACTAAAGACCTTTGCCTTGTCCTAACCAGCTGATGCACTCAGCACATGGTGAATGTCTGTGTTGCAGGCTGTGAGCTCTGTCCTCCTAGCTAGCTGCTACTCGAATGAGCGGGAACTCTGATGTCCCCTGTCTTTATAGTGCATGTGCTCTCACTGGTGATTGGCTGCGGTGTTGTGTATGTTGATTGGTTCCACTGTGTGTCCATCAGTGTGTGTCTGCACCATGATATACTGGTGCATTTGGCTCTGTTGAGGCGTAGGCCCTGCTCCCATGTGCGTTTGAACACGCGCTGGAGGCGACTGATATGCTCCTGCTGGATGGACCAAATGATTATGCCATCAACATAGACGTGAACACCTTCAATGCCTTCCATCATTTGTCCAATGATCCTGTGGAATACTTCTGATGCCGATATGATCCCAAACGGCATCCTGTTGTAACAATATCTGCCAAAAGGCGTGTTAAAGGTACACAGTTTCCTGCTGGGTCTGTCTAGTTGAATTTGCCAGAATCCTTTCGAGGCATCAAGTTTGGTGAAGTGCTTGGCCCAAGCCATCTTGCATGTGATCTCTTCGCGCTTGGGGATTGGGTAATGCTCCCTCATTATGCTGCGATTCAGATCCTTTGGATCAATGCAGATTCTGAGCTCGCCGGAAGGCTTCTTTATGCACACCATGGAACTGACCCAGTCGGTTGGTTCTGTACCTCTGGAGATCACTCCTTGGTCTTGGAGGTCCTGCAGCTGCTGCTTGAGGCAGTCCTTGAGGGGTGCTGGGACTCTGCGAGGTGCATGTACCACAGGCGTGGCGTTCTGTTTGCGTATGATCTTGTAAGTATGTGGGAGCGTGCCCATGCCTTCGAAGACGTTGCGGTGCTGGTCGATGATAGCGTTGAGTTGCTCCCTGAGGTCAGCATCCTGGGAGGCAGACGTGTCATCAGGCGAGAGAGAGTGAACTCTTTGAATGAGGTTTAGTCATTTGCATGCCTGTGCGCCAAGCAGAAAGTCCTTCGAGGAGCCCACGATTTCGAAAGGAAGGATGGCTTTTCGTGACTTGTGCGTCACTTCAAGTTGGCATGAGCCGGTAGCAGGAATGATGTTGCCATTGTAGTCCAATAACTGGCAGGCCGATGGGAGAATGGTTGGTTTGACACAAAGGCTTTGGAAAGCAGATCACGCCATGAGATTGGCGGAGGCACCAGTGTCCAGGCGGAATCGTGTTTGGGACCGGTTGACCGTCAGGGTGGCACACCACTCATCGTCTGGATCGATGCTGTATACCGACAGCGGCTGGTGTCTTTGCTTCGGGGACAGCCTGTTTTTCGTTACGACACCGACTCGAAAAGGCGCCTTTGGGTCCTCAGTGTCACTGCTGTGTGGGAGGTCGGAATCGGACTCGGTGACCGTGGGTTGAATTGCCCGAACATTCCTGCGAGGCTGGCTGAAGCAATATGAATTGGAAGGCTGAGCTGCTCGACAGCAGGCAGCATAGTGGCCAAGTCTTCCACATCGTAGGCATTGTCGCGATTTTGTGGGGCATTGCCGCTTTAAATGGGCGGAGCCACAGTTGTCGCATGTCGTGACGTCAGCACGTTCACTGCGCCACCACGCATGCACGGTGCGGTCTTGCGTGGTGTGCGCCTGCGCATCACGTTCTTCCATGTCGCCGTGCCCTCGTTTGGTGTGTACAAGCGCGGGAGTCCGCGAAAAGCGCGCAAAATGGCCGCCCTCAACCAGCCTGAGGCCCTGGAGGTGTTCAATCACTTGGACCCGTTCCGCCTCGTGGGAACCTTGCTGCGCCATTTCAGCCGCTTGTATATGGGAGTACCGACTGATGGCATTTTCATGTAGGACACAGGTCTCGATGGCGGTCGCTAGGGTGAGTTGCTTTACTTTCAGGAGCTGCTGACGTAGGGGGTCCGACTGAACACCGAAAATGATCTGGTCGCATATCATGGAGTCGGAGGTGGGCCCGTAGCTGCAAGATTGCGCAAGAATGCGGAGGTGCGTTAAAAAGGATTGGAAAGGTTTGTCCTTACCCTGCAAGCACTGCTGGAACACGTAGCGTACAATACTTTCATTCACCTCTACGCTGCACTGAGTGTCAAATTTGAGGAGAACCGTCTTGAACTTCGTCTTGTCTTCGTCATCTGCAAAGGTGAGAGAGTTGGAAATATGGATGGCATGGTCCCCGGCCGTGGAGAGGAGAAGAGCAATCTTTCTGGTGTCCGTGGCTTCGAGGTAGAGCTGGAAGCGCTGTTTGAAAATCTTCCAGTTGGCCCCGAGGTTGCCGGCGATGCGGAGCAGTGGCGGTGGGCTGATGTTGGCCATGTTGCAGAATGACGGAATGCTGGCGGAAGGCAGATCACTTGCAGGTAGTTCTAAGAAGTGCTAGTATGCAACCACTCCTGGTATCATGATGTGTTGTGTGTTCTGGATCACATACAGGTCACCAACACTTGAAGTAGTGCAACACTATTTTCTTAAAAGGTTAACGATTTAAACATACTTGAACTGTGGGTAAATACGATACCAGATTTTAACTAAAGACCTTTGCCTTATCCTAACCAGTTGATGCACTCAGCACATGGTGAATGTCTGTGTTGCAGGCTGTGAGCTCTGTGCTCCTAGCTAGCTGCTACTCGAATGAGCGGGAACTCTGATGTCCCCTGTCTTTATAGTGCGTGTGCTCTCACTGGTGATTGGCTGTGATGTTGTGTATGTTGATTGGTCCCACTGTGTGTCCATCAGTGTGTGTCTGCACCATGATATACTGGCGTATATTATGACAGTGTCGACGCCAATGGAGGGTCCATGGCATTTCATGACGGGAGAATCGGGGCAAAACCCTCACCAATTCACCTACTGGTGAGGGGCTAGCATCGGCGTCGGGTGAAACACCCACAGAACACGTGAAAAACGGTTAAAGAATCGGCAAGTCCAGTGCTGCACATGCGCAGGGCTGACAAGCTGCAGTCGTGCGTATGCCTACACCCCCAAGATACGCACCGATCGCGGTGGAAAAGATGTTGTCGGCCGTGCTGGACAGCATACCCGCGCTCCCCGACCCCACAGCCCGCCTCCTGGCCATCTCCACCACACACCCCCAGCCCGGGCAGAAGCCCCCTGGCCAGCGGTATGGATCTTGGCCAAGTATGGCGGCGCTGGACACTCTCCGCATGCCCTCTCTCTCTCCGCAGCTGGCACGCCAGGCTCCCGACCGCTGGGACCACACGTGGCCCGCGTTGTCGGGAACTCGGCCCATTGGAGGCGGAGCTTCATGGGTGGGCTGGCTAATGACATACCAACGGGTTTGCGACTGTACAGGGTGGTGCGCATCCCAATGATGCCGATTTGCAGGGGGCGGAGCATCGTGACCTGGTTGCAAACCAGCACCAGCCCCGATTAGGCATCGGGTGCTAGTCTCTATCTGATCGCCATTCACGATTCCGGCATTGGGCAACGGAGACTCCGCCCTATGGACTTTGCACTTCTGGATGACAAAACTTCAGTTTTGTCTTTTGCACTGAGATGCTGGGCTCATCGATTGTTGAGGATGGGAATATTTATGCAGCTTTCTTGCCCAGCTATGTATTTAATTATCCACCACTGCTTCCAGTTGGATGTGTCAAGAGTTCTGAGCCTTGACCTGATCTGTTGGTTAGTGGGGGTTGCTTGGCTCTGTTGGGGAAGATGTGTTTGTTTGCCTGAATTCATGTTGATCTTACACAACAATTGTCAGCAACAATTTGTGTTATCACTGTTTATTTGTCCTCTGTGCGGTTGGCATTCTATCATGCGGCTGCATATTAGTTCCATTTGAGTGAATTTTCAGGTCTGCTGTGGAGCAGATATGGAGCATGTCAAAAATGGACTGTGAATTGACACCCCATTGCCACTATTGCTGTAGCCCCATTTTCTCCATGGGCCCAATGTGTGCCACTTTAGTGGTTGAGTGACCCCCTTTAATCAGTCTGCACATTTAAAATGCAAATCAGTGTCCTGAAGTTAGACTGAATGACGCGAGGTGTGCACCAATATCAAATGACAACCCAAGGATACCCCAAATACCCTCTTTATTTTTGTAGTGTTGGGAGGAAAGGCTGAGAGAACTCTGTTTCCCCCCTTGCCCTCCGTACCTTCCCCAGAGATCATAATGCATGCCGCCTCCCAACCCTTGGATTTACCAACTGTTGGCCTGCCCACATTAGAGTGGGCTGAAGCTCTATGGCAATCTCTGGCAGGATCTCACCTTCCCAGCAGAAACAAGGCCCAGCTCTCCAATTGGACTCCTGCTTCCTGTTGGATTGCCAGCTGGGTGCCCTTGGTTTTCTCAGGGGAAGAGCCACTCCATAAGACTGGGCATTACCAGTATATATGCTAAAACGACAATGGTCTGCATATATGCTACAATGACAATGCCCTGTATATATGCTAAAACGACAATGGCCTGTATATATTCTAAAATGACAATGCCCTGTATATATGCTCAAATAACAATGGTCTGTATATATGCTAAAATGACAATGCCCTGTATATATGCTAAAATAACAATGCCCTGTATATAAGCTAAAATGACGATGGCCTGTATATATGCTAAAATGACAATGCCACTGTATACATGCTAAAATGACAATGGCCTGTATATATGCTACAATGACAATGCCCTATATATATGCTATAATGACAATGGCCTGTCTATATGCTAAAATGACAATGCCCTGTATATATGCAAAAATGACAATGGCCTGTCGATTTGCTAAAATGGCAATGCCCTGTATATATGCTAAAATGACAATGCCCTGTATATATGTAAAAATAACAATGCCCTGTATATATGCTAAAATGACAATGGCCTGTATATATGTTAAAATAACAATGCCCTGTATATATGCTAAAGTGACAATGGCTTGTCTATATGCTAAAATGACAATTCCCTGTATATATGCTAAAATGACAATGCCCTGCATATATGTTAAAATAACAATGCCCTGTATATATGCTAAAATGACAATGGCCTGTATATATGCTACAATGACAATGCCCTGTATATATGCTAAAGTGACAATGCCCTGTATATATGTTAAAATAACAACGCCCTGTATATATGCTAAAATGACAATGGCCTGTATATATGCTAAAATGACAATGTCCTGTAGATATCCTAAAATGACAATGACCTGTATATATGCTAAAATGACAATGCCCTGTATACATGCTAAAATGACAATGCCCTTTATATATGTTAAAATAACAATGGCCTGTATATCTGCTAAAATGACAATTCCCTGTATATATGCTAAAGTGACAATGGCCTGTATATATGCTAAAATGACAATGCCCTGTATATATGCTAAAATGACAATGCCCTGTATATATGCTAAAATGACAGTGCCCTGTATATATGTTAATATAACAATGCCCTGTATATATGCTAAAATGACAATAGACTGTATATATGCTAAAATGACAATGCCCTGTATATATACTAAAATGACAATGCCCTGTATATATGTTAAAATAACAATGCCCTGTATATATGCTAAAATGACAATGGCCTGTATATATGCTAAAATGACAATGGCCTGTATCTTTCCTAAAATGACAATGGCCTGTATATATGCTAAAATAACAATGCCCTGTATATATGTTAAAATAACAATGCCCTGCATATATGCTAAAATGATAATGCCCCGTATATATGCTAAAATGACAATGCCCTGTATATATGTTAAAATGACAATGGCCTGTATATATGTTAAAATGACAATGCCCTGTATATATGCTAAAATGACAATGCCCTGTATATATGTTAAAATGACAATGGCCTGTATATATGTTAAAATAACAATGCCCTGTATATATGCTAAAATGACAATGCCCTGTATATATGTTAATATAACAATGCTCTGTATATATGCTAAAATGACATAACCAGTACTTCAGAGAAAGAATGGAAACTTTAGAATTGTGGTACAATAAAGTATTTGCCAAACAATAATACTTTTCACCAAAAATCATGACAGCTTTTGTTTAAAAAGCTTGCCAAATAATTTTCACCACAGATTTATGTCCTTTGTTTTCAGGTCACGTATAACCTATTAATTGTCTTTTCTAATGTCAACATGGTTTACAGGTTGCATGTAATAAATCAATTATCTTCACCTTTAGTATGCCAAATGTATCTGTATTGGTTGTACACACAAACCTGTTATCTTTCAATAGCCTCATTTTAACCTGTACATAAAGGATTAACTGTTGTGCAGTGAAATCGATGCTCTCATATTTAATCATTTCATGGTGAAAGCATGGAGCAAATTTCCTGAGATCAGTGACATTATCAGGCAGTCAGGACATATTGGAAATTAAGCGCCAAATTTCCATCTGTTAAAATCAAAGGGTAGGCTATTTGCCCCCAAACCCCACCCCCATCTTTGTCTCTGATACATGTTGCACATGCATCCTAGAGCCTCATAAAATCTTTCCTGCATATAAAAAGATATTTTATGACACTTGTATTTGTTTTACAAATACGGCTATGAAATGATATCATGCGCTATTAGTGCTTACAATTCATTTACAAAGGACATCCTCAGCATTCTATCCTTAGTCAGATGACTATGAGATCAAGCCCTATTCCAGAACCTTGGGCACATAATCGAGGATGATGATTCCATGCAAACAGATGGGGTGCTGTCTGTTGAAGATACCGGGCGGGGTTCTGCGTTAGCCGAAATCGGGAAATGCGACTGGGCGGAGATTAGCTTCCGATGGCAAAATTGCAGCAGGCGCTAATTTGACGTCAAATCGCAATTCTCTGTTCCCTTGAAAATGGCATCAATGTGTTTCACTCCGTATGTACAGTAGGCACCGTTTGCATATCATTCGCGGGCCCGACCCGGTACTCTCCAGGGCCTCCGTGATTTTCCACCTCTGATGGGCAAAGTTCCCGACGCCGTGCTTCACGGGAGCCTTTAAAAATCGTGAAACTGGCGGTTGCTGAGGGAGAGAGAGGGGTATGGAAAATGTCCAACATTGCTATAGTTTGCTGACAGTGTGCTGCTGGCCGGAGGGCTTCTGCCATGGCTGGGGGAGTAGTGGGGAATGGCCAGGAAGTGGGCTGTGAGGCTGGGGTAGACGGGCACGGAGCATCATTACCGCAGCCGGCAAGCCAGCCATGCAGCTGTGTACACCGCTAATAGCTCACTTTGAACCTGGTGCCACAGGTCATATAGGTGTCCTCCCAGGGCACCCCCTGGAGTGCCCTCTGGCCCCAGACGACCCATCAGCTGTATAGGCATGCTCCAGCACAACCTGTGCCATCTTGTTAGCTGGGATAGTGTGTGTGGGGATTGTAATGTGTATGTGCGGCTGCAGCTTGTCAGCCTCCCGAGTGTCGATCAATGGACCATGTAGCCACCTGAGTTGGCCACGTCCCGACTTAAAATGGAGAACAGCAAAGGCTGAAGGGAAATTCAGCCAACACAGGCAAAAACTAGCAGGTGCAAGTTTACTGTGTATTAGACTCTGCAAAAGACCCAGACAGCATCGATACAAGCAGCCATCTACATAGTAATGAGCGATCCTCGGGAACAATCGAAACATTTTAAGGTAAACAAAGCCAAGCCAGACTCCTCGGTGCCAGCAGGAGCCAACACAAAAGAGGTTAACGGACTTAAAGACCGCCCAACGATCAGGGAACAGCTCCAGTATTGAAGAAATCGAACCAAGCGATTGGAACAAAGTCCAATCGCTTGAAACCAGGTACGGGGTCCACCCCAAAGGGCGGGAAGCCCCTGGGGACTATAAGGTAAAGCCCCCAAGTTCAAATCGTCCTTCTTGACAGGGTCACTCAGCAACGCGAAGCAACCTTTGACAGTGACCTGTCTGGCGGCCTCCAAAGAAGTAAGTCTCAAGTCAACGCTCGCTACGAGATAGGCACTCCTACCTACCAGTCCATACCTGCTTTTGAATCCCACAGACTCAGAACCCGAACGAAAGGCCATTTGTTCCCCTGACCTGGTGGGCCAGTCCGAAGCTAAGTATAGGCCTGTTAGTGATAGAAATAGCCTAGAAAGTAGAGTTTATGCATGAGTAGCGATTTACTGTGTATAATAAATGTGTATTGATTTGAATCTTACTAATTGATGTGTTGAGTTATTGATCATTACTTGAACTTGAACCTCGTGGCGGTATCATAAAGGTACCTGGCGACTCTAGAGCAAAGGTTATAAAACAGAGCCAATTGAACCAACAAATGTTAGCAACAACCCGACGTATCCCGCACCTATTTCAGTGGAATGGAGTGTGTTCCACATGGCACCGGTGCTAGCTCCTCAACAGTAGTGGTACCGGTCCTGGCACCGTTTTTCTGTCATAAAAGTCCACATATTCTCCGTTGCCGTCAACACTTTAGTCTCAGAAACAAAGAATCCAGCCCACCATCTTTTGGATGAATTGTTAACCCAAGACCGCAACTGCTCTCTAGGCCAAGATTCGTCCATGAACCAACATTGGAATATACAGATTATCTCTTCATGTATCTCATTGCTGTTTTGTCGGAGCAAGCATTATGCAAATTAGGTGCAAATTACATTTTGAAAGCACCCCATTGGTTGTAAAGTTCTTTTGGAATGGATCATACCTTCTGAATCCTGTTTTCCTGGTCTTTGGCACCATGTGGAAGGTGAATACTTCCCCAAGCAAAGAAAATAACTATTTAATGAAAGGAAGATCACCTATATACTATCTTCAAGCACTTTCCAGCAGCTGATGCCAAAGTGCGGCCATTGAAAGTATGGCTCGATGTTGTGAAAATGATTTCAACAATATCAACAAAACGGTCTGGATTTTCACAACGATGACGAGCATCTCCGTTGTTGCAAAATAGTAGAAAAGACCGAATATCGGAAGTCCCACCCCCAAACACAGTACTTATCCATTTTGGGGCATGGACATGGGCCCAAGCTGGGATTTGTACATGTGCATTTTGGAAAGCAACTGCCTATATAGATCAGTAGCTCCCTCCAAATATGTCTAATTTTGGTGACCCAGATGTGTGATATACAAAGTGTGCAGATTAGACCTGGTAGAGCAAGCATGAACTTTGTGGAATCCTTTGTAGAATTGGGGCACTCTTCTGGTTAGGTAGGCTACCCTTTGGATGTGCTCCCAGAATACCTTTCAGGGAGATCACGTGGCCTTTAGGGGAAGTCAGCAGCCCCTTGAGAAACATAAGGTGCTCCCTAGGATTGTTAAAAATCCGCATGAATGTGTGTAAAAAGTGGATAACTCATTAACTGTCAAGCTTATTAGAACTGTCAAAAGTGCCAATATTAAATGTCAAAAGCAACTGTCAAAATGAAATATCAGACGCAATTGTCAAAAGTGTGAAAAAGAACTGTCAAAGGGAACTGCCAAGCTGCCAAGACATTTAAAGCTCCAATCCTTTAACTCTTTGAAATTGTTCAGCGTATTAACAAAAAACTTCTTATTTCACTCTGTTGACATAAACCTGAGGGCTGCCATTGCTGGATTAATGCTGCATAATTGATTTCATAATCTTCCATTATCATAGTTAGATGCCTTCCATTTTTCAGTTCAATTGACTGGTCTCTTTCATGTGGGACAGTGATGCTTGTTTTGTAAGGGATTAAATACATGAATGAAATGTTTGTTTTATGAAGATATAGTTGAAATAATGTAAATGTAATTAATGGTTTTTATGAATGAGTGTTTTTGTTAAAGAAACGTCTGAATTAGACACTTAGAACTTTATTTTATTTTGTCTCACCATGGGTGCATGTTGGATACTGGATGAGTTGGTGGTAGGTGTAAGGACAAGGGGTGATGGGTGGAGGGCATGGATTGGCATGAGTAGGCACAAAGTTGGTATGAGGCAATAAAGGGCCATGGGTGGATAGAGGGGGAATAGGTTGGCATGAGGGTTATGAGAGGCCATGTGGAGTGCGTAGAGATGCACAGATTGGCATGGACGGTATAAGAGGCCTTGGCAGTGAGTGGAAATGCAGGGATTGGTATGGCGGGATATAAGGAGCCATGGTGGTAGGAGGATCAAGCACAAAGTAGCGTGGGTTGGTATGGATGGGGAATGGGGAGTGTGTAGGGGGTGTGGGAGTGTAAGACAAGACAGCTGGAGGCCTGTGTTTTTGTTTTATTGCTCTTTAATATATCTTGGACACAGTGTTGAAGCAGAGAGGCAGGACTTCCGCCCAGGTTGGCTTCACACCCTGCTGCCTCTGCATCCATTCTAGGGGTGGTGGATCTAACTCCCAGACAAACCCACCAGCCTGGAATGAAAATCTGACCCTCTGGGTCACTTTCTCCCAGGTTGGGTTTGTGAAGCCAGGAAATGTCCCCTGATTTTCAACCAGGGAGCAAATAAAATCTGGTCTTAGGACTTTCCTTCTATTTAATTACAGTATGGGTCCTGATGGTGTATACTGCGCAGGATGGCATAGTACGTTTAAGGATGATAGGTGGGGGGGAGGGGGGTATAGATAGGCATGAATTGGCACTAGGTTGGCATAGGGGCTGGAAAGGACTATAGGGTGGTTAAAGGGGTGTTCATTGACAGAGATAGGATGACAGGTTATTGGGGTGGATAGAGGGTATAAGGAGGCATGCATTGGCATGACGATGAGGCATGGGGAGTATGTGTGACGAAGTGAGGAGGGGTGAGGGCTGGATAGCTGTTTTTTGTTTTCTTGCTTTTGAAAAAATCTTGGACTCAACGCTGGAGAGCGGAGGCAGGTCTTCTGCCCAGCCTGTCTGCACACCTGGCAACCTCTGCACTCATTCCACGGCCGGTGAGCCGGACTCACAAAGAATCCTGCCAGCCCATAATGAACATCTGACCTTCTGGTTCACTCTCTGTGCCTGTGCTGACCACACATCCAATTCTAGACATTTGTTGACTGAGATCCTGCACCAGAAACAGTTTACCCGATAATCCACCTGTCGCTCATCTCCTGATGGTGCAATGCCATAAGAAGACAACACATCCAAAGAAATGACTTGAAGAAAAGGAATGCAATTCTTATAAGTGTAACAACCCCTGTTGGAATTATGTACAGAAAAAGAATCAGTTGCACTGTTGCCCTCAGGGGAGACTGAAACAGCAGAGAAAGCTATCGGTATCAAAGAAACATGTTGTATCATTGAAAATCAGCCTAAGGGGCAGGCTGCTGCCCCAAGCAACACTAAGTTAACAATGTTCCAATTCAACCGCCCATCAGTGACGTTGAACTATTTCAATCTTTTTAGGAAATGTCAAAGCAGGTCCTTTCAACTTCTGCATCAATGAACTCCTCAACAGAAAAACATATTGGAATCAAGAGCAGAACGATTTCCAGAAATCATTTTCATTTAACATCAAAAGGATTCAGGCCTTAGCCACCATTTGATGTAGTTCTTCAGGCAATACAGCTGGGTTAGCCACCTTGCACCACAACGAACACCTCTCGCATTTCTCTTACTGTTCTTATTCCTTCTACTGTCTGGTTACAAACATAGGAAGAGAGGGCCAGGAGTAGACCATTTAGCCCATCGTGTCTGCTCTGTGACCTAAATCCATTTATATCAATGTTTTTTATTGGGTTATCGAACATGTGTATTTACAGATGTACACAAAAGAGAAAGGAAAAACTGAGAAGATATTGTACACAAGATAAAAACAACGCTCTATCGTTAGCAAAATCGCGTGATTAACAAGTAAAGAAAAACATGTCGTGGGGGGGAAGAAACTGGGGGGGGCGGTATATATACATCAAAGTACTGGAGAGACAATTACAGTACATCTGTATGGTCGGGGTATCAGACCAGCCAGATCTATTCATGGGAGGAGGGCTCCCCCCACGCGCCTCCCGCCCCCCCCCCACCTCTGGATCCCTTCTATTGTTCTGTGCCTCCTCTCTTTCCTTCTTCCCCCCTCCCCCACCCTCCCCACCCCTCCACTTGCCGCCCCCCCCCCCCCCCTCCACCCCTTGCCTCCCCCTCCCACCCTCTCCTTCCTGCAGTTCACCTTTCTTTTCTTCTTTTCTCTTGGGTTTGCTATCCCCTTGCACTGCTCCCCCCACCCCACCCTCCCGGGTCTTTCCCTCCTTGTCATGCCTTGTGCATTCTTTCATTTTTCTACATCTTTTTTTGTTCAATACAGAGAGATTGAACACCCTCCTGGAATACAAAAAAATTAATCTGGGTGGGGGGTGGGGGGTGGGGGGGGGGGTGGGGGGGGGGGGGGGGACGGGGACACTGGTGGGTGCCCCTGGTGTTGTTGCTTATTTCTCCCGGTTGGCCTTCGCTGCCGTTGTTGTTGCGCGTTCACCTCTGCTTCGGCCGTTCGTCATTTCTTCCTCCTGTATTTTCTTACTCTCTGTTACTGTGTTTGCCGTGGTTGTTGTCGTTTCCTGTGCTCTCCTTCCAGTTTGTGTTCCCTCGTCTCCCCCCACGCGCCTCCCCCCCCCACCTCTGGCTCCCTTCTATTGTTCTGTGCCTCCTCTCTTTCCTTCTTCCCCCCTCCCCCACCCTCCCCACCCCTCCACTCCCCCCCCCCCCCCCCCCCACCCCTTGCCTCCCCCTCCCACCCTCTCCTTCCTGCAGTTCACCTTTCTTTTCTTCTTTTCTCTTGGGTTTGCTATCCCCTTGCACTGCTCCCCCCCACCCCACCCTCCCGGGTCTTTCCCTCCTTGTCATGCCTTGGCTACTTTCCCCTGACTCTTGGCTACTTGATGATTCTTCAGCTTGTTCGTTGGCTACAAACAGGTCCCGGAATAGATGGGTGAATGGCTCCCATGTTCTGTGGATGCCGTCGTCCGACCCGTGGATGGCGAACTTGATTTTCTCCATTTGGAGGGATTCCGATATGTCGGACAGCCAGTCTGCAGCTTTGGGTGGTGGTGCTGACCGCCAGCCAAGCAGGATTGTATGGCGGGCGATCAGGGAGGCAAAGGCAAGGGCGTCCGCCCTCCTCCCATGAATAGATCTGGCTGGTCTGATACCCCGAAGACCGCCAGTTTCGGGCATGCCTCCACTCTCATCCCCACCACGTTGTACATTGCCTTGAAGAAGGCTGTCCATCCAGCAAGTCTGGGGCAAGACCAGAACATGTGGGCGTGGTTTGCCAGGCCTCCTTGGCACCATTCACATCTGTCCTCCACCTCCGGGAAGAACCTACTCATTTGGGTTCTTGTTAAGTGGGCTCTATGTACACCTTTAGTGTTGGTACAAACTTTAGGTTGAGCCTTGCGCACGTGGAGGTGGAGTTGACCCTATGCATGCTTCACTCCAGAGTCCCCACCCTATCTCGATCCCCAGGTCATTCTCTCATTTCTTTCTCGTTGTGTCCAGTACAGTATCAGCCCTCTCTACCAGTCGTTCATACATATCGCTACAGTTTCCTTTACCTCGGATGTTCGTGCCATGTAAGTCCCCTTGTAGTGTCTGTTGTGGTGGTCATGGGTATGTCATTGTCTCCTTAGGTAGGAAGTTTTTAAGTTGCAGGTACCTTAGTTCGTTCCCCCGAGCTAGCTGCAATCTCTCTGTCAGTTCGTCCAGTGTTGTGACCCTGCCAGCGGTGTCCCCCCGTCTTGTCTCTGCTTTTTAAAGGTGGCATCAGTGAGTGCTGGGGCGAACCTATGGTTGTTGCAGATGGGGGCTTTGTCCGACATTTTGGTCAGGCCGAATTGCTGCCGTAGTTGGTTCCAGGTCTGGAGGGTGGCGACCACCACTGGGCTGCTGGAGTGTTTTTTGGGTGGGGATGGGGGACCCGGAGAGAGGTCTCCTTGCAGGAGGCCTCCTCCGCGCGCACCCACTCGGCTTCTGGCTCCTTGATTCATCCCCTTACTCGTTCACTGCCAAGTGGTAGAATTGTAGGTTTGGGGGGGCTAGCCCACCCCTGGACTTTGTTTTTTGTAAGACCTTCTTTGGGATCCTAGCATTCTTACCCCCCTATACGAATGCCATGATTAGTACGTCTAGTGATTTGAAAAAAAAGACTTGGGGATATAGATCGGGATAGATCTAATTAGGAAGAGGTACCTGGGCAGTATGTTCATTCTGGTCGTCTGCACTCTCCCCGCGAGGGAGAGTGGGAGTGTGTTCCATCTTTGCAGGTCCTTTTTGACTTCCTCTGTCAGACTGGTCAGGTTCCACTTGTGGATCCCCTTCCAGTCATGAGCGATTTGGATCCCCAGGTAGCAAAATTTAAGTCGGGCTTGTTTGAACGGCAGTCCCATTAGTGCTGCCTGTCCTTCTTGTGGGTGTACCAGGAATATCTCGCTTTTGCTCATGTTGCGTTTGTAGCCCGAGAAGGCACCAAACTCTTTAAGGAGCACAATGATTCCTTCCATGTTTTGTGATTCTGAGATGTAGAGGAGCAGGTCATCTGCATAGAGTGAGACTCTGTGCTCTCTGCCTCCCCTTTGGTTCCCCCTTCAGTTTTTTGCAGTTCTGAGAGCGATCGCTAATGGTTCGATCACTAGGGCGAACAGCAGCGGGGACAGCGGGCATCCCTGCCTGGTGCTCCTGTGCAGCTGGAAGCACTGGGAATTGTTGTTGTTTATCCGTACACTCGCCATGGGAGCGTTGTATAGGAGCTCCACCCAGGAGGTGAACCCTGTTCCGAGCCCAACCGCTCCAGCACCTCTATGAGGTACTTCCACTCAACTCTGTCGAAGGCCTTTTCTGCGTCCAGGGAGATGATCACCTCTGGTGTTCCCTCCCCGGATGGGGTCATTATTACGTTCAGCAGGCGTCTGATGTTCGAGGTTAGCAGTCGACCTTTGACAAAGCCCGTCTGGTCCTTTGCAACCACCTCTGGTACGCAGTCTTCCAGCCTTTTGGCAAGGATTTGTGCCAATATTTTGGCATAAGCGTTCAGCAATGAGATGGGTCTGTATGACCCGCATTCTGTTGGGTCTTTATCTTTAAGGTATTAGCGAGAATGAGGCCTGTGCTAGTGTATAAAGAACAAAGAACAAAGAAAATACAGCACAGGAACAGGCCCTTCGGCCCTCCAAGCCCGTACCGACCATGCTGCCCAACTAAACTAAAATCTTCTACACTTCCTGGGTCCATATCCCTCTATTCCCATCCTATTCATGTATATGTCAAGAGGCCACTTAAATGTCACTATCGTCCCTGCTTCCACCACCTCCTCCGACAGCGAGCTCCAGGCACCCACTACCTTCTGTGTAAAAACCTTGCCTCGTACATCTCCTCTAACCCTTGCCCCTCGCACCTTAAAGCTATGCCCCCAAGTAACTGACCCCTCTACCCTGGGAAAAAGCCTCTGACTATCCACTCTGTCTATGCCCCTCATAATTTTGTAGACCTCTATCAGGTCACCCCTCAACTTCCGTCGTTCCTGTGAGAACAAACCGAGCTTATTCAACCGCTCCTCAGAGCTAATGCCCTCCATACCAGGCAACATCCTGGTAAATCTCTTCTGCACCCTCTCTAAAGCATCCACATCCTTCTGGTAGTGTGGCGACCAGAATTGAACACTATACTCCAAGTGTGGCCTAACTAAGATTCCATACAGCTGCAACATGACTTGCCAATTCTTATACTCAATGCCCCGGCCAATGAAGGCAAGCATGCCGTATGCCTTCTTGACTATCTTCTCCACCTGTGCTGCCCCTTTCAGTGACCTGTGGACCTGTACACCTAGATCCCTCTGACTTTCAATACTCTTGAGGGTTCTACCATTTACTGTATATTCCCTATCTGCATTACACCTTCCAAAATGCATTACCTCACATTCGTCTAGATTAAACTCCATCTGCCATCTCTCCGCCAAAGTCTCCAAATGATTAAAATCCTGCTGTATCCTCTGACAGTCCTCATCGCTATCCGCAAAACCACCAACCTTTGTGTCATCTGCAAACTTACTAATCAGACCAGTTACATTTTCCTCCAATCATTTATATATACTACGAACAGCAAAGGTCCCAGCACTGATCCCTGTGGAACACCACTAGTCATAGCCCTCCAATTAGAAAAGCACCCTTCCATTGCTACTTTCTGCCTTCTATGACCTAGTCAGTTTTGTATCCACCTTGCCAGCTCAGCCCTGATCCCGTGTGACTTCACCTTTTGTACCAGTCTACCATGAGGGACCTTGTCAAAGGCCTTACTGAAGTCCACATAGACAACATCCATTGCCCTACCTGCATCAATCATCTTTGTGACCTCTTCGAAAAACTCTATCAAGCTAGTGAGACATAACCTCCCCTTCACAAAACCATGCTGCCTCTCACAAATACGTCCATTTGCTTCCAAATGGGAGTCGATCCTGTCTCGAAGAATTCTCTCCAGTAATTTCCCTAGCACTGACGTAAGGCTCACCGGCCTGTAGTTCCCTGGATTATCCTTTCTACCTTTCTTAAACAAAGGAACAACATTGGCTATTCTCCAGCCCTCCGGGACATCACCTAAAGACAGTGAGGATCCAAAGATTTCTGTTAAGGCCTCAGCAATTTCCTCTCTAGCCGCCTTCAGTATTCTGGGGTAGGTCCCATCAGGCACTGGGGACTTATCTACCTTAATATTTTTCAAGATGCCCAACACCTCGTCTTTTTGGATCTCAATGTGACCCAGGCTATCTACACACCCTTCTCCAGACTCAACATCCACCAATTCCTTCTCTTTGATGAATACTGATGCAAAGTATTCATTCATAGAATTTACAGTGCAGAAGGAGGACATTCGGCCCATCGAGTCTGCACCGGCTCTTGGAAAGAGCACCCTACCCAAGGTCAACACCGCCACCCTATCCCCATAACCCAGTAACCCCACCCAACACTAAGGGCAATTTTGGACACTAAGGGCAATTTATCATGGCCAATCCACCTAACCCGCACGTCTTTGGACTGTGGGAGGAAACCGGAGCACCCGGAGGAAACCCACGCACACACGGGGAGGATGTGCAGACTCCGCACAGACAGTGACCCAAACCGGAATCGAACCTGGGACCCTGGAGCTGTGAAGCAATTGTGCTATCCACAAGGCTACCATGCTGCCCACTATTCATTTAGTACCTCGTCCATTTCCTCTGGCTCCACACATAGATTCCCTTGCCTATCCTTCAGTGGGCCAACCCTTTCCCTGGCTACCCTCTTGCTTTTTATGTACATGTAAAAAGCCTTGGGATTTTCCTTAACCCTATTTGCCAATGATTTTTCGTGACCCCTTCTAGCCCTCCTGACTCCTTGCTTAACAAAGAACAAAGAAAAGTACAACACAGGAACAGGCTCTTTGGCCCTCCAAGCCCGTGCCGACCATGCTGCCCTGGGTCCGTATCCCTCTATTAAGTTCCTTCATGCTTTCCTTATATTCCACACAGGCTTCGTCTGTTCTCAGCCTTCTAGTCCTGACAAATGCCTCCTTTTTCTTTTTGACGAGGCCTACAATATCTCTCGTTATCCAAGGTTCCCGAAATTGGCTGTATTTATCCTTCTTCCGCACAGGAACATGCCGGTCCTGAATTCCTTTCAACTGACATTTGAAAGCCCCCCACATGTCAGATGTTGATTTATCCTCAAACGTCCGCCCCCAATCTAGGTTCTTCAGTTCCCGCTTAATATTGTTATAATTAGCCTTCCCCAATTTAGCACATTCACCCTAGGACCACTCTTATTTTTGTCCACCAGCACTTTAAAACTTACTGAATTGTGCTCCCCTACTGAAACTTCTACCACCTGGCCAGGCTCATTCCCCAATACCAGGTCCAGTACAGCCCCTTCCCGAGTTGGACTGTCAACATATTGTTTTAAGAAGCCCTCCTGGATGCTCCTTACAAACACTGCCCCATCTAAGCCCCTAGCATTAAGTGAGTCCCAGTCAATATTGGGGAAGTTGAAGACTCCCATCACAACAACCCTGTTGTTTTTACTCGTTTCCAAAATCTGACTACCTACCTGCTCCTCTATCTCCTGCTGGCTGTTGGGAGGCCTGTAGTAAACCCCCAACATTGTGACTGCACCCTTCTTATTCCTGATCTCTACCCATAGAGCCTCGCTGCCCTCTGAGGTGTCCTCCCGTAGTACAGCTGTGATATTCTCCCTAACCAGTAGCGCAACTCCGCCACCCCTTTTACATCCCCCTCTATCCCGCCTGAAACATCTAAACCCTGGAACGTTTAGCTGCCAATCCTGTCCTTCCCTCAACCAGGTCTCTGTAATGGCAACAACATCATAGTTCCAAGTACTAATCCAAGCTCTAAGTTCATCTGCCTTACCCGTAATACTTCTTGCATTAAAATATATGCACTTCAGGCCACCAGACCCGCTGTGTTCAGCAACATCTCCCTATCTGCTCTTCCTCAGAGCCATACTGGTCCTATTCCCTAGTTCTCCCTCAATGCTTTCACCTTCTGACCTATTGCTTCGGTGCCCACCCCCCTGCCATACTAGCTTAAACCCTCCCGTGTGACACTCGCAAACTTCGTGGCCAGGATATTTATGCCTCTCCAGTTCAGATGCAACCCGTCCTTCTAATACAGGTCACACCTGCCCCGGAAGAGCTCCCAGTGGTCCAGATAACTGAAACCCTCCCTCCTACACCAGCTGTTTAGCCACATGTTTAGCTGCTCTATCTTCCTATTTCTTACCTCACTGGCACGTGGCACAGGGAATAATCCTGAGATTACAACCCTAGAGGTCCTGTCTTTTAATTTTCTGCCTAGCTCCCTGAACTCCTGCTGTAGGACCTCATGCCCCTTCCTGCCTAAGTCGTTAGTACCAATATGTACAACAACCTCTGCCTGTTTGCCCTCCCCCTTCAGGATGCCTGCTACCCATTCGGAGACATTCTGGACTCTGGCACCAGGGAGGCAACATACCATTCTGGAGTCTCTTTCACATCCACAGAAGCGCCTATCTGTGCCCCTGACTATAGAGTCCCCTATGACTATTGCTCTTTAGCGCTTTGACCCTCCCTGCTGAACATCAGAGCCAGTTGTGGTGCCACTGCTCTGGCTGCTGCTGTTTTCCCCTGATAGGCTATTCCTCCCGACAGTATCCAAAAGGGTATACCTGTTTGAGAGGGGGACAACCACAGGGAATTCCTGCACTGACTGCCTGCCCTTTCTGGTGGTCACCCATTTCTCTGCCTGCACCTTGGGTGTGACCACATTTATATAACTGCTATCTGTGACGCTTTCCGCCACCTGCATGCATCCAATTGCTGCTCAAACCGAACCATGCGGTCTGTGACATGCTCCAGTTGGGTGCACTCTCTGCAGATGAAGCCATTCGGGATGCTGGAAGCCTCCCGGACCTGCCACATCTCACAGTCAGAGCACTGCACCCCTCTAACTGACATTGCGTCAATTAATTAAAATTAAAAGTTTAAAAACAAATTTTTAATATATTTTAAAAATTTTTTTACAAGTTACTGTTGACTATCTGTTTCCTAGCACTAGATTTCTAATATAAATGCGAAAGCTAAATACAGTACTCTCCGATCTCTGGCTTAGATACCCCTCTAAATTATAATTAAGTGATTATGTTTAATTAGTTACCAATGCTTAATTTTTTTAATTTAGTGTAGATTCCCAGCCAGCCACTCAGGTCACAGCTTTTCTGTGATGTCACTTCAGTTTCCCCCCGACACACACAATTTGAAAAAGGTATAAAAGTAAAAATGAATAAAAATCACTTACTTACCTTCTTACCTTCTGAGTGTCTTAGATGTTCTCAGGTTCTCTCCCTGACAGAGACTGCTCCTCCTCCTCCGAACGGCTCCCAAAACTAGGCCGCGATCTTTTAAAATCTCCGCTCTGACTCGCAGCTCCAGTAAGATTTGGATGGAATCCCCGGGTAGGATGGTGATCAATGCCTTATGTGCTCTGCCCGAGCATAGTTGACCAGAGAGGTGTCCTCAGGCAGGGCGGGGATCAATGCCGTTTCTCCACTGCCTGAGCAACCGGCAAGAACGGGCAAAAAATGTAGTCATCGTGGGGGGTTACTGTAAAGGTTCTACCGTCGAACCAGAAGAGCAGTTATGAACGGGGGCTGGCAAGCTCTCAGCGGTTTCTGCCGATAAGCATGCTGGCAAGTTTTCACAGGTTTCTGCCGACAAATATGGCGTGTGGCTGTGGCACTTCCGAGTTTACAAATAACACTTAACAATAACACGAACAAACAAACATTGAACAACATGCTGCAGGTTCCATCAGAAAGGACACCATTTCTCCCAAGTGGTTCCTTTTTAAAACATCATCTGGACACCTCAGTTATCAGTTGCGAACAGGGTCGCAAAGGGGTTCTCGTTTTGGGAGTCAGACTCAAAGTCATCCTCTTCTCCCGGATGCCATACTCTGGAGTGGATGAGGGTTGATAAAGCTGCATGGTGTGACTTAGGGTCCACCTCGTCGTTTCGGACGAGCCTGTACGAATTGTCACGGTGCCAGAAAGTTGTAACTAATTCTGTGGGGACGGAGTCGGGGTCGTCATTGTAGGGCGGTGGTCTTTGGTGAGGTTTGTTGAGGAATGTGATCAGGAAGGGATCACTCGAATCATGTTCAGATTCGCTGGGTGTGGGGCCTGTTGCATGGGGATAGTACGGAGGCGTGCTGTGGCTATTGTCTGTGTCACAGTCGCTGTCTCTGCTGCTGCTGTCTGTGGGCGTTCTGGGGCGGAGTCTAGAGTTCGGGGGTGGAGTCGAGGACGAGTCTGTGGATGGGGTGGACGTGTTGGGAGAGGGTAGGGATACGTTGGCTGTGGGCGGAGTGTGGTCTGCTGCGTCCAGCATGACGTGGTGTGTGTGATTAGACTGCGAGCCATATGCCTTGAGCTGGTTAATATGGAACCACGCTGTCTTCCCGTTGGGGTACTTAATTTTATACACGGAGGGGCTTACTTTGTTCGCAACGGTGTATGGACCCGAATACTTTGGTGACAGGAACATGCTGGGGTTGTAAATGGAGAGCATGACCTGCTGTCCTACTTCAAACTCAGTCGCGTGCACTGTCTTGTAGAAACAGGCCTTGCTCTGTTTCTTCCTGGTGCCTAATCTTACCGCGGCTGCTAGCTGAGCCGTTTTTACATTTCCCACTAATTGTTTGACTGCATTCTCGTGTGTGAGGGCCGTCACTTCGGGGCTGGTCAAGTCAAGTCCTAATAAAAATTCTGTGCCTTTCATGGGGCGTCCGGTCATGAGAGTGTGTGGGGTGTATCCTGTAGATGTTGAAATGGTGTCACGTAAAAACATTAATGCAAAAGGGAGGACTGAATCCCAAGTGGTGCTGTTCTGTTGGACCATTTTTCTGAGGGTTGCCTTTAGGGTCCGATTCATTCGCTCCACGATACCACTTGGGGGTGCTATGCGATGTGGAATTTTTGGGTAATGCCAAATATCGTGAGGACGTTCTTCATGACACGTCCCGTAAAATGGGAACCTTGGTCGGATTCAATGCTGCGGGGGAGTCTCCATCTCGTAAAGATGTAGTGGGTTAAAATCTCCACGGTAGTCTTTGCCGTGTTAGATCTAGATGGGAATGCTTCTACCCATTTTGTAAATATGTCTATGACAACTAAGACACACTTGTAAACATTCCTGGAAGGGGGCAATGGTCGTATAAAATCAATCTGGAGGTTAGTCCAGGGGCCATTAACGGGGCGGGTGTGGCTAAGCTGAGCTTTCTTTGCGTATCTGTCCGGATTGTTCTGGATAAAGCAATTTTCAACGTAGTGCGTGATGTCATCCTTTAAATTCGGCCACCAACAGAGCTGCCTGAGGTGGGCTGTAGTGAGGTCAATTCCCTGATGCCCATGACTATCATGGAACAAACAAATAAGCTGATTCCTGTCCTGTTCAGGAACCACATAAAGGGTGTCTTTCAGGATCACACCTCATGTGTGGTCAGTGCATTTTTCAACCTATCGTATGGGGCTGGAAAGCTTCCTTTTAAAATCTTCCCTGAGATTACTGTCTTGCTTCTGGGCCTGCACTAAATCCTCGATATTAGTCTGTGAGACCTGAACTGCATTCACTGGGGCGCTTTCGGGGGGGTTCCAAAAATGTCCATGCCTGGAACCTGCTTTAGCCAGTGCGTCGGCTTTTACATTTCCAGGTGGGGAGGAATGGTGGTGACTTCGAACTTTAACGATGCCAAAAATCCGGTCCTGTGCTTTGTCTAAAATGTGCCGGAGCAATGGGGCTGAAGGGAGGGATTTTCCGTCCGCAGAAACACATCCTCTTACTTTCCACAAGGGTAGGAATTCTGTGAGGCTGTTACAGACATAGAGGCTGTCTGAGTATATGTCTGCTGGGCTGGGGAAGGAATTTGGGTGATCAATGATGTATGCAATGGCTGCTAGTTCTGCCGCCTAAGTGTCCTGGTAGTTTTAAGGAGATTTCTTCTCGGGCGCGTCCCTGCACGTCCTCAACATAGATGCCGCATCCTGTAATGCGCTTCCCATCTAATACAGTGGAAGAACCATCCACATAAATCCTTAGGCGTGCGCACGTGTCTGTGGGCTGGGGGCTCTGGGGTGAACAACCTATCTTTTTTGGGGTGGGGTTGCGATAAAGGGGTTTGTGTTGTGGTGCGGTGAGATAATTTCACATTTGTGGGTGGTGCCTGGGTACTGAAGGTTGTTGGCTAGGAAAGTGTGGGTCTTGGTTCTTTTAACAGTGATGTCCCGTCCCTGCAAAAGAAAGGTCCATCCAGCTGCTCTAATCTGACTAACTGTACCGTCCTTAAGTTGTCAGTCAAGTAAAAGTTGGGTGGGGGTGTGTTCTATGAGGATTGTGATGGGGTTTAGTCCGGTTATGTAGGAAAAATATTGGACTGCCCAGAAAACTGCGAACAGGTGCCTTTCACAGGCCAAAAACCCCTGCTCCACAGGATCTAAAACTCTGGAGACGTAAGCCACGGGTTTTAGCTGTTCGTGCCGTTCCTGGAGGAGCACAGCCGAAAGGGTACGATCTGTGCTAGCTATCTCTATAGCATAGGGGGAAAGTGGGTCTGGAACCCGTAATGCGGGGGCTGCAATGAGTGCGCGCTTTAAAACATCTACAGCATCCGTGTGCTGCGGAAGCCATTCCCAAGGGGTTCCTTTCTTTAGGAGGTCCAAGAGGGGTGCTGCCTTGGTGGCGAAACCGTCAATATGGTTTCGGCAGTAGCCACCCAGTCCTAAAAACGACCGGAGGTCTGAAACGTTCTGAGGAAGGGGCAATTTCACAATCGAGTCAATTCTTTTATGCTCGACCTCGCGTTTACCATGCGTGATAATTGTTCCCAAATATACCACTTTGTCTTTCAAAAGTTGGGCTTTCTTGGGGTTTACTTTGCATCCAATCTGCTGTAGGAGTTCCAGGAGTTCGGACAGAAGCGCAATGTGCTCTGCCTTGGTGTCTGTCTGCAGTAATAGGTCGTCCACATACTGGACCAGACTTTCGGGGCGAGAAAATTTCAATAAACCATTTGCCAGCTGTCGGTGGAAAATGGAGGGGAGTTGTGGAATCCTTGTGGAAGGCATGTCCACGTGTACTGCTGACCTTTAAAAGTGAAGGCAAATTTGTATTGGCACGCTTTTGCCAATGGAACGGACCAGAATCCGTTACTGACGTCCAAAACCGTAAAATATCGTGAGTTGAGTCCCTGTTTGAGCATGGTCTCGGGACTTGTGGGTGCTGCTGCGGGGGTGACTTTGTTGAGTTCCCGGTAATCGATGGTCAGTCGCCATGATTCATTGGGCTTTCTCACTGGCCAAATCGGGGCATTATTAGTAGAGGCTACCGATCTAAGTACGTCTTGTTCTAATAAGCTGTCAATAACCTTTGAGATTTCTCCCTCTGCCTCTTGGGGAAATCCATATTGCTTCTGGGGTCTAGGGTCAGGTCCTATTATTTGAATCGAACCAGCCATTCTGCCGCAGACATGTTTATGACTTGCAAATGCGGTCCTGTTCTTCTCGAGAACTGCCCTAACCTGTTTGTCTGTGCCAATCGTGGTCGGGTCAAACCAAAAATCGCCGACTGTGCTAATTTTATTAGCATACTCACCTACTGTGAGCATTGCGTGGGCTCTTGCTGACTTTGTCATTTTCCAGACACATTGATTTACTGGGTCAAATGAAAGGTTGTGGGAGTTCATGAAATCAATGCCCAAAATGTGTTCTGCTGTGTGGTCCAGATCGACCAAAACTATGGGGTGTTTTGTCGTAATGTTGCCAATTTGAATGGGTACAGGGGCTGTGATGTGTCCCTGTTGTGAGTGGCCTGTGAAGCCGCTGAGGGTGATTGTGGCTGTAGTGGGCCACGTGTCTTTTTGGAACATGGCGGAGGAATTAATTGTGGTGCGGGACCCTCCTGTGCCCCAGAGAAATCGATGGGCTGACCCCGTATTTTCGCTGCAACGACTGGTCAGCCGGACCTATCCCAAAGGGTGTCGCAGACCCAACTGGGCGAGCCTGAACACCATCAGTCAGTTCCGTTCAGGTCTGTCTGGCCTGAACGGGTGCTTACACTATGTATGGGCTTTGTCTTGTTATTATTCAGAGTGCCTTCCTGCTGGGCTCTCTGTGGCTTTCGTGGGGAATTGCACTCTCGTGCAAAGTGTCCTAATTGTCCACAGTTGTAACACTCCTGTGGTTTCTGAGGGGCGCTGTTCCTGCCTTTGTTCACCCATGCGGGGTTCTGGTGTGTTTTAACTGCTTGGATATCTGCCTCTGCCTGCTGTCCTTCGGGTTTCCTAATTGCAGGTTTGTTTTGGACAGATTGCTCCCAGGAGCGGGACAACCACTCTAAAACCCATTTTTCATTGTGCGCTTCTTCCGAGGGGTCATAATTGGTACAGGCTTCTTGTCCTGCCTCTGTGGCATGGGAGATAAGGGTGCGGGTCCATTTGGCCATGTTGTCTTGGGACAAATGGGCGCGGTCTAAGTTTCCAAAAACATCTGTAAAATGAATCCACAGGCATCCAGAAAATGCTGTGGGGTGTTCGGTTTTCTTCTGCCTGCACTTATTCAGGCCTTCTACTGGGTCACCTCTGTTATAGCCGATCGCATCAAGGATCGCTGTGTGCATCTCTGCAAAGGGTGCCTCCTTCTGTATTCTGTGGGTTGGGAAGGGCTGCTACAACTGAAGGGTCTAAGCTCAAAACTGTGAGCTTCACTTGCTCACGCTCATCCAGGCCGTACATGGTCGCCTGCTGCTTCACTCTAGCAAAGAAGTGGTGGGGGTCTGAGGTAGGGATGAACGATGTGATCTTTTCGCACGCGTCCCATAATTGGGTCACGGTTAAGGGGGTAGTGTAAAGGAATTCCGCGTCTCCTTCCGGTGTGACTGTGCGGTGGGTGGTTACTGGATTCATGGGTGCCTGATCTATCTGCTCTGTGGGGGGTTGGGGTGCTTTTCTCCTTTGGGGCTTTCCTTGCACACATGTTCCCTGAACATACCTATGTGCGGTTTCATTTAATTCTTGCCAATCAGGGCCATCTTCCTCATCTAATTGTGATCCAAAGGTGCTCAGAAACCCATTTTGCACTGAAAGCAAAGACTGCAGTTCAGCAATCTGCTTCCTGCATTTCGCATGATCTCATGAGCTTTGTCTGTGCACCGTGGTGGCAGCATGGAGTGCTCTTAACGCTGCCTTTAAATTGCTACACTGCCTTTGCAATGCCTCTACCTGTTTCTCTGTCTCTTCTCTTACCAGGACTGCACGTTGTGTGTCCTGATAGGCCTTATCGTATTGAGTTTGGAAGCTGCTCAGATGTGCTAGACAAGACTGGTGTGCCCACTTGGCATCATCCACCTCTCCATCCTTTGCTGCCAACTTCCTTCTTAAATCTATATTCTCTCTCTCGATCTCACTAACATCGACCTTACTCATTCGGTGTCTCCCTTCTATCTCTTTGCGGAGCGTCCAAATGACCTCCTCTGTGCCTCACAATTGTGCCAAACAGGACACGATTGCCATCGGCTTGCGAGCTTTCCCTAAGCTTTTCTTATGGATGTCTGACAGGTTCTCCCACCAAGTATGTCCTATACTCCCAGGTCCTGTTTCCTCATTATCACAGAATTCACTCCAAAGGGGCCATTCTTTCCCTTTGAAATATTTTCTGATCTCTTCTTCCCAAATGGGACACTGTCCTACTCTATTGCTGGTCGCTGCGACCTCGAATTCCTGAGGATTCATAAGGCGTTCCATTGCCTTCATTGCCATTTTTCCTCTATCTGAATGCTCTTTTAAAATTTGGAACGAGGGGTACTAAGGCGGTGCTGTAAACACGGGAACGGCGTTCGCTATTTTCCGGAATACAAACTCCCGACAGTTTTTCGCAACAAAAGTCTATCAGTTTTACCTTATAGCCCTGTTAGTTACGAATGCATTAACACGCTTCCGAATTATGAGGATTGATCAGAACTGCTTGAACAGTTGTGGTTTTTCTGTTCCCAATTGGATTCTCAATTCAAATTTTGGGTTCTCCCGGAGAGGTTAGGCCACTTCTAATTTGGGTCCTGGCGGAGTCGCCAGTAAATATTGCTAACTTTGGTTGGCTCTTAATTCGTTGCCCATTGGGTCTTTACTGAATTTGCTCTGTTTCTATAACCTTTGCTCTAGAGTCGCCAGGTATCTTTATGATACCGCCACGAGGTTCAAGTTCAAGTACTGATCAATAACTCAACACACCAATTAGTAAGATTCAAATTAAAACACATTTATTATACACAGTAAATCACTACTCATGCATAAAACTCTACTTACTAGACTAACTCTATTACTAAAATGCCTATACTTAGCTTTGGAACTGGCCCACCAGGTCAGGGGAACAAATGGCCTTTCATTCAATTCTGAGTCTGCAGGATTCAAAAGCTGGTATGGACTGGTAGCTAGGAGCGCCTATCTCGTAGCGTGCGTTGACTGGAGACTTACTTGGTTGTTGCGGCAGCTAGGCAGTTCACTGTCAAGGGTTGGTTCGAGTTGCTGAGTGACCCTGCCAAGAAGACCGATTTGAACTTGGGGACTCTACTTTATAGTCCCCAGGGGCTTCACGCCGTTCGGGGCGGACCCTGTATCTGGTTCCAAGTGATTGGACTACGTTCGAATCACTTGGATCGATTTCTCCAATACTGGAGTTGTTCCCTGATTGCTGGGCGGTCTCTGAGTGTCCGTTGGCCTTCCTTTGTCTTGGCTCCTGCTGGCGCCGAGGAGTCTGGCTTGGCCTTATACACCTGGCATGTTTCAATTGTTCCCGGGGATCGCTCATTAGTACGCAGATGGCTGAGAGTTTCAGTGCTGTCTGGGCTTCTGCAAGTTTTAATACACAGGAGACTTTGCACTTGCTAGTTTTTGCCTGTGTTGGCTGAATTTCCCTGTAGTCTTTGCGGACCTCCATTTTAAGTCGGGAAGTGGCCAACCCAGGTGGCTATACGTGCGACTGCTCAGCACGTCGTCATCACCGGAAGTCTCCCTAAATCCTTTTATCAACCTTTATCTTATATCCTTTAAAAACTTTGTTTGTCAAAATTCTTCCATTCTAAGCTTTAGTAATTGATCTTGCATTAATTGCCAATTGCGGTAGAGAATTCAAAATATCAACCGTCCATTGCATGTATAAATTTTTACCAACTGAGCTCTTGAAAGATTTGACAATTTTTAGGTAATTTTCTTCATCCCAAACTCGAGGAAGTTGTTTGTCTCTACTTACTCGATAAGTATCTTGAAACTGTCAATCAAATGACCGCTTAAGCTTCTAAATTCCAGGGATTTTGTTTTGTCCTTTCATGCGATGTAAGAATCGCTGGCAAGGGCAGCATTGTTACCCTTGAACTTATTAGGACCAGTACCCGGGCAAGATCCTCTAATTTGTTAACTTCCTGAATGGGGCCTAAATTTTGTTCTGCTCTGGGGTGTGGAGGAATTAACTGGCTCCCCAGTTTCACTTAACCCTCCTTGTTTGGTCGCAACAAGGTTAATTTAAAAGGAATGCCTTCCCCAATGGATACCTTTTCCAATCCAAATGTATTTACTTTTTAGAAGGAGATAATTTAATTAGGCATCCTTGAGTCAAAGAAAGATCAAGTTGATTAGTTACAAAAAAATGACAAGAGGATAACAAAGAATGTAACCACGCACATTCACATATACATAAGAATTTACAAGTCCAGATAAAAGTTTTAAAATTCAAATCAGTTTTTGCCTTGTCTGTGAGCAAGATGGCTGTATGTTGCAGCCGTAAAGTTGGGTGATTCAATAGAGCTGCCTCTGGTAATTTAGCAATTAGTTTGGAGATACTGGATTCTACAAGGGCGCTGGAAAGCTGTCTGATTTCCTTCGGCTTGTAGCTTTTCCTGGATTTTCCTCATCTCTCACAGAGAGAGAGAGATCCTTTTTTGCCTGCAAGCTTTTTGCAGGGGTGACTTGCTTGTGTCTTATCTTGTTTCTGTGTCACATGCACACTCTGACACCCCAACATGAGTATACACAAATGAAGCCTGCAGTTTTTATTTTAAACATCCCAGTTCCCTCTGTATTCTGCCAGGAAACGGACATCCTGGGTTGGATTCTCCGTTTGAGAGGCTAAGTGCTGATGTTGGGACTGAATGGCTGATGTTCCACGGTCCCAATGGGGCGCAGCTCCTGGAGCAATTCAGGACATGTTAATGGGCAACCACTTGCACCACATGGAACTATCGCAATTCCAACTAATGCTGGCGCCGAATTTCCTGAGGTCGGGATTGACACTGGAGAGCATGACAAACTGGAGCTGCATATCAGCACTCCAATCCCCATACATTCTCATTCCAGCCAAGAAGGTGACACCCTAAGACTCGCAGATGCAGAGCTGGAGATACTGTTGGATGCAGTGGAAGAGAAGCGGGACACTCGGGGTGGGAAGGTGGCTGCCACCAGCCGACGTCAATCAGGTCTGGGCACAGCTGGCAGAGGCCGTGAGCAGCGTGGGCCTCAGTGCAAAGACCAGGCAGCAGTGCCGGAAAAAGCTGCACAACCTCCTCAGGACAGCCCAGGTGAGTCACCACCTCCGTGCCTCTGGCATCAACTCGTCACACACACACCCCCACCCCCATGCGGCCCCTACCAGGAGGACCGGTATGCATTGCTGTGTTAGGATTGGCAACACCCCTGGTCCAACATGGTGGGTCACCACCCCCATGCCCCTGGCACCAGCCCTGTCCCACACATCCCCACCTCACACCTCACACCCCTGAGAGGGAGACCTTAGCTCACTTACCGGCAACCCCCGCTCACTTCACCCTGCACGACATGCCAACATCCACACTGCCCGCCATAGCCGGGTGCACTGCACACACAGGCCACCAGGCGTGGCCCCTTGCACTACCCCTGTCCCGGTGTCTCACACTGTGCAATATCTGACCCCTCAGGAGAAGGCGCCAGGAGAGAGAGAAGACCGGGGGTGGCGGGTGCCCGCCAAACCTGTGGCCGCTTACCATCCCGGAGCAGAGGGCCTGGTCGGCGGGGTGCGAGAGCAGGCTGTCACAGAGGCAGAGGTGGGCATGGCACAACCAAGTGAGCCCTCAATGCATTGCAATGTCTCTATGGCACGTGAGTCACCCCCTCCCTCCCCCCCCCAAAACCACCCACACCCGCAATCTAACCATGCATGTTATCTTGTGTCTTGCAGAGTCATCACCAGACGATGATGAATCCAGACGGCGCCCTCCTGCCCCCACCTGCAACCCTGCAACTCACCAGGTGATGAGGTGAGACCGTCCAGGGCCCCTCGTCCTCAGCCGCAATCCTGCAACACCCGGAGCACATATCCGGCGACGACACCGACTTCTCGTCACTGCTGTCACCAACACCCTCCACCATCCCAGACACTCACCTCGGTTGGACATTTCAGTGAAGAGGCTCCTAGGGCACTCTGTGGTGTGCACCACACATGCAGCGGCACATCAGGTAGAGGTCGGAACCCCCGAGGACGGTTAGAGAGCCAGGGACTATATGATGGGGTGTCAGCAACCATCCAGAGCCTGAAGGTGCAGGAGGCAATGCTGACCATGCGAGCTACCCAGGCCAAAAATGCACAGGTGATGTCATCGGTGGAGCCTTGGGTCAGGATGTCCAAGGTCTGCGGCACAGTGTACGGGTGGTGGCTGAGGCACAGGACAGGGCAGCCATGTATCAGAGCCATGTGGACATTACTGCGGTGCTCCAGAGTGTGGCCCAATCACAACGGGTCATGGCGACTGGCGTCGAGAGAATTAGCCTGGCGCCGGTTGACCTGAGGCAGCCACAGCGGGACCTGGCACCATCACTGAGTTACGTAGCACAGTCCCAGAGGGACGTGGTGCAGAGCCTGTGCTCCAAGGCCGCGAGCATGGAAATCCTGGTCGAACCAAGAGTGGGCCTCCAGTACTGACAGCGCCAGGTGATGGTGGAGCCCCCAGAGGTCACTACGGTCGGCCTCCCTATCCCATGGAGGCTATTGGGCACCCTGAGGGAGGAGTAGATTATTATGCCAATGCTGAGGACTACCACAGGGTAGGTCCACAGCACCTTTGAATCTCCCCCCCCCCATCTGTTCTTTGCATATCCAAAGGGCAGCCGGCAGAAGAGGGTAGTACCATGCCACCTGTGACACTCAGCAGACGGCCTGGTCCATCTAGGCCCGGTCGCTCAAGAGGATGGCCATCAAAGGGGGCCCAAATCACAGGGCGAGTTACGCAGCAGGCCTTCTCCACGTCTGATGTATTGCCTGGGGGAAACAACTAGAGGAATGTTATGGCACAAAAGGTTAGAAAATTAAACACCAGGTAAGTTGACATGGTTGGAGCACATAAGATAGTGTTAGGTGCTAGGGTGCAGTTGTTGTATATATCGCTGTCACAAATAAACACTTAGAACATAGAACATAGAACAATACTGCGCAGTACAGGCCCTTCGGCCCACGATGTTGCACCGAAACAAAAAGCCATCTAACCTACACTATACCATTATCATCCATATGTTTATCCAATAAACTTTTAAATGCCCTCAATGTTGTTCAACAATGTTCCAAATTGCCTTGGCCCTCTATTCACAGGGTGTGAGGATGGGCTGGGCTGGGTGCAGAGGGTGTGCTGGGTGGGGGGGGGGGGGGGGGGGGGGTTGCAGGGGGTGCAAATGCTGTCTGGGGGGGGGCTGGTGATGGGTGCATGTGCTGAGGAATGTTTTGGGGCCCCCAGGGCAGTTGGGGGTACCCCTAGCGACTGCCCTCGGAGGCAGCAGGGACCTGGGCCAGAGATGCGGGCGTGCAGTAAGGCAGGGCGTACCTATTACTGTTCACGGCAGCACACCCCCTTGGACCCCAGCCACACTTCCATGCTCCCAGCAGGGCGGTGAGATAACCCGGGCAGACAGGTGGGAGTCGGACATTGACAGACATTGCGGAGCACCAGAACTCATTGAGGAGTGGACCATCATTGCTCTCTGCCCCATGGACTGGACCAGCCAATACTGCCAACTCAGGGCCAGCACCCTGTGGTGCAGATGTTCGGACGCTCAGGGAGGGGGTTGGGGTGCTGGCCTGTGGAGTATGGGACACAGGGGGTTGGGTTTCCGTGGGGGGTGTTATGGTGTTGGGATGGGATGGTTGAGCTGTCGGTGGCCAGGCTCTTTAGTCACTGAACGTGGAGGTGATCAAATTATCACGTGTGCAGCGCCCTGGCGCACATGTTGTTCTTGCCTGGGCCCCATGCCTTGCCCATCCTCGCCCTCCTCCACATCCTCCTCGTTGGATGAGGCAGGGCGTTCCTCAACCTCCTCCTCCAGCATGTCACTCCTCTCCTGCATGATGTTGTGGGGGACGCAGCAGGCCACCATGATGTGGGAGACCATCCTAAGGCTGTACTGGAGAACCCCTCAGAGCAGTCCAGGCACCTGAATCGTGCCTTCAGCATGTCTATGAACGACTCACTGATGCCCCTGGTCGCTGCATCGACATTGTTAAAGAGGTTCTCCACATCGGCCTGTGGCATTATCAGCCACGACGGCAGCGGATAACCCCTGTCACCCAACAGCCAACCCTTCACCCAGGGACCCAGGGTAGCGCCTCGAAGGTGTCGGGCACTGTCGACTGAGCCAGGACTGATGCACTATTAATTACGACGAGATGACAGTAGAGAGTAATCAAGGCTTTATTACGCAGAGATGTGTTGCCTCCTACAGCTCCTGCTGAAATGGCTGCAGCTCGGTGAGCACACACATTTATACTCCTCCTACTGGGCTGAGCCAGCAGGCAGGGTTCTACCCCCGTACCTGTAGTACAGGAGCCTTACCGTATTACATCTCATATGTGTACTGTATACAACAGTGGTGACTACCACATTCACCCCCTGTTAAAAAAGAGTCCAGCGGGGGGGGGTGGAAAACTATTTGCATGTAAGTGAGCATTTTTAAAGTGTACAGTTCTGGAAAAGTTCACAAATTCAGCCGGTCGGGTGCCTTGATCCTCCGTTGTGAGCACCGCAGTCCTGGTGGAATTGCAGGTGCCGGCTTGGACACCGGTGACTCCGGGAGCGTGTCCTCATCTTCATCCCCGGGTGGAACCAATGGGAGGAGGGATCGTCCTGGAGCGGGGGCTGTGGTGAGGTGCGCTGGGGGGAGGATGGGTGGCCCCGGGCATATGGGGGGGGGGGATGGGAACCCAGCTGGTGCAATGTCCCTGAGGGAGACTGTGTCTTGGCGGCCGTTGGGTTACGCCACGTAGGCGTACTGCGGGTTTGCGTGGAGTAGCTGTACCCTCTCGACCAACGGTCCGCCTTATGGATCCGCATGTGTTTGCGGAGGGGAACGGGTCCTGGAGCTCCCAGCCACGTTGGGAGCGAAACCCCGGAGGTGGACTTCCTAGGGAAGGCAATAAGACGTTCATGGGGGGGGTTGCATTAGTCACAGTGCAAAGTAGCAATTGGATGGAGTGGAGGGCGTCGGGGAGGACCTCCTGCCAGCAGGAGACCGGGAGATTTTTAGACCGTAGGGCCAGCAGGGCGGCCTTCCAGACCATCCCGTTTTCCCTCTCCACCTGCCCGTTTCCCTGGGGTTGTAGTTCCTTGTTGAGCAGGAATTGACGCAGCTCATTACTCATAAAGGAGGATCCCTGGTCGAACGTTAGTGGGGAAACCGAATAGAGTGAAGAGCTATTGAGGGCCTTGATGACTGTAGCAGACGTCATATCGGGGCATGGAATGGCGAAGGGGAATCTGGAGTATTCGTCGACCACGTTAAGGAAGTACATGTTTCGGTCGGACGAGGGGAGGGGCCCTTTGAAGTTCATGCTGATGCGTTCAAAGGGACGGGAGGCCTTCACCAGGTGTGCCTGGTCTGGCCGGTAGAAGTGCGGTTTGCACTCCGCGCAGACCTGGTAGTCTTTGGTGACCGCCCTGACTTCCGCAATGGAGTAGGGTAAGTTGTGGGCCTTTATGAAGTGAAAGAATCAGGTGACCCCTGGGTGACAGAGACCTCGTGTAGGGCCCGGAGTCGGTCCACTTGTGCACTGGCACATGTACCTCGGGATAGGGCATAGGGGGGCTCGTTGAGCTTACTGGGGCGACATAATCTCATAATTGTAGGTGGAGAGCTCGATCCTACACCTCAGGATTTTTTCATTTTTGATTTTGCCTCGCTGTGTGTTATTGAACATGAAGGCAACTGACCATTGGTCAGTGAGGAGAGTGAATCTCCTGCCAGCCAGGTTATGCCTCCAATGCCGCACAGCTTCAACGATGGATTGGGCCTCCTTTTCGACGGAGGAGTGCTGAATTTCAGAGGCATGGAGGGTGCGGGAAAAGAATGCCACGGGTCTGCCTGCCTGGTTGAGGGTGGCGGCCAGAGCGACGTCTGATGCATCGCTCTCAACTTGAAAGGGGAGGGTCTCGTCGACCGCGTGCATCTCGGCCTTGGCGATGTCGGCCTTGATACGGTTGAAGGCCTGGTGAGCCTCAGCCGTCAGGGGGAAAAGTGTGGAGTGAATGAGTGGGCGGACCTTGTCCGCATAGTTAGGGACCCACTGGACATAGTATGAGAAGAACCCCAGGCATCGTTTGAGGGCCTTGGGGCAGTGGGGGAGGGGGAGTTCCATGAGGGGGCGCACGCGGTCAGGATCAGGCCCCAGAACTCCGTTCTGAACCACATAGCCAAGGATGGCTAAGCGGTTGGTGCTGAACATGCACTTTTCCTTGTTATCCGTTAGGTTCAGGAGTTTGGCGGTGTGGTGAAATTTGAAAAGGTTAGCGTCGTGGTCCTGCTGGTCGTAGCTGCAGATGGTGACGTTACCCAGGTATGGGAAGATGGCCCGCAGTCCGTACCGGTCAACCATTCGGTCCATCTCCCGTTGGAAGACCGAGACCCCATTAGTGACGCCGAAGGGAGCCCGAAGGAAATGGTAAAGGTGGCCGTCTGCTTCGAATGCCGTATATTGGCGGTCTGCCTTGTGGATGGAGAGCTGGTGGTAGGCAGATTTCAGGTCCACTGTAGAGAAGACCCGGTACTGTGCAATCTGATTGACCATATCAGATATGAGTGGGAGGGGGTACGCGTCGAGCTGCTTGTACCGATTGATGGTCTGACTGTAGTCAATGACCATCCTGTGTTTCTCCCCAGTTTTTACAACTACCACTTGGGCCCTCCAGGGGCTGTTGCTGGCCTCAATGATGCCTCCCCGCAGAAGCCGCTGGCCCTCCGACCTGATGAAGGTCCTGTCCTGGACATTGTACCGCCTGCTCCTGGTGGCGACGAGTTTGCAGTCCGGGGTGATGTTCGCAAACAGGGAAGGTGGGTCGACCTTAAGGGTCGTGAGGCCGCATACAGTAAGAGGTGGTAAGGGCCCGCCGAATTTCAGACTTAGACTTTGGAGGTTGCAAGGCAGCGCAGAGGTTGGGGAGGACATAGAGCCGGAAGTTGCTGAACTCTACGCCCTGGACGGTGAGGGTGGCGGTGCAGTACCCCCGGATATCCACGGGATCCGGAGGCCAGGGAGATTCGTTGGGTAATGTGGTGTGCCGCGAGGGAGCAGCGCCTTACCATGTCGGGATGGATGAAGCTCTCCGTGCTCCCTAAGTCAAGGAGGCAAAGTGTCTTATGGTCATTAACTTTCATCGTCGTTGTCGCGGTTGCGAGGTTGTGTGGCCGGGACTGGTCGAGCGTGATGGAGGCGAGCTGCGGCTGGTGTTGGTGGGTCCCGGGCTGGTCGGCGGCAGTTGTGGGCAATGAGTGGCCCGATGAGGTGCCCGACGAGCAGGGGTCCTGAGGCGTCGCCCAAAACGGCGGCGAAGATGGTGGCGTTAAAGATGGCGGTGCCCACGGGCCGCATGAGGTCTGATGAGGGGAAGATGGCGGCACCCACGGATCGCACGTGGGGGGTGCAGAAACAATGGGGCTGGTTACAGCGGCAATCGACCGGGCCTAGCACACCGCAGCGAAATGTCCTTTCTTCCCGCAGGCCTTGCAGAGTGTGCTCCGCACCGGCAGCACTGGTGGGGGTGCTTTGTCTGCCCACAGAAATAGCACTTGGGGTTGGCTGGGGGCGGTTGCTGGTGGGGTCCACGATGTCCAGGAGGGGGTCGCCGTGCGGGCGGGGATGTAAGCTTGTACATTACGGGAGGCTACTATTAGCGAGGTCGCGAGTTTCTTGATCGCCGCGAGGTCGAGGTCCTTCTAAGAGGTGCGGGCGGATGTATGCCGTCCCTATGCCCGTAACGAAAGCATCCCTGATTAGGAGTTCAGAATGTTCAACGGCCGAAACTGCCTGGCAATCGCAGTTCCTCGCCAAGGGGTGCAGGGCACACCAGAAATCTTCCAATAACTCACAGGGGAGTTGTTGCCGCGTGGACAAAAAGTGCCTGGCGTTTCGGAAGCACCATGGCATCAGTGTAGTTGGGCGCGTCGCAGAGAAGAGGAAAAATATCGGAGCTCAGCTGTGTGTACAGGATCTGTAGGTTCTGTGCCTCTGAGGGTGGTTCTGTCGCTGATCCGATGTAGGCTTCAAAGCAAGCTAGCCAGTGGTCGAAGGCTGACGTGGCGTTGTCTGCTTGAGGGTGCAGCTGCAGGCGATCTGGCTTGATGCAAAGGTCCATCACTGTAAAATCTCTGCGTAATAAATTGATGCACTATCAATTCCGATGAGACGAGAGTGGAGAGTAATCAAGGCTTTATTGCGCAGAGATGTGTTGCCTCCTACAGCTGCTGCCGAAATGACTGCAGCTCGGTGAGCACACACATTTGTACTCCGCCTACTGGGCGGAGCCAGCAGGCAGGGATCTACCCCCATACCTGTAGTACAGGAGCCTTACCGTATTACATCTCATATGTGTACTATATACAACAGTGGTGACTACCACAAGGACAACAATGTCGTACATGTTGCCTGGATAGCGGGTGCTAGCGTGCACAATGTGCATCTGGCGATCGCACACCAGCTGCACATTGAGGGAG
Source organism: Scyliorhinus torazame (assembly GCF_047496885.1). Taxonomy (NCBI): domain Eukaryota; kingdom Metazoa; phylum Chordata; class Chondrichthyes; order Carcharhiniformes; family Scyliorhinidae; genus Scyliorhinus; species Scyliorhinus torazame. The sequence goes on along the minus strand of NC_092721.1, from coordinate 68,092,192 downwards.
TGGAACTCCTTCTGTTGCTCATAGTGGTATATGTGTCTTGTCGATCATCCCCCGGATGGAGAGCATGACGGCAATGGCAGCAAAGCCTGCTGCCCCAGCAAAGTGGTGCGCTCGGTCCATGCCGAAGGCAATGTATTGTGCCGCCCGGACATACAGGGTGTCTGTTACGGCGTCGATGCACCTGTGCACGGAGGTCTGCGAGATACCACACAGGTCCCCACTCAGCACCTGGAAGGATCCTCTGACATAGAATTTCAGGGTGATCATCACCTTGACGGCCACCAGGAGCGGGTGTCCTCCCTTCTGCCCCCACAGCTCCAGATGCCCCATGACCGGGCACAAATGTTGCATGGTCTCCCTGCTCTGCCACAGTCAGTGGCGACACACCCGGCCTAT